>NC_065443.1:160504346-161198974 GCF_917563875.1 Diabrotica virgifera virgifera | reverse complement strand
GTAATTGATTTTCATACGTCATTGTATTATATTAGTCAAATCCAGTTATTTTAGGTGCTGTACGCCACGATTGGACCAATAGGAGCGAAGATACGTAAATAAGGCCCTTTTGACATATTGCTGTATTTGATTTTTCTGTGTCATTGTATTCTGTTCATTAAACCCTACCATTTGAGCTGCTGTACGTCACAATTGGACCAATAGGACTAGATATACATAACTAGGGCCCTTTTGACTTGTTGCTGTATTTGATTTTTCTGTGTCATTGTATTTTATTTGTCAAGTCCTATTATTTGAGATGCCGTACGTCACGATTGGTCTTATAGGACCGAAGATACGCGACTAAGACCCTTTTGACATGAGGTTGTATTTGATTTTTCTCTCATTGTATTCTGTTTGTCAAATCCTATCATTTGAGGTGCTATACATCACGATTGGACCAACAGGACCGAAGATACATAACTAAGGCCCTTTTGACATATTGCTTGTTTGATTTTTCTGTGTCATTGTCTTCTATGATGTCTAAGGCATATCTCTGATACGCCCTATTTTTAAATTGGACTTCGTAAGTCCTAGGTTTTCACCCACAAGCTTTTATTTGACACCTCATTTGTCATTCTACCCGGTATAATGGCGGAGGAGTTATATTGGCGGTCGTACGGACCGACAGAAAGAGTACCCAGCTCAAATATCTCACCTTTAGTACCATCCTTGGATTATAAGCTTTCATTTGACACCTCATTTATTATTATAGCTGGTATAATGATAGAGGAGTTACATTCGCGGTCGGACGGACCCACCGACAGACCGCCTAGGTCAAATATCTCACCTTTAGTACCATCCTTGTATTACCAGCTTACATTTGACACCTTATTTGTCGTTCTACCTGGTATAATGACGGAGAAGTTATATTCGCGGTCGTACGGACCGACAGAAAGATTGTCTAGGCCAAATATCTCACTTTTAGTACCATCCTTGGATTATAAGCTTTCATTTGACACCTTATTTATCATTCTACTTGGTATAAAGACGCAGAAGTTATAGTCGCGGTCGTACGGACCGGCGGAAAGACAGCTTAGGTCAAATCGCTCACCTGTAGTACCATCATTGGATTATCAGCTTTCATTTGACACCTCATTTGTCATTCTACTTGGTATAAAGACGCAGAAGTTATAGTCGCGGTCGTACGGACCGGCGGAAAGACAGCCTAGGTCAAATCGCTCACCTGTAGTACTATCATTGGATTATCAGCTTTCATTTGACACCTCATTTGTCATTCTACCTGGTATAACGACGGAGGGGTTATATGCGCGGTCGTACGGACCGACGGAAAGACAGCCTGGGTCAAATATCTCGCCTTTAGTACCATCCTTGGAATATAAGCTTTCATTTGACACCTCATTTGTCATTCTACCTGGTATAATGACGGAGAAGTTATATTCGCGGTCGTACGGACCGACAGAAAGATTGCCTAGGCCAAATATCTCACCTTAAGTACCATCCTTGGATTATAAGCTTTCATTTGACACCTCATTTATCATTCTACCTGGTATAATGATTGAGGAGTTATACTCGCGGTCGGACGGACCGACGGACAGACCATGTAGGTCAAATATCTCACCTTTAGTACCATCCTTGGAATATCAGCCTTCATTTGACACCTCATTTCTCATTCTACATGGTATAATGACGGAGGAGTTATATTCCCGGTCGTACGGACCGTCCGAAAGACAGCCTAGGTCAAATATCTCACCTTTATTACCATCCTTGGAACATAAGCTTTCATTTGACACCTCATTTGTCATTCTACCTGGTATAATGATGGAGGAGTTATATTGGCGGTCGGAGGGACCGGCGCACAGATCGCCTAAGTTAAATATCTCACCTTTAGTACCATCCTTGTATAATAAGCTTTCTTTTGACACCTCATTTGTCATTCTACCTGGTATAATGACGGAGGAGTTATATTCGCGGTCGGAGGGACCGACGGAAAGACAGCCTAGGTCAAATATCTCACCTTTAGTACCATCCTAGGATTATCAGCTTTCATTTGACACCTCATTTGTCATTCTACCTGGTATAATGACGGATAAGTTATATTCGCGGTCGGAGGGACCGAGTCACAGACCGCCTAAGTCAAATATCTCACCTTTAGTACCATCCGTGTATTATAAGCTTTCTTTTGACACCTCATTTGTCATTCTACCTGGTATAATGACGGAGGAGTTATATTTGCGGTCGGAGGGACCGACGGAAAGACAGCCTAGGTCAAATATCTCACCGTTAGTACCATCCTTGGATTATATGCTTTCATTTGACACCTCATTTGTCATTCTACCTGGTATAATGATGGAGGAGTTATATTCGCGGTCGTAAAGAC
This sequence comes from Diabrotica virgifera virgifera, assembly GCF_917563875.1. NCBI lineage: Eukaryota > Metazoa > Arthropoda > Insecta > Coleoptera > Chrysomelidae > Diabrotica > Diabrotica virgifera. The sequence continues at coordinate 161,196,594 of NC_065443.1, read as the reverse complement.
CGACGGACAGACCGCCAAGGTCAAATATCTCACCTTTAGTACCATCCTTGGATTATCAGCTTTCATTTGATACCTCATTTGTCATTCTAGCTGGTATATTGACGGAGGAGTTGTGGTTACAGACAGACGGACAGACGGACGTGGATAATACAAAGTTTTCACATTTTTTCAAAATTGGGTGAAAACAATAAAACATGATGCCAGACTGATTTCTTGTGATGCCAAATTTCTGATGCCAAAATGATTGATAATGAAAGTGGGATATACGTTTTCATGTATATAACGGCAGCGACAAAACGGTAAAACACTGAACTAAATGTATATAATATTTTCACTGTACGATCATTTTGGACTCAAACATTTTATGGAATAAACTTATATAACTTAGTAAGAGGTAAACAAGGAAAGCTGATATATTAAAGTAACATCAAGGAATCAAATCTCTAACTACCGAGCTGATTAGACTTCTGGTAGCAAGTACAGGAATAAAGTTATTAAGGTAGTGTAAAGTGGCATCGATATACAGATGCCACTTTGCAAGACGATGCCAAATCGATGGTAAATGCATAATGATGCCAAATTGATAGTAGGATGTATATATATATATATGTAAATATATATATATATTTCAACCTTGTTTTGTATATATATATATATATATATATATATATATATATATATATATATATATATATATATAAGATGTAGATCTTTGAAACACACTCAGTGAACCAAAGATCCAAGGTTATTGGTTTAACGACCACTCGTACGAAATCAAATAGATGAAATAGAGAATGTGGAAAAATCCCCTTACGAACAATTCACACATCCACCATTTCGGGCTGGGAAAAATTTTTCGAATAGAATCAAAGATCCAAACACCAGCTCTTAGAAATATATATATATATATATACATATATATATATATATATATATATATATATATATATATATATATATATATATATATATATATATATATATATATATATATATATTGATGCACGTTAAGTTGTGACTTCCGGTATACAGAAGAGGCTGTCCGACTTCCACCTTTTCTACTAGGAATTATTTTTTAAAAATTGTGTATTTGGTAAAAGGGGGGCTTATAAAATGGGTCTACCTATTGAGGGGAAAGGATTTACCAAAATAAATTTTGTATATATATACGTATATACCGAAGCGTACAGCATACGTTATGGCTTCCATATAAAGGGTAGTTCAAGAGGCGTTGTCACTTCCAGCGGTGTTGTCATATTTTGGAAGTCACAACGACTCGTCTGCTAGATTTACCTCCTATTTTGAGCGTAATGTGTGATCTTTTGGAACTTTTACTGCGAATACAGTTGTCTGTGTTTTAAAGTTGTCTATTTAAATTAAAAGATTGATATTCTTTTGATTATACAGGTTTACAAAAAAATACATTTCGGACTATTTGACGAAACCATATGACTAGGGTGGTTTTTGGGGTCGCTGGTTACGAATCCGGGGTTCGCTAACCTCTATCACGTCAGGTAAAGGTCATTTCAAGGACAAATCAAGATAAATCGACAGTCGCTCTGAAAAAGTATATTAGGAGGTTTTTGGGGTCGCTTATAACGAATCCAGGATCCGCTGACCTCTATCACGTCTAGCTGAAGGTCATTTCGAGGTCAAATCAAGATAAATCAACACAATCGCTTTGAAAAGTATATTAGGGTGTTTTTGGGGTCCCTGATCACAAAACTGGGGCCCGTTGAGCTCAACCACGTCAGGTAAAGGCCATTTCAAGGTCAAATCAATTTTGTTAACTCCTCCTAATTTGAACTTGAAATGACCTTTACATGACGTGGTAGAGCTCAACGGACCGCAGTTTTCATGATCAGCGACCCCAAAACTCCCTATACTTTCAGAGCAATGGTGTCAATTTATGTTGATTTGACCTTAAAATGACGCTGAACTAGACGAGATAGAGGTCAGCGGACTCCGGATTCGTCTTCAGCGACCCCAAGAACCCCCTAATATACTTTTTCAGAGCGACTGTCGATTTATCTTGATTTGACCTTGAAATGACCTTTACCTGACGCGATAGAGGTGAGCAGACCCCGGATTTGTGATTAGCCACCCCAAAAACCCCCTTGTCATATGGTTTCGTCAAATTGTCCGAAATTTAGTTTTTTTTTGTAAACCTGTGTTATTTATGATAATATGATTGATATTTATTTTACAAAAATACTAATATATTATTATTGCTGTAAAATGGATTTATTGGAATTAATTAAAAAAGTGTTAATAGTAAGTAATTTATTTATGAAAATTATATCAAAAATGTTAATAAATAAATTTGAACTTATAGAAAATTTTAATATTTTAGATTTTATTACAGGCACCGTCCTTTTAATTTTTGATGTACCAATAATAATATGTAATAAAAAATTAAATGGCTAAACACTCCAGGTGGGGATTAGCCGCTAAAAAGCTATCTAGATCCATCATTTTCGAGCAGATTTTTCCCAATCTGCTACTCGATACTATTGACTATGCTTCTCCATTTCTTTCTACCCTCTTTTGTTTTTCTGCTAGTCTCTAATTCCTGCCCTATATAAATCTTCCTTTAATTCCTGTAACCATTTATTCTAGTTCCTCCGCGTCTCCTTCTAACTCCGGGTCTCCATTGTAAAATTGAGTTTATAGTTGTTGCGCTACCTGCTCTCCATATATGCCCCAACAATCCAACTCTGTGCCCAAATCTGAAAATCTGGAATAATATCTACCCGGGTCGAAACATTTTTTTTAATATATGAAAATAGTTATTTATGAAACGGAGCGAGTGCTATACATCGCGTAAGTTCGCAAAAAGTACTTCACGCACAATTTCATACAATATTTTATCTACGATAAACAAATAAAAATACTGTAACTCTTCGTCACTGGAATTCATTTCTATTCTACAATTCTTAGAGCTTTGACATATAAAAATTCTAATTTCTTTCAAACCACAAAACTGTCAATTTTTTTTTTGTAATTTATTGCTCATTATGTCATCACCTCTCTTGTGCTCTGCACAAGAGATCTAAGGTTAGAGCTAAGAATAAGGTTGGCTAGGTGCTACGTTTTCTCGACTCTGTTTTACGGAATGGAAGCTTGGACCTTGAATGCGGCATCAATGAAAAAACTGGAATCATTCGAGATGTTGGTATATAGAAGAATTCTAAAAATATCATGGACAGAACACGTCACAAACAAAGAGGTTCTGAGAAAGGTGAATAAAGAAATGGAAGTCTTAAATACAATTAAAACCAGAAAATTGGAATATCTCGGACATATTACACGTGGAGAGAGATACAACTTGCTCCAACTCATTATGCAGGGAAAGATTCAAGGAAAAAGAAGCATAGGGAGACGCAGAATATCGTGGTTGCGCAACGTGAGACAATGGTACGGATGTACATCAAACGAACTTTTCAGAGCAGCCGTCTCCAAGGTCCGAATAGCTATGATGATTGCCGACCTCCTTCGCGGAGATGGCACTTGAAGAAAAAGAAGATATCATCACCATGAAACGCGAAAGTTAAGAAAGAATATTTGATTATATGAAAGTGTGTCAAAAACAGTGAGAAAAAGTAAATCCCATTTAAAATACTTTGTTACTTCATGCTTACTTTAAAGCACTGCTATCTATAATGACAGTTTTCACAAACTAAAAATTTATATATAATATGACAGAGTAGATAAAAGTCATTTATTAATTATTAATTGATTATAGTCAGAAGAAAATTAGATCATGCACCCCTTGTTTTTTATAATTGTTAACATACTAAATTACATATCCAATAATTATTTTTATCCATTAAATAGATCGATGCAGATCGGCCTTATATCGGATTCTCTTCTATTAGTCCGTTCGCTGACGGTAAAATATTGCAAAACCCATAAATTTTAAAAAACCACTTAAGATTGACATGAAATTTGGCATACACATAGGTAACATATCAAAGAAGAAAATTGATATTGTGCCGATGTTTTCTTTTGCCATGGGGGTGACTTTCACCTCGTCTAGGGATGAAAAAATATACGTTTAAAATAAGTCCGGAAATGGATTAACTGACTAATTCTAAGGAACTATTGTTCTTTTTTGTTCTTTTTTCAACAAAAAAAACACATTTTAACGGTTTTTTTGCAATTAACTCAAAAAGTAAGTATTTTATCGAAAAAACATTCTTAAGAAAAATACAGCCCATAAAAAAATGGTGTACTTATGTATGAGATCCCTAGAGCCAGTAAAAGAAGAGTTGTAACTAATGACAAATAGGTTCATACACGTCAAATTTCCAATTGAATATTCCAACGTGAAGTGTCAAAAACTAAAGCACTTTTTGGGGAACACTCATTACAACTTTTTTGTAGTGTTTAAAAAAAGGTTAAAAAGTTTTTAGCATTAAATTAAGGAAGTTAGCAAATAAAATTTATCGTCACCACTTCACAAGTTGATTTACTCGTGTATGTATTGTTTATAAATATGATCTGTAAGCTTCATTGGTTCAAAGTGCTTATTTTTGAAGGGTATGTAATTGAAAGGGATTGAACTAGTCACTAACCAACTGTGTATGCCAATTTTGAACAGCCATATCTTAACCAATATTTGTCTCAAAGAAAAAAACATAATCCTAAATATTCAGAAAAGCAAAACCTACATTTTTTACACTTTGTAATTTTTGGTAGCACTAATAAATTTTATGTCATTTTGAAAAAAAAAGCATCTCTTTCAAAATTTAAACAATTTTACTTTAAAACCCAATTTTTTCAAAAATTAGCCCTTTACTTAGCCCGAATTAAGGGGTGATTTTCGGAGTTTTTTAAGAAAAATAGGACCTACTTTATTTTGAAAGTATCTTTCTTAATTTTAACGCTAGAAACTTTTTTAGAAAACATAAAAAAGATTTTTTTAAAACTTTAAAAAGTTGTAATAAGTTTTCTCAGAAAAGTGTATCATTTTTTAGTTGCTATCATTTTTTGGTTATTTCACGTGAAATTATTCATTTTTAAATTTGACGAATATGAACCTGTTTCCTGTTTTACATTAGCTACAAAGCTACAACTTTGCTTCTACTGATTCTAAAAAGTTATACGTACATCAATTTTGTTACTTTATAAGCTATATTTTTCATGTTTTTCCCGATAACATACCTACTTACTTTTTGAGTTATTGGCAAAAAACCGTATAAAAGTGTTTTTTGTTGAAAAATTGACATATCGACTAGCCAATAACTCAAAAAGTATTAATTTAGTGAAAAATTCTATATAACAGAAGTTGCTTAGAATTAGTGTGTTTATCCATTTCCGAACTTATTTTGAACGTATATTTTCCCCTCCTATTAGAGGAGAAACTCAACCCCCAGGGCAAAGTTTTCTTTTCACTTTTTTTCTTTTACATGGGTCCTATGTGTAAGCTAAATTTCACGTCAATCCGTTCTTTAAAATTTGGAGCAAAAACCGCTAATGAACTATACTATCTCCGTAAGATCGTAAAAAACGAATCAGAATATTTTTCCTATCGACTAAGATACAACCTGGAATACCTACTTTCAATACACCAATAATAATTATTATTGCGTTTTTTATAAATGCATAAAAGCATAATATTTTGGTGCATATTTCAATTCAACTGTTTTTTGCATAATTTAAGGTTTTTTAAGTGCATGTTTCCCGATCTCTATTAATTTAATGTATTTCTCCACGAGTTTACAGCAAAAATCTGGATAATTATGTTTGTTTTGACTGTTCTGTTTGTATAATTATTGTTTTATCATATAGTCAAAGTCTCCCTTCAATCCCAAACATTTTTAAAAGAAAATACAATTTTTATTGGATATGTTCAATCAAGCAGACATTCCATTAACATTTTTAGTCACAACATAATATCAAGGTTAAAGTATTATTAGAGCAACGCGTTATGGTGTCAAATTTCTTTTAATGACCGACACACAAAATATTTTAATGACGGATCCCACACTATAAGAACCAGATTTTTATTACCTACTGCTGATAAGGTAAAAAGTTATCAAATATCACTCGTTGTCATCTCTGTGTTAATTTGAAATAATAAAATATAAATATTGTAGTTTTGTATTCTAAAATATTTGGAAAAAATACCTATGTATTTTTTTTTTTTCATTTAGGTACACATCATTTTAAGGGATTGTCCGGAAGAGTACAGGCTCAATATATCGGCAAATGAATTTTGTTTTAAATACCGTCCGTATAGAGGAGGTGCTCGTTGGGGATAGGCGCAAAATCTTAGTCCAGTGCTAATTAAATGCATTAATTTTTTTCGAATTCTGAGAAAACTAATAAGTATTTTTGAAAAATTTAAACGCAGAATGGAAGCTTACATTATTATCGAGGGCAGAAAGTCCCTGAAAACTTATATAATGTTTATTTTAATAACTTATATACCTAATATATGTTTATTTTAATAAAGATAATGGGATGAAAAAACAAGAGAAAAGTTAGTGTGATTTTTAATTTCGAATATTTCATTCAAAAAAAACTTTTTTTTATTCTAAGGGACTTTTGGTCCCCCGTAATAATGTTATCTTTCATTCTGGGTGTATGTTTAAAAAAATATTATTAGTTTTCTCAGGATTCGAAAAAAATAAATGTATTTAAATAGCATTGGACAGAGATTTTGCGCCTACCCCCTTAAGAGAGAGTTTACTGTATTTTATATTATTACTAGAATTTATTACTTTAAACTTTTTATCGCTCTTGATTCATTTTATCGTGTATTTAATTCCATTCAATTGTAATTGTACATTCAATTTTTTTGTAATTTTTACACGTTTTATTACTTTCGAAATAACAATAACTATAAAATCGATTTGGCGTTTTGACTACCTGTTGATCGCTACTTTATCACCTTAAGCTTTTAATAAGATTTTTAAAATTAATTTAGATTATTTAATAGATATACTCACCGGCACGAAAAACGGGCACCCCAAAAAATGTGTCATTTTTGATGGCTCGAATCTCCTGAACCTATTCTCCGATTTAAGTATTTCTTTAATATGTTATAGCCTTATTCTTTAACTATATCGCTGTAATAATATTGTTTCTAGACAGGTAAATTATCATTGTATACTGGGCGTACCAATCAAATTGGTTTTTTTTTTCAATTTTCACAACACTCTGTGGAATATTCTAGCCTTTATACAATATTGAAATTAAAACCCAACTATAGCCCCAGGTTTTCTTAATGTTCTGTTTGTTATTCATTCGCTTATGTTGGATAATAAAAAAGTTAGGGACTTTAACAACTAAACATGTTCTTTATCAATACATGGTGTTTCTAAATAAGTGCGACAAACTTTAAGGGGTAATTCTGCATGAAAAAATAATGATCGTTTACTTGATAAAGCTATGTCCGCAAATGCTTGCAAATATAAAATTATTTTGCCAAACGATCATTATTTTTTCATGCAGAAATTACCCCTTAAATTTTGTCGCACTTATATTTAGAAACACCTGTATCGATAAAGAACATGGCTAGTTGTTAAAGTCCTTAACTTTTTTATTATCCAACGTAAGCGAATGAATAAAAAACAGAATGTTAATAAAACCTGGAGCTATAGTTAGGCTTTAATTTAAATATTTTATAAAGGCTAGAATATTCCACAGGGTGTTGTGAAAATTGAGAAAAAAACCCAGTTTGATTGGTACACCCGGTATACAATGAAAATTTACCTGTCTATCAATAATGTTATCATAGCTATATTGTTAAATAATAAGGCTATAACATATTAAAAAAATTACTTAAATCGGACCAAAGGTTTGGGAGATACGAGACATCAAAAATTACTCATTTTTTTGGGGTGCCCGTTTTTCGTGCCGGTGAGTGTAGATTAAATTAGAAGTTCATTGTAAAAAAGGAAGTAAACAAAAACACGAGAAAAATGAATTTATATAAGTAAATAGGTAAGTAAATATTATAGATTAAAATAAGTACAGAAAATATATAATTATAGAGATATATAATCACTTATTGTACCTTCATTTAAGGCTAACTTTAAAAGTAAAGCAGATCTGCTATTATTCATGTTTAAAAAGAAAAGGCACACAAAACACTAAGTACGATTAGGACCGCGAATCTACAACAGATAAATGTCTGGAAACCGTTACACAGGGTTGCCAAAAAACGGAAGTCACACCGAGCGGTGTGGTATACGGAAGACGCTACGCGTTGTGTACATAACCTGTATAGTAGCACGGGAGCGACACTAGCGCTGGTGATATACCGTCGAACTAAAATCTGATCTTATGAGTATGTTAGATACGATATGACTTCCAGCGAAATTTTTAATATAAGCCTTCTGATACCATCTAGTAGCCAAATTCGTAAAAATATAGGCAAAACGTTGTGACTTCCGAAATCGGAAGTCATAACGGTATATATGAAGTAACAACGTATTACGAGAATCTACTTTGGAAGTCACATGGATACATGTATCAATATATATATATATATATATATATATATATATATATATATATATATATATATATATATTTATTTTTAGCATCTTATGACGTCCCCCCATGTTAAACCGTAGTCTCTCGTGGCTTCCAGGTCTTCGTGAACTCCAATATACGGTTGCCACGAGGACTTTCCCTAAAATGTATCGCAAATGAAAGGTACCACTTCCTACAATGCTTACACAAAATATTGGCCGGACGTCCTCAGTCACGTTATCTGTATAATAATATACACATTACTTGGAGCAATTGCCGTCAGGCGCGCCATGTTCGCTTGCTGTATATCTAAAATCACTTTAACGGTTTTGATGGCATCCAAATATATATTTATTCAGTTTGCGGTTGTAGTGGTCTCCGTATATTTGAGTTTATGTCCTCATGGCTTCCACTGCGCTGTTGTCACCTCAAATGTTGGAATTTAGACTTCGGATATTTTTATAATTGATTATTGTAGTATGTTGAAAAAAATATTGTTGTGATATATTAATGATATTTTTTTGTATAATTAACAATGTATTTTTTTTTCACTGCAAAAATAAAAAATTAAAAAGTATGTTCATTAAAATTGATGAATTTATCATAACCAGTTGCCAAATCTGCTGGTCTAATTGCTCAATTGTAACATATTATAGAAGTGTTAAAATTGAATTCTTAATTTTTTATTACAAAACTTTTACCTCGACAGCGTAGGGTACAAGAGGACGGCTTAAGTAAAGTAAGTACAAAATTTTTAAAAATATAATTTGTTCAACTAATAGGTGCAAAGGTGTCTGGAAAATAATAAAAATGTTTAAAACATTGCTTACTTATTTCATACACTCAATGTATTTTTTTATGTAAGGATATAGAAAATAATATTTTGAAAAATATTTAAAATATAGTAGTAAGTCTTAAATTTCACATTACATAAAGTAGTTAAGTCTGCTAGTCTACAAAATTAAAAACAAATAGAATACATACTTAAAAAAAATTAAAGCACTCATGCCATACCAAACGAACTACATTCTTACATATTTTAAAAAGAAAAATCTTTAATTTTGCCCAACCCGACTAAACTATCGGCAGGTAAAAAGTCTGCAGTATGCGGGGGCCCTACTGTTGAAATAGATTAGAAAATTAAAATAAACTTATCTACCATTATGAAATTCTAATTTGACACAAAAACTGTATCCTGGATTAAGAACAAGTGTGTAGAATACTCTCGTGAATTAAGAAGCGTTTCTACTGTAGGGTGACCATATCATAAATTTGAAAAAAACGGGACACATCCAAGCAGCAGTAGCGCACCTATAATTTTTCTCTGGGGGGAAGGGGGTTGGCTTGGGCGTTGAAATTTTTTTCTATATTTTGTGAAAGACAAGTTACATTTTCCTGCTATTATTTATATATTTTTCATATGCCCTGGGGGAAAGGGGGTTTAACTCCCAAACCCCCCCTGGGTGCGCTACTGCCAAGAGGGGTTTGGAGCGATAATACACAAACAGGGATTGAAACACCGTCTTTTAGCTAATTTGGAACCTATAAATCCTTTTCAATTTTAAATGTGTAATTTACGTACGATCAAGACTGCGAAATACAGAAAACTAAAAAACTAAAAAACTACGCTAGAATGACGTGGATAAACAACCAATCCGTCAAAACAAAACAGGGAAGAATAAAAAATAGCGAGAAACACAGCAAACTCAACAAATAAAAAGAAGAAAAATGACGGGTTTCGCTGGAGGACATTAAAAAAGACAGAAAACCATCAAATATAACAATTTTACAAAAAAGTCAGATAAAAAAATACGTCCAGCATTAAAACAAGAGTACTAAAAAACAAAAAAAAAAGAGAAACCCTGTTTAAAGACAAACAGATCAGCAGAATATGAGAAGAATATTACGAAAAAATGCTATTCGGTATGAAGGAAACAGATGAAGAAGAACAAGATAACAACGAAGTAGAAATTTTCACAGAAGAAAACGTACAAAAACAAATATTAAAAACATAGAAAACGGAAAAGCAGCAGAAGAAAATGAAATAACAGTGGAAAAAAATACAGAGGAAGAGAATTACATAAGGAAATAAACCAGCTAATACAACAAAAAATATGAACAAAACAGACTACCAGCCGATTGGAACGCAGATATTATAGTAGGTACCTATATACAGTAAAACCCCGCAAATCCTAACTAATTGGGGGGACAGCCTGTTCGGATTCCGAAAAGGTCGGATTATCCGAAAGTTAGCCTAACTAATAATTGAAAGTTTACTTTGTCGTTGATTTTGAGTCGCTGTGCCTGTCTCTCTCCCTCTTCCACCCATCTCAGATTGATGTCACTGATGCAGAGCCAGTGTCATCATTTGTGCTTAGTCGTTAACTCCATGACTTGATTTCTAATTTGAATAAGCTCCATTTTCCCCGTTCCCCTATACAAGATGGATCAGAAAACTAAGAAGAAAGTGTAATTACAGAATGGATTGAAGCTGACGATAAAGGGAGCGAAGAATTTACGGATGAATACATTGTAGACTTGGTTCAACCTCAAGGCAACCCTAATGACTAATGAAGATGAAGAAAGCGAGGAAGAAGTTTCCCTGTCATATTGAGTGTCACACGCAGATGCCACTAAAGCTCTGGGTGTGGCTCTAAGTTACGTGGAGCATAACTCTGCTGCATTACCAGTAGATGTAATGTTTATGTGTAAATAGAATTGGAATTAAACAATGGTTTAGAATTCACCTGTACAAGTTGCAAGTTGGGAGGGTCAGGTAGTAAAAAAGTTACGAATTGGCCGGTGTACATTTTGATTTGAAAAAGTTTGTCATTAAGAGTTACGAGTTGGCGCGTGTCCATTGGAAGAAGGAGAATGTCACGGTTAAAGAATTTAAGGGACTGGTTTAGATGCAGTTCTATAGAACTCTTTAGAGCAGAGGTGGATAGATTAAAGATAGTGATGATGATATCCAACCTCCGATTAGGAGACGGCACTTGAAGAAGAAGAAGATATTAGATTTTACTTATTATGCCGCCCCCTTGTGATGCCGCCTGATGCGGCTGCCTCACCGCATCATAGAACGGCACGGCCCTGAAAATTACAGTCTTTAAGTCGCTACAGGTAAAAATAAGTAATTAAATATCTTATATCAGATAGAGTATTCATTTTTAGTAGATGAACAAAGGTTTAAAATGGCAGTTTTTGAATTTTGGTACGATTATTTGTTGCTTCGGAAGTTGCAAAAATAAACTTTTGCAAAACTAAACTTAAGACTGATATTACATGAAACATTGGGTCAAACAGTCCATGTTCAGTCCAGATATAACAAAAAATTTCAAGGTGATTCGTCAATTAGTTTACATTTTATTCAATTTGTTTAATAAAAAATCCTTTTCTTTGCAATGATAAAGCATGCTTTTCTTCATAAAATAATAATGATACAGCAATTTTGTGGAAACTACATGAAAGAAGAATACTTATGTTTTCAAAGTTTTTAAAAAAATAATAAAAACTCATTTTTATCATTCCGAAAATATTTTAGTAAAGTAGAGTCATTTTTGGCTTATAAACAATTTGAATAACTTTGTTAGTATTGACTGCAAACTAAATTAATCGACTAAGGGATGGAAAAAACCTACCGGTTATAACCTAAACCCAGTTTTTTTAATTCGAAACAACCGGTTTTACCGGTTGTTTTTTTGTCCCGGTTATAACCGGTTTTTTTCTTTTTAAAGTAATAACCATTGAAAAACCAAATAAGTTGCCTGTGGAAAAAAATTAATTTAGAGAAAAATGAAGAAATCTCTATATATTTTCGATCTTAATCATATAATATTATAAATAATAAATGCGAAGTAATTAACCCAAACAACCATAATTCAACTTTTATTTACTAATAGAGAACTGGACGAAAGTGTCACATCAGCTTTTATGAAACAATTTTGAGAATAGTTATTTAGATTAATAAATATTTCGAAGACTGGTGAAATGGTGCATGTGATGATAATATTTACTAAAGTATGTGATCTGCTTGAAATCGATATTCCAACCATCATCAGCTAAAAAATTGTTTATACTTGAGTACTTGAGACTTGAGACTCTTGTATGAGGTGAATACCGAAATACGATTAGGAATCTCCATTATGTAATTTTTAAACAATAAATAATTCTTACGAAATAAATGGTAGGTATTATACAAACGTATTAAAAAATATTACCTACTGAAATTTTTTGATGGCAATAGAGAAGTAAATACTGAATTGGTTTATCGAATTTATTTTTTAAAATACCTATAAGTCATTTGGACATTTTTTAAAACTTGATAGATCCAAGGGACATTTTGATAGATCGATAGGATCATCACTTTTGGGAATATCCCAATTATTGACAACGCAATATACGCCGACGCCGTCTACAACGAGCGACGAATCAGAGATTGGGGTACTCTGGCCCATTTTTAGGGTAACTTGAAAGCGCCTGGGAAAATTTTTATAGGTTGAATTGGTTGGGGCATTTTTCGGGAGGAAAATTGAGCAAACTAAAGTGCAATATAAATGTAACATTATAACTTATTGAGTATTTGCTTTTGATTAAAAAAAACCGAAAACCTGTTTTTGGAACAACCGATTTTTTGACCGGTTATAACCGCCAGGTTAAACCGTAAGTTAAAAAAACCGGTATAACCAAAAACCGGTTTTTTGTTCAACAAGCGCCATCCCTAGATTTAGGATTTAAAAAGCTGGTACTTTTACATTATTATTATATTATCGGTTTATAACGTTCTTCGTCTTCCGATACCCGTTCGCCATTCCTCTCTGTCCGTACATTGATCTACTTGCAGACCTCTTTCATCCATGGCTTTGTTTATTCCTGCCTGCCAACTTTTCCTCGGTCTACCTCATCTTCTTCTATCTTGCAGTTTCCATTTTTGCCCTTGTTTTGGGATTATGTCTTCATGCATTCTTTATACGTGACCAAACCATCGTAGTTGTATTTCGTTGGTTTCGTCATTTATTGTATGTGTGACCTTCATTATTTCTCGTATCCGTTCATTGGTGACATGTTCTCTTCTTGATCTTTCTGCAGCCCTTCTCCAGAAATCCATTTCGGTGACCTCTAACATTCGTTTTGATTTTTCCTTCATATGCCATACTTCGCAGCTGTATGTTATAATGCTTTTCACTACGGCGTTATAGATCTTTTTCTTGTTTTGGTTGTTTACCTGCTTGTCCCAGAGTACTGAGTTTAGGAGCCTAATTGCTTTCCTGCCCTGAGTGTTTCGTTCTTTAACGGCTCTGTCTAGTGTTCCATCATTCGTGATTTTCATATTCATACCCAGGTATTTATATTCGTTACATTTACTGATTGTTTCTCCTCCTTCTATAGTCGAGGAAATGAAGCATTTTGACTCGCAATTTTTTCGTCCAGCATGGATTTACTTGAAATTTTCACAGAAGCTAGGGCGTAGGGAATAGGCCAAGGATCATTTTCTATATCATGCCGCTGTACGCTAAAAGCTTGGGGTGGTTGCCACCCCATCTCGGGGACGGGAAATTTTTATTGCATTTTAACCATGTAAATCGATGTAAAAAGTAATTCTAAGAAAGAAATGTTTTTTACATTTTCTTCGTAAAACTAATATTTTTCGAGTTATTCGCGCTTGAAAGTAACAGTTTTTCGACAAAAAAATCGACTTTTTTAGAGGGTTTTTTGAGAATACCTCGAAAAATATGCATTTTATCAAAAAATACTGTAGATATGAAAAATTTATCTTTTAGTAACACAAATTGCCCCTGTAATTATCACATTGTTTTCGATGTGTACTTTTACATAAATGTTAACAAAAAACTTTTACCTTGATTAATTACGGTCAAAGCTAGGCACTTTTTTTATTTAATTTACAGCTAGTTTCTTTATAACAATTAAGAAACCTAACTAGCGCTATTTTAAAGTTCAAGGTATGTATATAGTTTATGTGTAAAAGTTTGAGTAAACTTGAAGAGTTGTTAATATATCTTTAAAAATGACGTCCTAACGAAATCGACTCGTGCTCTGTGGAGCGGAATTATTAAAATCCGTGCACTCAAAAAATGAAATTAACTTTTCAAAGATATGTTGCGCTTAATATCTCCGGAGTTTGTTGATGGACTTTGATCATTATTTTTTTAATTTATATATACCTGTAGTTTTGTAGAGTATGTTATGTACACATATACCCACCTAACAATACAAAATGTTATGTATACATATACAAGTATATGTATATATATATATAATTTCATAAAAATCGTTCAAGCGGTATCGGAGGATTATGGCAACTAACATTACGACAGGAGAATTTTATAGATGTAAATAAATAGATAACTATTAAAAAATAGGGGTTGGTGGTAGAAAGGTGAAAATTAAGGGTTGTATATATTTTTAATGGTACATAATATAAAATGAAGGTAGACAATTTTCTCCAAAACAATAAAAAAGTGGCAGGGGGCAACCCCCCTTATAACGTATGGGTGTAAATAATAGATTACCACCTATTTTCAGTCCTACAGAATATACGTGTAAAATTTCATAAAAATCGGTCAAGCCGATTCGGAGGAATATGATAACTAACACTGTTACAGGAGAATTTTATGTACATAGAAGTAACTGTGAATTAAATAAGTAATAAAAGTGGCTAACTTTGCTCGTAATTAACCTAGGCGAAAAGTTTTTTTTTTGAAAATTCGTGTAAAAATATCAGCTTTTCAAATCCCAACGCAGATTTAGTCAATATGTTAATATGGTTATTAAAATTGTTTAGAAGCCAAAAATGATTCTACTTTCGTAAAATGTTTTCAGAATGCTAAAAATGGACCCTTATTTTTTAAATAAGTTAAAAATATAAGTATTCTTCTTTCCTGTGGTTTCCACAGAATTGCTGTATTATTATAATTTTCTGAACAATAACATTGCAAAAAAGCTCTTTGTGATAAACAAATCGAATAAAATTTAAACTAATTGACAAATCGTCTTCAAATTTATTGTGCATTATGGACTGTTTGACTCAACATTTCATGCAATATCAAAGTCTTAATTTCATTTTTATAACAATTTTTTTATAAGTTATAACAATTTTTTTATTTTCGAAATTTAGTTTTATTTTGCAATTTCCGAAGTAACAAATAATCGGATCAACATTTAAAAAATTTTAAACCTTTGCTTATCTACTAAAAGGTGAATAATCTAAATAAGATATTTAATTACCTTATTTTTACCTGTAGCGATTTAAACGAAAAACTGTCATATTTGACCCTTATTTGTTAATTACTAAAATTCTCGTCCGAACTGTGACGGGCATTGTTGTATTTATAATGTAATAGGTATAACTCCAAAAAACCCATTTGCAACCTGGCTGGTCAAGTGTCCCGACAAAAACCTTATTTTTCTGGACTATTGCAACTAAGAGAAGAAAGAAAGAAACTTAAAAAAAAATGTTACAAAAAGAAGCAACCGAAGAAGGAAAAAGCAGTAGAAAGGAAATACAAAGAAAAAATATAGCGGTTAAAAAGCAAGCCAGGAAAGACAAAAGATACTATGTATATGATATGGTAAAAATGTCAGAAAAAGCTGCGCAAGAAAACGACCTGAAGATACAGTACAATATCATCCGAAATTTGACAGGGAAAACACTAAACAGTAATAAACAAATCAAAGATAAACAAGGAAATATAATTCAGATATAGACGAAGATAACGTAATACAGGAAATAAACATTAGAACAATTGAAATTACGAAAGAAGAAATACAAAACACACTGAATCAACTAAAAAAATGGCAAAGCTGCTGAAAGCGACAACCTACCGATAAATTTAATAAAGGCGGGCGCAAACAAATTAGTAGAAATGTTGCACAAACTCAAGATATGGGCCGACCAGGAGCTCCCACAGAAATGGAACGAGGGTGTAACCATTAAGACACCAAAAAAGGGCGATTTAAATAAATGCGAGAATTGGCGAGCAATAACACTGCTAAGTGCCACATTCAAAATAATGTCAAATATCATATTGAATAGACTGAAGCCAGAAATAGACAAGAAACTAAGACTAAGAAGCAACCAAGAAGGCTTTCGCGCAAAACGCTCCACTATCGACCACATTTCTACTCTATCAGCACCTCTGTATCTTGTACCTGTACCGCTGTATCTCCTGTACTCTATAATTATCTTGGAACAAGCTAGTGAATGACAAAAAAAATATAAACATAATGTTTACTTTGACTTTGACTTTGAAAAGGCATTCGATAGTATAAACAGAGAACAAATGTGGAAGATTCTAAAACTATATAGACTACCGATAAAATACATCAACTTAATCAGACTATTTGACAAGAAATATACAGCCAGACTAGAACATGCGGGAAAAATGTTAGTAGATGTAGTTATACAAAGCGGAGTTAAGCAAGGATGTGTGCTATCCCCGACATTATTTCTAATAATAACGGACTGGATCATGCAGAAAGTAAGCAATAATAAAACAGGTATTAGATTGAAATTGCATGACTAGTTGGAGGATTTGTAGTTCCCAGATGACATTTTTCCCCTAACCGAACATAGCAGCCATAAGCAAAAGAAGCTTGCAAAATACTCCAGGGTAATGGGCCTGAAGATAAAGACAAAAAAAACAAAACTTAAAAAACAGCAACCAAGAAACTAAAATTAAAATACAAGGAAGACAAATACAGGAGGTAGATAACTTTACATATTATCTGGGATCAACCATGGAAAAAAAGGCGCTAGTAGATCAGATGTAGAAAAAAGGATAGTAAAGGCACAATATGCACTCATTATATATTCATAATGCATTAAGGAAAATCTTGAACACACGCGATATATCAGAATTAACCAAAATCAAAATATTTACAGGAAGAGACAGGAAGAAACAACTAGCAAAACATTAAAAACCTTTATAAATAAATCGTTGAGGAAAATCCTAAAAATATACTGGCCAGATAAAATAAAAAACATAGATCTACGGAGAAGAACAAAACAAGAGAAAATAACAGTCACGATTAAAAATAGGAAATGGAAATGAATTACACGGACTCTGAGGAAGAATCGAAATAATATAACCAAACAAGCACTCGAATACCAACCAGACGAAAGAAGAAGAAGAGGAAGACCTGATAATAGCGGGAGAAGAACTGTAATAAGAGATCATGAAAGAATTGGCCTGAGATGGAGAGAAGTCAAACAGAGAGCGAGAAACAGAGAGCAATGGAAAATACTTGTATAGCAAATTTCGAAAGAATAAAACAGATAAGGATGCGCTGGGAAGGGATTACAGGAAGAGAGAGAGAGAGAGAGAGAGAGAGAGAGAGAGAGAGAGAGAGAGAGAGAGAGAGAGAAACAGTACCGATTATTATCAAAATAAAATTTAATAATATACCTAACCTAACTTATCGAAAGGCTCATCAAACAATTATTAACTTTAAAAAATAAAAATTTGTCAAGGGTATATAGTGGTATTGTTAAGTATATTACAATATAACTTATTCCATCGAAATCTTCCGAAATCCATAATCTTCTTCCATCGAAATAAAATAGAAAATCTAAAAGTTTAGGAAATACATCATTCATAACTACACACAAGAAATAAGTTTTTCTAACCTGATTTAAGAGTATAAAAAAACGAAAACAAACAATTTACAGCAAATCCTTATCGTATATCCGAGCAAAACACCTAATTGGCAAAAGTTATAAATATAATTTGTCTGGGTTCTACAACTAAATTTGCACTTAAAGACGACCAAGGTTAAATATTTTACTTGATATTATAAGTACGCTGTTGCCAGTATAACGGATGCCAAAGCGAGCGCTAACTGTATGAAATTATTCTTGTTAATATACACGCTGTATATTGATCGGAAGTCACGAAGAGTCAAAACTATACAGAAGCCACGAGGGACGCAAATACAATATATATATATATATATATATATATATATATATATATATATATATATATATTGTATTTGCGTCCCTCGTGGCTTATATATATATATATATATATATATATATATATATATATATATATATATATATATTGTATTTGCGTCCCTCGTGGCTTCTGTATAGTTTTGACTCTTCGTGGGAAGAGTTCTGTATATATATATATATATATATATATATATATATATTTATTTTTAGCATCTCATGACGTCCTCCCATGTTAAACCGTAGTCTCTCGTGGCTTCCAGGTCTTCGTGACCTCCGATATACGGTTGCCACGAGGACTTTCCCTAAAATGTATCGCAAATGAAAGGTACCACTTCCTACAATGCTTACACAAAATATTGGCCGGACGTCCTCAGTCACGTTATCTGTATAATAATATACACATTACTTGGAGCAATTGCCGTCAGGCGCGCCATGTTCGCTTGCTGTATATCTAAAATCACTTTAACGGTTTTGATGGCATCCAAATATATATTTATTCAGTTTGCGGTTGTGGTGGTCTCCGTATATTTGAGTTTATGTCCTCATGGCTTCCACTGCGCTGTTGCCACCTCAAATTTTGGAATTTAGACTTCGGATATTTTTATAACTGATTATTGTAGTATGTTGAAAAAATTGTTGTTGTGATATATCAATGATATTTTTTTGTATAATTAACAATGTATTTTTTTCACTGCAAAAATAAAAAATTAAAAAGTATGTTCATTAAATTGATGAATTTATCATAGCCAGTTGCCGAATCTGCTGGTCTAATTGCTCAATTGTAATATATTATAGAAGTGTTAAAATTGAATTCTTAATTTTTTATTACAAAATTTTTACCTCGACAGCGTAGGGTACAAGAGGACGGCTTAAGTAAAGTACATAAGTACAACATTTTTAATAATATAATTTGTTCAACTAATACGTGCAAAAGTGTCTGGAAAATAATAAAAATGTTTAAAATATTGCTTACTTATTTCATACACTCAATGTATTTTTTTATGTAAGGATATAGAAAATAATATTTTGAAAAATATTTAAAATATAGTAATAAATCTTAAATTTCACATTACATAAAGTAGTTAAGTCTGCTAGTCTACAAAATTAAAAACAAATAGAATACTTAAAAAAAATTAAAGCACTCATGCCATACCAAACGAACTACATTCTTACATATTTTTAAAAGAAAAATCTTTAATTTTGCCCAACCCGACTAAACTATCGGCAGGTAAAAAGTCTTCATTATGCGGGGGCCTTACTGTTGAAATAAATTAGAAAATTAAAATAAACTTATCTACCATTATGAAATTCTAATTTGACACAAAAAACTGTATTCTGGATTAAGAACAAGTGTGTAGAATACTCTCGTGAATTAAGAAGCGTTTCTACTGTAGGGTGACCATATCATAAATTTGAAAAAACGGGATACATCCAAGCAGCAGTAGCGCACCTATAACTTTTCTCTGGGGAGAAGGGGGTTGGCTTGGGCGTCGAAATTTTTTTCTATATTTTGTGAAAGACAAGTTACATTTTCCTGCTATTATTTATATATTTTTCATATGCCCTGGGGGAAAGAGGGTTTAACTCCCAAATCCCCCCCTGGGTGCGCTACTACCAAGAAGGGTTTGGAGCGATACCCAAACACAGAAAGAAACGTCGTCTTTTAGCTAATTTGGAACCTATAAATCCTTTTCAATTTTAAATGTGTAATTTACGTACGATCAAGACTGCGAAACAGCAGAAAACTAAAAAACTACGCTAGAATGACGTGGATAAACAACCAATCCGTCAAAACAAAACAGGGAAAAATAAAAAATAGCGAGAAACACAGCAAAATCAACAAATAAAAAGAAGAAAAATGACGGGTTTCGCTGGAGGACATTAAAAAAGACAGAGAAAACCATCAAATACAACAATTTTACAAAAAAGTCAGATAAAAAAAAATATGTCCAGCATTAAAATAAGAGTACTAAAAAACAAAAAAAAAAGAGAAACGCTGTTTGAAGACAAACAGATCAGCAGAATATGAGAAGAATATTACGAAAAAATGCTATTCGCTATGAAGGAAACAGATGAAGAACAAGATAACAACGAAGTAGAAATTTTCACAGAAGAAGACGTACAAAAACAAATATTAAAAACATAGAAAACGGAAAAGCAGCAGAAGAAAATGAAATAACAGTGGAATAAAATACAGAGGAAGAGAATTACATAAGGAAATAAACCAGCTAATACAACAAAAAATATGATCAAAACAGACTACCAGCCGATTGGAACGCAGATATTATAGTAGGTACCTATATACAGTAAAACCCCGCAAATCCTAACTAATTGGGGGGACAGCCTGTTCGGATTCCGAAAAGTTCGGATTATCCGAAAGTTAGCCTAACTAATAATTGAAAGTTTACTTTGTCGTTGATTTTGAGTCGCTGTGCCTGTCTCTCTCCCTCTTCCACCCATCTCAGATTGATGTCACTGATGCAGAGCCAGTGTCATCATTTGTGCTTAGTCGTTAACTCCATGGCTTGATTTCTAATTTGAATAAGTTCCATTTTCCCCGTTCCCCTATACAAGATGGATGAGAAAACTAAGAAGAAAGTGTAATTACAGAATGGATTGAAGCTGACGACAAAGGGGGCGAAGAATTTACGGATGAATACATTGTAGACTTGGTTCAACCTCAAGGCAACCCTAATGACTAATGAAGATGAAGAAAGCGAGAAAGAAGTTTCCCTGTCATATTGGGTGTCACACGCAGATGCCACTAAAGCTCTGGGTGTGGCTCTACGTTACGTGGAGCATAACTCTGCTGCGTTACCAGTAGATGTAATGTTTATGTGTAAATAGTTTATCATCACTGCGTCAATTCGCTACACTTCCATGCGTCAGAACAAAGTTATGGAGTCAAAGACCTATTAAACGTAGATTGTTCAATTTTCTGGTTTTACTCTGTATAATAAACATGTTTTTAAGTTTTTGTCTTGAATTTTTTTCACTTGCCGTTGGTCCGGATTTGCCGAACGTTCGGATTAGCGGGGTTCTGATTTGCGGGGTTCTACTGTATATAAAAAGGAGATCGGAAGGAGTGCGAGAATTACAGAGCAAGCACTTTATTTAACACCACATATAACATTCTAGCAAACATACTAAACATAAGACTTGAATCATGCGCTAAACGAATATTAGAAGAATACCAGAACGGGTTCAGACCGGGAAGGTCGATGATTAGTTCCATACATACAGTGGAGCAAATAATTCAAAAATCGAGAGAATACAACAGAGAAATACACCTAATATTCATGGATTTCAAAAGCGCTTTGATACAATCAATCGGAAGAAAATCGGATGGGGGAGCTAGAGAATCCCAGAAAAATTAAGACATATGCTAACAGTGAGCCTAAAGAACACCAGAGCAAGGATCAGTTTCAACGGAACAACTTCTAAGAAGATTAATGAAAACAAAGGTGTGAAACAAGGTGACTCTATCTCGCTACGACATGATTTAATCTTATATTGAAAGTAATCATGAGAAGGACAAACTGTGCAAAAAAAAACATTACAGATCAACTTTAACTAGTAACATAATGCAGATGATGTAGTCATAATAGAGAAGGCAAAGATGACACTTTCGAAAGCACTTGGAAAATTACATAAGGAAGCGAAGAGAATAGGACTAGAGATAAACAAGCAAAAAACAAAATACATGACGGTAGGGAAGGATGACACAATAACTCAGAACTATCTAATAACACAGAATGAGAATAATACTGGGCCACAATGTAGCAAAAGAGAGAGAAATACGAATGAAAACAAATGCCGCAATTGAAGAAAAATTAAAGAGGGAAAATATGGTCAGTTACAAAAAATCAACCAAAAGCAAACATTTGGGACATTTAGGCGTCCCGAGAGACTTTTTCGGGACCCCGGGACAAATCGTTAAAAAACGGGACAATCCCATTTTTACGGAATGTTTGGTCACCCTATTCTACTGTTATAACGTCCTTCACTTAATCGTAATTGAAAAGTATTTGAAAAAGTTATATAAAGTGGGTCCGTGTTTTGGTTCTTTATTTAAATTTGGTTCTATTCTTGTAATGTTTTCTAAATTTATAATGAGAAGTTTATAACTTTATTAGATAATACCAAATAATAAAATAAAGTGAAGGCTAATAATGTGATTCTATTAATACGAGGTTGTTACCTTTTCTTAACAAAAAAAAAATGATGACAAGTGAATAGATTTTGACTTTATGAACCTAATATCATCTTCAAATATTTTTTTCTCAAAATCATATTCGCATCGTTAACCATAAATCATCGTAGACTAAACAACTAAATTCTTAATTATGTCACCAACTCTGTGTCGGCATGTGTTAAAGATATAACTTCTCGATACTCAACGGTCCGACGTCGACGCCCTGGTCAAATTATTTATCTACAATCTACAATCTACAGACACGTCTTCAAATCAGTATTTGAATTGAAATTATTTATGATAATGAAAAAATTTTATATTTTTTCGTATATTTACTACTTAAATAATTAAACATTAATTATTATTTTTATATAATATTTTATGTATAGGTAAATGGAGACTAGTTGCAAAACTAAACAACATGACATAGTAGATAGAAACGCAGAAGCGATATACGAGGAGGTAAAGAAAGCCATTCATGGAGCAGCAGAAGAAGGGCTAGGAAAAAAGGAAAACATTAAAAGAGAATACCCAGAATAGTGGTCACAAGATCTAGAATCCTTGATAGAAAACAAAAAGAAAGTTTACCAGACATGGTTAGTTTCACAAGACGGTGAAGGTAGAAAGATATATTATGCCCGGTTAAACAGAGAAGTGAAAAGGAAAGTTGCAGAAAGAAAAAACGAAATGTGGGAAATTAAATGCGTTGAATTGAATAGATATATGGGAGGAACGAAAGTATCTGAAGTTTGGCAAACCCTTAGAAATTTAAGAACAGACGAAAAGCATAATACTAACGTACATTTAATTAAAATGGAATGGTGGAACAAATCAAATATGGAACAGAGAAATTAAGAAGAATGATATGCCGAATCATGGAAAGAGCAATAAATGGAGACGACATCCCTAAACAATGGTAAGAATCCTACTTAACATCAATATACAAAAAGGGAACAGAAAAGATTGCGAAAATTACAGGGGGATAAGCGTCATCACTACAATGGGAAGACTGTATGGCAGGATCCTCAGGAACAAAATAGATAAAAATATAGAACGTAAAATCGGAGAAGAACAAGCAGGTTTCACAGCAGGGAAATCATGTCTACATCATATCCATACATATAATACAACAGCCAATAGAGAAAAAAAGAAGAGATAAGAACAAAGATTTACACATGGTGTTTATAGACCTTACGAAGGCATACGACCTGTGCCAAGGAAAGAACTGTACAAAGCAATGACTAAAATAGGGATACCACCTAACCTAACACAAGCATCAAGAACATGTAGAGTGGAAATGAAACAAATATAAAAATAGAAAACAAGGCAGTTGCTATCTTCAAAACAACAATAGGATTACTACAGGGATGCCCAATGCCCAACGTCACTAACTGTATTTAAAATATTTTTTAGAACACGCACTAACAACTTGGAAAACAAAATGTAGGGGTATGGGAATACCGATAAGAGACGATTACCTCTACACATTGTGTTTCGCAGACGATCAGGTGGTTATGTCTCAAGATGAAGAGGATACCATTTGCATGTTGCAGAGGATATCAGTTGCAGAAAACTAAAAGAGGAATACAAAAGGTGAGCCTGGAAATTTATATGAAGAAAACGGAATATGTACTTAGCAATATCGGAAGAAGACGTCAAAAACTTAGAAATAGAAGAACAAGTAGAAATAAAAAGAACGAAGGATTTTAAATATTTGGGCTTTATAATGTCAAAAAACGGAACAACAGAAGCAGAAAAAAAAATAGATTGGGACAAACAAGATTTTGCTTCAGACAACTCCATAATGTAATCTGAAATAAGAACATTACGGGAAATAAAAAAATGATATACCAAACAATAGTGAGAAGCATCATGACATATTTTTTTTATGTAATTATGTTTATTTACAATCTACATCATTAAAAGAGTATTAAGTAAATTTTTTCCATGTTTTTGGCCATGAAGAAGAGACTTCCAATGATGTCTCATCTTATTCTATTTACGTTTAAAGTTTTAAAATAGGTCCTGAGGCCAGGTTCTATCTAGTCTCCTTGTGACAGGGCCATTATGAAATAATTCCCTTACTAACTCGTTGTCATGGTGAATGGTACGCTCGTTTTGTGATTCCGAGGCTCGATGGATTTCTTCTCTGATGAAAGGTATATTTAAGTCTTCGTGAAGTGTTTGATTAGTTACATACCAGGGTGCACCCACTATTGATCTTAGAACTTTCGACTGAAATCTTTGAATGATATTCAGTGATGTTGACTTTGCACAGCCCCAGAGGTGTAGTCCGTAGTACCAAATAGGTTTGATTATTGCTTTGTACAGCAGAATTTTGTTTTGGATATTGAGTTTTGATCTGCGTCCAAGGAGCCAATACATTTGCCGAAACTTCCAGTCTAGTTGTCTTCTTTTAGTCTGTATATGTTTTTTCCAAGTAAGACGTTGGTCAAGATGGAGGCCAAGGTATTTAGCTTCTGTTACTGTTGGTATTCGTACATTTTCCTCTTACAGGTGGGCATGTGTTGTGGCGGTTTGTAAACGTTATTTGAGATGCTTTTGTTTTATTTACTTTAGTTCACCATTTTGTGTACCATTCACTGAGTATGTCCAGATGGTGTTGCAGGTCTTGTGAGACTTGTATGTGATCTTCATTTACTGCTAGTATTGCTACGTCATCAGCAAAGGAAGCGATCGTAGTATTAGGAGACTCCGGTATACCGGCTGTGTAGAGTGAGAAAAGCAGCGGTCCGAGAACACTACCTTGCGGAACTCCGGAGTTAATAGGATAGAGGCTGGATTGTTGGTCTTTGAATTTTACTGAGAAATATCTATTTGATAAGTAGGATTTGATTAGGAGGAAATAGTTACTAGATAGTGCTAATTTTACTTTGTAAAGCAGTCCTCTGTGCCAAACTTTGTCAAACGCTTGTGAGATATCTAGGAATACAGCGTTGCAGTATTTCTTTTCTTCGAGAGTTTTTGATATTTCATTTACTATTCGATGGGCTTGTGCAGTAGAGTGATTTTCCCGAAAACCAAACTGATGTTCTGGTAGTAATGTTAGGAATTCATGATCTGCGTATATTCTTTATAGCAGCAATCTTTCAAAAACTTTGCTAACGATTGGGAGTAGGCTGATGGGTCGATAAGATGTTACTTCATTGGGAGCTTTGCCTGGCTTAAGGATCATTATAATTTCTGCAAATTTCCATATTTTTGGAAAGTATGATAAACTTAGCATGCGATTAAATATTACTGTTAGCATAATAATGGCCTTACGAGGAAGTTGTTTTAGTACTTGTGCCGAGATTAAGATCATGACATATGCCGCAAAAATTTGGGTTATAAACAAAAAAGCCCGAAAGAGCATTCTGGCAACCGAAATGAAATACTGGAGAAGATGCTGTGGTCTCACCAGAAGAGACAGAATAAAAAATGAGGAGATAAGGAGAAGAATGCAAGTGGAAAAAGATGCCCTGCAATATATAGAAGAGAGAAGACTAAAATAGTACGGCCACGTAAAGTACGGCCACGTACGCAGGGTAGAAAATACTTGGATAAACAAGGTTGCAGAAGCTATTATAAGAAGACCTTAGGATAGAAGAAGATTTTTTGACCTTAAATACAGTCGGAAAAATGAAACAATACCCATGAACGATCACATCAATCACTTATTTTGTATTTGCTCTCTTTTTCTATAACTAACGTTTGTTATTTATAGAAAAAGACAGCAAATACAAAATAAGTGATTGAGGTGATCGCTCATGGGTATTCTTTCATTTTTCCGACTGTATTTAAGGTCAAAAAATATTCTTCTTCTTTTTTCTCAAAATGTTATTTTATGCGATTTTACAGTGATTTGGTGTTTATTTAACCAAATTTGCATTTTCTATCGTAAAGTATAAATGGAAAACATTGGTAAAAAGAAATTGTAATATGTAATTGTAAATAGTTTCAATAGTAATTGTAAATAGTAAATAGTAAATGGTAAGTAGTAAATAGTAAATAGTAAATAGTAAATAGTAAATAGTAAATAGTAAATAGTAAATAGTAAATAGTAAATAGTAAATAGTAAATAGTAAATAGTAAATAGTAAATAGTAAATAGTAAATAGTAAATAGTAAATAGTAAATAGTAAATAGTAAATAGTAAATAGTAAATAGTAAATAGTAAATAGTAAATAGTAAATAGTAAATAGTAAATAGTAAATAGTAAATAGTAAATAGTAAATAGTAAATAGTAAATAGTAAATAGTAAATAGTAAATAGTAAATAGTAAATAGTAAATAGTAAATAGTAAATAGTAAATAGTAAATAGTAAATAGTAAATAGTAAATAGTAAATAGTAAATAGTAAATAGTAAATAGTAAATAGTAAATAGTAAATAGTAAATAGTAAATAGTAAATAGTAAATAGTAAATAGTAAATAGTAAATAGTAAATAGTAAATAGTAAATAGTAAATAGTAAATAGTAAATAGTAAATAGTAAAATAAATAGGAACAATTTCATTTTCTACCATTTTTGTCGAAAAGTTAAAAATTGAGATATTGAGCAAAACAGGTTCTCCTTTAAAATCAAGATGGCGGCTAACGTAAAGAAGGAATTCATTCGTGATTTTAAATTTAGGCTACTATTGACTCCCCTAAAGGTTAGAAAAATAAAATTTTGGGCAGCTCGGCATGCAAGGTCAAATGCTATTCCGACTGTGACTGGAATAATATACTTTTGAGTCTGATATTACTGCATGTAACTTTTTTGGTATTGTAATATAATTCAAATCCTTCTAACTACTTAAAGTCCTATATTTTGGCTATCTGTGGGCAAATTTTTAGCCAAATCGATGATGATGTATTTTGGGAATGGAGAATAATGTAAAAAACGGTATTTTAACGTTTTCTACACTATAAAATTTGATCAAAACCTTAATTTTTTGCCTGAGTGATTTGACATGGAATGTACTTTACATAATCTTCTATTCTCCATATTATTTGTTTTTAGTGTAACGTTGGCCATTACCATTAAAAATCTAATTATATTAAACCGTTTGATGATGCAAAGACAAACTTTGTGAAACCGGTCAAGCAAAATACAACTACCTAATTATAAAATTATAATTTTTCCTGTTAATTCTACATTCTACAGAGCAAGTGTTTAAAGAATAAATTTAGGATTCTAAAAGATTTTTATATATAAAACTGATTTTCTATGACAAAACGCCAAAATAGCAAAAGATATAAATATAATTTGTCTGGGTTCTTTAACTAAATTCTCACGTAAACACGACCAAAGGTTAAATATTTTACCGGATACCATAAGTACATTGTTGCCAGTATAACGGATGCCAAAACGAGCGCGAAGTGTATAGTATTATTATTTGTTTTCTGTCATCATGCATTCTTTGTACGTGACCAAACCATCGTAGTTGTATTTCGTTAATTTCGTCATTTATTGTATGTGTGACGTTCATTATTTCTCGTATCCGTTCATTGGTGACATGTTCTCTTCTTGATCTTCCTGCAGCCCTTCTCCAGAAATTAATTTCGGTGACCTCTAACATTCATTTTGATTTTTCCTTCATATGCCATACTTCGCAGCTGTATGTTATAATGCTTTTCACTACGGCGTTATAGATCTTTTTCTTGTTTTGGTTGTTTATCTGCTTGTCCCAGAGTACTGAGTTTAGGAGCCTAATTACTTTCCTGCCCTGAGTGTTTCGTTCTTTAACGGCTCCGTCCAGTGTTCCATCATTCGTGATTTTCATATTCATACCCAGGTATTTATATTCGTTACATTTACTGATTGTTTCTCCTCCTTCTATAGTCGAGGAAATGAAGCATTTTGACTCGCAATTGTTTCGTCCAGCATGGATTTACTTGAAATTTTCACAGAAGGTAGGGAATAGTCCAAGGATCATTTTCTATATCATGCCGCTGTATAAAAAAATTTAATACATTCCTCACTTAAAGAACTAAACTAATGTTATATCAAAGTGAGTTATTGCCAATTTAATGTGTATTTTTTTCGACGAGTACTCAAATCTAAGTATTCAAGCTTAAATAACGGGAAAACGATGCAATATATAAAATATACCTGCTAAACATTTGTCAAATTACTTCAGAATACCTATCAAATGAGCTGCGAAGCAAGTTAAAAGCGTTAAAATTAAGCAAGTTATGATGAAAATAAAAGAACCCTTTGGAATTTTTTAAGAAAAAGTGAAAAATCAATCATACGCGATTTTCCATAAAAAATAAAATTTATAATAATCCTTATAGGAACTTCTTCATATTAGCATAAGTAATGATTTCGATAATTTTGACCGGTTTAAAATGCATATTTTTGAAAAAAAAAGGTATAATTTAAAAAAAATTGTAATTTTTAAAATTATTGTAATTTTTATATTCATTTGATAATAACTCCAAAAATACTCAATACACGTAAAAATAATATATAACCAAATTTTAGATTTTTTTGTGACAAATACTTTACCTGTTTTATTGTTTCTACAGGGTAAAAAATAACCGAGATAGAAACGTTTAAATATTAAATTTTGCTGTGAGAACCATACAACCGGGGCCATTTAACCTTTTATTTTAAAAAAATAAGGAGTTTAAGAGATTAAGTTTAACTCGATGAAATAGCCCTTGAAATTAGCTTTTAAACGGTTTTTAGATGAACCTTACATCGTAAAAATGAACGGAGTTATTAAAAAAAACAGTAACATTTTTTGAAGACATTTTTAAAAGATAAATTTTGAAAACATTTTGGAGCATAAATTTTAATGCTATCAACATGTTCGGGAGCTCATTTGATAGATATTTTTAAGTACTTTGACAAATGTTTAATAAGTTTATGTTATAAAATGCATCATTTTCCCGTGATTTCAGTTTGAATACGTAGATTTTTTTACTCTCCGAAAAAAAATATACATTCAATTACCTATAACTCACTTTTAGTTAACACCAAAAGGTTTTTCTAGTAAGGAGTTTATTTCATTTTTTATTAGCTTCAATTTTAGTAATAATAACTTTTTTGTAAAAACTTATAGTTTTTGAGTTATTGATGAAGAATCGGTGTAAAACATGCATTTTTCTCAAGAAATATTAAACTCTTTGGTCTTTAATAACTCAAAAAGTTTTGATTTATTTTAATAACTTTATATAATAAATTTTGCTTAGAATTTGCTTCTCTATTGAATTATGGGGTTATTTTCAATAAAATAATTTTCACCCCCGAGAAGGGGTGGCATCCACCCCCAGGGTAAAAGCGCAAGTTGGCACCATGTCACTTTTGTTCCTTGAGATAGCCTCTAACCACTCACCAATTTTTATACAAATCGATGGAGGTTCAATGAAATCGGAGGTAATAGCTCCTATCCACCTTCAGTGACTCCACTATAGAGGGTTTTTTGAGAATACATCGAAAAATATGCATTTAATAAAAAAAACTGTAGATATCAAAAATTAATCTTTTAGTAACACAAATTAAATTAAACTTAAACAATCTTTTTTCGAGTATACTGTTAGACCTTTCAAAAAATAATATGAAGCTGCTAGCATGAAAATTAAGAGACTTATGATCAAAAAAGGTCGGTACCTGCTATTCTCTATGAAAAAATCAGTGAAAACAGCCCCCCAACTACCCTTCTAATTAAAAATTGATCTTCACCTTTCTGTAAGTAGTTCCTTTTATATTCGTATTATCAATACGCCCAAGAAGTTTGACCTATTTAAAAGACCCAATTTTAGAAAAAGTGGAGTTTAAAGAAAAATTGACTTTTTGCAATTTCCTATTTGTCACCTTTTACTTCAAAATGTCTCCGAAAATACTGGAGATACGAAAAAACTTATGGACTACTAAATTGTAGCTTATTATTTAATAAGTAAAATTCCATTGTGCATAGATTTTCATTACAGTGAACAGTTAGCGGAATAAAGCTATTTAGTAGATCAGATGTAGAAAAAAAGGATAGTAAAGGCAAAGTATGCACTCATTATACGGGTGTTAGTAAATAAGTATGAAAAATTTTAAGGGCTAATTCTACATGAAAAATTAATACCAGTTTTCTCTATAAACATATGTCCGCAAATGCTTAGTTTCGGAGATACGGGGTGTTGAAATTTTTATTTCAAACTGCCACTTTATTTATTGCTCTAAGACCAGTTGAGCTATGAAAATGAAATTTGGTGAGTTTTAGGAGGTAGTTATTACAAATTTTTTGACATACAATTTAAAATTTTGTATTCATCATTGGCGCCCCTACGGGCAATGGTCTGAATTTTTTTAAAGAAAAAAATAGTACGCCACTGAGACATTTCGAATTAAAAATTATTTTTAAATTCCACGTCTAATTTATGATAAAAAACCTTTCTTGCCTTTTTCTCATATGATGCACCGTTTTTATGCAGAAAAATAAAACATCTTGACGCGTATTTTTCATTTCTTAATACATCATCAAGAACTATCCAATATAATAATACTAAACTAGAACAATAACTGAAAATATTACTAATACGATTTCAATTAGGTATAAAGCTGCAAGAAATGTTTAAAATGATCTCCTTTACAGATAACAGAAGAATTTTATATTCATCATTGGCGCGCGTACGGGTAATGGTCTGAATCTTTTGAAGAAAACAATAGCACGCCACTGAGATATGTCAAACTAAAAATCATTTTTGAATTCCTCTTTCAATTTACGATAAAAAATCTTTCTTTCCTTTTTTTCATATGAGGCGCCGTTTTTATACAAAAAAATAAAACATCTTAACGCTTACCAAGTATTTGAGGTAGTTTCCATATGCATAGAAAATTAGTTCAAATACTTTGTGAACGTTAAGATGTTTAATTTTTTTGCATAAAAACAGCACCGCATATGAAAAAAAGGCAAGAAAGATTTTTTGTCGTCAATTGAAGGAGGAATTCAAAAATGATTTTTAGTTTTACATATCTCAGTGGCGTACTATTTTTCTTTCTTACTATTTTCGTAAATTAGATGCGAAATTTAAAAATAATTTCTAATTCGAAATATCTCAGTGGCGTACTATTTTTTTTCTTTAAAATAATTCAGACCATTGCCAGTAGGCGCGCCAATGATGAATACAAAATTCTTAATTGTATGTCACAAAATTTGTAATAACTACCCCCTAAAACTCACCAAATTTCATTTTCATAGCTCAACTGGTCTTAGAGCAATAAATAAATTGGAAGTTTGAAATAAAAATTTCAACACCCCGTATCTCCGAAAATAAGCATTTGCGGACATATGTTTATAGAGCAAACTGGCATTAATTTTTCATGTAGAAATAGCTCTTAAAATTTTTCATACTTATTTACTAACACCCTGTATAATCATAATGCATTAAGGAAAAACTGGAACACACGCGATATATCAGAATTAACCAAAATCAAAATATTTACAGGAAGAGACAGGAAGAAACAACTAGCAAAAAATTACAAACCTTTATAAAAAATCGTTGAGGAAAATCCTAAAAATATACTGGCCAGATAAAATAAAAAACATAGATCTACGGAGAAGAACAAAATAAGAGAAAATAACAGTCACGATTAAAAATATGAAATGGAAATGGATTATACGGACTCTGGGGAAGGATCGAAATAATATAACCAAACAAGCACTCGAATACCAACCAGACGAAAGAAGAAGAAGAGGAAGACATGACAATAGTTGGAGAAGAACTGTAATAAGAGATCATGAAAGAATTGGCCTGAGATGGAGAGATGTCCAACAGAGAGCGAGAAACAGAGAGCAATGGAAAATACTTGTATAGCAAATTTCGAAAGAATAAAACAGAAAAGGATGCGCTGGGAAGGGATTACAGGAAGACATAGAGAGAGAGAGAGAGAGAGAGAGAGAGAGAGAGAGAGAGAGAGAGAGAGAGAGAGAACAATACCGATTATTTATCAAAATAAAATTTAATAATAAACCTAACCT
Source organism: Diabrotica virgifera virgifera (assembly GCF_917563875.1). Taxonomy (NCBI): domain Eukaryota; kingdom Metazoa; phylum Arthropoda; class Insecta; order Coleoptera; family Chrysomelidae; genus Diabrotica; species Diabrotica virgifera. The sequence goes on along the minus strand of NC_065443.1, from coordinate 161,163,975 downwards.
AACCTATCGAAAGGCTCATCAAACAATTATTAACTTTAAAAAATAAACAGTTGTCAATGGTATATAGTGGTATTGTTAAGTACATTACATTATCATACATAATATAACATTACATTATCATATATAATACATAATCTTCTTCCATCGAAATATATATATATATATTTCGTAGCCAGTTAGTCAGTAACTCTGGTAGCGTGAGGTTGTGTATGTTTTGATTTGCAACACGGCCAACTGCTAATTGTTGTGTTTACATGTTTGTTTTGATTTGTGGAGTGTTGTGAGTTACTAGTAGTAAGTCGTTCTACTTTTTGTTTACTTTTATCGACCTTATTTATTACTGCAATACAATTTTTGACCATGACATACAGCTGTGAAAATTGTTTTTCACAATTTTTCTGATTCGGATAAATTGAATAATTTAAGATGTAATGGAGATTGTCGGAGAAGTTTCTGTATGAAGTGTACACGCCTAAACAAGTCGTTCACAAAAGCCTTATTGGATCAAAAATTTTCCCATCTAAAATTTTTTTGTACACTGTGTGATTCGCCTAGCTTAAAATATTTAGATGAAAAAATAAATAACCTATCAAAAAATCAAATACCTCTAGAAAACTTTGAGGCCTTAACACAAGTTACTAAAAAGCTTACTGATAATTTGCCAGTTTTTATGGAGACTTACGATTTGTTAACAAAAAATGACGACAAACTGGACTATATTATTAAAAAAATTGACGAGATCCATAGACTGAATAACCTGCTGAATCCTGAAAAGGTTTTAAAATCTGTAAGGCAGATGGAACATGATATTTTCAATTTATCGTCAGTTTTTTTCGGCGGTTCAGATGAGACTATAAAGGTTCAAATCCAAGACTCAACGTCTACTGAAATTAAGGTGGGATTAGAAAGGCTTTCTTCAAATGTCAGTGAAATCTCAAATCAATTGAGCAATATTTCCAAAAATTTACCTACCTTACCAACAAAAAAAGAGGTATTGAACAAAAAAACATTTTATGCTACCACAAGTACCCAAACTGAAGAGCCTCAATGTTGCGAAGTAAGTCCAGAGCAAAAGTCAAAAAACACAGAAGATAAATGTCAGTTTGTAATTATTAGTAACTTAACCCCAATATACACCCCTATACAAGTGGTACACTACATTAAAGAGAAGCTAGGTATCAAAGAATATATTAGATGTTACGCCCTCGTTAAAGATGCCGACAAATCAACTGGTTCTTCATTTAAAATAGGCATAAAATCTAGATCATCGATTAACTTACTATTTAATAAGGAAATTTGGCCACCTGGTGTAATCATTAAATGGTCCATTGAATCTTCATATTCCGAACCATCCGAGTCACATAAGAATCCGAAGAATATCAGAAGCCCTGTTATCCCGGAAAATCCAGTTACCAGTTTATGCAACAACAAAGATGTAGTACAGAGCACAAATATATGTTCAGACAAGCAGGCCATCGAAATTTGTAAATCTAATAATCCTTTCCATTCGCAAATTAATTTCGTTAAGAAAGATACTTTAGAACCATCTATAAATCTGGATCCTTTGACTCCACCAAGAGTTAGATTAACCAATAACTCTAATAGTCGGTATCTTCTAGCCAGATTAAGGGAACCGGATATCTTAAAAGCCATTAAACTTCATCTTGCTTATCTACACGACCAACCTGCTTCTGTATTTTACGATGGATTTACCAACACAAGCGTTAAACTGTTTTTGGCCTCCGAAGGGCTTCCTACCAACACGGAAGATCTACGAAAAATTCTTCTAGAATTTAACGAAGTCTATGGAATTGGTCCAGATGAGGTGGAAGCTGATCTTGCTGCTTTTAGGTCCTTTCTCGCTTCTGAAAGAATTATCCATTTACAAAAATCAAGGGAATGTCACCAAAATTACTATTCCGCTGTGTCTCCTAAACGAAATTTTTAAACATCACGACGTGTTCTGAGGGACTAGAATCCTCAAATTATTTTAGTGATAACAACTTTAGCATGGTTCTGATTAATATTCGTTCTATAAGATATAAAACTGATGAATTATTTCTATTTCTAGAGGAATTAGGGTTTCCTCCGATAGTTGCGATTACTGAGCACTGGCTTGAAGTCAACGAGCCTTTTTTTGTAGAAAAATATTCCACTATTGCTAGGTACGATCGTCAAAGTTCAGCGCATGGAGGCACCCTGATTCTTTCTACAAGTAATGATTTTTCTCTGGTAACAAAATATGATTTTCTATTAAGCGAAGCATTCTTTGAGTTTTCCTTAGTTTACAGTAAGAACTTTAATCTTTATATTATTTGCATTTATAGATCACCTGACTCTTCCGTGGAACTATTTTTTCAGAACCTGCTTAATTTGTTAGATGACCTGCCCCATAAAAGCAGAAAAATTTTATGCGGGGACTTTAACATTAATTATGCTGCTGCTTGTGCTACACAAATATCCCTGGTCAACATATTTGAATCGTATGGTCTAACAATGCACATTGATTCTCCTACAAGGATTACAAAAACTTCATCTACCATAATTGATTATATTGTCTCAGATTTCTCACCCCGTGATGTCTGCTCTACAACTGTTAATGCGGGACTATCTGATCATGAAGCTGTTTATACGAAGTTTAACATCTTTATCAAGCACTCTTCGAAAACTCGACGTTTAGGCAGGATTTTTTCCGCTCGGAATTTTCGTAAATTCCAAAATTTATGCTTAACCTCTGAGTGGCCCTTTCCTTCTATGAACGTCGATAATAATTTCAGTGACTTTTTGAATAAGCTTGTCTGTATCTTCAATAAAGCATTTCCTTTAATCACAATTAAGCCAAAACATCACAAACCCTGGACTACCAAAGGTGTCCGCATATCAGCCAAAAATATGCGTTCACTACTGTATATCAAGAAATTTACTACCAACGTCTCTGTTACTGAATATATCACCAAGTACAGGGCGATCTATTTAAAACTTATAAAATCAGCTAAAAAATTGTACTATCAAAATCGTCTGAGAAGCTCTAAAAGTGTTGCAAAAGAAACTTGGTCCATAATAAACGATCTTCGTAATAAAACTCACACAGCTCAAACATTTTCCCTTCCAGACCCAGAAAATCTAAATGAATACTTTGTTAATGTGAGTAAAAATATAACATCAACTATTGTGTCACAACAAGATCCCATTTCCTATCTCCCTAATTCAGGAAAGGTCTCGAATTCATTCTTTATAAGACCGGTTGATAAATCTGAACTGATTCAGACAATCAATAATATCAAAAGCAAATCTTCGTGTAGTACCGATGGACTATCCATAAAAATTTTCTCAAATCTCCCAGACAGTGTGTTGGGAGTCCTCATCTCTCTAATTAATGATTCTTTTGAGAAAGGTAAATTTCCAGAGTGCCTAAAGACGGCCATCATTATTCCTCTTCATAAGGGTGGTGAAAAATCAAATGCCTGCAATTATAGACCTATTGCATTACTACCGGTACTCTCCAAAATTATTGAGAGACTCATAAAAGCCCGACTTATGTCCTTTCTCGTTGATAACAATATTTTATCACAAAATCAGTTCGGCTTTTTAAATAATAAATGTACCACAGATGCCATGTTTTCTGTACTACATGAGGTTTATCAAGCATTAAACAATAATCTGCACACTGCCACTGTTTTTTGTGATTATGCCAAAGCTTTTGATTGTGTGAATCACGACATTTTGATAAAAAAACTAGATTTCTACGGAATTCGAGGTATTTCTTCGAACTGGTTTCAATCTTACTTGGATAATAGGAAACAACTGGTTAGAGCAAATGATACAGACTCTAGTCTCAAAAATGTTGTATGTGGGGTACCACAAGGTTCAGTATTGGGTCCTCTACTTTTCCTTATCTTTATTAATGACATCACTAGCTTAAAAATCGATGGCAAAGTTTTTCTTTTTGCTGATGATACCAGTATCACTTGGAGCAACTCAAATATCGCAACTCTTCATGCTACTATAACTTCTGATCTACTTACAATAAAATCTTGGTCCGATTCAAATTTACTCTCTTTTAATGTAGATAAAACAGTAGCATTGTCCTATAAAGGAGCTCTTCAACCCTTACCTCTTCATAACAGCCAGATCAGTATCGTTGATTCTGTAAAGTTTCTTGGTATTTTTTTAGATAGCAATCTGAAATGGTCCCTTCATATTGATGTGTTAAGCAAGAAACTATCCTCAGCTTGCTTTGCAATAAGATCTGTTTCAAAGGAAATGAATTTAGCCTCTTCCAAAATAACATATTTTTCTTTGTTCGAGTCACATCTTCGATATGGTCTCCCTTTTTGGGGTTCTGGTACGGCTGCCCAATCTGATGTTATTTTTAAATTACAAAAAAGAGCAATAAGATATCTGTTTGGCCTCAGAAGAACAACACATTGCAGAAGCTACTTCAAAGATCACAGGATTCTAACACTACCTTCTTTATATATTTTAGAAACTGTTTGCTTAATTCGTAAACATCTACATGTCTTTCCAGCAAGACCTAGACATGACTATTCCACCAGAAATTCTACCTTTGACATCTATTTACCGATCCCGTCCAGTGAGTTAGTAAAGAAATCTATATTATATTCTGCGAAAAAACTTTACAACCATCTCCCTCTACAACTTAAATCTGCAACATCTTTCTCCAAGTTCCGTAAAATGACTAAAGCCTATTTATCTGAAAGACCATATTATTCAACAGCAGAGTTTCTTAACCAATAACTAAGAAAGTACAGTATTCTTATTTATAAGTATAATCTTAATCTATATTTGAGTGTCATATGCAGCAGCTTAACTTAACTTATTAAATTTCTTAAGGTAGATTATGCAATTTGCAAATTTTTTTTTTAATTTTGCAATACGTTGTTACTGTTTTTTTTGTTTATCTTCATTATTTTTATTTATGTAGACGATTTATATCATTTTAGTAAATTGTATTTGTTATTTGTTATTGTTCTTATTTTTATGATTCTTGTAAGCTTTGTCTATAAAATTGTTAAATTTTTCATGACAATAAAGCATATTTCTATTCTATTCTATTCTATATATATAACAGCGCTAACAGGCCTTATAGGCCTACGGCTTCTAAATTCTGGATAATATTTCTCCATTCTGTTCGGTCCTCTGCACTCTTTCTCCAGTCCTTCACCCCGATTTCTTCCAAATCCCTCTCTGCAGCCTCTAACCATCTCTTCCTTGGTCGACCTCGTCTCCTTTTTCCCAATGCTCTGTCATTCAATATTCGTTTGACGTTTCTAGTTTCTGGCATTCGAGTAATATGTCCCAGCCATCTAACTCTTTGGGCTCGTATTTTTGTCGTTATTTTTGGTCTCCCATACATCCTCATTACTTCTTCATTTGTTCGTCTCCTCCAGGTTTTCTCCGCTATCTGTATACCTCCAAAAATTTTTCTCAGGATCTTCCTTTCCCATATCTGTATCTTCTTCTCCTCTTGTTGATTCATTACCCACGTTTCGCTCGCATACAACACTGTGGGCCGTATTATCGTTTCATACATTCTGATTTTCGCGTTTATTGATACATTTTTTGCTTTTAATATCGTGTTTAAGGCACCCACAACTCGACTTCCCTTCAATAATCTTTTATCTATTTCTTTTTCTTCCCTTCCAGTACTGGTTACAGTCACTCCCAGGTATTCGAATTCTGCTACTTCCTTAAATTTATATTCATCTCCTTCTCCTTTCATTTTTATATAGTTATCCTCTTTATTTATATCTCCTTTCATTACCATGTATTGTGTTTTTCCTTGGTTGATTCTTAATCCATACCTTTTTGCTTCCGCTTCGAACTTTTGGAATATTTTTTGGAGATGTTCCTTTGTTCTTGTTAGGATGACTAGATCATCAGCGTAAGCTATAAACTGCTGTCTGTTGTTAAATATGGTACCGCTTGTATTAATTTTTATCCTTCTTACTATGTGTTCTAGTACCAAGTTAAATAAGTCTGTAGATAGAGGGTCACCCTGTTTCAGTCCTTTATTCACTGTGAATTGTTTTGAAAAATTTCCTTCCAGTGTTATCCTGTTTTTTGTATTGTTGAGCGTCATTCTCACTAATTTAACCAGCTTTCCTGAAATACCCAAGGATCTCATTGCTTCATATAGCATATCTCGGTCTACTGAGTCGTAAGCCTGTTTAAAGTCAATGAACAACATGTGTAGTCCCAAATTTTGTTCGTAGCTGTTGTTCTGTATTAGTTTTAATAAACATATTTGATCTGTTGTTGATCTTCCTGGTCTAAAACCTCCTTGGTATTCTCCAATGATCTTATTTACCTCCTTTTGCAATCTATTTCGGATGATTTTTGCAAGTATTTTATAGGCCACTTCTAATAGCGATATTCCTCTATAATTTTCGCAACTTGTTTCATCACCTTTTTTGTAGATTGGACAGATGAGTGCATTGTTCCATTGTTGCGGCATTTCCTCTTTTTGCCAGACTGTTAATATTAGTCGGAAAATTTTTTCTTGCAGCTTTTCTCCTCCTACTTTAAAAATCTCTGCCGGAATTCCGCTTTCTCCTGCGCTTTTGTTATTTTTTTGCTTCAATATTGCTTCTTTTACTTCTTGTAGTGTAGGTTCTTCTTCACGTTGTTGTTCTGTGTTATCCTGTTCATGTTGTTTTATTTCCTGGGGTTCTGCTTGTTTATTTTCATTTAATAGTTCTTCAAAATACTCCGCCCATCTGTTCAATTTTTCTGTTGTTTCTCCTAAAAGCACACCGTCTTTACCTCTACAATAACTTTTTTTACTCTTTGCAGTTCCTCGAGATTTTTTTACTTCTTGGTAGAAATTTCTTATTTCCTTGTTTATGTATGATTCTTCTATTGTTTTCAACTGTTTGTCAAGATGTTCTCTTTTCTTTTTTCTGCAGATTTGTTTTACTTCTCTTCTTGCCATTTTATATTTTTCTGTAGTATCCTGTGTATTATTTTTGTCTTTTTCTATTTTTGCTTTATTTCTACGTATCAATGCTATTTTACAATCCTCGTCAAACCAGTCTCTTCGTTTTTCTGCTTGTACTTTTCCTAGACATAGTTCCGTTGCTTCTGTCATCGCTATCTGTATATTCCTCCATTCTTCATCAATATCTTCTGCGGTGGGGTAACGAAGTCTTTTATTTATCTCTGCCACAAATTTGTTTGCCGTTTTTTCTTCTTTAAGTAATTCTATCTTGTATGTTAATCTTTCTTTTGCTGTTCTTGGGTTTCTTGGCAGCTCTTGTTTAAGTTTGGCTATCGTTAGAATATGATCGCTATTGGTATCTGCCCCTCTGTAGCTTCTGGAATCGGTAATTGCTCTGATATGTTTACTTTCTATTAATACGTGGTCTATCTGGTTTTTTGTCCTTCCATCTGGAGATATCCAAGTTATCTTATGAATATCCTTATGGTCAAATCTTGTGCTTACAATTTTCATTTTATTTTCTGTTGCAAATTCAATTAATTTTTTCCCATTTTCATTTGATTCCTTATGCAAACTTTTTCCACCCGTTATACTTCTGTAAATCTCTTCTCTTCCTATTTTGGCATTCATATCTCCTACGATTATCTTTATGTCATATTTCTGAATTTTATCCATCAAATTACTTAGCTTCTCATAGAACTCTGTCTTGGTTTCTAGGTCTTTTTCTTCAGTGGGGGCATGTGCATTAATGATGCTAATTTTTCTGTACTTTCCTCTTATTCTTAAATAACATATTCTATCTGATATTGCTTGGAAGTCTATAACTAATTTACTTATTTTTTCTGTCACCATAAATCCAACTCCAAAATATCTGTTTGTCCCGCCACTCTTAAAAAAGGTTCTTTTTCCTATTTTGACTATTTCAGTTCCCAACTGTTTTGTTTCTTGTAAGGCCAGGATGTCTACTTTGTAATTCTCCATAATATTATCTAAATTTTTTAAGGCACCCTCTTCGTACGTACTTCGTACATTCCAGGTTCCAATTTTTATTATTTCCTCATGTTTTTCTTTATTTGTATCGTTTTTTCCCTCATTTTCCAAAGTCGTTATTCCTTTTTTTGCCATGTCAATACCATATTTCAGCCGCTGTTCTTCGTTTATTAGTTTTTTGAATTTTCTATCAGCTGTTCTCTCTCCTCGTCCCATATCCAGATTTTGCCATTTACTATTAATTTCTTGTAGCCGATTTTCGTTTGCTTACCTTTGCTTCTTTCTTCCTTTGCTATTTTAGTTATTTCCTTTTGTATTTCTTTTTCTTTCGATGTCAAATCGTTGTTTATATAGATACGGTCTTTATGCTGTTTTAGTTTACTTTTCTTGTTTAGGATTTCCATTTTATCCGTGAAAGTTTCTGTCTCTATTGCGCATACTGTTTCTCCTATTTTTGTTGCACTTCTTAGTTTTATTTGTGTTTGCAACTCTTGGGCTATGAAATTTTCCATTTCTTCTTTTAATTTCTTATCATCATTTGTTTGTACTTTCAACCCAGTTACGATCAAGCTTTTCTTTTTGCTAAATTTCTCCAGTTGCTCCATTCTTTCATGTAGCAATTTTACTTCTTTTTTTAGTTTTTGATTCTCTACTTTTACATCCATTAACTCTTTATTGGTTTGTTGTTGTTCTTTTCTTATTTGTTTTATTTCCTGAAGCATTTCATCATTTTTATTCATGAGCTCTCTCATCATCGTAATCATAACATTTTCCATGTCTTCATTTTTTTCGTTGCCTGCTTTGCTTGGTGACCGTTTTGTAATTTTACTTCTATTAAAACAATCATCCAAGTTTTCTCTTTTGCGTTTCGTTTCGTCATCGGTTTCACTTCCTGTGTCATTATCCTTTCTTTCCATTTTCTAAAAGTGCCCCGCTAAATGTTACAATTAGAAAAATCTGTATAGAATACAATATAAAATATAAGGTTAGTTTAAAAAATAAACCTATATTAGACACAATCTATAAACTTAATTTAGAAATTAACTTTAAGCCAGTTCGTAATCACCGTAAAAATTAAAATTATTGATTTTTAATTCTCGCACTATTTTAGATTTATTTTATAAGTCCGACTCTGCACTGCGAAAATAAATCAAGTCTGTTTGACCCATCAAAACTTGAATTTCTTATCAGTGGTTTTATTTTATTTATATTGTTCGAATAATTATTGGCATCTAAAATACCTGTTTACCAGTGGTGTCATGGCAAAATTAGCAGTGCGGGAACGCAGTGCCGGAACGCACTGCTAATTTTTGTTTACAAAACCTAAATTCTCTATTATTTTTTTTCTTTTCTTAACCAGTGCGGGAACGGCGTTCCCACGCGTTCCCACACCATGACACCACTGCTGTTTACAGTAAATAATGGAGAGATCTTACTTTTTCGATGCTTTGGACGATTTATTTTCACTCACTAGTGCACTTGTACTTTTATTTACACACTGTGTTAACTTGGCGATTTATCTATTCGTAATTCCAATGGAAATTGGATTATTCACGGAACAGACGTTAATCAACCTCACAATTTGCCTACCAGGACCGTACTTTTTCCATCGAAATAAAATAGAAAATTTAAAAAATTAGAAAATACATCTTTCATAACTACACCCAAGAAATAAGTTTTTCTAACTTGATTTAAGAGTATAAAAAAACGAAAACAAACAATTTACAGCAAATCCTTATCGTATATCCGAGCAAAACCACCTAATTGGCAAAAGTTATAAATAGAATTTGTCTGGGTTCTACAACTAAATTTGCACATAAACACGACCAAGGTTAAATATTTTACTTGATACTATAAGTACATTGTTGCCAGTATAACGGATGCCAAAGCGAGCGCTAACTGTATGAAATTATTCTTGTTAATATACACGCTGTATATTGATCGGAAGTCACGAAGAGTCAAAACTATACAGAAGCCACGAGGGACGCAAATGCAATATATATATATATATATATATATATATATATATATATATATATATATATATATTGTATTTGCGTCCCTCGTGGCTTCTGTATAGTTTTGACTCTTCGTGACTTCCGATCAATATACAGCGTGTATATTAACAAGAATAATTTCATACAGTTAGCGCTCGCTTTGGCATCCGTTATACTGGCAACAACGTACTTATAATATCAAGTAAAATATTTAAAAATGAATAACCATTTTCACTGTGTGGAGTATGAAGGGAACCAGTCTCGTTGGAACTTTACCGCGCTGAGCAGATGTGACGTGAATTGTAAATTGTAGAATTCCCTCATCTTCCTTAGTCTCAGCATCCGTATGGCTTGCAAATTGTAGAAGCCTCGGAGGTGTAACCAGAGAAGGTTCCCATTGTTTTCATTCTGGTGGGATATGTTATATGCCATTAGAGTGAAAACTTAGTCTTTTTTTTAAAATATTTAACCTTGATCGTGTTTAAGTGCAAATTTAGTTGTAGAACCCAGACAAATTCTATTTATAACTTTTGCCAATTAGGTGGTTTTGCTCGGATATACGATAAGGATTTGCTGTAAATTGTTTGTTTTCGTTTTTTTATACTCTTAAATCAGGTTAGAAAAACTTATTTCTTGGGTGTAGTTATGAATGATGTATTTTCTAAACTTTTAGATTTTCTATTTTATTTCGATGGAAGAAGATTATGGATTTCGGAAGATTTCGATGGAATAAGTTATATTGTAATATACTTAACAACAATACCACTATATACCCTTGACAAATTTTTATTTTTTAAAGTTAATAATTGTTTGATGAGCCTTTCGATAAGTTAGGTTAGGTATATTATTAAATTTTATTTTGATAATAATCGGTACTGTTTCTCTCTCTCTCTCTCTCTCGCTCTCTCTCTCTCTCTCTCTCTCTCTCTCTCTCTCTCTCTCTCTCTCTCTCTCTCTCTCTTCCTGTAATCCCTTCCCAGCGCATCCTTATCTGTTTTATTCTTTCGAAATTTGCTATACAAGTATTTTCCATTGCTCTCTGTTTCTCGCTCTCTGTTTGACTTCTCTCCATCTCAGGCCAATTCTTTCATGATCTCTTATTACAGTTCTTCTCCAGCTATTATCAGGTCTTCCTCTTCTTCTTCTTTCGTCTGGTTGGTATTCGAGTGCTTGTTTGGTTATATTATTTCGATCCTTCCTCAGAGTCCGTGTAATTCATTTCCATTTCCTATTTTTAATCGTGACTGTTATTTTCTCTTGTTTTGTTCTTCTCCGTAGATTTATGTTTTTTATTTTATCTGGCCAGTATATTTTTAGGATTTTCCTCAACGATTTATTTATAAAGGTTTTTAATTTTTTGCTAGTTGTTTCTTCCTGTCTCTTCCTGTAAATATTTTGATTTTGGTTAATTCTGATATATCGCGTGTGTTCAAGATTTTCCTTAATGCATTATGAATATATAATGAGTGCGTATTGTGCCTTTACTATCCTTTTTTCTACATCTGATCTACTAGCGCCTTTTTTTCCATGGTTGATCCCAGATAATATGTAAAGTTATCTACCTCCTGTATTTGTCTTCCTTGTATTTTAATTTTAGTTTCTTGGTTGCTGTTTTCTAAGTTTTGTTTTTTTTGTCTTTATCTTCAGGCCCATTACCCTGGAGTATTTTGCAAGCTTCTTTTGCTTATGGCTGCTATGTTCGGTTAGGGGAAAAATGTCATCTGGAAACTACAAATCCTCCAACTAGTCATGCAATTTCAATCTAATACCTGTTTTATTATTGCTTACTTTCTGCATGATCCAGTCCGTTATTATTAGAAATAATGTCGGGGATAGCACACATCCTTGCTTAACTCCGCTTTGTATAACTACATCTACTACCATTTTTCCCGCATGTTCTAGTCTGGCTGTATATTTCTTGTCAAATAGTCTGATTAAGTTGATATATTTTATCGGTAGTCCATATAGTTTTAGAATCTTCCACATTTGTTCTCTGTTTATACTAACGAATGCCTTTTCAAAGTCAAAGTCAAAGTAAACATTATGTTTATATTTTTTTGCCATTCACTAGCTTGTTCCAAGATAATTATAGAGTACATGAGATACAGCGGTACAGGTACAAGATACAGAGGTGCTGATAGAGTACAAATGTGGTCGATAGTGGAGCGTTTTGCGCGAAAGCCTTCTTGGTTGCTTCTTAGTCTTAGTTTCTTGTCTATTTCTGGCTTCAGTCTATTCAATATGATATTTGACATTATTTTGAATGTGGCACTTAGCAGTGTTATTGCTCGCCAATTCTCGCATTTATTTAAATCGCCCTTTTTTGGTGTCTTAATGGTTACACCCTCGTTCCATTTCTGTGTGGAGCTCCTGGTCGGCCCATATCTTGAGTTTGTGTAACATTTCTACTAATTTGTTTGCGCCCGCCTTTATTAAATTTATCGGTAGGTTGTCGCTTTCAGCGGCTTTGCCATTTTTTTAGTTGATTCAGTGTGTTTTGTATTTCTTCTTTCGTAATTTCAATTGTTCTAATGTTTATTTCCTGTATTACGTTATCTTCGTCTATATCTGGTGTTTGGAGTATATTTCCTCGCAGTGTTGTTTTCATCTTTGTATTATTTTATGTTCTGATTTAATTATATTTCCTTGTTTATCTTTGATTTGTTTATTACTGTTTAGTGTTTTCCCTGTCAAATTTCGGATGATATTGTACTGTATCTTCAGGTCGTTTTCTTGCGCAGCTTTTTCTGACATTTTTACCATATCATATACATAGTATCTTTTGTCTTTCCTGGCTTGCTTTTTAACTGCTATATTTTTTCTTTGTATTTCCTTTCTACTGCTTTTTCCTTCTTCGGCTACTTCTTTTTGTAACATTTTTTTTTAAGTTTCTTTCTTTCTTCTCTTAGTTGCAATAGTCCAGAAAAATAAGGTTTTTGTCGGGACACTTGACCAGCCAGGTTGCAAATGGGTTTTTTGGAGTTATACCTATTACATTATAAATACAACAATGCCCGTCACAGTTCGGACGAGAATTTTAGTAATTAACAAATAAGGGTCAAATATGACAGTTTTTCGTTTAAATCGCTACAGGTAAAAATAAGGTAATTAAATATCTTATTTAGATTATTCACCTTTTAGTAGATAAGCAAAGGTTTAAAATTTTTTAAATTTTGATCCGATTATTTGTTACTTCGGAAATTGCAAAATAAAACTAAATTTCGAAAATAAAAACATTGTTATAACTTATAAAAAAATTGTTATAAAAATGAAATTAAGACTTTGATATTGCATGAAATGTTGAGTCAAACAGTCCATAATGCACAATAAATTTGAAGACGATTTGTCAATTAGTTTAAATTTTATTCGATTTGTTTATCACAAAGAGCTTTTTTTGCAATGTTATTGTTCAGAAAATTATAATAATACAGCAATTCTGTGGAAACCACAGGAAAGAAGAATACTTATATTTTTAACTTATTTAAAAAATCAATAAGAAGTCATTTTTAGCATTCTGAAAACATTTTACGAAAGTAGAATCATTTTTGGCTTCTAAACAATTTTAATAACCATATTAACATATTGACTAAATCTGCGTTGGGATTTGAAAAGCTGATATTTTTACACGAATTTTCAAAAAAAAAACTTTTCGCCTAGGTTAATTACGAGCAAAGTTAGCCACTTTTATTACTTATTTAATTCACAGTTACTTCTATGTACACAAAATTCTCCTGTAACAGTGTTAGTTATCATATTCCTCCGAAACGGCTTGACCGATTTTTATGAAATTTTACACGTATATTCTGTAGGACTGAAAATAGGTGGTAATCTATTATTTACACCCATACGTTATAAGGGGGGTTGCCCCCTGCCACTTTTTTATTGTTTTGGAGAAAATTGTCTACCTTCATTTTATATTATGTACCATTAAAAATAAATACAACCCTTAATTTTCACCTTTCTACCACCAACCCCTATTTTTTAATAGTTATCTATTTATTTACATCTATAAAATTCTCCTGTCGTAATGTTAGTTGCCATAATCCTCCGATACCGCTTGAACGATTTTTATGAAATTATATATGTATACATATACTTGTATATGTATACATAACATTTTGTATTGTTAGGTGGGTATATGTGTAAATAACATACTCTACAAAACTACAGGTATATATAAATTAAAAAAATAATGATCAAAGTCCATCAACAAACTCCGGAGATATTAAGCGCAACATATCTTTGAAAAGTTAATTTCATTTTTTGAGTGCACGGATTTTAATAATTCCGCTCCACAGACCACGAGTCGATTTCGTTAGGACGTCATTTTTAAAGATATATTAACAACTCTGTTCAAGTTTACTCAAACTTTTACACGTATAAACTATATACATACCTTGAACTTTAAAATAGCGCTAGTTAGGTTTCTTAATTGTTATAAAGAAACTAGCTGTGAATTAAATAAAAAAAAGTGCCTAACTTTGACCGTAATTAATCAAGGTAAAAGTTTTTTTTAACATTTATGTAAAAGTACACATCGAAAACAATGTGATAACTACAGGCGTAATTTGTGTTACTAAAAGATAAATTTTTCATATCTACAGTATTTTTTGATAAAATGCATATTTTTCGAGGTATTCTCAAAAAACCCTCTAAAAAAGTCGATTTTTTCGTCGAAAAACTGTTACTTTCAAGCGCGAATAACTCGAAAAATATTAGTTTTACGAAGAAAATGTAAAACACATTTCTTTCTTAGAATTACTTTTTACATCGATTTACATGATTAAAATGCAATAAAAATTTCCCGTCCCCGAGATGGGGTGGCAACGACCCCAAGCTTTTAGCGTACAGCGGCATGATATAGAAAATGATCCTTGGCCTATTCCCTACGCCCTACCTTCTGTGAAAATTTCAAGTAAATCCATGCTGGACGAAAAAATTGCGAGTCAAAATGCTTCATTTCCTCGACTATAGAAGGAGGAGAAACAATCAGTAAATGTAACGAATATAAATACCTGGGTATGAATATGAAAATCACGAATGATGGAACACTAGACGGAGCCGTTAAAGAACGAAACACTCAGGGCAGGAAAGCAATTAGGCTCCTAAACTCAGTACTCTGGGACAAGCAGGTAAACAACCAAAACAAGAAAAACATCTATAACGCCGTAGTGAAAAGCATTATAACATACAGCTGCGAAGTATGGCATATGAAGGAAAAATCAAAACGAATGTTAGAGGTCACCGAAATGGATTTCTGGAGAAGGGCTGCAGGAAGATCAAGAAGAGAACATGTCACCAATGAACGGATACGAGAAATAATGAAGGTCACACATACAATAAATGACGAAACCAACGAAATACAACTACGATGGTTTGGTCACGTATAAAGAATGCATGAAGACAGAATCCCAAAACAAGGGCAAAAATGGAAACTGCAAGATAGAAGAAGATGAGGTAGACCGAGTAAAATTTGGCGGGCAGGAATAAACAAAGCCATGGATGAAAGAGGTCTGCAAGTAGATCAATGTACGGACAGAGAGGAATGGCGAACGGGTATCGGAAGACGAAGAACGTTATAAACCGATAATATAATAATAATGTAAAAGTACCAGCTTTTTAAATCCTAAAGTCTAGGGATGGCGCTTGTTGAACAAAAAACCGGTTTTTGGTTATACCGGTTTTTTTAACTTACGGTTTAACCTGGCGGTTATAACCGGTCAAAAAATCGGTTGTTCCAAAAACAGGTTTTCGGTTTTTTTTAATCAAAAGCAAATACTCAATAAGTTATAATGTTACATTTATATTGCACTTTAGTTTGCTCAATTTTCCTCCCGAAAAATTCCCCAACCAATTCAACCTATATAAATTTTCCCAGGCGCTTTCAAGTTACCCTAAAAATGGGCCAGAGTACCCCAATCTCTGATTCGTCGCTCGTTGTAGACGGCGTCAGCGTATATTGCGTTGTCAATAATTGGGATATTCCCAAAAGTGATGATCCTATCGATCTATCAAAATGTCCCTTGGATCTATCAAGTTTTAAAAAATGTCCAAATGGCATAGGTATTTTACAAAATAAATTCGATAAACCAATTCAGTATTTACTTCTCTATTGCCATCAAAAAATTTCAGTAGGTAATATTTTTTAAGGTTGATATGAACCCTTAATTAATTTGTTTCTGATCCTAGAGATGGCTGTACTGTAGCATGTTACTGTGGTAACATTTTCAACTTAATTGTAGATTTCTACATGATGACTCTGTAATAATGTAGAAACCTGAACACTATTCTGTCCTTACACCCATTGGCTCAATTGGCCCTGTTGCCAAATTGTTTAAGACAGTAATTTTATCAATGCCTAATAACAAAATGTAATGTTGGCAAGAAACATTTAGTCCATGACGTGATGCCGCTCCCGTCTAAAAAAAATTATGGTTCGGTTTCTCTGCGGATTCCTATTCAGAAATGTTCTCTTTAAGGAAATATGAAGTGCGCAGGGCGAAATTTTTGGCCAGAAATTGTTTAAAAATTTTTTTTTAAGAAATTCAAAAGATCACCCTTTTTGCTCCGGAACATATTTTTTTAGGTTTTTTGGGCCATTCTAACAAGAAAGGTATGTTGCCATTTTTCTCAAAAGTTGATAGATTTCGAGTTAAGGGCGATTTAAAATCTGAAAAATGCGATAATACGCATTTTCGAAGTTTAAAAACTTAGATTTATGTATATTAATATATCTGAAATAGCCAAGTGCTTGTATTAAAGTTTAAACATTTTTTTTTCAAAATTATGAAGAGTAGTCGGTTCTGTCTTAAATTTAGACCGTTCTTTTTAAAATGTATCAAAGAATATATAGTGAGTAGAAGTTTACGGCCCTGTAACGTTTTAGCATAGGATTTTGCGTTCCAACTGAGTAGCTATGGAGGTGCAACTATGGAGGTGCATAGATCTGACAACGTCCGTAGTCACCGTCATCTCACCACCGCCCGCTCTGCGGCCGTAACATCCCTCGTCAACAAGCCTCCTTATAAACGTGACCATCTGTTTCATATAAAAGCTTTCTCTATGAGCTATATTATATTCGTTCAATTCGTTGATGTTATTATGCGTCCATCCAATTTTAATGCCGATGCGGCAGGTTCTATTTCAACAATCTTCTATTTTGCACGGGAAAATATTTTTTCAGGTTTTTAGGGTAATACTAAATAAAAAAGTTTGTTTTCATTTTTCTGACAAGTTCACAGTTTTTGAGTTATAAGCGATTTAAAATCTGAAAAATGCGAACATACGCATATTCGAGTTAGAGGCTTGAAAACTGATAATTATTATTATTTTTGTAGTTGACAAGTGCCTAAAATCGAAGCTTAAACATTTAATTTTAAGATTTTGCTGGGTAACCGGGGCTTATTTCAAAAATAAATCGTTTTTTACTTGTTAATTATGCGCGTTAAAAATAAAATTTAATAGTTATTTATGATATAAGTGTTAAAAGTTTAAAAGTACACGTTTAAGGCAGGCATGTGAAAGTTTGCAGAATCAGCGAAGCGAATTCTGCAATTCACATTAAAGTGCCTTAAAAATGTACTTTTTAACACGTATATCATACAATATTTTTTCTACTAACGTCTTATATATCAAAAATTATAATTTATTCATTCTCATTTACAGGACAATGACAATACCTACAAAAACTTTTACTTGAACTTGACTGACATTCCATTTTTATATTTTTCTTGACATTACATCAAAACCGTCTATATTGTCAATACGTAAATCATAACATAACAAAATATAGAATAACATCTACTTTTATTGTTGTAAGTATATTCTAACAAATTTTAATAGTTTTTTCTACAAACGTGTTAAAAATGCAATAATACAGTTTAATTTAAATTTTACAAAACGTTTTAAACTACCTTTTTCAAATTGAGCAAGTTGTACTATTAATATTAATGTTAATAAATGAAATATGAAATATAAATATTTTTACGTTTCACAATTTGACAATTCACTTTTAACTGCAGTGCCTTAAAAATTTTAAAGCACTAGTGCCTTAAAATAGCATTCTTAACGCTCGTATGGAGTGCTAAAAATTGCATTTTTAACACGGTTGTAGAAAAAAGTTATTTAAACAATTTCTGCCCAAAAATGCCGTCCGGCACCCTTCTCATAAAGTTTAAAGGAGACATTTTTGAGCAGGAATTCCAGAGAAACTGAATGGGAAGCATTTTTCATGCGGGAGCTACCACACAACCGGGACTACTTCTCTTTAAATTTTGTATATTATTATTACCATAGTTTTTTAAACAATTTATTTATTTATTTAATTATTTACAATGTACCAATTACATACGCCAATCATATCGCACGACAAAACTGTGGAAAACCAACAACCAACCTACAGTTTACAGGACTTAAGCAGTCACCATATGTAAATGAGGGAAACTCCTGGAGTTGGCCGAAGAAATCAATATTCACCTTATTCATAGTCTAAAAGATAAAACTACTTTCTTTTATAGGAGATGGCGCAAAGGCGCAACCTCGATCTATGCTGGGTTTCGAGTAACTCACAGTTGCAACTACTCCCAAGCTTCCGAACCGTACTCCATAGTTTCCCCCCCTCAGCCAACATCGACCAGTCATAATCGAAATAGATTCAGAAATATTCAGATTGAGTTACACTAAATACCAATTACCAATCTTGTGAATTTGTTTAGAAACATTGTTTAGACAATTTCTGCCCAAAAATTTCGCCGGCACCCTTCTGATTTATTTAAAGGGTACATTTTTGAATAGGAATCCGCAAAGAAACCAAATCAGAATTTTTTTCAGACGAGAGCGGCCTCACATCATAGACTAATTGCATATTATGTTTCTCGGTAACTAAATATTCCAGTTGTTAGTCATCTCTTATCTCACACTGAAAAATGGTAATAAAATTTTATGACCGCTTGCAATCTTGTAAAAATGTATTAGCACAAATTTTGTTTATACATAAACTTTTTAACACGTTGACGGACAGTGCGTCAAATGTATAAGCAAGTGTTGTGACACTATATGAATTTTGCAAAGTAGAATATACACTGGCGCGCAAAAAATTTAGGTCACTAGATGAATTATTTGATGCCTCGGATTTCCTAAACCTGTTGTCCGATTTGAATGATTTTTTTAGTATGTTATAGCTTTATTATTTAAGAATCTTAATGTGTTAATATTGTTTGCTAGACAGGTAAATGTCATTTCATACCGGGTGTAACAATCATACTGTGTTTTTCCTTAAAGTTCGGAACACGCTGTGGAATATTATAGCATAGATAAAATGAGGCGCTCAGAGCAACAGTGGCCTAACAAACATTCCACAATTTTACCAAAACGATATTATTACATTAAAGTTATTCTTTATTTAAGTGTTTTCAGATGCAGACTAGTTCAAGCAATGGTTGCTTCAGCCACCCTGCATCTGAAAACACTGAAGTAATGCATAACTTTAATGTATTAAAAGCATTTTGGTAAAATTGTGGGATGTGGGTTAGGCCACTGTTGCTCTGGACGCCTCAAATATTGAAATTAGAACTCAATTGTAGCCTTAGGCTTTCTTAACACTTTCTTTTTTTATTCATTTGCTTATGTTGGATAATAAAAAAGTTAGGTACTTTAACAACTAGCCATGTTCTTCATCAATACAGGGTGTTTCTAAATAAGGGCGACAAACTTTAAGTGGTAATTCTACATGAAAAAATAATGACCGTTTGCTTTATAAACATTGTCCACAAATGCTTAATTTCCGTGATACGGGATGTTGAATTTTTTCTTACCAACTGACGGTTTATTTGTTGCTCTAAAACCGATTGAGATATGCAACTGAAATTTGGTAGGTTTTAAGAGGTAGTTATTGCGCATTGTTTGGCATACAATTAAGAATTTTATATTCGCCATTGGCGTGCATACGGGATGTATCTAAAATATTTATACCCGTATGCACGCCAATGGTGAATATAAAATTCTTAATGGTATGTCAAACAATGCGCAATAACTACCTCTTAAAACATACCAAATTTCAGTTGCATATCTCAATCGGTTTTAGAGCAAGAAATAAACCGTCAGTTGGTAAGAAAAAATTCAACATCCCGTATCACGGAAATTAAGCATTTGTGGACATATGTTTATAAAGCAAATTGTCATTATTTTTCATGTAGAATTACCCCTTAAAGTTTGTCGCCCTTATTTAGAAACACCCTGTATTGATGAAGAACATGGCTAGTTATTAAAGTACCTAACTTTTTTTATTATCCAACATAAGCAAATGAATCAGAAAAGAAAATGTTAAGAAAGCCTAAGGCTACAATTGAGTTCTAATCTCAATATTTTATCTATACTATAATATTCCACAGAGTGTTCCGAACTTTAAGGAAAAACACAGTATGATTGTTACACCCGGTATAAAATGACATTTACCTGTCCAGCAACAATATTAACACATTAAGATTCTTAAATAATAAAGCTATAACATACTAAAAAAATCATTCAAATCGGACAACAGGTTTAGGAAATCCAAGGCATCAAATAATTCATCTAGTGACCTAAATTTTTTGTCCGCCAGTGTAATAGCCAAATTGCTAAATTTGTTTTATGGAAACAATATGTTTTTGTAAACATGTGGACGACGACCATGGATGTCGTATTATATTTCATATGCATCTGTAGATGTAATGTGACAAAAAATCTACAAAAATCTACCGATTTTTTGTCATAACTCGTTATTTTAAAAATGTCGTCTATAGACGTTCTGTTCATCAACGTGTTAAGAACTAAAAATATCTGAGAGAATAAAGTCAATGTATGATAGAAAAAGAATAGAAGAAAAGAATAGGATTTTGATTTTAAATTCGGCAAAATATGTTTAAGCAAGGCGAAAACATCGTGTTTCTTGAGAAAAATATTCCCATGAGATCTTTTTGCGTAATCAGTTTCATGAGATACCGCAGAATAAGGTCCAAAAAGGTTATAATAAAGATATTAAAAATCATTGTTAACAGAAAAAAATACTCAAAACTATTTCACTAACACCAAAACTAGTTCTTCTCTGTCTTGCTCGTCGATTTATTGCATTTCGATTTAATGTCCATGATTCAGCTCCTTAGTATTAAAGCACACTGTGTATGGTTTGTTCAACAGTAAATGGTTTGAGTTCAATTAGTGCGGTCGTAAATATTATTAAATTTATCTGACCTGGCCCATTGTTAAGACCCACCCGGAGCGATAAGCCACCGAGGTAGACAGAGTTGGTCTTTTGCAATTAACACTGACTAGACGGTACTCCCATAATAAAGCCTAAAATAAATTTTACCTGAAACCGGGCCTTTTATACTATTATCGGTTAATCCGGTCTGTTTATAGTGGTAACTAATTAAACTTAACCATTTACTGTTTAACATACCATATACATAACATATTATAATTAGCCTTATTCTGAGGGCCAATATCAGATCTTTGCTGCATAAAATCTTTTTCATTTTCACGAAGTTGGCACGTGCTTTTTCAATTCTCTCTCTTATTTCTGGAGTATAATCGTTATTTTCTGTGATTATCGTTCCCAGTAAATATATTTTTTACTCTCTCAGACTGCTGGCCGCCTACCGTTAATATTTCATTTGTATTGTTGTTTTTGCTGTACAATGGGGCATTCGATTCCATAGAACTCTGGACCGTATTAAACGGAATGAATAACGCAAGGAAGTCATCTAAGATTTGCCGATGACATAGTGCTCATAAGCAACAATACAGAAGAACCAATCTACATACTAAAGATGCTTAAACATGAATCTGAGGAAGGCGGTTTAAAAATGAATTTAAATAAAACAAAAGTGATGACAAATCAAAATATCAGAATCGACTTAGTTGGAAGTGAGATCGAAAGTGTCGAAGAGTCACATGATCAAACTAGACAATCAAAATCAAACGGACGAGATAGCTATAAGAATCTGAATTACTTGGGCAGCAGTTGCAAGACTCAGTGATGTGTTGAAAAACAAAAAGATACCAATAAATCTAGAAAAAAGGGTACTCAACAGTTGTATTCTACCAGATAAGACTTATGGAGTGGAGACCGTGACACTTACAGGGTTATCAGCCAATATATTAAGAACAACACAGAGGGCCATCGAACGAGCCATCTTAAGAGTATCTCTGAGAGAACATATTCGAAATGGGACGTACGAAACAGGACGAAGGTGGAATATGTTATTGGAAGAATTGCGCAAATGAAATGGAGCTGGATAGGACAGTACACGTGCCACGGCAAAACAACGAAAGGTGGACGAGAAACATTTTACATTGGAGACCACGCGAGCATAGTCGTAGCAGAGGAAGACCACAAAGACGATGGCTAGATGACTTCAAAGCAAAAGTGGGGAGAAACTGGTACCAAATAGCACAAAACAGAGAAGAGTGGAGAACTCATGGGAGGCCTTTGTATAGGAGTGGATGCAACCAGGCTAAAGAAGAAGTTATTGTTTTCTTTAGGGACATTCACTTAACAAGCTACATGTTTTTATGGATTCGGCTGCCTCTAGAGATGTATATTCTCGGGATGAATACAGTCACTTAACTTCCACAATATTATTGTCACTTACTGACCCGTCCGGACAAGGTCGTAAAAACCCATAACCTTTTTCAAACACAGAAACAATCCACACTGCTTTACTATATTTTTTATTTTGATAGCAATTTCTGGCTGTTCTTCGTTTCTTATCAGATAAAACAATTGTTCCAGATATCGTTATCGCGTTTCCTCTTTTTACTTCTTTATCGATGATTATTCTGCCGCGCCGTTTTCATTTTCTAATATTCCATAATCTTTATATTCCTGCTCTTAAAGAAACTGTTTATTAGATTTTTTTCTTTCTCATTTAATTTATACCGATCCAGATTAGCTCCATATAACAGTTTTAAGTTCTACTTCCATCAGACTAATCAATACGTTTATTTAACATACATATTATTTAGTGACAACACATTTTTCTTTTGTCTTATTTATTTCTGTTGTTTTCGTACAGAGAAGAAATCAATATAGATGTAAGATTTTTAAAATTGATTGTTACCTATTATTCCTTGTATATTGATCCTTTTTTATTTTTAATATGAAGGTGAAAATATTTTTAACCTCTCCTCAATTAATTTTAGAAGTGGTTATTTACTGCTCTTACTCCATATCTATTTACATATCGTCCAATTGTTTTCCCTTAAATTTAGCTCACCACAAATGCAAAAAGTAATGGACAATGAAAATTTTAAAGATAAAGTAATAATTTCAATTAAAATCTTTAATAAACATAAAAGTGCGACAAAAGAGAAATACCATGGATGGTATTATTAGAAACACTATGTGACAAATGAAGACTATGCTCCAATTCCAATTCAAAATATAGTCAAATACAAAGCTTCAGAGATACATGAAAAAATGCAAATAAAAAAAGACAACTTTATGGTACTTAAAAACATTAAAATGCCAATTGCCAACTAGGGTTTATATATCAAAATCTAATACGGCCAAGGGGACTGAAAATATTTCAACAAAAGTAGTTAAATTAATTTCAGAAGGTCACGTTGATGCGTTATAAATAGACGTTATAGTAGTAGGCTTATATTACCTACTAACATTAAAACATTTTGTTGTACAAAGTAATTGATATGGCAACGCTGTTAGGATAAAGTTCTGTGTGACGCGATTGAAGCAGAAGGCACTGCTATCTATCGAACATAAATATTACCGATGGTGTAGATGGCGCAATGTCATGGCGGCACAAATTCTTAGCGGCAATTCAAGATATAATTCTTGTTTAACGAGATTTTTCATATGTTTAGGAAAAAATATTCAACATTTTATTGGAAATATTTTCCATTGTTACAGTTTTATATATGTTGTTATTGAAATTTTATCCAATTTCTTACCGGTAGCTTTATTATAAGCCGAAACATATTATTTTTTCCTACTGTGGCAAAACTGTACATTCAAAAATTTTAAAAAAATTCATAAGTATTTCCTAGGATTATATCTTTATGCTGTAAGAAAATTAACAAAATTGTATGTTTAGTTTTCCCGCTTTATACTTGAAAAAAATGAGTTTTTTTGAGTTTTTTCGAAAACGAAAACATGAAGTTTGCTCAAAATTTGTCAAAATACTTCTAGTGATCACATATACCTTCTCAATTTTTTTCAAATTTTTTGAATATGTAGTTTATTTTTGGGGGGGTTCAGATCAACCTTAATACGTTTGTATAATACCTACCATTTATTTCGTAAGAATTATTTATTGTTTAAAAATTACATAATGGAGATTCCTAATCGTATTTCGGTATTCACATTATACAAGAGTCTCAAGTCTCAAGTAGGTACTCAACTATAAACAATTTTTTAGCTGATGATGGTTGGAATATCGATTTCAAGCAGATCACATACTTTTATGTAAATATTATCATCACATGCACCATTTCACCAGTCTTTGAAATATTTATTAATCTAAATAACTATTCTCAAAATTGTTTCATAAAAGCTGATGTGACACTTTCGTCCAGTTCTCTATTAATAAATAAAAGTTGAATTATGGTTGTTTAGGTTAATTACTTCGCATTTATTATTTATAATATTATATGATTAAGATCGAAAATATATAGAAATTTCTTAATTTTTCTCTAAATTAATTTTTTTCCACAGGCAACTTATTCGGTTTTTCAATGGTTATTACTTTAAAAAGAAAAAAACTGGTTATAACCGGGACAAAAAAACAACCGGTAAAACCGGTTGTTTCGAATTAAAAAAACTGGGTTTAGGTTATAACCGGTAGGTTTTTTCCATCCCTTAGTCGATTAATTTAGTTTGCAGTCAATACTAACAAAGTTATTCAAATTGTTTATAAGCCAAAAATGACTCTACTTTACTAAAATATCTTCGGAATGATAAAAATGAGTTTTTATTATTTTTTTAATCACATTGAAAACATAAGTATTCTTCTTTCATGTAGTTTCCACAAAATTGCTGTATCATTATTATTTTATGAAGAAAAGCATGCTTTATCATTGCAAAGAAAAGGATTTTTTATTAAACAAATTGAATAAAATGTAAACTAATTGACGAATCACCTTGAAATTTTTTGTTATATCTGGACTGAACATGGACTGTTTGACCCAATTTTTCATGTAATATCAGTCTTAAGTTTATTTTTGCAAAAGTTTATTTTTGCAACTTCCGAAGCAACAAATAATCGTACCAAAATTCAAAAACTGACATTTTAAACCTTTGTTCATCTACTAAAAATGAATACTCTATCTGATATAAGATATTTAATTACTTATTTTTACCTGTAGCGACTTAAGACTGTAATTTTCAGGGCCGTGCCGTTCTATGATGCGGTGAGGCAGCCGCATCAGGCGGCATCACAAGGGGGCGGCATAATCAGTAAAATCTAATATCTTCTTCTTCTTCAAGTGCCGTCTCCTAATCGGAGGTTGGATATCATCATCACTATCTTTAATCTATCCACCTCTGCTCTAAAGAGTTCTATAGAACTGCATCTAAACCAGTCCCTTAAATTCTTTAACCGTGACATTCTCCTTCTTCCAATGGACACGCGCCAACTCGTAACTCTTAATGACAAACTTTTTCAAATCAAAATGTACACCGGCCAATTCGTAACTTTTTTACTACCTGACCCTCCCAACTTGCAACTTATACAGGTGAATTCGAAACCATTGTTTAATTCTAATTATATTTACACATAAACATTACATCTACTGGTAATGCAGCAGAGTTATGCTCCACGTAACGTAGAGCCACACCCAGAGCTTTAGTGGCATCTGCGTGTGACACTCAATATGACAGGGAAACTTCTTTCTCGCTTTCTTCATCTTCATTAGTCATTAGGATTGCCTTGAGGTTGAACCAAGTCTACAATGTATTCATCCGTAAATTCTTCGCTCCCTTTGTCGTCAGCATCAATCCATTCTGTAATTACACTTTCTTCTTAGTTTTCTGATCCATCTTGTATAGGGGAACGGGGAAAAATGGAGCTTATTCAAATTAGAAATCAAGCCATGGAGTTAACGACTAAGCACAAATGATGACACTGGCTCTGCATCAGTGACATCAATCTGAGATGGGTGGAAGAGGGAGAGAGACAGGCACAGCGACTCAAAATCAACGACAAAGTAAACTTTCAATTATTAGTTAGGCTAACTTTCGGATAATCCGACCTTTTCGGAATCCGAACAGGCTGTCCCCCCAATTAGTTAGGATTTGCGGGGTTTTACTGTATATAGGTACCTACTATAATATCTGCGTTCCAATCGGCTGGTAGTCTGTTTTGTTCATATTTTTTGTTGTATTAGCTGGTTTATTTCCTTATGTAATTCTCTTCCTCTGTATTTTTTTCCACTGTTATTTCATTTTCTTCTGCTGCTTTTCCGTTTTCTATGTTTTTAATATTTGTTTTTGTACGTTTTCTTCTGTGAAAATTTCTACTTCGTTGTGATCTTGTTCTTCTTCATCTGTTTCCTTCATACCGAATAGCATTTTTTCGTAATATTCTTCTCATATTCTGCTGATCTGTTTGTCTTCAAACAGGGTTTCTTTTTTTTTTGTTTTTTAGTACTCTTGTTTTAATGCTGGACGTATTTTTTTATCTGGCTTTTTTGTAAAATTGTTATATTTGATGGTTTTCTGTCTTTTTTAATGTCCTCCAACGAAACCCGTCATTTTTCTTCTTTTTATTTGTTGAGTTTGCTGTGTTTCTCGCTATTTTTTATTCTTCCATGTTTTGTTTTGACGGATTGGTTGTTTATCCACGTCATTCTAGCGTAGTTTTTTAGTTTTCTGCGTTTCGCAGTCTTGATCGTACGTAAATTACACATTTAAAATTGAAAAGGATTTATAGGTTCCAAATTAGCTAAAAGACGGTGTTTCAATCCCTGTTTGTGTATTATCGCTCCAAACCCTTCTTGGCAGTAGCGCATCCAGGGGGGGGGTTTGGGAGTTAAACCCCCTTTCCCCCAGGGCATATGAAAAATATATAAATAATAGCAGGAAATGTAACTTGTCTTTCACAAAATATAGAAAAAAATTTCGACGCCCAAGCCAACCCCCTTCCCCCCAGAGAAAAATGATAGGTGCGCTACTGCTGCTTGGATGTGTCCCGTTTTTTTCAAATTTATGATATGGTCACCCTACAGTAGAAACGCTTCTTAATTCACGAGAGTATTCTACACACTTGTTCTTAATCCAGGATACAGTTTTTTGTGTCAAATTAGAATTTCATAATGGTAGATAATTTTATTTTAATTTTCTAATCTATTTCAACAGTAGGGCCCCCGCATATTGCAGACTTTTTACCTGCCGATAGTTTAGTCGGGTTGGGCAAAATTAAAGATTTTTCTTTTTAAAATATGTAAGAATGTAGTTCGTTTGGTATGGCATGAGTGCTTTAATTTTTTTTAAGTATGTATTCTATTTGTTTTTAATTTTGTAGACTAGCAGACTTAACTACTTTATGTAATGTGAAATTTAAGACTTACTACTATATTTTAAATATTTTTCAAAATATTATTTTCTATATCCTTACATAAAAAAATACATTGAGTGTATGAAATAAGTAAGCAATGTTTTAAACATTTTTATTATTTTCCAGACACCTTTGCACCTATTAGTTGAACAAATTATATTATTAAAAATTTTGTACTTACTTTACTTAAGCCGTCCTCTTGTACCCTACGCTGTCGAGGTAAAAGTTTTGTAATAAAAAATTAAGAATTCAATTTTAACACTTCTATAATATGTTACAATTGAGCAATTAGACCAGCAGATTCGGCAACTGGTTATGATAAATTCATCAATTTTAATGAACGTACTTTTTAATTTTTTATTTTTGCAGTGAAAAAAAAAATACATTGTTAATTATACAAAAAAATATCATTAATATATCACAACAATATTTTTTTCAACATACTACAATAATCAATTATAAAAATATCCGAAGTCTAAATTCCAACATTTGAGATGACAACAGCGCAGTGGAAGCCATGAGGACATAAACTCAAATATACGGAGACCACTACAACCGCAAACTGAATAAATATATATTTGGATGCCATCAAAACCGTTAAAGTGATTTTAGATATACAGCAAGCGAACATGGCGCGCCTGACGGCAATTGCTCCAAGTAATGTGTATATTATTATACAGATAACGTGACTGAGGACGTCCGGCCAATATTTTGTGTAAGCATTGTAGGAAGTGGTACCTTTCATTTGCGATACATTTTAGGGAAAGTCCTCGTGGCAACCGTATATCGGAGTTCACGAAGACCTGGAAGCCACGAGAGACTACGGTTTAACATGGGGGAACGTCATAAGATGCTAAAAATATATATATATATATATATATATATATATATATATATATATATATATATATATATATATTATATAAAATTTATTCTATAAAAAAATAAAAGGTTTGTAAGGAAAGATTGATGATACTTTTGCATAATTAATTATCACTAATAAATGCATTTTTTATTTACTTTTTTTAAACCAAGTTGAAAATATAGCTCATGTTCTTTAATTATGGATTGGTTCTAACATCATTTTTTTTCTGACATGTTATTGCAAAAAATGCTCTCTGGGATAAACAATTTGAATAAAATTTAAACAATTTAATGAATCGCTTTGAAATTTTTGTCACATATTAAGCATTAAAGAACCCTCATTTGAAAATAATTTCAAAGCTGTACATTCATTTTTACAATATTTATGCGAAATTAATTTTTTTGCAATTTTGACCTTTTTCGCAATTATATTAACCTTTGTAATAATCTATTAGTATATCAAACTTTGAGTATCAATTGAGTGTATCAAACTTTGTAATAATCCATTTTAAAGCTTTTTCCATACTCTCGAAGATGTTTGTACTAAAAACCCATAAGTTTCACTGTTTTCAATTAAAAGGAAAAATGCCGTTTTTACAAAAAAAAAAGGAAAAATGCCGTTTTTTGACACTAAATTCTTTATAAATAAAAATGGCCGCCAGATCCTACGCAGGAAATAGTTACAATTTGCTCTTATAGGCATTACTTGTCGAAAAATCGCTTCAGTGTCCTTGCTCTTGAAGTGTCATGGAAAGAACCTTAGGTATTACCCTGGACTATATACATTTATAATACTGGGCGGCTCCACAGAGCTGTAAATTGTCGCTCAATATCGGGAAAAGACGCGTGGTCAAGGTCATGTCGCAGACGGATATTTCAATATCTCTAGATATTATAGTTTTGTCCTTGAATATAAGGGTAAATATATATATATATATATATATATATATATATATATATATATATATATATATTGCATTTGCGTCCCTCGTGGCTTCTGTATAGTTTTGACTCTTCGTGACTTCCGATCAATATACAGCGTGTATATTAACAAGAATTATTTCATACAGTTAGCGCTCGCTTTGGCATCCGTTATACTGGCAACAATGTACTTATGGTATGAAGTAAAATATTTAACCTTGGTCGTGTTTATGTGAGAATTTAGTTGAAGAACCCAGACAAATTCTATTTATAACTTTTGCCAACTAGGTGGTTTTGCTCGGATATACGATAAGGATTTGCTGTAAATTGTTTGTTTTCGTTTTTATACTCTTAAATCAGGTTCGAAAAACTTATTTCTTGGGTGTAGTTATGGATAATGTATTTTCTAAACTTTTAAATTTTCTATTTTATTTCGATGGAAGAAGATTATGGATCTCGGAAGATTCGATGGAATAAGTTATAATGTAATATACCTATATACCCTTGACAAATGTTTATTTTTTAAAGTTAATAGGTAATTGTTTGATGAGCCTTTCGATAGGTTAGGTTTATTATTAAATTTTATTTTTTTATTTTGATAAATAATCGGTATTGTTTCTCTCTCTCTCTCTCTCTCTCTCTCTCTCTCTCTCTCTCTCTCTCTCTCTCTCTCTCTCTCTCTCTCTCCTCAGCGCATCCTTTTCTGTTTTATTCTTTCGAAATTTGCTATACAAGTATTTTCCATTGCTCTCTGTTTCTCGCTCTCTGTTTGACTTCTCTCCATCTCAACGCCAATTCTTTCATGATCTCTTGTTACAGTTCTTCTCCAACTATTATCAGGTCTTCCTCTTCTTCTTCTTTCGTCTGGTTGGTATTCGAGTGCTTGTTTGGTTATATTATTTCGATCCTTCCTCAGAGTATGTATAATCCATTTTCATTTCCTTCTTTTAATCGTGACTGTTATTTTCTCTTGTTTTGTTTTTCTCCGTAGATCTATGTTTTTTATTTTATCTGGCCAGTATATTTTTAGGATTTTCCTCAACTATTTATTTATAAAGGTTTGTAATTTTTTGCTAGTTGTCTCTTCCTCTCTCTAAGATTCTGCGCCATACAACAATATAGTCTTAAAACAGCTGTTAAAGATTTTGATTTTGGTTAATTCTGATATATCGCGTGTGTTCCAGATTTTCCTTAATGCATTATATGATTATATAATGAGTGCATATTGTGCCTTTACTATCCTTTTTTCTACATCTGATCTACTAGCGCCTTTTTTTCCATAATTGATCCCAGATATGTAAAGTTATCTACCTCCCGTATTTGTCTTCCTTTTATTTTAATTTTAGTTTATTGGTTACTGTTTTTTTAAGTTTTGTTTTTTTGTCTTTATCTTCAAGCCCATTATCTTGGAGTATTTTGCAAGCGTGTCGATCTATTTTTGCTTATGGCTGCTATGTTCGGTTAGGGGACAAATGTCATCTGCGAACTACAAATCCTCCAACTAGTTATGCAATTGCCATCTAATACCTGTTTTATTATCGCTTACTTTCTGCATGATCCAGTCCGTTATTATTAGAAATAATGTCGGGGATAGCACACATCCTTGTTTAACTCCGCTTTGTATAGCTATATCTACATACTACCATTTTTCCGGCATGTTCTAATCTGGCTCTATATTTCTTGTAAAGTAGTCTGATTAAGTTGATGTATTTTATCGGTACTCCATATAGTTTTACAATCTTCCACATTTGTTCTCTGTTTATACTATCGAAGACCTTTTCAAACTCAAAGTCAAAGTAAACATGTTTATATTTTTTTGCCATTCACTAGCTTGTTCCAAGATAATTGTAGAGTACAAGAGATACAGCGGTACAGGTACAAGATACAGAGGTACAGATAGAGAACAAATGTGGTCGATAGTGGAGCGTTTTGCGCGAAAACCTTCTTGGTTGTTTCTTAGTCTTAGTTTCTTGTCTAGTTCTGGCTTCAGTCTATTCAATATGATATTTGACATTATTTTGAATGTGGCACTTAGCAGTGTTATTGCTCGCCAATTCTAGCATTTATTTAAATCGCCCTTTTTTGGTATCTTAATGGTTACACCCTCGTTCCATTTCTGTGGGAGCTCCTGGTCGGTCCATATCTTGTTAAAGAGTTTGTGTAATATTTTTACTGATTCGTTTGCGTCCGCCTTTATTAAATCTATCGGTAGGTTGTAGCTTTCAGCGGCTTTGCCATTTTTTAGTTGATTCAGTGTGTTTTGTATTTCTTCTTTCGTAATTTCAACTGTTCTAATGTTTATTTCCTGTATTACATTTTCTTCGTTTATATCTGATGTTTGGAGTATA
This sequence comes from Diabrotica virgifera virgifera, assembly GCF_917563875.1. Lineage (NCBI taxonomy): Eukaryota > Metazoa > Arthropoda > Insecta > Coleoptera > Chrysomelidae > Diabrotica > Diabrotica virgifera. The sequence continues at coordinate 161,132,345 of NC_065443.1, read as the reverse complement.
TTTCCTCGCAGTGTTCTTTTCAGCTTTGTATTATTTTATGTTCTGATGTAATTATATTTCCTTGTTTATCTTTGATTTGTTTATTAATGTTTAGTGTTTTTGCACTGTCAAATTTCGGTTGATATTGTACTGTATTTGATATTGTACTGTATTTTCAGGTCGTTTTCTTGCGCAGCTTTTTCTGACGTTTTTACCATATGATTTACATAGTATCTTGTCTTTTCTGGGTCGCTTTTTAACCGCTATATATTTTCTTTGTATTTCCTTTGTACTGCTTTTCCTTCTTCGGTTGCTTCTTTTTGTAACATTTCTTCTTTAAGTTTCTTTCTTTCTTCTCTTAGTTAGTTATAACATTATAACATTACTACTATTACAATATAAATACAACAATGCCCGTCAGAGTTCGGACGAGAATTTTAGTTATTAACAAATAAGGGTCAAATATGACAGTTTTTTCGTTTAAATCGCTACAGGTAAAAATAAGGTAATTAAATATCTTATTTAGATTATTCATCTCTTAGTAGATAAGCAAAGATTTAAAATGGAAGTTTTCAAATTTTGATCCGATTATTTGTTACTTGGGAAATTGCAAAATAAAACTAAATTTCGAAAATAAAAAATTGCTATAACTTTTGCAAAAATGAACTTAAGACTTTGATATTGCATGAAATGTTGAGTCAAATGGTCCACATAATGCACAAAAAATTTCCAGACGATTTGTCAATTAGTTTAAATTTCATTCGATTTGTTTATCACAAAGAGCTTTTTTGCAATGATTGTTGTTCATAAAATAATAATGATACAGCAATTCTGTGAAAACCACAGGAAAGAAGAATACTTATATTTTCAACTTATTTAAAAAATCAATAAGAAGTCATTTTTACCATTCTGAAAACATTTTACGAAAGGAGAATCATTTTTGGCTTATAAACAATTTGAATAACCATATTAACATATTGACTAAATCTGCGTTGGGATTTGAAAAGCTGATATTTTTACACGAATTTTCAAAAAAAACCTTTCGCCTAGGTTAATTACGAGCAAAGTTAGCCACGTTATTTTTAACGATATATTAAACACTATGTTCAAGTTTACTCAAACTTTTACACATAAACTATATACATACCTTGAACTTCAAAATAGCGATAGTTAGGTTACTTAATTGTTATGAACAAACTAGCTGTGAATTAAATAAAAAAAAGTGGCTAACTTTGACCGTAATTAACCAAGGTAAAATTTTTTTTAACTTTTATGTAAAAGTACACATCGAAAACAATGTGATAACTACAGGGGTATTTCCGTTACACCAACAATCAGCAAAATATACCGAAGGATCTTAAAAAACCGAATAGACGACGAATACAAGGAAATGGAAGCAGAAGAACAAGCAGGATTTAGAGCCGGAAGATTTACAATTGATCACCTTTTTGAAATCGCACAAGTCATGGAACAGGAAACAGCGATTAACCAAGAGATTTATTTCGTATATTATATTGATCTGAAAAAGGCATACGACAGTCTACCTTTGTTAAAGTTGTGGGAGGCAATGGTGAATACAAATATTAACATAGAAACGTGAAAAGTGAAAACTACCCATAATTGTAAAAAATTATAAAACAACATTTTAAACTTTAATATTGTCAACATTTGGTTTTTATTAGGTACATAATGATTGTTTTATGCTTTAAGATATACTATCATAATATTTCAACCCTTAAAACCACCCTTCTTGGAGCTATATATAAAAAATTTACTTATCCTAAAAGAATCATTTCGGCTTGCATCGATTTACATAAAAATTTGGGATTAGGCCATCTCACCCTGTACTTCATATTCTATATCATGCTTAAGGACGTTAATTATTTTAGGGGTGTAACCTACCCCTTATTAACAAAAATTATATAAAAACATTGTAAATTTTAATATGGGTAAAATTTGGTTTTGATTGGTTAAATAATTATTGTTTTATACTTTAGAATAAAATATCTTCTTTCTTCTTTCTCATAATCCTTAGTGCCCTTCAGGGCGTCGGATGTCGGGTTCCGCCTTTTATCCACTTCTTCCAATTGCTTCTATTGGTGGCCAGGTTCTTCATATCCCTCATACTGATGTGTCTCCTTTCACCTATATCTTGGATCTGGTCCATCCATGTCTTCCTCGGCCTTCCCTTTTTTCTTTTGTTTCCCATTTTGGCTTCATGTACCTTCTTTGTAAGTCTATTTTGCTCCATTCGTTGTATGTGTCCAAACCAGCTTAATTGTTTGTTTTCGATCTTCCTAATTATCGGTTCTTGTTCCAACTCTCTTCTTATATCTTCATTTCTGAATCTGTCAAACTTCGTAACTCCGGCTATTTTTCTCATGTATTTCATCTCCGTCGCGTTTATCATTGATTCATGTTTCTTTTGGACAATCCATGTTTCCGCCCCATATATCATTATCGGATTTACTATGCTGTTATATACTCTGAGTTTAGTTTTGTTGCTTATTTCTGACTTTCCAAAAATTGTATTATTTAAAGAGTAATACACGCTAGTTGCCTTCTTCAGTTTATTACTTATTGCCAAGTCCGTTTTCCCATCATCTGTTATTATATTTCCCAGATATTCAAAAGTAGATACATGTTCTATTACTTTTTCCCTTACTATTATATTAGTATTCCTTTCTCTTTTCTCATCTTCATTTATTATCATAAGTTTTGTTTTGTTGAGGTTCATTTCCATTTTTAATTTATGTATCTCTTTTTGCCAAATATCTATTAGTTTCTGCATTTTCTCTACTGTGTCTGTGATTAGAACTATATCATCAGCGTATAGAAGGGAGTTGATCTTTATTGCATTTAAGTTTTTATATCCTACTATGTATTGAAGGTTTCTTGTTTGATCTTTGGTATTTTTGATTAAAGTATCCATGACTATTATAAACAAGAGGGGGCTTAGTCCATCTCCTTGTTTAATTCCCTTATCCCATTTAAAAGTGCCTGATCTTTCTCCATTTATTTGTACTTGGCCTTCTACTTCCATATATATAGATTTTATGACTTTTATCATCTTTTTTGGTATATTATAGCTCTCCAATATTTTCCACAATATTTCTCTGTTTATCGTATCAAATGCCGCCTTCAGATCGACGAACATGAGAAATAGTTCATTCCCTTTACGGCATTGTCTCTCTATTATATTTCTTATGATGTAGACGTTATCGTTTGTTTGACGGTTTGATCTGAATGCAGCCTGTTCGTCTTCCAATTCTTTCTCTATCACTGATCTTAGGCGCTTCTCTATAATTCTCGTGTATACCTTGAAGGCGACCGATGACAAGCATATTGCTCTATAATTCTCGCATTCATTATGTTGTCCTTTTTTGTATATTGGTAGAACTATGTTCTTCTTCCAGTCATCTGGGATTTTCTCTGTACTCCATGCTTCCTTGCATATCTGTAATAGCCAGTCCTCTCCTTTTTCACCCATCCATTTTATCATTTCTGGATCTAGTTGGTCCTCTCCTGCCGCTTTTCCAAGTTTAATATTGTTTATAGCTTCTTCCAGTTCTTCCTTCCTTATACTCTCTGGTTCCTCTTCCTCCTCCAGTTCTGGTCTATTTCTTCCTGCTTCATATATTTCTACTTCTTCGTGTTTGAATTTATCTTCGTAGTATTGTTTCCATACTTCTACTATTTCTGTAGTCTCTATTTTCAATTGGTTATTTTTATCTTTGATTCCATACTGTTCCCTACCTTTTTTCCCTCTTAGACCCTTTATACGGTTCCAGAATTTTCTGTTATCTGTTTTGTAATTTGCTTCCAATTCTTTTCCGAATTCTTCCCAGCTCATATTTTTCGCTTTCCTTACTGCTATCTTTGCTCTATTACGTTTCTCCATGTATTCTACTTTGTTATTTTCATTTCTACATTGTTGATATTTTTTCCAGGCTTGCTTCTTTTCCTTTATTATTTTCTTTAGTTCTTGACTCCACCATTCTGTTCTCTTATGATATTTATTTATTGACTTTTTTCCACAAATTTTCTCTGCTGTTTTATATAATGTGTCTTTTAGTATTTTCCATCTTTCTTCCATATCCAATTGCTCTCTTTCCAGCTCCATTCTTTGCAATTCCTCATATATTTCTTGTTTATAGTCACTTTTCTCTTTCTCTGTTTTCAGCTTCTTAATATTTATCTTAGTGTATGACTTATCGACTATATATTGCTTTTTCTTTGTAGTCATTTCGGCTACGAGTAGCTTGTGTTGAGTATTAAGTTCTGCAAATTTTTCTGTTTTTATATTTTTGATAATATTCATTTCTGCAGGAATCACGATGTAATCTATTAGACTTTTGGCATTTCTTTCCTGTGCTTCAAAAGTGTATCTGTCCTCCATATTTTGATACCAGAATGTATTTCCAATTTTTAAGTCGTTATTTACACAAAATTGTATCATCTTCTTCCCATTTCTGTTCTCAGCTTTTTCTCCATACCGCCCAAGGCTTCCAAGTCCCTTGTTGATGTCATTTCCAACTCTAGCATTCCAGTCTCCCATAATAATTATGTTCTCAGTATCTTCTCTCACTTCGTCTAAAGCTGTTTGGAGTTCGCTATAGAATTGAGACATTTTCTGTTCTTCTGTGCCCTCGACTGGTGCATATATTTGTATTATGCTAACTAACTCGTCTAGTTTTATACTTACGGTAATTATTCTAGAGTTTATTGCTTGGTATTTTACAACTCTCCCACTCAGATCATCCGTGATTATAAAACCGACTCCCTCTTTTGCTCTTTCCATTTCTTGTACACCTGAGTAGAAGAGCTTGTAACCATCGCCACATCTCATATTTCCTCTTCCCTTCTTCTTCGTTTCACTCAGACCTAGGATGTCAATGCCGTATGTTTTCATTTCCTCTGTCAATTCGAATTCTTTACCATAAAGACTTGTGATATTCCAAGTACCTATTATTGTTGTTTCCTTTCCATTATTTTCGTTGTCCTTTTCCATTTGCGTTGTCTTTTTTACTAGTATCTTTGCAGTTTTTGGTGCCTGTGTTTTCAGTTTTTTGAGTTATATGCTCCCCCTTCTGCTGTTCTTATTGATTTTGGTATTTGCTGTATTTCGTTTCCTGGGGATCTTTCACTCGCTTTTCTCCCCTTTGTTTTTTGTTCCTCTGCTCCATTTTCAGGTTGAATTTCTCCATTGTTATCATTTTTGTAGCCCAACTGCTCCGGGGTATATATTTCTCCATCTATTTTGAGCCCGTTATAGTTTAGGAACGCTCTGTAACCTTTATCTCTAGCCAATTTCAGTTGGTGGATTAGAAATTTCCTTTTCTGTTGGTATTCTTTTGAGTAGTCTTCCGTAATGAATATTTTGCTGCCCTTGAGTCTGCGTGTTTGGCTTAGTATCTCTATTTTTTTCGACACATGTTTAAGTTCTATTTTAATAGGCCTGCTTTTATTATTTTGGTTTCCTACTCTATAGATATCTTGTATCTCCTCGTTTTCGTCTATTGAAATGTTCATTTTATTAGTTATTTCTTTGAATTTATTTTTTAGGATTGCTCTATTTTCATTTGTTGTTTCGTCTACACCATGTATCACAATGTTTTTCTTTCTTACTTCTTTTTCTAGAGCCTCGATTCTTCTTTCTTGCAATTTCATCTCCTCTTTGATTTCCAGGTTTTCCTTTTTGATCAGTTCATTTTCTAATTTTAGCTTATTGAGTTCGATTGATATAGCATCTATTTTATTTTCTACCCTAATCTCTCTCTCTTCCATTTTATTAAGTTTTTCTATTATTTCTTCCATTATTTTTTCCATGAGGATAAAATATCATAATATTTTTAGCCCTTAAAAACCACCCTTAATAACATCACAATTTTTATAAGTAGATAATTTAATAGAACTGTAGAGAAAAAAAGTAGAATTAAAGAATTACAAAAACATTTATTTACACAAAAATACGAATTTACAAATATGTACAAATACAAATACAAATAGTTTTTTAGTCATCTTCTAGTAGACGAACCGGTTCTGTGGTATTATACATACATTGAAAATGATCCATAAGTGGACTATTCCAATTTTTCAAAAAAATATTGGTTTTCTAGCTCCTTCATTTTTGGCGATAAAAAGTTTTTTCAAAAATAATTTTGTAGGATTTTTAAAGAGTTATAAGACTGTGAAAACTAAATTCTGTAAGAGCCCTTAGTTTTAATTGGGGTGGGTTTAAAAGAATAAGGGGGTGTTTGCTCGAAAATAGAGGTTTTAAATAGCTATAGTATCTCGCTAACTGTTCACTATAATGAAAATCTATGCAGAAGGGAATTTTACTTATTAAATAATAAGCTACAATTTAGTAGTCCATAATTTTTTTCGTATCTCCAGTATTCGTAACTCCAATTTTTCTAAAATTAGGCCTTTTAAATAGGTCAAACTTCTTGGGTGTATTGATAATACGAATATAAAGGGAATGACAGAAAGGTGAAGACCAATTTTTAATTAGTAGGGTAGTTAGGGGGTTGTTTTCACTGATTTTTTCATAGAGAATAGCAGATACCGACTGTTTTCATCATAAGTCGCTTAATTTTCATACTAGAGGAGCTTCATATTATTATTTTTGAAAGGTCTAACAGTGTACTTGAAAAAAGATTATTTAAGTTTAATTTAATTTGTGTTACTAAAAGATACATTTTTGATATCTACAGTTTTTTTGATTAAATGCATATTTTTCGAGGTATTCTCAAAAAACCCTCTAAAAAAGGCGATTTTTTAAAATTTAAAAAACATTTTTTTCTTAGAATTACTTTTTACATCGATTTACATGGTTAAAATGCAATAAAAAATTCCCGTCCCCGAGATAGGGTGGCAACCACCCCAAGTTTTTAGCGTACAGCGGCATGATATAGAAAATGATTCTTGTACTATTCCCTACCTTCTGTGAAAATTTCAAGTAAATCCATGTTGGACGAAAAAATTGCGAGCCAAAATGCTTCACTACCTCGACTATAGAAGGAGGAGAAACAATCAGTAAATGTTACGAATATAAATACCTCGGTATAAAAATCACGAATGATGGAACACTGGACGGAGCCATTAAAGAACGAAATACTCAGGCCAGGAAAGCAATTAGGCTCCTAAACTAAGTACTCTGGGACAAGCAGGTAAACAACCAAAACAAGAAAAAGATCTATAACGCCGTAGTAAAAAGCATTATAACATAGAGCTGAGAAGTATGGCATATGAAGGAAAAATCAAAACGAATGTTAGATGTCACCGAAATGGACTTCTAAAGAAGAGCTGCAGGAAGATCAAGAAGAGAACATGTCACCAATGAACGGATACGAGAAATAATGAAGGTTACACATACAATAAATGACGAAATCAACGAAATACAACTACGATGGTTTGGTCACGTACAAAGAATGCATGAAGACAGAATCACAAAACAAGTGCAAAACTAGAAACCGCAAGATAGAAGAAGAAGAGGTAGAAAGAGGAAAAGTTGACAGGCAGGAATAAACAAAGTCATGGATGAAAGAGGTCTGAAAGTAGATCAATGTGCGGACGGAGAGGAGTGGCGAACGGGTGTCGGAAGACGGAGAACGTTATAAACCGATAATACAATAATAATGTAAAAGTACCAGCCTTTTAAATCCTAAAGTCTAGGGATGGCGGCTGTTGAACAAAAAACCGGTTTTCGGTTATACCGTTTTTTTTACTTACGGCTTAACCTGGCGGTTAAAACCGGTCAAAAACCCGGTGGTTCCAAAAACCGGTTTTCGTTTTTTTCATCAAAAGCAAATACTCAATAGGTTATAATGTTACATTTATATTGCACTTTAGTTTGCTCAATTTTCCTCTCGAAAAATTCCCCAACCAATTCAACCTATAAAAATTTTCCCAGGCGCTTTCAAATTACCCTAAAAATGGGCGAAAGTACCCCAATCTCTGATTCGTCGCTCGTTGTAGACGGCGTCGGCGTATATTGCGTTGTCAATAATTGGGATATTCCCAAAAGTGATGATCCTACCGATCTACCGAAATGTCCCTTGGATCTATCAGGTTTAAAAAATATCCAAATGACATATTTTACTTAAAAATAAATTCGATAAACCAATTTATTATTTACTTCTCTATTGCCATCAAAAAATTTCAGTAGGTAATATTTTTTAATACGTTCGTATAATACCTACCTTTTATATCCTAAGAATTATTTATTGTTTAAAAATTACATAATGGAGGTTCCTAATCGGTTTTCGGTATTCAAATTTCTTACAAACAAGAGTCTCAAGTCTCAAGTACTCAAGTATAAACAATTTTTTAGATGATGGTTGGAATATCAATTTCAAGCAGATCACTTACTTTTTTATGTAAATATATTATCATCTAAATCTAAAAATAACTATTCCCAAAATTGTTTCATAAAAGCTGATGTGACACTTTCGTCCAGTTCTCTATTAGTAAATAAAAGTTGAATTATGGTTGTTTGGGTTAATTACTTCGCATATTATTTATAATGATTGAGATCGAAAATAGATAGAAATTTTTTCATTTTTCTCTAAATAAATTTTTTTTCCACAGGTAACTTTTTCGGTTTTTCACCGGTAATTACTTTAAAAAGAAAAAACCGGTTATAACCGGGACAAAAAACAACCGGTAAAACCGGTTGTTTCGAATTAAAAAAACCGGTTTTAGGTTATAACCGGTAGGTCTTTAGCATCCTTAAGTCGATTAATTTAGTTTGCAGTTAATACTAACAAAGTTATTCAAATTGTTTATAAGCCAAAAATGACTCTATCTTACTAAAATATTTTCGGAATGATAAAAATGACTGTTTATTATTTTTTTAAAAACTTTGAAAACATAAGTATTCTGTTTTCATGTGGTTTCCACAAAATTGCTGTGTCATTATTATTTTATGAAGAAAAGCATGCTTCATCATTGCAAAGAAAAGGCTTTTTTTTATAAACAAATTGAATAAAATGTAAACTAATTGACGAATCGCCTTGAAATTTTTTGTATATTATCTGGACTGGACATGGACTGTTCGACCCAATATTTCATGTAATATCAGTCTTAAGTTTATTTTTGCAAAAGCTATAGCAAATTTTTTATTTTCGAAATTTAAGTTTTATTTTGCAATTACCGAAGCAACAAATAATCGTACGAAAATTCAAAAACTGCCATTTTAAACCTTTGTTCATCTACTAAAAATGAATACTTACTCTATCTGATATAAGATATTTATGCCTGGTTGCACCAACATATCTTAGGCTTAAGCCGAGAATATCATAAGAATTAATGTAATATAATTACAATAAAATATAATAGGAATATCATAATATAATAATAGATATACTTGATAACAAGGTAAGAATCCAAAATTATGGTGCAACGTAAGTGATACTTCCGGTGGTCCTATCTATAAGCAGAGCTTAGCTAAGCTGGAGCTTAAGGTCTGTTGGTGCAACCAGGCATTAATTACTTATTTTTACCTGTAGCGATTTAAACGAAAAATCTGCCATTTTTGACCCTTATTTGTTAATAACTAAAATTATCGTCCGAACTGTAACGGACATTTTTGTAATTATAATGTAATATGTATATAGTGTCCAAAAAATCCATTTGAAACCTGGCCGGTCAAGTGTTCCGAACGTATATTTTTGATATATTTCTCTGGATTACAATGTGTTTCCGGTTATCCATTTCTTTTCTCTTTTTTTCATCCCTATAATTTCGTTTGCAGTTTTTGCATAATGTCCTTGAAGTTCTTCCATATTTCTTCCACTGTTTCCTCATGTTGGGACAGTACTGTTCGGTTTAATTTCAGTCTTTTTGTGAATTCGATTCTTGTGTTTTCTTGTTTAAGAGCTTCGACATTGTATCTTCTTCTTGTGTTTACTTTCCAGTTTTTGTCTTTGACTAATTTCATCTTTATTTTGGCCTTTACTCGCATGTAATATTTAGTATTCGCCATAAGTGTCTCCACTTGACCTTTGTCGAACGCTTTACGATAATCTATAAAGCATATATACAGTGGAATATTGAATTCCCTAGATTTTTCGATTATCTGTCTTATATTCAACAGGTGTTTTCGAGTACCTCTACCTTTGGTAAATCCAGTTTGCTCTTGTGGAATTTCTCTTTGAAAAAATGTTTTTATTCTCTCATTGATTATATGTAGCATTATTTTAATTTTAATGGCATGTGATATAAGAGAAATACTTCTATAATTGTCGCATTTATGGAAGCTGCCTTTTTTATGAATCGTTGTTATTGTAGATTTTGTCCAGTCTTTAAGCCATTGTTTAGAATGCCATATTTGGTTACAGAGTCGATGAAGTAATTTTACGCCAGTTTCTTCTGTGGCTTTGAGTATTTCTGGTGTTATCATATCTGGACCTGGTGCTTTATTATATTTGAGATAAATGATCGCTAGTCTTACTTCATTTTCAAGTATATCAGGTTCTTCTTCTACCTCGTCAAAGATTTGGTTAACAGGTTCTTGGCGTTGATCATCTTTATATAGGTCCCTGCAATACGATCTCCATGTCTCTGCTATATCTTCTCTGATTGTTCTCAGAGTTCCAGTGTTGTCTTCAATGGCCCAAGTTCTGGCTTTGAAGTATCTTGTTAAGATAATAAATAGATCTCTCGGCTGATTATTCTGATCATGTCTCTCAATTTCTTTGCATATATTTTGATAGTAGAGTTTTTTATCTGCCTTGAATCTTCGCTTTACTTCTTTATTGAGGTTTCTTAAACTAGCTTTTTCCCTTTCACTATGCATACCACTTTGACAAAAATTTCTTCTATTCTCAATGATTTGAAAGGTTTCATCTGTTATCCAGTGTTTCCGTTGCACAGGATTATTTATCTTTGGATGATCAATTGGTGTTGTTACACAATGTTTAAAAGTCTACCATATTTCTTGTGATGTTCCGTGACGAATAGAGGGTATTATTTTATGTACTTCCTGGAGAAGGTCGTCCTGCTTTCTTAGTTGTATCTAATGATCTATCTGATTCTATCTATGATGAAGGTGGTGACATCATAATTGATATATTATTATTATAGTATGAGAATAGAAAAATTATATAATTAAAAATATTGTAATAAAGAATTATATCTATATATCTATAAGCGAGGTTCCTATAGCCTCTGCTACTTCTCGCATTTCGACCGCCATCTTTTTCTGTCCATCCACTCGTCTTCTTTGATGGCTCTATCTCTCATGATGTGCTGTACATGTTCTTCCCAGGTAACTCAAGGCTTTCCCTTCTTCTTCTTCTTTGTTGTGGTATATAATTTAAAGCTTTCTTTGGCCATCTATCTTCATTCATTGGTTTGACGTGACTATAACACACTAGTTGTCTCGTTTCAATTCTATCTACTCTGGAATATACAGTTTTTGTCCTCCTAATATCTTCATTCCTGATGCGATCTATTTTGGATATACCACACGCTCTCCTTAGATAATCCATTTCTACTACCTACTTCTATTCTCTTACTATCTTTTTTCGTGATCTGCCAAACTTCTGCCCCATAAGTCATAATAGGCTCTACCAAGGTACTATAGATTGTCGTTTTTTGTCTTATCTTTTTAGACCATAGCTGAGAGCTTAGAATGTTTACCGCTATTTTGCCCTGCTGTGTTCTGTTTTCGATGTCTCTTTTGCCTTCTTTAGATATTATAGATCCGAGATATTTATATTCTTTAAATGTGTTTGTGGTTCTAATTTCTAAATCTGGATTTTCTAATCAAGAATTAAGAACTAAATTCTAACACTTCTATAATATGTTACAATTATGCAATTAGACCACCAGTTTCGGCAACTGGTTATGATAAATTCATCAATTTTAATGAACATACTTTTTAATTTTTTTTATTTTTGTAATAAAAAAATACATTGTTAATTATACAAAGAGAACATCATTAATCTGTCACAACAATAATTGTTTTAACATACTACAATAATCATTTATAAAAAATATCCGAAGTCTAAATACCAACATTTGAGGTGGCAACAGCGTAGTAGAAGCCATGAGGACATAAACTGAAATATACGGATTCCGCGACAACCTTAAACTGAATAAATATATATTTGGACGTCACCAAAACCGTTAAAGTGATTTTAGATATACAGCAAGCGAACGTGGCGCGCCTGATGGCAACTGCTCCAAGTAATGTGTATATTATTATACAGATAACGTGTCTGAGGACATCCGGCCAATATTTTGTTCAGGCATTGTAGGAAGTGGTACCTTTCACCTACGATAAATTTTAGAGAAAATCCTCGTGGCAACCGTATATCGGAGTCCACGAAGACCTGGACGCCACGAGAGACTACAGTTTAACATGGGGGGACGTCATGAGAGGCTAAAAATAAATATATATATATATATATATATATATATATATATATATATATATATATATATATATATATATATATATATATATATATATATATATTTATATATATATACATCCTACTATCAATTTGGCATCGATACATTATGCATTTACCATCGATTTGGCATCGTCTTGCAAAGTGGCATCTGTATATCGATGCCACTTTACACTACCTTAATAACTTTATTCCTGTACTTGCTACCAGAAGTCTGATCAGCTCGGTAGTTAGAGATTTGATTCCTTGATGTTACTTTAATATATCAGCTTTCTTTGTTTACCTCTTACTAAGTTATATAAGTTTATTCCATAAAATGTTTGAGGCCAAAACGATAGTACAGTGAAAATATTATATACATTTAGTTCAGTGTTTTACCGTTTTGTCGCTGCCGTTATATACATGAAAACGTATATCCCACTTTCATTATCAATCATTTTGGCATCAGAAATTTGGCATCACTGTTGAATACAATATTATTCGCAACGAAAAATAGACAATTTGAGAATGTATATATTATTTTCATAAAGAAATCATTCTGGCATCATGTTTTATTTAAAAATAGGGCATATCAGAGATATGCCTTAGGCATCATAAAAGACAATGACACAGAAAAATCAAACAAGCAGTATGTCAAAAGGGCCTTAGTTATGTATCTTCGGTCCTGTTGGTCCAATCGTGATGTATAGCACCTCAAATGATAGGATTTGACAAACAAAATACAATGAGAGAAAAATCAAATACAACAGCATGTCAAAAGGGCCTTAGTCGCGTATCTTCGGTCCTATTAGACCAATCGTGACGTACGGCATCTCAAATAATAGGACTTGACAAATAGAATACAATGACACAGAAAAATCAAATACATGTTTAATGTTTAATGAACATCAATGTTTAATGTTTAATCAATGTTTAATGAACAGAATACAATGATACAGAAAAATCAAATACAGCAATATGTCAAAAGGGCCTTATTTACGTATCTTCGCTCCTATTGGTCCAATCGTGGCGTACAGCACCTAAAATAACTGGAGTTGACTAATATAATACAATGACGTATGAAAATCAATTACAGCAGCATGTCAAAAGGGACTTAGTCTTGTATCTACGGTGCTATTGGTCCAATCGTGACGTACAGCGTCTGAAACGATGGGATTTACCTGGCAGAATAAGAGGGTGTAGACAAATGAAAGTGACGGCATGTAATAACACTTTAAAATTGTAGAAATAAAATGGATTAACGCACATGGTATGACATATTATGTGAGAGTATTTAACAAATAGAATACGATTACATACGTCCAGTTTTTGACAAGCGACTTCTCTACATATGATAAACGCGAAAGGGCCCCAACGTTCACTGCTCGACATAGGCCTCCCGTTCACTGCATATACCCGCTGCTTTCTGACGCTGTGACTTGAGAGGATAGGATTTAACGAATAGAACGACAAAGAAGACTAAACAAGGCAGCTCACGGGAAAAACACAACTGTCCGTTTTATACTCTACAGGGAAGCATCAAATATTCAACGTAAGAATATATTATAGTATAATGGTATGATAAATATTTTTCTTTTTTTTTTCATTTAGTGCATTCCGTACGTTTTTCAAACATAATCAGAAAAAGTTGTTGAATTTCTGAAGTCTATAAAAGAATTTCTTAACAAACCTTTTTTTAATTGTGTTATGGATTATTTTTAAGAATGTGTTTAAAAGGTAGCTCGCAGGCTTATTGTTCAATGGTCTTATCACTTTCAAGCGCCTGTCTTTTTTGTAGAACTATTAATTGTTAATTGTGATTTCAACCATTCTAGCGGGGCAATGCCTTTTCTGTAACTGAAATGAATATTGTTATCCATTTAATTTTTTTCCTCAATTAATTGAATGCCTCCTACTGGTGTTTGGTCTAAGCTTACCGCTTTTCCCCATTTAAGCTAAAGTGCTCGTCAAAAGTTAGGGATATAGAAAATTATGCTCATTTTCATAGCTAATTTTTTCGAGAACACATTAACGGATTCCACTATTTTTTTTAATATTTTAGATTTTTCTTTAGTATTTACACAGTTGTGCAAAGGTTTACACAAACTTCTTTTTTGTACTTATACCGAGTGGTAGGTATAAGTACAGAAAAGAAGTTTGAGTAAACCTCTTGTTAGGTATTAGTTACGTATCTTCACTCCCATTGGTCCAAACGTGTCGTACGGCGGCTCAAATCATTGGAACCAGCCAATAGAATACAATGACTAGGGAGCGGATTTATATGCGATCAATTTTGATGAAATATGCGCATATATATGCGGTAAAAAATTACGAAATATGCGCAAGATATGCACAAAAATTCAAAAAATGCGCATTTCGGGAAACCACAAATTTTCTGTCTTATTTAGCAACCTTATTTATTATCTTTCAAATAAAATCTTTTTTTATAAATGCAATTTATTCACAGTTTTTACAAAAACTGCTACCAATAGTTACCTATTTAAAATGAAACAACAATATCACTATAAATATATCTTCGATTATAATTCACTACAATGTGTTTTTCCAAATTCTTTACGAGGAAACATATTCTTTGATCAGATAAAATATTTTTATAACTTGAAAAACTCCTTTCAACATCAATAATTGGTGCGTATTTAAAATAACTTGTTAATTTCCGTTAGAAAATCGTAAATGTATGGCAAGGTGTAAATTCTCTTAACAATAGAGGATTTAAAAGAATCACCAGAATTATAGCTACCTACTAAATATAACAAAAGTAAATAAAATTCGTATTTCCGGATAAACCATCCTTCGTCATTTTAACATCCTACAATCATTTCATAACGGCGTACTATCCTATAAGTACTTTGTGTAAAGATCGGGTATTTTCTAAGAAAAAGTGAAAGGCAGTGAATGAGCTGTCTCTCTTGGTTCTCGAATTAATAGAGACGACAGCCTGTGCGGGGAAATATTTTATCGAATTAAAAAATTTAAATTTTGTTTTGGACAAATGAAATAAAAAATTTTAGTAGTTCCAAAATGACACAAAATCTAGGCATCGGATAAAGAAGTTTATTTGAAGAAAGTGTATTTTTTTGTTCTTCTTAATGGCGGTACAGGCTCGTTTTTTTAATATTGTATTTAATTACAGAATAATTTTCACATATTAATATATTTTTCAAATTGGGCTCTGTACCGCCATTCTTTATTATATTACGGATACGTGTACCAAATATCTCGAAAAAATATTCAAAATTACAGCCGCAATCTTGGAACGCGTTTTGGCTACCTGTTGATGGCTACTGTATCACCTTAAACAATTTTTTAAACAAATTCACAAAAATAATTTTTTCATTACGAACGATTTTTTTAGATAAGTTGGGTTATTCTGAGCAAGAAAGGTATCTTGTGATTTTTCTCTAAAATTGATTGTTGTCGAGTTATATGGCCATTTTCACATTTTTCAGGTATTAAATCGCGTATAACTCGACAACAATCAATTTTAGAGAAAATTGACAAGAGACCTTTTTTGTTCAGAATGTCCAAAGTTATCTAAAAAATTTGTTCAAAGTGAAAAAATTATTTTTGTGGATTTGTTTAAAAAATTGTTTAAACAATTTACCACGGCACCTTGTGAATATGTTATAAGGACCTCTTTTTGAGTAAGTTTGTGCAAAAAAATCGAATCGGAATAATTTCACTAACGGGGGCGACGATAAACCCGGGACTATAGCGCTAATTATTAATAATTAAAAATAACAGCTTTGTAATAAAATAATGACAAAAATCTCTTCAGGACCTTGAAGCGGGGGTTTGAAACTTGATCTGTTCACTTTTTTAATTTCATAATAATAACTTTTAATCGAGTTATTAAGACATGAAAATGGCCATTTTCGCATTTTTCAAATTTTTAATCGCATATAACTCGACAACAATCAATTTTAGACAAAAATGGCAAGAGACCTTTTTTGCCCAGAATGACACAAGTTATCTAAAAAAAAAAATGCTCGAAATGAAAAAATTATTTTTGTGAATTTGTTTAAAAAAAAATTGTTTAACCAATTTTTCGACCAAGGCACCGCCCGGCACCCTGTGGATATGTTATAAGGACCTCTTTTTGAGTAAGTTTGTGCAAAAAAATCGAATCGGAATAATTTCGCTAGCGGGGGCGACGATACTGCCCGGTCTACTTTTGATGCTGATGGTGATAGAATAGATACTTTTTAAATAACAAAAATAAAACTTTTTTTAAAAACTTTAAAAAATTTGTGGCGGGTTTTCCCCGAAAAGTGCGTTATTTTTTGGATATTTTACGTTGAACTAGTCGATTTGGAATTTGACGAATAAGAACCAACTTTTGATCAGCTCCAACTCTGTTTTTATTGTGTGTCCAGACTTCATACATACATAATTTTTTTTACTGTTTTATAAGCTTTATATTTGCTAAGAATAGTTTTTCGATCAAATACTTACTTATAGATTTATTTGCGAAAAACCATCTAAAAACAAAAGTTACAAGGAATTTAATTAGTTTATCCACTTACGGACTTATTTGGACCTATATTTTTTCACACTCGACAAGGGGGTGGTACTCATCCCCAGAAAAAAGCACACACTGGCACAATATCACTTTTTTCTTTGACATGTTAGCTATGCTTATGCCAAATTTCATGCCAATCCAAGCGATTTTGTAAAATCCAAAAAAAAAAACAGTGAGTAAATTGTCCAATGATATCTTTAAAAAAAGACTAGTGCATTTTACAAAAATTTAGGTCAATAAATACACACACCGGCAAAATTAGCCGAACACCTTAAAAATGGGACATGTTTGATGTCTCGAATTATTATAGATATAGCCTTATTATTTAAGAATATCGTTGTAATAATATTATTCCTAGACAGGTAAATATCATTTTATACAGGGTGTACCAATCATACCGTGTTTTTTTCTTAAAGTTTGGGTCACCCTGTGGAATATTCTAGCATATGGAAAGTATTAATATTAACGCTCAATTGTAGATTTAGGTGTTCTTAACATTTTCCTTTTTGATTCATTTATTTATGTGGGATACTAAAAAAGTTATGTGCGTTAAGATCTATCCATGATTTTCATCAATAAATCCTCATAGTAGTAAGAAGGAGGTATGCTAAATTTGCAGTTACTCGAGCGTGATGGGGACCTATTGCATTGTGAAGAGTATGTAATAAAACCAGAAAAAGGTTTAGTTAAGTTTTCCATAAAGTGGGGGTTTTAATTTAATTTTGCATTTGAAACAATCGCTTTTTTCCGATTATCCATAATTCGAAAAAATGTGTCGAATAAAAGTTGCTTATTTTTACGTAAAGAATTCAAATCTGCAATAAAAATTGGGGGCTCCTATTTAAGATTTTAAATTAAATCCCCCACCCCACCTCCGCGGGGGCTCGTGTTTGGTGCCATTCGATAGATTTTTCAAAAATATTGAATACGTGTATTTTGCAGTTTTTCGATCTGATGTTCATTTCGCGAAATATCGCAGGGTTCGTATTTAAAATTTTTAATTTACCCCTCACCCCTTTCCGTGGGGGTTCGTTTTTGGTATCATTCGATAGACTTAACGAACTCCCCTATATCAAGAACCAATCTCTTCACAATCCAATAGGTCCCCATAACGCTCGAGTAACTGCAAATTTAGCATACCTTCCTCCCTACTATGAGGATTTATTGATGAAAAACATGGCTAGCTGTTAAAGCACATAACTTTTTTATTTTCCAACTTAAGCAAATGTATCAAAAAGGAAAATGTTAAGAAAGCCTAAGTCTATAATTGAGTTTTAATTTTAATATTTTATATATGCTAGAATATTCCACAGGTTGTTCCGAACTTTAAGAAAAAAACACAGTATGATTGATACACCCGGTATAAAATGATATTTACCTGTCTGCAACAATATTATTACAACGATATTCTTAAATAATAAGGCTATAACATACTGAAAGGATCACACAAATTTAACAACAGGTTTAGGAAATTTGAGACATCAAATATGTCCCATTTTTAAGGTGTTCGGCTAATAATTTTGCCGATGTGTGTAATATGAAAACAGCCGAATATGAACCAATGTTGAATGTTTTTACAAAGTATTGTTTATTTTTCGCTACTCGAAGTGAACTATTAAACTGGTTTAACAAAATACATGACCAGCTCGAAAAGCCGACCGATCGTTAAATGATACAATCCGACATTGTAACACAAAAGTTACTTGACCACCTCAACTAATTTAGAATTTTGTTTATATATTTTCTTCAGACATTCCTTAAGGCCGGCCATTGGTAATGTTACAAGTATAGGCGATCCCATCACCTTTATAAAGTACACCACTCATAATCTAGAGCATATATGTATACCGAAAAATGCTTAACCTACTAACAATATATCTCGCTAATTACAGCCATATTTTTGCTACCCTACCTGTTGTGTATTGTTTATAAAAAAATGTGAAAGTTTTGCTTTTTTCTCAATAAATATAAGAGCGTTTATATCTAAATTACTCAAGTATTTAAATGAATTTCATGATAAAAGTCCGTTTAGCACTAGCCTATATGTAACGGAAGGATGTAACGTTAAAAAAATGTGAATTAATAAAGTACTTTTTGCGTGGTGTACTTTTAAAATAAATTTCTGGAATTAATAGAAATTGGCATGTGAAACGTAAATCTTGTACATATAATACACAAAAAGTATAGGAATCTGTAAGAATCTAAGCTCTGTTAATGTAGCAATTATGTATAAGATGGCGCTACGAAAAAAATTAAATAAACATCAAAAATTCAGGAGAATTTGAAATGAACGATGAAACTTTCCTTAGGAAATTTCGGTACTTGACAAATATGAGTTTATTAGGGGTCCGGACAAATAATCCCGGACAAAAAATCCCCACAAATTATCCCCGGACAAAAAATCCAAGGACAAAAAATCCCCACAAATAATCCTCACAAATAATCCCCACAAATAATCCCCGGACAAATAATCCCCACAAAAAAATCCCGGACAGATAATCCCCACAATTTTTTTTTGACAAAATATCCCCGCAAAAAATCCCGGACAAAAAATCCCCAAGAAATATTTTTGCCGAATAAAGTTGTCAAATGAATGCTTATAATCCAAGGATGGTACTAAAGATGAGAAATTTAGACTGTCTGTCCGTCGGTACGTCCGACCGCGCATATAACTACTCCGTCATTATGCCAGGTAGAATGACACATGAGGGGTCGAATGAACGGTTATAATCCAACAATGGTACTACAGATGAGCAATTTGGTCCGTCGGTCTACTTGACCACGAATATAACTCCTCCATCACTGTACCAGGTAGAATGACAAATAAGGTGTCGAATGAAAGCTTATAATCCAAGGATGGTACTAAAGATGAGAAATTAGACCAAGGCTGTCTGTCCATCGGTCCGTCCGACCGCGAATGTAACTACTCCGTCAATATGCCAGGTAGAATGACAAATGAGGTGTCGAATGAATGGTTATAATCCAACGATGGTACTAAAGATGAGAAATTTGATCCGTCGGTGTGCCTGACCGCGAATATAACTCCTCCGTCACTGTACCAGGTAGAATGACAAATGAGGTGTCAAATGAAAGCTTATAATCCAAGGATGGTACTAAAGATGAGAAATTAGACCAAGGCTGTCTGTCCATCGGTCCGTCCGACCGCGAATGTAACTACCCCGTCATTATGCCAGGCAGAATGACAGATGAGGTGACGAGTGTACAGTGAACGGTTATAATCCAACCATGGTACTAAAGATTCACGCACGCATTTCGTTTCCGAAAGTTCCACTTTCACGCACGACGTGCGGGAAAGTAAAATACCTTGTAATACTGCATTATAATATATTATAATACATGCAATAAACTAATATTGAAAGTTTGTTTTTGACAACCTTGTCAAATAATTGATTTGTGTATTTTCACTTCTAAATAAAAATTGATATAACTCTATTTTTTGTGGCTTTTTCCAAACGTACGGCCCTAGAATAAATATTATTCCTAACTCGTGCGGAAAGTGTGTTCCTCGCACTCGAATGCCTGCCCGAACTCCGCTATCGCGTCGTTCGGGTCAACGGCGTCTCGTGCGTGAAATTATCACTTTCCGCAGTAGTTAGGAAAATAACTATTTTATGATGTCGATATTTTCCAAGTTATGGGGGGAAATAGTGACAGTTAGAGGTTAGAGTTAGAGCATAACTATTGAATTGTCTCGTTAATTATGAGTTTTACGACAAAAATGTAGGTACCTATAATACAAAAATAGAACTTAGTAGATAGAATTAACTTTTACATAATTTTGAATTTTGATCTCTTTCATTTTTTTTACGAATATTTAAAATTGTTTCAAATATGATTTCCTACAATTATTTCTTTTTGACAATTTTTTTCGTGCGGTTGATATTTTCCGAGTTAGCGGCAATATAATAAAAAGGGGTGGGGAGCATAATTATTGAATTGAATCTTGTTTCCGAGCTGCCCCAAATTTTATAATTCTAACCTTTAGGGGAGGTCAATAGTGGTGTAAATTTAAAATTGCGACTGAATTCCGCTGAAGGGTTAGCCGTCATATTGATTTTAAAGGAGAACCGTTGATGCTAAATACCTCCACCATTTTCAACTTTTTTGCTCTACTGCTCATTATTTATAATAGTTCCCGCGCTCTATCTGAATCTGCGTTCCATTAGTGTGCAGATTGGTTATAGGTATAGATAGGGCTATTATAGCAATCGCCATTAAACCGGTTTTTGGTACGAAAATAGTGATTAGCAATTAAATTTAAGCATGAATTGTAATTTCGATTACCAAATATCGAATTCCAATTGTGAGTTCTTTCAAAAATCGTGCATGCAGCACTCTGCTTTGAATAACCCTGTTCAAAACATCCTATTTGTGATGATAATTGCTTGTTCTGAAAACGATAATCTTGATTGTAATACAAAAAAACCTATTCATTTTTGTAATTTCAAAAGTATTTGGTCATCATCATCATCAATGGCGTTATAACTCTTCGAGACTCTGCCACATTTTTTATTATTTAAAATCAATACAGCTGCCCACGATGTGAATTTGATACCGTTCACGTTATCAACACCAGTAATAAAAATTTAATGTGTTTCTCGGTCGATGATCGAAATGCCACATCAGCGACTTGTTAATTATTGTGTTTTGACTGGAATAAGAATGTGAATTTTAACCGAATTTTTAACGTGCATACAAATTGCACATACAATTTTTTTTGTTTATGCTTATTTTTTATTATAATAAATATGTTGATTTCTGAGTAATACCAAAAAGTCAAAAATCGTTATAACTGAAAAAACTCGACAGAGTTATGCTCGATAAACTCATAATACTCATAAAGCTAATAAAATATTTTTGATCTTTTCGTTTCACATGATTCACTGAGCGTTGGCTTATTTTTTAATATTTTTCCTTATTTTTTTTTAATTCATTGAATTATAGCGTTGATTGAGATATTAGAGGCCGTCCAATATATCAATCAACGATTATAGTGAATATGCTTATTTAATTTAAAAATAAAATAATTCTATCCTCTTCTTCTTGCTGTGCCTGTCCGTGACGAATGTTGGCGATCACCATGGCATGACATCTTTATTTTATCTGCAGCAATGCAGGAAAGCTTCACATATGTTGAGTTGAACCAGGTTCTGAGGTTCTTTAACCAGGATGTTCTTCTTCTTCCTGGACCTCGCTTTCCAAATATTTTTCCTTGCAGAATGGCTTGTAGGAGGGCATATCTGGATTCATTTCGCATAATGTGTCCAAAGTATTCCAACTTTTGAGATTTGATGGTGGTTAATACTTCTCGGTTTTTCCCCATTCTTCTGTAAGGACCTCCTCATTTGTGACCCGATCAGTCCATGGAATTTTAAGAATTCTATTATAAGTTCAAAAAAAATTCAAAAAAATATGCTTGAAATATTTATTTCAAACTCTAAGCTCACCCCACCTTAAGGATAGCTATGACACGAATTTGATAGGCAAGCCATGCAAGTCGTTTTTGTCTATGTATGAAATTTAATAAAAAAATGTCTCATCCGGAAAGCAGATGGGTGCAGGTCGACCTATATTCGGATCTTAGACTATAACGTATATATAGTTTCGTAGAGTTTTGCTATCAGCCGTTGATGATTTGCTGATGAACGCTACTCGTGTTATTTCTTTCCGTTCATGTTCACAAGAGCATGTGTTAACAAGTAATTGGACTTCGTAAGTCCTAGGTTTTCATCCAAAGTAATCGAAAGTAGAACTGGAAGTCGATATTTTAACTCTTCGTGTAACTTTGCGTCGATTCATATACGATTTTACTAATTTTGGATCATATTCATTTACATTCATATCATACTTTGAGTCACTTTAAAACAGATACTTGCGGTTGCAATTCTAAAACTGAAGTCCGATGTTAAATTACTCATCTTTAATACCATCCTTGTGTTATAATCTTTTATTCGAAACCTCATTATTTGTCATTATATCTGTATTAATACGGAGGAGTTGTATGTAGGAGGACAGACGGAAAGACACTCATGAAACCGGAAGTATATATTTGTTCTCGCCTTGCGAAGGTTCGTCGAATAATATATCACTTTTACTATTCCGGTGACTTTAAAACAGTATTTCCGGTCCCATTTGTAAAACCGGAAGTCCTTGGTCAAATTTCTCACCTTTAGTACCATCCTTGGATTATAAGCTTTCATTCGACACCTCATTTGTCATTCAACCTGGTATAGTGACGGAAGAGTTATATTCGCGGTCGGACGGACCGACGGACAGACAGCCTTGGTCAAATTGCTCATCTTTAGTACCATCCTTGGATTATAAGCTTTCATTCGACACCTCATTTGTCATTCTACCTGGTACAGTAACGGAGGAGTTATATTCGCGATCAGGCAGACCGACGGACCAAATTGCTCATCTTTAGTACCATCGTTAGATTATAATCGTTCATTCGAAACCTCATTTGTCATTTTCCCTGGCATAATGACGGAGAGAAGTTACATTTGCGGTCGGACGGACAGATTGGACAGGCAACCTTGGTAAAATTTCTCATCTTTAGTACCATCCTTGGTTATAAGCTTTCATTCGACACCTTATTGGTCATTCTACCTGGTACAGTGACGGAGGAGTTATATTCGCGGTCAGGCAGACCGACGGACCAAATTGCTCAACTTTAGTACCATCGTTCGATTATAATCGTTCATTTGAAACCTCATTTGTCATTTTCCTTGGCATAATGACGGAGAAGTTACATTCGCGGTCGGACGGACAAATGGACCGACAGCCTTGGTCAAATTTTTCATCTTTAGTACCATCCTCGGTTATAAGCTTTCATTCGAAACCTTATTTGTCATTCTACCTGGTACAGTGACGGAGGAGTTATATTCGCGGTCAGGCAGACCGACGGACCAAATTGCTTATCTTTAGTACCATCGTTGGATTATAACCATTCATTCGACACCTCACTTGTCATTCTACCTGGCATAATGACGGAGTAGTTACATTCGCGGTCGGGCGGACAGATGGACAGACAGCCTTGGTCAAATTTATCAGCTTTAGTACCATCCTTGGATTATAGGCTTTCATTCGACACCTCATTCGCTATTCTACCTGGTACAGTGACGGAGGAGTTATATTCGCGGTCAGGCAGACCGACGGACCAAATTGCTCATCTTTAGTACCATCCTTGGTTATAAGCTTTCATTAAATGTTCTAAACATTAATTACATTTTCATTCTAAATTAGACAATTAGACAAATTTGAGTGATATAATTGTTCTTCCCTGGTATAATTTTATAATATTGGGACATGAGAAGTAGGTAACAAACTATGATGAACCAATATGCGAAATAGATTTTTCCAATACTTTTGGTTTAGATTTTACCACGAGATACGAGCACAGTATTTAACCGAGTAAAATTTTCAGCGAGACCCCGTCCTTAAACCTCCTAGAAAATGAAAAGTTCGCACCTCATATATAAAACGATTTCGAGTCATCTTAGCGAGACCGCACCTGCATACCAATCTGTACTGAAACTAAACTATCAGTTGACTATAAAGTCTGGAGTCAGCGGCTTCGCTTAGATATCTATTGCGTTATTTCTCCGATAGAGGCAGCATCTCTCGGGAAAGAATCTTTTCTCTCTGTTGCACTGCGACTTGGGGACCTCTCTTTCATACAACGGCCGGCCTTAAGCTAACGCTGTCAAGATATTTTTGTTTTATGCTTATTTTTTGTTTAACAATAATAAATATGTTGAATTTTCACCCTTTTTTACAAAACAATTCTTTGTTTAGACTTCTGATTGATATCAAAAAGTCAAAATTAGATAAAACTAAAAAACTCGACAGCGTTACCTCGAGAAACTCATAACCTAATAAAATTTTTTGAATTTTTGGTTTACCATGATCTAACGATGAGTTTTGATGTCCACCGCAAAATTCATTATATTTTGAGGTGTCTTTTACAAATTTGCCGCCGTTGGCTTATTTTTCAGTAGTACCTACTCTTTGGATTTCTTCTTGAGTAATCTACGAATTATACTGAATATGCCTATTTAATTTAGAAATAAAATAAATCTACCATACTTAAAAAAATGGTGTTTGGAATATTGGTTTCAACCCCTTCGGCCCCCTTAAGGATATCTATGACACGATTTTGATAGGCAACCCATGCTAGAAATATTTGTCTATGTATGAAATTTAATAAAAATGTTTCATCCTGCAAGCAGATGAGTACAGGTCGACCTATATTCGGATCCCGTACTACTAGCTCCACATAACATTTGTAGTTCTGCAGTAACTAATCAATATTTTGACACATTAAGTTTTTGTTTTGTCTTCACTACTCGATTTTAAATCATTTATTATAAAAAATATGCAGTATTTCTCTTGTTTTTATACAAAGAAGAAATTTCTAAATTTAAGACGAAATATTTTTAAATTGATTTATTATTACAGACATTTATTTTCCTTACATTTTCTGGCGCTTTTCCTCGCAATTTTTAATTATCCACATGCAGCAATGATTTTTGCACGAGAGTTTAATGAAAGGGTAACAAATAAATTGGAAGTTCTGTCTGACAAAACACATGGAATATTTTCGTAGTCTTCCGTTTCAAAATTTTAACCTGTTCCACAATTAAAACTTCCCCTGTTCCAGTGTTCCCGTACATCAAAGTTTGTCCCACTAGACACCGTTAAGCTATTAACAAATTTTCAGCTTGCTATTAATCAACTTTTTTTTGGTACTATACCAGGTCTATAAGATTTGACTAATTTTGAGTAAGGTTTGCCCAACTTCCAGACAATTTTTTAACCGCATATGACATCAAAACCAGAATTAAAAATTCGGTTTCGACTTCTTAATACACGTAAATTGATCAAATATATTTTTCTGTGACTATGTGTGTCACTTCCGGGTACACCATTTTAACCGGAAGTGGTAAAAAACTAAAAAAAAAAAGTATTTCTTTTTTCTCATTTTTCTAATGCGCGTTAAATTTCTAATCGCTAGTACCATCTATGGGTTATAATCTTTCATTCGACCTCTGTCATTATATCTGACAGACGGACGGAGACAGGCATAAAACCGGAAGTATATATTTGTTCTCGTCTTTCTAAGGCGTGTCGAATAATACATAGTTTGTACTATTTCTGCGAATTTAGAACAATACTTCGGGTTGCAACTCTTTATCCTGAAGTCGGAGGCCAAATTTCTCACCTTTAGTACCATCTTTGGGTTATAAGCTTTCATTCGACGTCTAATTTGTCACGTTTTAACCCGGCATCCGACAGGTGAACTTTTTTGCCACTAACAGACAGGTGGGGTGTGACAAACCCCAGCAATAAAAGAGTTAAAGAATCTCAAAAAATATCTCTACGTTTAGATTAGTTAACAGAAACAGTAAAGATGCAGTAGAAATAAACAAACCAAGACACGTTAAATGATACTAGGAGCACCCCCGAATCATAATTTACAATGTGTAAACTTTGGAAATCATGACTTGGAATTTACAATGTATATACATTGTAAATAATTATGATTCGGAGGTGCTCCTAGTAGCATTTAACGTGTCTTGGTGTGTTTATTTCTACTGCATCTGGATTTTAAATTTAGTATAAATTTCTACGTATTATGCCTGTTTCTTGTTGAAAATAAAGAAAAAACTTTACCAATTATGGTTTCATTTCGAAAACAACATACGTTCACAAACTTTAAAACATAATATCAAAAAAATACGCAACATTTAGACTTTTTTGGTCTTTCAGATAGATGCATTTATAACCCATAATACTTATATAAAATATAGTATTACTATCAGAATCTTTAACTGCTAATGGAAATATTTTTACGTTTCCTGAAAAATTTACACATTGTAACATATAGTGCGTCCATAAAGTAAAGCATAAATTCATTATTTCGTAAACCCTGTATAAATAATTATATTAACGTTTATATTATTGAATAGAGAATTACATACCCTTTCAAATGAGATATTACATGACCCCTAATCTTATTTAAAAAAATCAACGATTACGTCATCACGCCCAGATGGATGACGTCACTAGTATGATATGTATGCCAAAAAATTGTAATTTAAAAATAAAAATCGTCCTGTTTCGGTATTTTTCCTTAAAGTCTCCGGTTTATGAAATAATGAATTTATGCGTTACTTTATGGACGCACTGTATATTGTTTCGCAATGACCCATTCAATTATTATAAATGTAATTAACCATTCACTATGTCATGAAAATGGCAATATAAAATTAATTTTTCAAATGTCAAACTTTAAAATTTGTTTTTGTTAACAAAAAAATAATTTAAATAGCTATTATGAAATTCGTTACAAACAAAATCTGATATATTTCAACTAAATGAAATAAAATGCCAAGTGAATTATTAAACTCGTTCAGGTACCCGTTCAGACCCAAGAGCCTACAATGGTTTTTTACCTGAGTGCGAGTGGAATACTTGTAACGTGAAACGATCGTTATTATGTATCTAACTAGGTACTGACTTTTCCGTAAAAATATATATTGGCAACATCCTGTTGTTACCAAAATGATGTTTAAGCAATGTTTTTGATCTACGGGAGCCAAATTGTCTGTATAGTGTAAGGAATAAAATATATAAATAAATCGGATTACTCAAAATCCGACAACGGTGCCAAGCCTAAAGCAGTGTATTAAGCGAACATTCACGGTTTATATCTAGAAAATGATAGCATTTCTTGGTG
Organism: Diabrotica virgifera virgifera; assembly: GCF_917563875.1. Lineage (NCBI taxonomy): Eukaryota > Metazoa > Arthropoda > Insecta > Coleoptera > Chrysomelidae > Diabrotica > Diabrotica virgifera. The sequence goes on along the minus strand of NC_065443.1, from coordinate 161,104,660 downwards.
ATGCCAAATGACTGCAACGTGAAAAGGTGTCAATATGATAGCGGGATGTATATATATATATATATATATATATTTACAAAGTAACACAAAGATAGCAATTATTATTGATTTCAGTTAGCCTATTTGTTGAATACTGTCTATTTATGATTGTAGTTTCCCTGATGATGAAAATAAACATTTTCGAAAGCTTGGAACTATTATAAAGAGTTTTCTTTGAGATTGCTGCTACCCCAATATTTCAGCCTTGTTTCCTAACTGTTCAGCAAATATTATATACCTGCTATATATATATATATATATATATATATATATATATATATATATATATATATATATATATATATATATATATATATATATATATATATAATTATTAATATGTAGTGACTGTTAATAATACAAAAAGAATAATTTTGGGGAATGCAGTCAATGTGTTTTGGGCTGATTAGAAGTGAAACACTTTGAACTTTTGTCGAGCTTTCGGACAATTTATTTCCTTTATCAAGACAATCTAAAAATACAAATGTTTAAATTTAGATGAAAACTAGAAAAATAAAAACTTACTGCTCGTGGTTTACAAAATAACTAACATAATTATAAAAAACATAAAAATTCTTTCTAAAAAATATAAATTGTAAATATATATAAAATATATAATAGATATCAATAATCTAAGCATTATTTATAATAACATTTTGGCTTTGACTAACTAACTTTGACTGTAATTTTTACTAACTTTGACTTTAATTTTGAGATCTGATATTACTAATTTATGCATTTTATAAACAATTTGGTCTTATTAATTTTTAAAATTTCACTAAATAGTATCAAAAGAAAAATATTTATAACATTCTAAATCAACTTGTTTTACATTACTATCAGTTTTTTTTTTACTAATAATTATAACTTCAAATTTACTTACATCTTTATATCATTATTTTATACACTGTTAACTAACTTCTTTCCCAATCTATCGAGTTATTAAAGTAGTCTAACTACATTTGATTAATGTCTTTTTGACATATTTCAAAATTAATTTACGTTTACAATTTATATTTTTTAGAAAGAATTTTTATGTTTTTTATAATTATGTTAGTTATTTTGTAAACCACGAGCAGTAAGTTTTTATTTTTCTAGTTTTCATCTAAATTTAAACATTTGTATTTTTAGATTGTCTTGATAAAGGAAATAAATTGTCCGAAAGCTCGACAAAAGTTCAAAGTGTTTCACTTCTAATCAGCCCAAAACACATTGACTATATATATATATATATATATATATATATATATATGGGTCAAAACGGCAATGTACTTCTCGAGAATGGTACTTCCGTACCATTCTCTCAGGTTGCGCAGCCACGACATTCTGCGTCTCCCTATGCTTCTCTTTCCTTGAATCTGTCTCTGAATAATGAGTTGTAGCAAGTTGTATCTGTCTCCACATGTAATGTATCCGAGTTATTCCAATTTTGTGGTTTTGATTGTATTTAAGACTTCTATTTCTTTATTCACCTTTCTCAGAACTTCTTGGTTTGTTACATGTTCTGTCCATCTGTCTGATATTTTCAGAATTCTTCTATACATCCACAACTCAAATGATTCCAGTTTTTTCATTGATGCAGCATTCAAGGTCCAAGATTCCATTCCGTAAAACAAAGTCGAGAAAACGTAGCACCTAGCCAACCTCACTCTTAGCTCTAACTTCAAATCTCTTGTACAGAGCACTTTCCTCATGTTGTTAAAATTCGCTATAGCCTTTTCTATTCTAATTTTAACCTCCTGGAGGTAATCATTTGTGGAGTTGATTATTGTTCCAAGATATGCTTATTGGTCTTCTCGTTCGACATTGGTTCCGTTTATGAGGAGGTTCTCGTTATTTGATTGCGTTTTAGATATTCTCATAAATTTTGCATTCTTGATGTTCATTGTTAGACCGTATTCTTGTCTATACATCGCTATTCTCTTCACCAGTCTCTGAAGCTGAAGATCTTCAATATTTTCGGTTAAAATGACAGTGTCATCCGCATATCTAATGTTGTTAATCGGAACTGCGTTCACCTTTATTTCAGCTGTTTCACTCTCAAGTCAAGAGCTCTTTTTACGATCTCTTCCGAGTAGACATTAAAAAGAACTGGCGACAATACGCATCCATGTCTCACCTCACGTCTAATTTCAATTTCCTCTGACAGCTGTTCGTTAACACGTACTTTTGCTCGCTACTTATAGTATAACAACGGTATAACTTAGATATGATCCGGAGGTCATTGTAGTCTACTTTCTTTAATTTCAGGACATTCATTAATTATTCATGTCGTACTTTATCAAAATCTTTATTATAGTCAATAAAACAGACATATTATATCTTGACTGACATCTAGGCATGTTTGTATTAGGATATTAAGCGAGAAAAGATCTTCACGCGTTCCTAGGCCTTTGCGAAACCCGAATTGTGTATCATTAATGTCTATGTTTATCTTATGTCTAATCTTATTACTTAATTCTTTTTAAATATGTCGTTAAAACATTTCTATTTTTATCCCAAAATAAATTATATTTTAAAATTTCCATTTCCCATTCCATCGCCATGCGCCAGTGTTATTAGGCCCTGTCGACTGATATTTTTATATAAAAGAAGAATAATAATAATTATTGATGCGCTATTACTGACGGCACTTGTAACACAATTTTCAATTTCAACGTAAAGACTTATGTAATTGAAATATCCGTAGTCTGAGCAAGAGCAATATGAGTGAGAAACCGTGCCCTAAGAAATTGGAATTCGTAATACGATTTTCATTGGCTGATTAATTCCTTTGTCATTTAGGTGCGACAGCTTGTGTTATGATAGTGTGAACTTGTATGAAATTGTCTAATTTTGAAAGGATATTGATGGGAATATCAGCTGGTAATTTACTACTTTTTAAGTGGTTTCGTGTATAATCCAGGGAAATAAGGAAATAATTAGAGCGTGGCACTTGTGGAGCGCCGATAGAATGAATACTCAAGAGAATATATTATATAGCTCAGATTCACAGGCCTCATGGGCCCAAGGCTTCAATGGTTTTCTTCCATTTCTTTCTATGTTGTGCTAGGTTTTTCCAATGTTGTACCCTCAGCGACTTCAGATCTTCTTTTGCAGACTCCAATCATCTTCTTCGGGGGCATCCTCTTTTTCTTTTAGTATCAGCCTCCTTATTTATTAATTCATTAGAAACTCTTCCTTCTTTCATTTTTGCTATATGCCCGAGCCATCTTAACCTTTAAATTTTGTCAAATCTTGTTAGTTTTGGTTGTCCATATATTTGCATTAGTTCTTTATTCATTCTTCTCCGCCAGATATTCCCCTCCTTTAGACCTCCATATATCCTTCTGAGAATATTTAGTTCCCATCTATATAATTTCACGTCCTTGTCTTTATTTAGTGTCTAGGTCTCGCTAGCATATAGTACTGTAGGTCGGATAACTGTTGTATATATCCGTTTTTTTTTTGCTGTTATGGATATTATCTTCGACATCAATATCTTAGTCAGATTCCCAGCACTCTTACTACCTTTGGCCATTCTTTTTGCGATTTCTTGGTTCTCTTCATTCCTATTTGTTAGTGTTCCTCTCAAGTAATCGAACTGGCCGACCATTTCGAAGTTACATATTCTTAACTTGGGCATCCTATCTTAAAGGACTGTCCCAGATGATTTTCATTTTCCTTCATCGCTATATATTTCGTTTTTTCCTCGTTTATTTCTAAACCATATTCTTTGGCTATTCTTTCTTGTCTTTTAAAGATTTCTCTTAATTCTGCAGGTCTCCTTGTTATTAAAGTAATATCATCTGTGTATGCTACACATTGATGACCGTGATGATATATTGTGCCTCTATAGATGTTGCATTCTCGTAAAATCTTCTCTAAAATCAAATTGAAGAATTCTGTTGATAATTGGTCATCTTGTCGCAGGCCTCTATTGGTGAGAAAGCTATCCGAAACCCGAAACCTGTCCTTCGATCGTAACTTTACTTTTAGACCCCGTTCACATGAGAGGCGCTTAACGCGCGTTTTGTTAACGCGCGATTACAACTACATACATTTTACTTGAGACCTTTCACATGCTAACGCGGGTTTTAAGTCATTAAAATGACTTAATGACTTAAAACGCGTGTTAGCATGTGAATGGTCTCAAGTAAAATGTATGTAGTTATAATCGCGCATTATCAATACGCGCGTTAAGCGCTTCTCTTGAGAACGGGGCTTTATTTGAGACCGTTCACATGCTTACGCGCGTTTCAAGTCATTAAAACGCGCGTTGGCAAGTGAACTGTCTTAAATAAAATGTATAGTCGGAAAAATGAAAGAATACCCATGAACGATCGCATCAATCACTTATTTTGTATAAGCTGTCATTTTCTATAACAAACGTTTGTTATTTATAGAAAAAGACAGCAAATACAAAATAAGTGATTGATATGATCGTTCATGGGTATTCTTTCATTTTTCCGGCTGTATGTAGTTGTAATCGCGCGTTATCAAAACGCGCGTTAAGCGCCTGTCATGTGAACGGGCTCTTAGTGTCACTGAGTATGCATTTAGTCAATCTTACTATTTTTGGTGGAAATTCAAAATATCGTCGGCCTCATATGAAAAGTGCCTAGGTCCCAAAATAAGCAAAAATGAGATTTTTGCGCCATCTGATTAATAATTATGGTACGCATGCATAGCAAGACAAAAAAGTTAAAAAAAGTCAGTAGATGTCGCTAGAACCACAAAAAAGTATTCTACCCAACTCCACGGCGTTCCTGAATCACACGAAGCTTGCCAAAGTCCATCATTGTCATTGAGGTTGGATGTACTTTTGCTGCTCTGCTGTGTTATATCTTCAAGAAAAGTATTATAAGCTAACATTATCTTTAAGGAAATAGTCTAAACTTATTGAAGGTAAGTTCAATTTGATCATATTATTATAGATTTTGTGTCAATTACATTTAAGTAGCATTGCTATCCTCCAAACCCTACATTTGTTTTTCTTGTGGGACTTAAGCATTTTTCGAAGATTATTTTTGGAAACCTTTTTATGGAGTTACGCATATTTCTTCATGATTTTCGCTCTTAAATGTGATTGACTCCAAATTTTTTCCTTATTTGCAAAATGAAAGTTGCCTAACTACATTGTTAAAGTAATAATATTTTAAAAATAGATCTATCTTTATGAGGAGGCTGATGGACACTATTCTAAGTAAGTAACTGTGTCAAATAAGATACAATTTTAAGTCAAAATCAGTCTTTAAATAAGTTTTTTCGTCTCCTGTAAAGTTTGCTAATTTGGACTTAGGCACTTTTCATATGAGGCCGACGATATTCTACTGTTTCATATACTTTACTTTTATTTATGTTATCGTATGCCTGTCTAAAATCAATAAATATCATAGTCGATGCTAGATTGAATTCATAAGAGCTAGATAAAATTTGTCTCATTGCAAAAATTTGGTCTATTACCGATCTAGGGGAGGGGGGTATGATGGGGTAGCTAAGGAAAATAACAAAAATACAACATAATTACTACGTTTATTACTATTTCTAATTGATGGCACGTTACGTCATTAATCTAACTATGATTTGGTACAATCTTTGGAAAATCAACCTATCACATTTTTCAACAATTAGCCATTAATAAGAACATTATGAAAAACCATCTTGCCCCATACTATGGGGTATGATGGGGTAATGGAATTGGGCCATGATGGTGATGCTAATTAATTCTCGCAAAACAAACAAAAATGTGTATTTGCTCCAGATCTTCATTGTCCACCCTAGCACAAGCATTGTGAGCTCAACATCCACAGATCTGGCAGCCTATCCAGGGTTCTGACGATGTCACTTTATCTATGGCTGTTTTCATAGCATCTCTCGACCACTCTCCTCTTTTTGTTTTTTTCTTGTAAGTACGTACCATGGTATTATCTAAAATAATAATCCAATGTTATTTATTAAGAAATTTAAATTAACCCAGACTTACCACCAATGTCCCATCATACCCCGCACCCAATACCCCATCTTGCCTCAAAAGATAACTTTGAACAAAAAAAAATTCACTAATTAAATGTTTAACGTATTCACACAAACAATATGCCATTATCAAAATAAGAATACTAGTAAACAACGATAAAAAAGACATTAATGAGGTGATCATAATTACCTTAAAATAACGATGGTTGTCCTTGCACAAAATTAGATCAACGGATCGCTAAAACAGTTTTCCGTTTGTAAACAAAAAACGCGTGCACTCTTATTCACGGTTTCTCTTGCAGGGACCGTTAATTGAATGACTCTTCCTATTGAGTTACTGCATGCTATTCACCAACGTGTAGTTTCTTGTTTGTGTGCGGTACCCCGTCTTACCTCGAGACCCCGTCATGCCCCCCATTCCCCTACTTACCAATCTAATTCCTTTGGCATTTAGGTGCGCCAGCTTGTATTATGATAGTGTGAACTTGTATGAAATTGTCTAATTTTGAATGGATATTGATCGGAATATCAGCAGCTAATTTACTGGTTTTTAAGTGTTTTCGTGTATGTCCACCAACATAACAGATGGGAATAAGTTCATCAAATAAAATGCGATACCTGAATTTTGAGACCAATACTACAATCACAATAAAGATGTACTATACTAAAATCACAATAAAGATGCAGTAGAAATAAACATACAAGTCACTTAAATGTTACGAGGAACCCTCTCGAATCATCTTTATTGTGGTTTTAGTATAATAATTACAAACACCAGAGCAGGTATGTGATTCACGTTTTAGAAATGATGTGATTTTAGAAATGTGACTAGAAGTACTGTTTTAAAGTAACCGGAATAGTACAAGTGTTATATTATTCGACGCGCCTTCGCAATATGAGAACAACTATTTACCTCCGGTTTCATGACTAGAGATGAATCAAGTTAAACTAGTTTGATTTTATTCAACAAACTTGACTTGACTGACTTGATTTCAATATCTTTAGGTTTGACTTGAAATCAAACTTCTTCAAACAGTTTGAAGTTTGAATATCATATTCCGCAACGTGTTTATTTCCAATTCTAATTGAGAGCGTATCGACTTTTGTTTTGACTTATTTGGATAGGTCTGAATCTGCTACTCCGCAAATTAGTTAATATTATTAAGAAGCATATGCTTGGCTTGTTTATTACGTTCGTTTTGAAGTGTGTGCTTTGTGAAATAATATCTGAACCTGAATATTTTTCGGCTAAGAATAAGTACCAGATCAAATTGAGTCTGATTTTGAAGGTATTCCCAGTGCAAAAATTAATAGAAAAAAATCTGCAAACTTTTAATATATAAAAATAAAGAATAGCCTTATAAAATGACAAATAGTGAACTAATTCTTTAAGACGACATTGCAAAGTCGCAAAAAATTCATTAAACCTACTCTATCAAAAATAAAATATTTTGTTGTTCCTTCATACATTTTTGTTAAAGGGGCCGTTCAAGTATTACGAAACGCAATTTTTGAAGCTCTTACAACCTCTTTATCCCATCTGTATCTTTTCATCTTTTGTTGTGAACGAAGGTCCAGCTATTTATTGCAAACACGTGTTACTGTGCTTGATCTGGTTAATACAAATTTTAAGATTTTTTCACTTGAATACTATTATTGTCCTATTGTAACATGAGCGGAGCGTGAGGGCGCAATATAATACAATCCAGGGGTTCTATGTAAAATATAAACGAAAGTTGAAAAGTTGGGAGATTGTGATTCCGTATTATTTTTTAATTTAAGTTAAAAAACAATGTTACGTAACGCGCTGTTCTAAATCCCCTGCCCCCTGTGTAACGCGCCGTAACGTTTTACATGCCCCCCTCCCCCAACTTGCGTTAAGTAATACTTGAAAGCTTCCAAAGTAGATTAAATTACACTTGGTATGATAAAAAAACTATCAAACGAATTCTTTGTTTTAATCTAGTGACACTCATATAAAAAAGTTATATCGATAAAACGGACACTCATTGTATTATTAATTTTCTTATCTTAATTGGCAACTAACATATCAATCTCGACAAAAAAGTATATCTACTAAATAAATTATTCAAACTCTTTCAAACTAGTTTGACAAACAGTTTGAATTTTCAAACCTGTACGATTGACCAGTTTGACTTGACTTGAATTATTTTTCAGAAGGATTGACTTGAGTTTGACTTGAAATTAAGTCAAACTCAAGTCTAGTTCAAACATTCAAGTCAAACTTGTGCAACTCTAAATATACCAATACACGTTTAACATATAAATTAAAAAAGTACTAGTTTATTCATTTAGTGATTACAAGAGGCATGTCGCAATATCTTGTTTTGCATTAATAGACCAAATGACATAAATGGTAGTTGGTCTAGTAATGTATAACAGCTAAACTTCCTAAAATATATTTAAAGCATAAGTAGACCAAGCTACATTTTATTTTATTTCTAGAATGTGGTAGGTGCGATTATATTGAAACTTTGCAACCAAAAAGAGTTATAGATGATCATTCTTCTGTTAAAATTTTGTGCAATTATGTTAATAAATGCATTTTTAAGAAACGAAAAACTTTGAAGCCATTTATCTCAAACCTATGTTTTGGCGCTTGGTCGAGTTATGCATAACGCCGTCCATGTGAAAAGTGCCTAAAACACACCATTTTAACCCCAATTTTTAAAAATTTTCACCCATGTCCCCGGTTTTCCTCCCAACAAAAGTTCATGTCCCCTTCCGAAAATCTGTCCTGGATCCGCCCTTGGTTTGTTCTGTAATGTTGAAGTTTGTTCTAAAAAAATAAAAGAATTATTGAAAAAAATATGTGGCATTTTAACTTTAGATAATCTTGTATGGCCCACTCGAAAACAAAAAATTTCCGGAATATTCAAACAGATAGCCACTTAGGTTTGTTCTACTTCCAGGCGAAAGCGAGTAGGGGAGAGTTGGATAAAACGGGATAGTCGGATAAAACGGGATTCCTAGCCTAGAGACCCACCTAGTGCTGCTTTCAATCGGACAATTACGGAAACTTGTTACCAGTCGTCATTTTAACATTCTCAGTTCATTTTAACTCGAGGCCACCATTTGATGACAGTTGTTGTGGTTAGAATTGACATTAGTCTATTTTTTTGGCTCTTCTTACTTTTAAGTGCGTTGTTTTCTACAATACATTGCCTACATATATAAAGATATAATTCCGGTGACTATTTAATTTAACAACTCATTAACGAATATTCTCATGTGTAGACTACCTAATTGTACATTCACATTTCGGTAGCAGCCATTTTTTATTTTAAAAATCCCCGGGTTGGACAAAACGGGACACTTATAAGTTGGATAAAATGGGATATAGTTTCATTATGTCCCGTTTTATTCACCTACTATTTGTTGGCCTACTAATTTTTTAAATAAATATATGAAGCGTGTTCTCATACGGCAGAAACTGGTGTTTGGTGTCATTGGATAGATTTTTGAAAATGATTGAAGACGTATTTTCAGTTTTTTGATCCGATGTTTAGTTCGCGAAATACTCAACTGTTCCACTACTTTTGGGACACCTAGTATAATGATTTTTTAACATATTTTCCGTAGTAAAAATAAACAAGAATGGAAACCGTTTTGTCCAACTCTCCCCTAATTAGTTTCCCATAACAAAAAAAAGTTATTCAACATAAAATGTGGCCCTCCAATTTCACGTAAAGCCGTACTGCCCCATATAGAATCCAAACGATCAGAGAAAATCTGAATAAACCAGTGCCATAGGCTAGGCACAAGTTAGTGCTAGGTTTGTTCTGCATTTTTACCAAAGCGTGTATTTTGTTCTGCATAAACGAAAAAGATATACAAGATATAATGTGGCGCTCCAAGTTTACGTAAAGCTGTACTGCCCCATATAGAATCCAAACGATTAGAGAAAATCTGAATAAACCACAAGTTAGTGCTAGGTTTGTTCTGCATTTTTGCCAAAGCGTGTAATTTGTTCTGCATAAACAAACAAGTTATACAAGATAAAATGTGGCGCTCCAATTGTGGCAATATAAAATCCAAATGAATGGCGAAAATCTGAATAAATCACAAGTTCGTTCGTGCTAGGTTTGTTCTGCATTTTTGCTAAAGCGTCTAATTTGTTGTACGTAAAAAAAAGTTACACAGCATATTATAATGTGGCCCTAAAACTGTAGTGCCACACATAAAATTTAAACGTTTACGGAAACGAAATGTTTCGGGCTCTTATAGCACTATATAGTCATTTGACGAAAACTTATTAGAAAAAATTATCTATAATCAAGAATAAAACAAAAGATTTGCTTTTACTTTTGTCTTGTTTGACCCCACCGAAGTTTTAAGATCATCGTATAGTCCATTGAAATGTTACATTTAGGGTTGCATTTCTTAAAAGAGTCAGTTTAATTTTTTTAATGTGTAGGGGGGTTCAGTAGAAGCTTAAGTTCAAGTTTTTGGGGTTCCCCGGTCGCCATCTTGGAAAAAGTGGTGCAAAGGGCTTTCGCGCTGTATCTCCTAAACTGGCAACCATACAGAAAATTTAATTATATATAAAATGTAGCAAATTAAATTTTCTACAATTTCATATCTATTAATTTTTATCGTCAAGTGACCAACAAAAAAGTTATAAACAGAAATAAGAGAAAATTTTGTAAGAACTTTTAGTAAGGTTATGACTTTTTTTTCGTTCATTTTACAATAAAATAACATCATAGCGATTTTCTAGAGGATTTTTCAACGAACACTTTTCAATATAAAGCTGTTTAATTTTATTTATTTATCTAGATTTTATAGCGCTCCAAACTTGACCAGATTCTCGAATTCTGATAGGAATACAATAAAAACAAAACCTTGGGCTTACTTTTCTATCTATATATTTATTTATTATGATTTTAACATTCCTATACTATTATTAAACTATTTTTGACCCTTTTCTGGAGAGTCTGGAGGCGCGTTTTTTGTGTGGTATCCCCAATAGGCCTAATCCACGGACAATTTCTAGAAAAAATAATATTATTTATTATTATATGTTGAGAAAGATCTATCGTAGTTATTTTTTTTCATTTTTTTCGAGGGTCCAGGCTGCGAGACGAGATCTGAATCAGTATCCGAGGTGAATTTTACTGGTATAATGAGAGTTAGAGTTGGCTTCATTGTCGGTAATTCATCTTTCATCTACCAATTCATTTTCTTCAATAATTAATTTTGATATGTCCACGATGTTGCTGCAACTTTCACCACCACAATAGAAGCACACTGTTGAACATTTGTGGTCTGCTTTTCGGCAACCACATGCACTTCGAGTTTCCATTGCATCTGCAAAAGATGAATTTAATATCTAAGCTCGGGGGTACCGGATGCTTGGAAGTTTGGACTGGTATCCAAAATTTTCTATGCTTTTTCCAGCCCCAATTTTCTGGAACAAAATGTTTACCGTGCCATGACTGAATCTAGCGATACACTCGGAGTCTGGGGAAACAGGCTGCATCTTGTGTTGGAGGAAGTGAGAAGAGATTAAACGTATTTTTTGTCACTGTTTTAGCGAATCGTTTGTATCTCAGGGTTTCCAGAGAATCGTCTTTATATTCGCCATATAAAGAGACGAAAAACTTTCGCCGACAACAGGGAGTAAACGTCTCCCACTGACAAATAATTTTCTCCAGACGTTTCTTACAAATAAAATAACCACCCCTCATGATGAGCGCTTACAAAAAACACAAAATGCTTATCTGATCACAAAAATATAAATTTTACCCACAAGACTCTCAAAATACTTTTCACAATTTTTAATACGACTGCACGTGGCCAAATAGGTTCCTAGCACAACTGTTAGAATAAGTTAAGTAGACTGACAGCTGTGCCACCTAGAATAAATTATAATAAGAAAAGTAATAGCAGGCAGATATTCAGTCCGGTATGGAAGAAAAATAACGTAACTGCAAATTTTGTTAATTCCTGTTTATTGCTCAATTAGCTTCTAAAATACTATGTAAAGATGATACAAAAAGACCGAACTGTAAAAATGTGCTGAGCCATTATAGGGTAGTTGCATCGTTACTGAAATACGCGCTATGGTAGACCTTGTTTCAGATGCATAATGACGAAACTGTATAGGGTTGAAAATGGGATCATTAAATTAAGATAAAAAAATTCGAAATAATATCGATGAAAATAAAAGCCATCGTTGTCAAAAAACAAACGCCATACCGATGCTCCTGGACGATTACTCTCCATTTAATCACTATTTTAAATATTTAAAAATCGTTTTTTTTTGCCCTTCTGAACAATTTTGCATTTTGCGGTTGCTTCATTCTTCTTCTGGACCGGCAAATTTGTCCTCAAACAACTTCCTTTTTCTTGGGCCTTTTCTATATTTAGGGTTCTAAGTTTTATAGTGGCGAGAAAGGTGAAAAATAGATTAATAATAGCATTAGAATGTTAAAATCATAATAAATTGTATGAATAAAAAATATTAAGTCAGAAAAGTAAGCCTAACGTTTTGTTTTTATTGTATCCCTATGAGCATTCGAGAATCTGGTCAAGTTTGGAGCGCTGTAAAACCTAGATAAATAAATACAATTAAACATTTTTAGAGTGAAAATTGTTCGCTGAAAAACCCTCTACAAAATGGCTATAATATTATTTGTTGTAAAATGAACTGAAAAAAAGTTATAACCTCCAAAAGGAAACTGGTTAAAAAATTTTTACTTATTTTTGTTTATATCTTTTTTGTTGATCACTTGACGATAATAATCTATAGAAACAAAATTGTAGAAAATTTAATTTTCTACATTTTATGTTTATTAGATTTTCCGTAGGGTTGGTAGTTTACGAGATATACCGCGAAACCCCTTTGCACCCCTTTTCCAAGATGGCGGCGGGAAGACAAGGGTGGCGACCCCAAAACTTAAACTTAAGCTTCAACTGATCCACCCTACACATTAAAAAAACAAAATTGACTCCTCTAACAAATGCAAGGTATGGCATATAAAATGTAAGATTTCAGTGAACTAGTAAGTTTCGCATTTATTTTTATTTCGTCGGCAGTGGGAAAAATAATGTCCTTTTGATATTTCGTTTTCAGGAGGAACAAAGTCAACAATGCCTTTAATTTGGCATGTTTTATTTTTTAAGGTAACTGTTGCTGGAATGTCGGTTAACTCGACTAATGTACAATTTCAAGACAAAAACCTGGATGGGAGCAAAAAAATTGCTTGAAAACGTAGCAACATTAATTAATTATTAATGTCTCTTTCACAAACGAAACACATAGAATTGGTTACATTTATTGCATTTTGCAAATTCTGGATTCCATTCCTTGACAAATACTGTGTGTCACAGATAAACTGAATTTTTATTTATGCTGAAAAAAATGCAAGTTTTGCTGCTGAATTTGAAATGTCTTATTATTTCAGTTGTCATTTTGTTATAACACTTATGGAAAAATGTATCTGTATCCAGAAATTTAGTGTTTCAATATAAAATTTATTTTAATAACAGCTGTAAAGCTGAATAAACCCTTGTAAATACTCTACTGTTGTATTAATTATCAGAGTTACCCAAGTTGCCAGGACCGGCTTATTGCCAAGTCAACTGTAGGTACATAATATCATCAGATCAAATAATAATATGTATTATCATTCAAGCGTAATTTCAAAAAACTCTCATTAGTTTAAGTCTCAAAGAAGAAAATGCGCCCAAAATTTATTAAGATCTATTTCTATTTAGTCAAATTGACTGGACCGGCTGTGGAAATTGTGCAAAAAATGGGAGAAACAATTTGAATTTGGAAAGACCGATCAGGCGCATCTTTAGCGTACATTGTAACAATAAAACTCAAAAATTTAGATAGACTTCAACATATATTAGTCAATATACAGGGCGTTTCAAAAGTCAGGTACACTATTTAAACGGATTCTTTGGTTTATTTTACGAAAAAAGTTTATATGAACGTATGTCCAAAACATCTTAAATTTTTAGATACAAGGTAATAACATAAATAAAAGCTACCTAATGTAATTAATATAATAAATAATCATCATCATCATCAATGGTGCTACAGCCCTATATGAAAGAGCCTCGACCTTCCCAAGTCTATTACTATACGTCAGTGAGTCCTATCCGTTGCCAACCGTTGCCAGTTTGCTGCGACTATTTTTCTCCCATCCTCATCTACACCATCCTTCCATCTGAGGTTTGGCCTATTTCTCACAGGTTGTGATATAAGGGCCCTTCTAGGAGGGTTGTTCTGCTGTGATCTTGCTAGATGTCCTGCCCATCTTAGTCTTCCTATTCTTATAAGAGATACTACGTCTTTACCAACAAACTTTTGTTTATATCTGTGGTACACCTCGTAGTTGTACCTCCTACTTCTTTTGAGACCAAAGAGATGTCTTATTGCTCTTTTTTGCAATTTAAAAATATAATCAGATTGAGCAGCTCTACTGGAATCCCGAAAAAGGAAGAGCATACCGAGCAGTTCTCAGAGCCGTAGAATAGCATTTGAAAAATATAGCAGAGCAGTATCCCTATCCTGTATCTTTAGTTCTTTCTGTGCACAAATGTACAAAAATGTACACTTTTTAAACATAAACATAAATTCATTTCAAGGGTAATTCATGCAAGTCTAGCAAAGTCCATAAGCTTTAGTTTTAATGGAACACCCTGTGTATTTTTATGTTTTTAAAAGTTGCTTAATAACTTGATTTCAACGAACTATATCATGTTGCGTGTATTATGAGTAATACAGGGTGAAATTTTGGAATTATTAAGTATGGAAGCCACTTATGAAATAAAATTGTTTATGTCCTTATTTTAGAAAATTATAAAAAATACTAGGACACGTTAACTTTTAAATTCAAATGGCCGCTTTACAAACATAAATTTAAATGACTAAAAGACTAAGTTTTTACTCTAACGGCATATAAAGCAACACAATGTTACTCTACATCCCACCAGACTGAAAACAATGGGAACCTTCTCTGGTTACACCTCCGAGGCTTCTACAATTTGCAAGCCATACCGATGCTGAGACTAAAGAAGATGAGGGAATTTTACAATTTATAATTCACGTCGCATCTGCTCAACGCGGTAAAGTTCCAACGAGAATGGTTCCCTTCGTACTCCAATCGGAGTAAACATATAAATCAAAAATTAATAACCATTTTCAATTTCGTTGAAAAACGAAAATACAGCTGCAACATATTCCAGTCCAATCAGAGAGTGCATCAAGCCTGACTCCCGATCACTCCGTGCCTCCTGATGAGAGACTAATAAGTTTCGAAACCGGTAGAGGTGCTTGATGCACTCTCTGATTGGACTGGAATATGTTGCGGCTGTAATTTCGTTTTGCAACGAAATTGAAAATGGTTATTCATTTTTGATAAATTTAAATATACAGGGCGATTCACGCAAGTACAGCATAGTCTATGATCTCTAGTTTTAATGGATAACCCTGTATATTTTTATGTTCTTAGTAGCTATTTCACAACTTTATCTCAAAAAAGTGTATTATGTCGTGTATACAAGACCTGCAAAGACTCATGAGTAAAATAGTAAGGTGTAGTAGGGAGTACGGACTCTCTTAATATCAAAAAGACGAAGTTTATAGGTCTGGATCCCGCGTATGAAAAAAAAGTTGATTAACAGCATGCTGAAAATTTGTTAATAGCTTAAGGGTGTCTAGTCGGATAAACTTTGATATATGGGAACACTGGAACAGGGGCAGTTTTAATTGTGGAACAGGTTAAAAATTTGGAACGGTCACACCACGAAAACGGCACATTTATTTTGTCCGACAGAACAGACTTAAACTCTCCGAAGAGAGATTAAACTCTCATGCAAAAATCAGACGGCTATTTATCACCAAATGGGCGTTTTAATGAGTGGAACATGTAGAATATGTCAAATGACAGGAATTATGACAGGTGATAAATAGCAGTCTCATTTTTGCATGAGAGTTTAAGCTCTGTTCGGAGAGTTTAAGTCTGTTCTGTCGGACAAAATAAATGTGCCGTTTTCGTGGTGTGACCGTTCCAAATTTTTAACCTGTTCCACAATTAAAATTGCCCCTGTTCCAGTGTTCCCATATATTAAAGTTTATCCGACTAGACACCCTTAAGCTATTAACAAATTTTCAGCTTGCTATTAATCAACTTTTTTTTCATACGCGGGATCCAGACCTATTATAAAAATTAGTAAAAACAACCATAATACTAACGAAATCTTAATAGTAGAGGGCCAACAGATCGAAAGAGTAAAAAAGTACACTTACCTGGGAACCCTTATAACAGAAAATAATGACTACACGGCAGAAATCAAAGTTAGAATCGAAAAAGCACGTTCTAATTTTATGAAAATGAAAAAGGTCCTATGTAGCAAAGATTTAACATTAGCTCTTAAAGTACGCCTAACAAAATGTTACGTATACAGTGTACTATACTATGGAGTGGAATCAAGGACGTTAAATGTAGAGACAATGAGACGACTTAACGCCTTTGAAATGTGGACATATAGAAGAATTATGAGGGTTTCCTGGGTAGATAGAGTTACGAACAACGAAGTACTGAGAAGAATAGGTAAAGAGAAGGAAGTTGAACAATTATAATTATAGAAAGAAAACTACAGTATCTCGGACATGTGATGCGGGGCGAGAAGTATGGCACCCTGCGACTCATAATGTAAGGAAATATAGATGGCAGAGGAAGCATCGGAAGAAGACGAATTTCATGGCTGAAGAACCTGAGAGAATGGTTTGGATGCAGCTTAAAATACTATTTAGAGCTACTGCCTCAAAAAATAAAATAGCTATGATGATTGCCAACCTCCGTAGCAGAGATGGCACCTGAAGAAGAAGAATTATGAATAATACAACATAAAATTTTTAAATTATTTATAAGTTTCGTCAAGACATTAAATTAATAGAAAACCCAATAGATTTATTGGTACTCAGTTTAGAAAATTTATGTCTTTATTGAGCTAATTTAAAAAATATTACCATTATTTAAAGTATGATAAATTATTAATGTCCGACTGGTATATTATTTGACAAACAATGACATTATTTCGAAGTCTGTTAAGTACGATATAACGCCCTGGGCATCGATTTTTGACCCTTCGCTTGGTTATCGAACGTATTCGCTTTGATCCTTTTTCGACACTTCGAAGCGAAGGGTCAAAAATCGAGGCCCTGGGGCGTTATTTTAAAAAATACCGCCCTTGGGCATTAAATTTAAATAACGACTTAGATACTGTCAAGTTGACAAATATCAACCTATGTAAAACTATGGCTACCACAATTACGTTACTACTGTTACTGGTCAATATACTTATTTGAAAACTAATTAATTCAAAATTCATTGAAATTTTTCGCATGTAAAGAATAATTAAGTCGGACATTAAACGTTGCAGGCACCACGGGTATTATAATAATAACGCTTTCGGTCAACGTATATCCCTCGGGCCGAAAGCCCTAGGTAAATACACCATTGACCTCAAGCGTTATTATCCTTGTAAAGCCCTTGGTACCTTAATGACTATTATTTAAAAATTTTATGTAGGTATTTTAATATTTTGAACAAAATTATACATAATTTTAAAATTTCACCTTGTATTATTCATAATAGGCCATACAAATACACTTTTTTGATGTGAGGTTGTTTAGCAGATTTTCAAAAAAAATAAAAAATACAGGGTGTTTCATTAAAAATAAAGATCATGGACTATACTAGACTTGTGTGAATTACTCTGTGCATTTAAATTTATGTTTACACAATCCATATTTGACTTTAGAGTTGACTTATCCTAGCGTTTTTTATAATTCCCTGAAATAAGGACACAAGAAATTTTATTCCATACGTCATTTCCACACACTCTAATTTCAAAATTTCACCCTGTATTATTCATAATACACTATACACGATACGATATGGTTCGTTGAAATCAGTTTGTTAAGTAGCTTTTGAAAATCTATAAATATATAGGGTGTTCTATTAAAAATAAAGCTTATGGACTATGCTAGGCTTGCGTGAATCACCCTGTGCATTCAAATTTAGGTTTAAAAAGCGTATATTTATATTTAAAAATGGACGGGTCTTAGCGTCTTTTAATTTTTTTAAAACAAGGACAGAAACAATTTTATTCCATAAGTGCCTTCCATCCTATATATTTAAATATTATTGATATTAATTTACTGTTTCATTACCTGATATAATAATTTTTGTTTTGTGGCAAACATGAATTTTGTTTTCCTTAGTTTAATCTGATGCCATATGTGTAAAAGTGTTAAAAATTAGTAAAGCATATGTGTAGACAACCTGGTTAATATCTAGATTTCTTTGCATTAACAGAGAAATTCCAAGTAGAGGCTTTTGATAAGTCACAGCAACTAGTTGTGATGACAAGTTGAAACGCTGTTTAGACGCTGCGATTCAATGCGATACCACCTTCAACCCAACTCCAACTTTGATAAGTTGTGCGATGCACCGTTTACACACAATGATAAGTTACAACAACTCGATTTACCTTGATAAGTTGTTTGATTTATCGCTGTGTTTAAACGACAACTTATCAAGGTAAATCGAGTTGTTGCAACTTATCATTGTGTGTAAACGGTGCATCGCACAACTTATCAAAGTTGGAGTTGGGTTGAAGGTGGTATCGCATTGAATCGCAGCGTCTAAACAGCGTTTCAACTTGTCATCACAACTAGTTGCTGTGACTTATCGTTGTGTTTAAACGACGCTTTAGCCAAGTTGTCGCTAATTTCAATATCGAACATTTTTTTAAATCCTATCATGGATAATTATTCCCAGTAACACCTGCAGTGCACATTTCATCAGTGCAATTATTGGCCGGTGTTCTGAGGAATTCTTAGGATTATGCTTCTTAGAAATATGTTTATGAATACCCTTACTAACTATGCTTTTGGTATGGTGCGTGTCCTAAAATAACATTGCACAGATTTACCAAAATTTAAAAGACTCAATTGGGATGTGATCTGGACTCATCGCTTTGCCTCTTTAGTGTTTTTTGGCACTTTTTATTGTTTTAAATTTTTTTTGGCCCATTGAAGAGCTCTATACAATTCTTTGATGTATTCCTATCATCCGTTTAGTTAATGCTTGGTCTCTACCAGAACAAAGTTGACAAATTAGTATGAGATCGTCATCGAAAAGATAAATAAAAAGATTATCATCCCTCGACAGATAAATATGTGGGGCTCATTTTTTTATCTTTATATTTTTTGTATGATACACTCACGGACAAACATATTGCATATTTTGAAATTAACGTGTGAAATAAAAATTTTTGTACTGCCCCCAGTGTCATAGAAATAGAATTTCTTTTCCGAATGCGATGTTTTATTGTATCATATAAATGGTACGCACGGATTTAAATTTAATTTGCGCTATATGGTGGCCAATATAATTTTGAAATTGAATCTGATCAAGGTAAGTAGTCACTATTCTACCGACATGAAGACCTGTGTCATGGTGCATTAATACGAATTTGTTATCCAATATGGCTGGCAAATGGCAGAACATCAACCCAATCACCTCCACAATTTCGGCCTATCCTTTCCAAGAAACACCACTCCATAGCACTATGCCGTAACCACCAAAATTAACATTCTCTATGAGGTAATATCTGGCATACCGTTCAGCATATGGAAGCAAGATTTACAAAACTTCATCTACAGAAGAGTTGGCGAACAGTATGTCAGTTGTTACCTTATACAGAGCGTTAGTTCTGGTGGTGGCGGCATAGTGCTACAAAGCGGCTAAGAACACGCGGAGGTGATTAGGCGAATGCCAACTGACATTATGTACATAGAAAACATTTGAGAAGATCATGTTTTGTCATTTGAAAGCCATATTGGATATGAGATTTTGGTGCTAATGGACGTCTTCATGCCGTTAGCATAGTGAATACTTACCTTGATGAGATTCAATTTATAACTAATGCTGTCCAGCATATAGCCCCGATGAGATTAAAATTCGATTATAGCATTTATGTGATATTTTAAAACATCGTATTCGGAAAATAAATCCTATTCCTATGATACAGGGAGCTAAGGATAGCAGCATAAAAAATTTCATTCCACATACAGTAGGAAAAATGAAAGAATACCCATGAACGAACATATAAACCACGCTGTATTTTCCTGTCACCGTGTCATACAAAAAATTGGTCAGCGCAAGTACATGTAATAATTATTATTACATGTACTTGCGCTGGGCAATTTTCTTTGTGACACGGTGACAGGAAAATACAGCGTGTTTTATATGTTCGTTCATGGGTATTCTTTCATTTTTCCGACTGTATATATACAGGCTATACACTCCGTGCGGAGTTGGAGCCACTCTTATTGAGCTCATTGACTCATTTATTGTGGTAAGTCACTCCACATTCTTTCTTCTCTCAAGTTAACTAGTCTAATCTAGGGTTCCTTTTTGCGTCCTCTGTTATTTTCCTCCATATATCCCGGTCCTGTATGTTCTGTCTCCATCTTGGCACTTCCAATCTTTTTATGTCCTCCAATACCTGGTCTTCCCACCTGCTTTTTGGTCTTCCTTTCGCCCTTGTTATATTTGGGTTCCACATTGTAACTTTTCTTATATCTTTTTCTTCTCCCATTCTTCTTAGGTGTCCATACCACCGTAGTCGCTGGGTTTTTATAGCTTTCACTATGTCCTCACCTCCTAGTATGTCTCTTATTTCTAAATTCAAGAGCCTTTCATAATCTCCGTGCACTGTTTTCTTTGGTCCATAAATTCTTCTTACCATTGTTCTTTCAAATATTTTTAACATTTCTTCTTCCCTCTTTGTTAGGCTCATGGTTTCTGCCCCACATATAACCACTGTTCGACTTGCTGTTCTGTATACTCGGATTTTCGTAACCCTGCTGATTTTTTTGTTTTTTAAAATACTTTTGTACTTATAATATGCTCTATGACCCGCTTGTATTCTGTTGGTAATTTCTATGTTTCTTTCATTTTTGTTGTTAATTGTGACTCCTAGGTATTGAAAATTACTGACTATTTCAAAATTATAATTCCCGATTTTTATATTTCTTTCCTCTGTATCTTTGTTTTTCCTCTCTACTTTCATGTATTTAGTTTTCTCTTCATTTATTGTTAAGCCTCTTTTCACCGCTTCCTTTTCAATTTGTCTGGTTATGTCATCTAAGGTTCTTTTGCCTCTCGCCAGCACCGCTAGGTCATCAGCATATGCTACTATCTGGACTGAATTTTTGCTGATCGTCCCATTGAGTTTGCACGTCTTAATTATGGCGTCTAAAGTTATGTTAAAGAGCGTAGTTGACAGCCCATCTCCTTGTCTTACTCCTGCATTGTATTCGAATTCTTCTGTTGTTCCTTCCTGCGTTAATACGGATGCCTTTGATTCTTTCATCGTCATTTCCACGAGTCTTATCATCTTTCCAGGCACTTCTATATTCCTCATATCGTTTACTACTTCTGGCCTCTTAATACTGCCAAATGCTTGCTTGAAGTCAATAAAGAGGATATGCAGCCACATGTCATATTCATAGAATTTCTCGACTGTCTGAGTCACTATGTGTATGGCATCTACGCTAGATCTTCCTTTCCTAAAACCATTTTGATAATCCCCCATTTTTATATCTGTATGCTCCATCAATCGTTTATTTATCATTGTGGTCAAGATCTTATAAACCACATTTAGAAGAGTAATGCCTCTGTAGTTTTCACAAACTTTTGGGTTTCCTTTTTTAAATATCGGAATAATTAACCCTTTTTCTTATTCATTAGACATTGATTCTTTTATCCAAATCTGTTTAATCAGGTTATACAATCTTTGCTGTATTGCTTTCCCTCCATGTTTAATCAACTCATTAACTAAACAGTCTGTTCCCCCTGCTTTATTTTGTTTTAGTTGGCTTATCACTTCGTTAAATTCTCCTGCCGTTGGTATGTTTTGTTCAGGCTGTTCTTCTTCTGTTATTTCCAAAACTTCATCTTCATTTGCTTGTATGTTTTCTTGCGTTAAGAGATTTTTGAAATAATTTTGCCACTCTTTCTTTTTTATTGTTGCCATATTAAATTTTTGATTTTGCATGTTAATATATTTATACAGCTTGCCGTTGTTTTTTGTGTCTTTTTCCAGTGCATCCATGGTTTCTTCAATCCACCTCACCTTTTTGTGTTTTATTAGTTTTGTGGTATCACCTCTGATTTTTTGGTATATTCTGTAATCATCTGTTCATCCCGTTCTTAACCATTTGAGTCTTGCTGATTTTTTCTTCTTTAATATTTCTTCGCACTCATTGTCGAACCAGTCACTCCTTTTCTCTACATATTTTCTTCCTAGCACTGTATTTGCTGTGTTTTCTATACTTCTTCGTATATTTTCCCAGTCTGTTTCAATGTTTTCATTTTCTACATTTTCCAATAGTTGTTGTTCCATTTCTTGTTGATATTGCCGTTTCTTTGTTTTTAACTCTTCTATTCTCCATATTTTCCTTTCGTTTTCTTTTTTCTCCATATATATCATTCTTAGCTTAAGCTTTGCTATTACAAGAAAGTGATCAGATCCCACATCCGCGCCTCGATATTACCTTACATCTTGGATCATTCTTGTTCTCTTTCTATTTATTAGAAGATGATCAATTTGGTTTCCTGTATTTCTTCCTGGAATAAGCCATGTTATTTTATGCTCTAGCTTATGCCGAAATTTAGTACTTACTACAAACATATTCATATCTGTTGCTAGATTGTCCATTCTTGTCCCATTTTCATTTGTTGTGTCATGTGCTGTTTCTTTTCCTGCTACCGATCTCCAATGTTCCTCTTTACCCATCTTTGCATTGAAGTCTCCTAGAATTATAAGTGTGTCATGATTTTTAATTTCCTCACAGAGCCTTGCTAGAGCTTCACAAAAAACATCCTTCTCTTGATCATCGGCTTGTTCTGTGGGTGCATAGATATTTATAATTGAGATATTAGCAGCTCTATACTTTATCCTTAAATAAGATATTCTTCCATTTACTTTTTTAAATTCTAATACATATTCTCTCCATCTTCTACTTATCATGAAGCCTGTTCCATTTCTACCTTGTGTATTTTCTCCCCCGTAGTACATTGTGTAATTTTGCTTGTCGATCCTGCCTTCTCCCTTCCACCTCAATTCTTGCAATGCTATTATGTCTATCTTATAATCTCTCATTTCTTTTGCTACTTCTTCCATTTTGCCAATGGCTAGCATAGTTTTTATAATCCACGTTTCTATATTTATTAAACCTTTCAATTTTCTATTTCTATTACTTTTCGGTGCTCTCTTATTCGTTTTCCGTATCCACGCCTGGTCATTATCCTGTACATCCATCCTTTGACCATCACTTGCTAGTTTTTTGGGTCTGTTTTAGTAAATTTCCTTTGTTGTTCATTTAGCCGATCACTCTCTGGGGATCGTTCACTTGTAGAGCGTTTGTAGTATTTTTCTTTTTGTTCTTGTTCTTGTTCATTAAAGTTTTCCACTGTATAGCTCTTGTCATTTACAATTAATTTATTTTGTCTGAGATATGCTCGTTTTCCATTTTCTCTTGCTTCTCTGAGATATGGTAGCAGCATTTTTCTTTCTTCTTGTACCTTTTTTGGGAAGTCATCAGATATCCAAATATCGGTGCCTTTTAGCTTTTTAGATTTTTCGAACACATCTCTTTTCTTTGCCCAGTTTTGCAGCTTTATTAGAATTGGTCTGTTTTTGTTTGCTTTGAATACTCCCAGTCTACATATTTCTGTGGTGTCAGTTTTCACATTGACCTCTGCTCCGATGTTGTTGAAAACTTTCTGTACTTTATCTTCCACCTCTCTCTGTGTTTCGTTATTTATGTCTTCTATGCCAACACATACAATATTATTTCTTCTCATTTCTTTCTCTACTATATCTAGCCTTTTTCTTGATTTTTTATTTCTTTTAATTTTTGATTTTCCCTTTTGAGACCTATTATTATTTCCGAATTTTCATCCATTTTTTCCTCCATCGTTGTTAATTTCGCCTGGATTATCGAAAACATGTCTTTAATCTCTTCCATGTTATCCATTTCTTTGTGCTTTATATCGTCTATTAAAATATTTAAACAAGTATTTATGAAAATATATTTATTTTAATACTTAAACTCGTTCACAATGGTCAAAATTAATCACACACCAACTTATAATACTTTTCGCCACGAACTTAGGATAACAATTCAAAATATCTATCGCCTTCCGCTGTATTTATATATCATCACCGCACCACCAGTCTACCCGTATCGACTCTGTCCCATGCTGTTGACCGTATAAGGAAATGAGTGACTCAAAGCGACTACCGAATTAGGTATTGAGTGTGACTTCTGTCCCAAGCTGTTGACCGTATAAGGAAATGAGTGACTCAAGGCGACTACCGAATTAGGTATTCAGTGTGACTGCATTCGACCATCCTGACGTCACGATCGTCCTCGATCGTACCACACCTATTAAAAAAAATAATATGTCCTTTATTATTAAGAATTGCCAATTTATAGAAAGGCTCCATCATTCTGCAGCATGACATAGTCTAAATCAATTCGTTTCAGATAGCTACAGCTATCCAAACAAGCTTATTATTAAACATTTAAACATATGACTGTCATTTTTCAGAATGACAATGTGAATACATAAATTTGTTTCGAATAGCAACGGGTATTCAAACAGACTCATTCAAGACATTAAAATATTTGGATGTCATTTTGCAGAATGATGAACTGAATAAACTTGATTCGAATAGTTACGGTTATTCAAATAAATCCATTCAGAACATTATAACATTTGGGTGTCATTTTTCAGAATGACGAACTGAAAATCCATTCAGAACATTAGAACATTTGAGTGTCATTTTTTTGAATGACGAACTGAAAATCCATTCAGAACATTAGAACATTTGAATGTCATTTTTCAGAATGACGAACTGAAAATCCATTCAGAACATTAGAACATTTGTGTGTCATTTTTCAGAATGACGAACTGAAAATCCATTCAGAACATTAAAACATTTAATTGTCATTTTTCAGAATGACGACCTGAATATCCATTCAGAACATTAAAACACTTCGTTGTCATTTTCCAGAATGACAATTAAAATAAATTTGCTTCAAATAGTCAGAACTACTCAAACAAACCCATCCAGATCATTAAAACACTTTGTTGTCATTTTTCAGAATGACAATTAAAAAAAATTTTTTTTTTTTTAATAGTTCCAGCTATTTAAACAAATTCCTTTTAAACAATAAAATATCTATACGTCATTCTACAGAATGACTATACTATAATGTCACTAACCTGAATAATTTTAAGAACTTTGAATCTTAAATCGCTTGATGTGTTCTCCACCAACAACTCCTTCATAGGAACGCCTTGTTCTTGATGAATGTACATCTTCTTTTACACGATATCTATCATTTGGTAGAACCTCAACAATCCTGAATGGCCCTCTGTACTTTTCTAAAAGCTTCTTACTTTCATTGTTTGCTGGAAAACTTGTAACTTTTGTCAATACTAGTTCACCAACAGCATATTTCACTGGAGAACATCTTTTTTTATTAAATTCGTTATTCTGTTTGATTCTATTTTCTTCTAATCGTTTAGCTACATCCTTTCTCAATGACGTTACATCAATAATGTCCATGTCATTATCATCTATGTATTTGTCTCCATCAACTCTCAATTTGTATCCGAAAAACACTTCACTTGGAGAAGATTTAGTTATTCGGTGTTTTGTCCCGTTCATTCCTTGTTGAATGTTTTTCAAATTCTTATCCCACATATCGGACTCAAATTTTGCACCCATTGTTGCCATGGTATCCAGTAATGTTTTATTTGCCCTCTCTACTTGGCCGTTGCCTCTTGCCATTCCTACTGCAGTTGTAAATACTCTAATTCCTCTCTCTGCCATATAATTCAAAAATTCTTTTGAAACAAAAGCTGATCCTGCATCTGATATCATTCGTTTGGTGTCACCAAATATTTTAAAAATTTCTTCCAAAGCACGAATAACATGTTTACTTGATGTATCTGGGACAGCTTCAACAAAGACAAATTTAGAAAAGGCATCAATCAACACCAAGACGTATTTATTTTGAGATTTCGTTAACACAAATGGTCCTAAATGATCGGCATGGAGTGTATAAAACGGTCTAGCATATTTTGGAATGGAATGTAGATAGCCAGGCTTTTTTCCTCCAGGTTGTTTATGGTATAAACAAGCAAGACAAGCCGCAATGTATTTCTTAATAAATCTTCGCATTTGTGGAAACCAATACCGTTCTTTTATTCTTTCAATTGTTTTATCCAACGCAAAATGTCCAATATCGTCATGATTCATTTTAACAATTTGCCAACGACAATTTTTAGGCACATACCATCTTCTACCGTATTCTGTTATTTTATAAACTTTGTTTCCTCTTAAATCATATTTCTTGAAAGTATCCTTATGATTTTCCTGACCTCCTGACAAAAGAATATCTTTAATTTTTTTTATTTCCGTATCTGTATCCTGTGCTTCTCTTAAATAGTCGTCTTCTTGAATGAGCATCACTTTAATTTCAAGACTTTCCTCTGCTTCAGTTCTTTCAAAGTTCCTACTTAAGGCATCTACATGTTGTAGTTGTACTCCTGATTTATGTTTTATTTCAAAACAAAAATCTTGTAAACACAAAACCCATCTTGCTATTCTTGGGATTATTGTTTGTTTTACTAATGCACTTTTAACGGAATTGCAGTCTGTTATTACAGTAAAAGATCTTCCTGCTAAATAATATCTATACCTTTCTAAGGTTTTGACAATAGCCAAAAGCTCTAGTTCAAAAGAATGATATTTCTTTTCTTCTTTTGTGGTTTGCTTGCTAAAATAGGCAATTGACTTTTCACGACCATCAACAATTTGTGTTATTATGCCTCCAAATCCTTCTCTACTTGCATCCGTGTAAACTATTATTTCATGTTTCGGATTGAATATTGTTAAAATTGGTTCTGAGACTATAACTTTCTTCATTTCTTTAACAATTTTTGTTTCTTCTTCTGTCCATGTCCAATTTACATCCTTTTTTAGTAATTGCGTCAATTTCGCAGTGCGTCTTGCAAAATTTGGTATGAACTTTCGGAAAAATGATATTAATCCAAGAAATTGCCTTAATTGATGCTGATTATTTGGCAAAGGAAATTTTTTTACTGACTCAATCTTATGTTTACTTGGTGAAATTTTATTGAATGAAATTTCATATCCCAAGTAGGTAATTTTTGTCATTAAAAATTTTGATTTTGACATCTTTACAGTTAGACCATAATCTTCTAATACTTGCAATACTTTATTTAACAGTTCCAGGCCTTCCTCAATACTTTTTGAGGGAATTAAGATATCATCCAAATACGGAGTAATACTGTTTTGTTTAAACGGTTCAAAGATTTCGTTCATCATTTCTTGAAATACAGTCGGTGCATTAGATAACCCAAAGGGACAGCGTAAATATTCATAGTGTCCTTGACTAGTAACGAATGCTGTGTATTTGATCGAGTTATCTTCCATAGGAATTTGATGATATCCTGCTGCCAAGTCCAAGGACGTAAAATATTTATAATTATATAAGCTGTCAATTATCTCTTCAATTATCGGCATTGCTGGAGGTATCTTTTTTGAAATTTTATTTACATGCCTATAATCTACCACCAGACGTTTTTGACCATCTTTTTTATCAATAAGAAAAGAAGGGCTTGCGAAAGATGAATTACTCTTTCGAATAATATTTGCATCCAATAATTCTTGTATCGTTCCTTGTAAAATTTCTTTGTCAGCTGCAGGTGTTCTGTAGGGACGAAACTTAACTACATCTGAACTTGTAATATCGATTCTCATAACAACAGAATGCGATTTTTTTAGAGCTTTCAAATTTGTATAAAAACAGTCCTCGTGATTTAGCAAAATATTTTCCAACATCATTTTCTCGTGTCTAGATATATTTCCTGTAATTATTTCTTTATCTAAGTCTTTCTTATATTTAAATGTTAAACTATTATCTATTCTATAATACATAATATTTACATCTTCTGTAAAATTTCTTCCTATTAGAAGGTCATTAACCCAATGTTTATCCATGACATACAACATAATATTTAATTCTACAAAATCGATTTTAATTTTAGCAAATACATAATATTCAACTGATAAAGAATTTCCCAAAAATCCGGAGAGTTTTACATCTTCAGTTAATGATTTTATTTCTAATTTAAACTTATCCGCCAATTCTTTTGAAATTAGCGAACAATCGCTGCCAAAATCAATGAATGCAGTATGCCTGTGCTCATTTAAGAAAATAATTTTATTAAATTTATTTTCGGAAGAATCAAACTGTATTTGTTTAACAGATTTATTTTTTTCTAAATTTTTGTTCGTTTTATTTACTTTTGTCTCTTGACATTCTTTGTTCTTTTTAAAACAGTGTTGTTCAATATGACCTTTAATATTACAAAACCTGCATATTTGGTTCCTGTGATGACAATTTTTTTTTAAGTGACCCTGAATTCCACAGCACATACAAGGTTTATTCTTGTTAAATTTGTTGTTAACAAATTTGTTAGTATGTACAACTTTTGATTTGGATAGAATAACTTGATTTGTTAAATCAGGCAATTTTTCTGGACTTCTGTGATAAAGCTTATTTCTTAAATAAACTGCCAATAAATTGACATCTTTGATTTGAGCAACTTCAATAGCAGATTTAATATTTTCGTCTCCGATAGCACCAATTATTAAAGAAATCTTATCTGATTCGGAAAAATTTACTTTAAGTTTATTAATTTTTGCTAAATGTTCAAAATAAAATTCATATAATGAAGAACCCTCTGTTGGTTTATGATGGGCTAAGTCCATAAAAAGATCATACGTATTTCGTGTACTTTGAAAAGTATTTTCTAACACTGATCTCCATTCTGCCCAAGAAAAGTGAGACCATGCAACTTTATTTTCAATAAAGCTAGCGTACCATGTTTTAGCGGTACCTCTAAGCTTAGAAATCACTTGAAATATAATGTAATTATCAGACCAACTATACGTCTTAGCATTGTGCTCTATTATTTCAATCCATCGATCTATTTCTCCAATTAATGGATCAAATTCAGGAATAAAACTGACGGATTTAATATTTCTACTCGTAAAATTATAAGATGTAGATGGTGAATTTATCTTTGTGGCATTTTCTTTAATTTGAGGCAAAGGCGAAGGCGTATAGGTTCTATTTATTTGTGAATTTTTAGATTTACTTCTTGACTTACGTGTTCTTTTCGTTTTCGTATACCTTGGCTCTCTTTCCGGCGAAGAATCCGTGGATGAACTAGTTGTGGTTTCACTACTTGAACTACTATTTCGCTTGGACTTTTTCCTTTTCGGCATTTTGGTACACTTTCATTCACTTAACACTAAAATAACAGTTCACTAAACTCTACCGTAGGTCCTTTAACACACTTCTGATATCGTCTATTAAAATATTTAAACAAGTATTTATGAAAATATATTTATTTTAATACTTAAACTCGTTCACAATGGTCAAAATTAATCACACACCAACTTATAATATTTTCGCCACGAACTTAGGATAACAATTCAAAATATCTATCGCCTTCCGCTGTATTTATATATCATCACCGCACCACCAGTCTACCCGTATCGACTCTGTCCCATGCTGTTGACCGTATAAGGAAATGAGTGACTCAAAGCGACTACCGAATTAGGTATTGAGTGTGACTTCTGTCCCAAGCTGTTGACCGTATAAGGAAATGAGTGACTCAAGGCGACTACCGAATTAGGTATTCAGTGTGACTGCATTTACAGCTGGCGCCAGAAAAAACACCCTCGGTTCAACCCCGCGGAAGAGTTCTTTCTACCTACTAAACGTTTTGACTATTATTTTGAATTTTTTAAGCCCTGACCTGTTTAGATCTCAAAAATTTTGAAGTGATTATTTCTACTTTTGTACGACGGCTTTTATCTCTATTATTACTAATCACCTTATCTTTTTATGAATAAATTGGAATTTAATGACATGTAATTTGTATTAATTTCTATTTTTCTACTGTTTACGAATTTTAAAATTGAGAAAAAGCATGCAATAACTTACAGATTCTGGCTGTTGTTTTACACACTAATTCACTGCACTTTATATTTTGTTCTATATTAAATTTCATTAATTTACTGTTCGTTTAAACCACTGAATTTTAATTTTTAACAGGAGCTACTTCTAATTGCGTGTTAACTGTCCATTTTCTTCATTCCACATGCATATGCAATATTTTGTCCGTGAGTATGATCAAACTCAGTGTTTAGCGATTATTCTATTTCTCCTCAGGTGGTCAGCTTTTAACATACTCTACTAAATTTATCCTTACGTATTATCCGTACTGCATAATTTTACATTAATGTTTATGTCTTTCGGTAGGTAGAATGAAGAAAAATATTTGTATTAGGTTTTATTTCAACACATTAATTAAAAACATTCTCTAATTTTTATTTTAAAAAGTGAAGTTCACTCATTAGCTTCTTTCTTTAATGGATATTCGAATCCCATTCTTAGAGACTAATATAGTCTGCGGTGCTAGCTGAAGTTCATGAACGGGCGTAGCTGGCATCAATTCAAAATTTCTTAAAATTTTCGATAGCGTACTTTTTACTTCTAGTATTGCAAATTTTTGACCTAAAAACATAAAAAATATGATTTATTTAGGAAAAATATATTATATTTTCTTCAAATTTCTTCAAAATGTCTTTAAATGTTTGATAATGTACTTTTTACTTTTAGTCTGTAGTCATAAATTTAACAAAATTATAGTTTTGTTTTCATTTTTTGGTAAATAGAGTCGAAACCATGCATTGTTTCGGAAAAATTCAAACAAACTTATATTTTTCTAAAACTTTTTTTGTTAGTTCTAAAGTAAAAAGTTCTACTCACAGATTTAGCCGCTAATTGTTTATTCATTGTTTAAACCATAACAATTGTTTTGTATAAATAATTTTAAAAATATCGTTATATTCATCATTTTACTTTGTAAAATGATAAATATAATATTTTCTATTTTGTTGTTGATTATGCTGAATCCGGCATTATACACTATGGTGCAAATGAAAGGAATAAATTCGTTATTTCGTAAACCAACTACTTCAAGAAAAATCCCGAAAGAGATTGATTTTTATTTTTAAATTATGATATTTTAGCATATATGTCATACTAGTGACGTCATCCGTATGGGCGTGATGACTTAATCGATGATTTTTTTAAATAGGAATAAAGGTAATTCAATTCTCTATTCAGCAATATAAACATTTATATAATTGAAAGACTAAGTTTTCACTCTAATGGCATATAACATATCCCACCAGAATGAAAACAATGGGAACCTTCTCTGGTTACACCTCCGAGGCTTCTACAATTTGCAAGCCATACGGATGCTGAGACTAAGGAAGATGAGGGAATTCTACAATTTACAATTCACGTCACATCTGCTCAGCGCGGTAAAGTTCCAACGAGACTGGTTCCATTCATACTCCACACAGAGTAAATGTAAATCAAAAATGAATAACCGTTTTCAATTTCGTTGCAAAACGAAAATACAGCCGAACCATATTCCAATCCAATCAGAGAGTGCTGCAAGCACCTCTACCGGTTTCGAAATTTATTAGTCTCTCATCAGGAGGCACATATGCTGCTCTCCCTGATCCAACCAAAACAAACCCCAGCGTGCAGTCCCGAATTGCAACGAACGAAATGGCATAGATGCCCTAGCGGCAACTGCTAGCAAAAGACTAAGTTTTCACTCTAATGGCATATAACATATCCCACCAGAATGAAAACAATGGGAACCTTCTCTGGTTACACCTCCGAGGCTTCTACAATTTGCAAGCCATACGGATGCTGAGACTAAGGAAGATGAGGGAATTCTACAATTTACAATTCACGTCACATCTGCTCAGCGCGGTAAAGTTCCAACGAGACTGGTTCCATTCATACTCCACACAGAGTAAATGTAAATCAAAAATGAATAACCATTTTCAATTTCGTTGCAAAACGAAAATACAGCCGAACCATATTCCAGTCCAATCAGAGAGTGCTGCAAGCACCTCTACCGGTTTCGAAACTTATTAGTCTCTCATCAGGAGGCACATATGCTGCTCTTCCTGATCCAACCAAAACAAACCCCAGCGTGCAGTCCCGAATTGCAACGAACGAAATGGCATAGATGCCCAGCGACAACTGCTAGCAAAAGACTAAGTTTTCACTCTAATGGCATATAACATATCCCACCAGAATGAAAACAATGGGAACCTTCTCTGGTTACACCTCCGAGGCTTCTACAATTTGCAAGCCATACGGCTTGCAAATTGAATAATGAATATTGCAAATGAATTATTCATATTGCAAAATGAATAACCATTGAAAATGGTTATTCATTTTTGATTTACATTTACTCTGTGTGGAGTATGAATGGAACCAGTCTCGTTGGAACTTTACCGCGCTGAGCAGATGTGACGTGAATTGTAAATTGTAGAATTCCCTCATCTTCCTTCGTCTCAGCATCCGTATGGCTTGCAAATTGTAGAAGCCTCGGAGGTGTAACCAGAGAAGGTTCCCATTGTTTTCATTCTGGTGGGATATGTTATATGCCATTAGAGTGAAAACTTAGTCTTTTGCTAGCAGTTGCCGCTAGGGCATCTATGCCATTTCGTTCGTTGCAATTCGGGACTGCACGCTGGGGTTTGTTTTGGTTGGATCAGGGAGAGCAGCATATGTGCCTCCTGATGAGAGACTAATAAGTTTCGAAACCGGTAGAGGTGCTTGCAGCACTCTCTGATTGGACTGGAATATGGTTCGGCTGTATTTTCGTTTTGCAACGAAATTGAAAATGGTTATTCATTTTTGATTTACATTTACTCTGTGTGGAGTATGAATGGAACCAGTCTCGTTGGAACTTTACCGCGCTGAGCAGATGTGACGTGAATTGTAAATTGTAGAATTCCCTCATCTTCCTTAGTCTCAGCATCCGTATGGCTTGCAAATTGTAGAAGCCTCGGAGGTGTAACCAGAGAAGGTTCCCATTGTTTTCATTCTGGTGGGATATGTTATATGCCATTAGAGTGAAAACTTAGTCTTTTGCTAGCAGTTGCCGCTAGGGCATCTATGCCATTTCGTTCGTTGCAATTCGGGACTGCACGCTGGGGTTTGTTTTGGTTGGATCAGGGAGAGCAGCATATGTGCCTCCTGATGAGAGACTAATAAGTTTCGAAACCGGTAGAGGTGCTTGCAGCACTCTCTGATTGGACTGGAATATGGTTCGGCTGTATTTTCGTTTTGCAACGAAATTGAAAATGGTTATTCATTTTTGATTTATATAATTATTTGTACAAGGTGTCTAAAAAAAATTTTTTTATTAAATTATTTGACAAAAAAAAGAAGTATGCATGTAATTTATTTAACACAAAATACATTTTAATTTTGCCCTTAAACAGAAAAACATGTTTATTTCAGAAATAAACATTGATTTTCGATTAAATTCAATGTTCAAGCCAGCTCCCGCCAGCCAACTGCCTCTTGGAACTTTAAACATTTACTTTAAGCGAAAAGCAACGTTTATTTGTGATAAACATTGTTGTCTGATTTCTGACAGCAGCTAAGTGTATTTTGAATTAAATAAATGACATACATTTTTCTATTTTTTTGGCAAATAATTTAATTTAAAAAACAATTTTGGACACACTGTATAAATAATTATGTAAATAATATATTGAATTAAATATATATAATTGAATATATAATTAAATAAACTTTCAAATGCGCTAGCACATGACCCCTATTCTCATTTAAAAAATCATCGATCACGTCATCACGCCCAGATGGATGAAGTCACTAGTATGACATATATGCCAAAATATCATAATTTAAAAATAAAAATCAAGCTGTTTCGGGATTTCTCCGTAAAGTCGCCGGTTTACGAAATAACGAATTTATTCCTTTCATTTGCCCCATATTACTGTATTATTGTGTATTTATCAATCAAAGATAGAATAAAAACTTTATTAATTTTATTGATAACGCGGGCACATAAATTTGATACACCCTGTATATTGATTTGTAACTATTTATTATAAGGTAGTTTTTAAGAAATGGGTTTATTTTTAATGAGTTTTTTTTCCTGAAAAATAAAAGACATTAGGAAAGAAAGTGATATGAATATACAATAATTGTTCAGGGTATTTGGAGATTATAACGGTGCTTTGTTATGCATTAGGCCAAAAGCCACAGGTAATGATATCTTTAGAAAATATTGTAAAAGAAAGTTTGGAATTTTAATCTGTTTTTGTTTAACCCCGAGTAAATTTTGTAGAATTTCCCGAAAGTAATTATTATGATGGTAGGAATATTTTTGAAAGTATGAGTGGGTTTTTTCGAACGAAAAAAAGAATGGGAAGAAGAGATGTCTCTGATTGGTTTGGCAATTTGGAATGGAAAGAAGAGAAGGTGGAATTTTCAATAGTTTTGAAAAGAGGGATTATTATGTGATCGGCATCGCGGAAGAGCAGTCAATGTTTTCGTGGATAGTTAATCCTTAACCACAGACATCCCAATATTATCACGTAACTACAGACTCCCGGTATTTTTTACCGGTCATTATAAAATAGAGTCAAAATATAAAGTTAATAATAAAAAACAAAAACGTTTTCCATTATGTGTTTTTATGGAGTCTCTAGATAAGGAAAAATGGTAAAATGAGTGATTTTAATAATATAATTCAAGATTGTTGAAGAATAATCTATTAAACCAGAATTTTGGTAACATTTTTGGTCTATTGAAACAAACGGCCAAAAATGCTATGGACAAAAATTTAAACGTTTTTTTAACAAATAAACGTAACATAGAATCACAAAGGAAATATAAAATAGCATCCACAAAAATTTTTACATCCATGAAAAAAAATCTGCAAGGGGTAAAATTGTAAAAAAATTAAATGGCAATTCCATTTTTGCAAAGTGGCCTCAAAATTTTGATCTTCAAATTTAACCTTCATTGAAGGTCCAGGATGTCCAGGAAGATTTTTGATGTGTACCAGAAAAGAAAATATTGACAATACACAATACACGCTTTGACTAGCATTGTTATACAAACTGCCCGAGAGGTACAGAGACACATGAACTTGTAAGTTGTGAGGTTACCACGAAATCCACATTTTGGGAATGCCCGCCGGTAAAAAACACCGGATGTCTGTAGTTAAGGGTTAAAAAGCAAGTACCAGTGTTTGTTTGATAGTGGAGAGTGGAGCTGAAAAGTGGAACGAGAGACATATCAAATTGAGAAGAAATACATCTTTGATTCTGTATTATTGTAAGAAGGAGAGGAGAGAATTTTGGAGTTGTTTGAATCAAGTACTGGTTAAAAGAGGCCTGGCTCGTTGTTTATTTGGAGATTTAGTGCTGGTATGCTGCTGGACTGAAGCTTGAGAACGGAGAGGGCTTTGATGGGTAGCCTAACATAGTCAACAAAGGAGAGCTGTTTGGGTCAAGAGGAGACATCATTGTGAGTGAAGCAAAAGGTAAGTCAATTTATGTGAAAGATATTTTTATGTTCGGAAACTAAAATTCTAAGTAAAAGCATATGAATTAAGATTCCAATATTTCAAAAATTAAATAGGAAGTATAAGTAATTTTGCGAATACCTAAATTTGTTTGTTTAGCTTGTTTTATCAAAGTCATCGGGAACAAACCGATAAATTTTTATTTGAACTAGAATAAATTTAAGTGGTAAAAATTTCAGTCGGACAGCTATGTCCACAGGTTTTAATTGATCGATTTTTAGAGTATTGATTTTGATAATAATAGTATATTACTTTATGAGGCGGAGAAGCATGACTTTTCTTGACGCGCCCGATATTACGCGCCGAACGAAGTGAGGCGCGTAGTAGAGAGCAAGTCAAGAAAAGTCGCTTCTTTGCCGAATAAAGTATACTATTTTTTCTTCAAACGTAGCAATTTTCAGCCATAAATAGTACAATTCATACGCTATTTTTACTCGAAATTAACTGTGACAACTATCAAAGTCGTCTAGATGTTAGAAATTAAAATAATTAAGTCGTCGGTGGGATAAACCCTCATGATTCGCCAACATCGGGAATGATTGCTGAAAGTTGTGCTCGACCATCAGTATCATCAAAAATTACCAATGCGTATCAAGAGTCGGGAACATTTTTGCACGGTTTCAATTTTGAAAATGCCTCATTAACTAATTGTACTTTTAATATTACTATAAATAAAAATGATGTTTAATTGTTGTTAATGACATTTGTATTGTTGCTTTGTGACATGTTTCATATTGTTGCCATGACAACATTTTTCCCTCCGCCGTAAAGAAATGGGAAAAAAATTGCTGCCGGCGGAGACATCAAACTTTGACAGGATCAGGTTAGATAAGTAATGTCATCATTATTTGACGTTTGAAGAAAAAATATATTTCTGTATGCCTATTTTATAGTTCTATTTATTTCCCTTTCCTATTTTTCTTCCGATAAGGACCAACTAAGAGATACTGAAACCACGAGAGAAGATAAGTGTAACATAAGATAATTTAGATATTTTATTGTATTATAAAAAGGCACCCTGAGATTTTTTCTTAATTTTTTGTATGATTTGCGACAATTGGATAATTGATTAAATAATTAATTGGAGTAATCAAATAAAGATTAATGAATATAAAAGTAATAAAAAGTAGATCACATCATGGCGAACCAACGTGAGGCATAAAAGTATCTCTGGTTATGAATTTGAAAGGATAGGAAAGGGAAAAACAGGTGAAGGAAAATTTATTTGCCCGTCAGAAAAAGTTGATATATTTAAAATTTATGAAATATTTTGTTTGAGTTATTTTTATCTCGGTACAGTTTTTACATATTTATTTTATTTTTGATTGATTTGAATTTTGATAAATAAAAAAAATTGTGTGATTAATAATTGATTATATTTGGGGAGAGAAAACTTTCGTCTCTACAGCATACAAGGTATTTTCGAATTTCGTATCAGGCGGGGATGAATTTTAACTACATGTCGATAACCAGAAGCAAAAGCAAAGAAAACAAAAAACAAGAAGAACATTTGGAACAAGAAGAACATATAGAACAAGAAGACATTTTCGAAACAACAATCATGGCATCAGAAAAACAGGAATTATCAGGAACAGATAAATTATTACAACTGATGCAACTCCAGTCACAAAAAATGGATACAATGCAAGAAAATCAGGAAGAAAATCAAAGGGAAACACAACGAAAAATGGATGAAACACAACAAAAAATGTATGAAACACAACAAAAAATGGGTCAAAAAATGGATGAATCACAACAAAAAATGGATCAAAAATGGATGAATCACAACAAAAAATGGATCAAAAAATGGATAAAACACAACAAAAAATGAAACAAGCAATAGAAGAAAATAATATAAAAATTGGAAAGCGTCTGGACAAATATGAAAAGGAAGTAAAAGTTTGTTTGGAAAATGATAGGAAAGAAATGGCGGAACAAGACAAGAAGATAGAAGAAATGGAAGCAAAATTTGAAAATGCTTTACAAGAAGACAGGCGAGAAATAGAGAGAAAAATGGAGGAAATCAGGAATCAACAAAATTCCGGAGAAAGAAGAGAAACGATTATCCATAGTACAGAGGATGTGAAAATAAGATTTGGCGGGGATGTAAAAAAAATTACACCCAGTAATTTTCATAATTAATTTAAAAAATAAAGTACGATACATTGGTAACTTCGAAACAGCCAAAGAAACAATAAGGAACCGTCTTAAAGATGAGGCGAGTTTATGGTTTGATAGCAAAGAAGAAAAATTGGACAATTGGCATAAATTCGAACAAAAGTTCCTGAGTTATTTCTGGGGAAAAATACAACAGATAGAAATAAACAAGGAGTTGCAAAATGGGAGGAACCATGATAGAATGGGTATTTCAGAAAAAACATATGCACTACAATTATACAACAATGCAAAACACCTACAGTACAATTATTCATCCGAACAGTTAGTAGAACTGATAGCCAGACATTTTGAAGATACCTTAGAAGATCACATAACTTTACAAAACTACAAAGATATCGAGAGTTTGTGCCAATTCTTACAAATACGAGAAACAAAAATGAGAGAAAGAGAAATAAGAAGATCGCAAGAAAATTATAGACAACGCGAAAATCAAGACTATAGAGATAGAAGACAAAAGTTTAGGAGAGATTATACAAGAAGAGATAGGAGGGAAAACGAAAATAGAGACAACGGAAGAGGAAACTATGAACAAAGAAATCGGCAATGGAACGAAGACAGATATCGAGAAAACCAGAATAGAAATAGCACCCGCAAATATCAAGAAGACAGAAATGATAATAGAAGGAATGAACAGAAAAATCGTGGAAACCGATACGGGTCCAAAGAGAAAATAGAAGAACAGTAAACAATACGCAAATAGGTGAATATGAGGATGAGAGACAAAGCGACGGAAGAAGAAGCGGAAAAGAACAGCAAGCGTCTTTTCACGAAGGCGCTCACTAGACACAAAAGAACAAACAGGAATTTTTTGTCACCCGAAGGAATTTATTAAAATAGCAGGAAATAATGATAAAAGAAGTGGAGTAAATTTAAAATTTATAGATGGTTTTATCAATGAGAAACCAATTAAAATTATGATTGATACTGGTTCGGAAATTACATTGATTAACAGGAAATTAATAGAAGAGGTTGACTTAACGAATTTAATTTACAAAATTCCCAGGGTAAATTTAGTGGGCGCAAATAAACGGAATTTGGCAACTATAAATGAAGGAATATGAATAAGGGTACGATTGGGTAAGAAATTTTATGCACTACAATGTGTTATAATGCCGAACATGATGCATGATATGATCGTAGGAGTGGATGAATTGTCAGAAAAACATGTGGTGATAGATTTCAAAAATAACACGATGAAAATAACAGAGGAAAAAAAGAAGAACAGGACATTCTGGAAATGGATAAGGAACATGAGAAACGGAAAAAGGATGACTTAAACAAAAAACAAACGGTGAAAATGAATTTGGCGATGAAGCAAGGAGAGAAAAGAAATAGGAGAAAGCAGCATAAGATAGTTAAAGAAAATGAAGCCTGGGATTCCTCAAAAGAAGAGATGAGTCCAGAAGAAGATAAATAAGAAGGAAGATTGACAAGAGAAAATAAAGTATGGGATTCCTCAAAAGAAGAGATGAGCCCAGAAGAAGAAAGAGAAGAAATGAGATTACCAAAAGATGATAAAACTTGGAATTCCTCAAAAGAAGAGATGAGCCCAGAAGAAGAGAAATAAGAAGAAAGATTGACAAGAGAAAATAAAGTATGGGATTCCTCAAAAGAAGAGATGAGCCCAGAAGACGAAGAGATCAGACTAACAAAAGAAGGCGGAAAAGATACAATTGAAACTGTGATATTTGAAGAAGAACTATGCGAAATGGAGGAGGCAGAATACACAATAAACATGTGTAAAGAATCGGAGGAAAAAGAAAGAAAATTGGTATGTGGAGAAAAAAAGGAGAAGGAGCTGCGTGTAATATTGAGGGAATATGAAAATTTAATAAATGAAGAAAACAGAGTAGCCGAAAAGTATGAACATTCATTTGACGTTAAAGACTTAGAAAATTTTCGATCGAAAACTTACCCTCTCCCATATAAGTACCGACAGGAGGCGAAAGAAGAAATCAATAAAATGTTAAAGGATCAAATCATAGAGAGATGTGACTCGCCGTATATCAACCCAATCGTGATTGTAAAAAAAGCAGTGGAGAATTGAGGCTATGTTTGGATGCCCGGAATATAAATCAACACACGATATCTCAATATGAATCACCTCTCAACATCGAGGCTATTTTTGGAAGAATTACGGGATCACATATTTTTTCTAAAATTGATTTAAAACACAGTTTTTGGTTGATACCTTTAGCAGAAAAATGTAGAAACTACACCGCTTTTTCAATCGATGGTATTGTGTACCGATTTAAAGTAGTGCCCTTTGGGTTACAAAGTGCTTGTGTAGCACTGGTAAGAGCTCTCCATAAAATATTAAACAAATATGAAGATTTCATAGTACACTACATCGACGACTTACTAATTTTTTCACCAGATACATCGAGTCATTTGAAACACATAAAAATTATCTTGGAAGAAGAAGAGACTAAGTTTTCACTCTAATGGCATATAACATATCCCACCAGAATGAAAACAATTTTTTTTATCTTGGAAGAGTTGGACAAGCCCGGATTAAAATTGAATATTGAAAAATGTCAATTTTTTCAAAAAGAAGTGATATATTTGGGTTTTAAATGGAAACAAAAACAGTCAGTTTAGCCGAGGACCGGGTGAAACTCATAGATGAATACCCAAGGCCAACGAATTTGAAAACATTGAGAGGTTTTCTCGGGACAATCAACTATTTCAAAAAACTAATTCCTGATTTGAGCCAGAAGGAGATTACATTGATAAAATTACTGAAGAAAGGTGTTAAATGGAATTGGAAAGAAGAACAAGAGAAGGCTTTCCAAATATTAAAAGAAGAATTCTCCAAAGGAAGGAAAGTATATCATCCCATGTACAATTTACCTTTCATACTACGAACTGATGCATCCATACAAAAATTCGCGGGAGTTTTGTCGCAGATACAAGACAACCAAGAAGTGCCAATTTGTTTTATTTCCCGGGTGACAAAAACACACGAAAGAAAATACAGTGTGACTGAATTAGAGTTTGCTAGCGTACTTTTTTGTGTAAACAAGTTAAGGTTTTATCTATTGGGAGCAAAATTCATCATCGAAACAGATCATGCAGCTTTGGTGCATATCATGAAAAATCGATTGGAACAATCGCATACATCGAGGCATTTTGTTACTGCAGGAGTATGATTTTAAGTTTCGATATATAAAAGGAAAAGACAACATTATAGCCGACGCTCTCACACGGGATGAAGAAAATGGAAAAAAGGAAGTTATTGCTTTTCATGTGGGATTAAATATTTTGACACAAGGGGAAGGTGTGTTTTCGTTAAACGAAATAAGAACAAATCAAGAAGATCTGGAGGAAAGAGAAAAAAGAAGAGCGGAGAGGGAAAATGACATTTTCTTCAAAAGAATCGATGGAAAGGAACTATATTTGGTAATACAGACATTGGCAGTGACGATCATACAGAAATTACACGATGACAATGGACATATCGGTACCAGGAAGGTTTGGTTGGTTTTTCGAGAAAACTATATCTGCCGAAAAGATTACCGGATTGCCAAAGAAGTGACCCAAAAATGCGAAATATGTCAAAGATATAAAAGCAGAAATTTCAGAAATGAAAATAGTACTAAAAATATTGTGTCTTGTCAACAATTGGATATTGTCGCAATAGATATGTTAAGTGACCTGATAGTGACCACGCAAAGGAACAAACATATTTTGGTGATGGTCGATATATTTTCAAAATATGTGAAGTTATACAGTTGCCGTACGACAAAAGGGGAAGAAATAATGAGAAAGATTGACAATTCTATAGCCACCGTAGGAACACCCAGAAGAATTCTCTTAGACAATGCGACGTATTTCCGGAGTGAGCGTTTCAAGGGACAGCTTCAAGACAGGGGAATAGGGACAAATTTTGCCAGTATCCGACATCCCCAAAGTAATCCTTCAGAGCGTTTTATAAAGGAGACTACGAAATTCCTTCGCATTGCTGCAAATGGACAACATCGACGATGGGATAGGAAAGTGGCAGAAATAGAAAACTATTTAAACACCATTCCAAGTACGGTGACAAAAGAGACTCCGGAATATATCATGAAGGGTGTTATGCCAGTACGACCATGGGAAGAACCTGAGCAGAGGGAATACCAACTAGTTTTGGAAACTGTGCAGAGGAGGCTGCAGCGCAGTAATGAGAAATATCTCCAAAGACAAAATCATAATAGAAGACGACGACCAGTGACTTTTCAGAAGGGAGAAAAGGTGCTGGTAAGGGCATTACGAGTATCAAATCTCACAGGGGACGTTTGCGCAAAGCTAATGCCTATTTTCGAGGGCCCATACATCGTACACAATGAAAATGGAATAAACAGTTATGTCCTGAGGCATGTGGACTCAGAAAAGATACGAGGAGTTTACAATATCCATGATGTGTATAAGTACCACGAATAAAGACAAATGCGTAAATTTAAGGTAGGGTAAGAAAATTAGGTTAAAAAAAATTTTTGATAACAAGGGAAAAGTTGTTGTCGAGAGAAAATAATTTTTTGTTGTATTTAAGAAAAAACGATTTTATCTCAAAACAAGGCGGGAATGTTATTGTGTATCAATTTATCAATCAAATATAGAATAAAAACTTTATTAATTTTAATGATAACGCGGGCACATAAATTTGATACACCCTGTATATTGATTTGTAACTATTTATTATAAGGTAGTTTTTAAGAAATAAGTTTATTTTTAATGAGTTTTTTTCCTGAAAATAAAAGACATTAGGAAAGAAAGTGATATGAATATACAATAATTGTTCAGGGTATTTGGAGATTATAACGGTGCTTTGTTATGCACGAGGCCAAAAGCCACAGGTAATGATATCTTTAGAAAATAATGTAAAAAAAAAGTTTGGAATTTTAATCTCTTTTTGTTTAACCCCGAGTAAATTTTGTAGAATTTCCCGAAAGTAATTATTATGATGGTAGGAATATTTTTGAAAGTATGAGTGGGTTTTTTTTCGAATGAAAAAAAGAATGGGGAAGAAGAAATGTCTCTGATTGGTTTGGCAATTTGGAATGGGAAGGAGAGAAGGTGGATTTTTCAAGAGTTTTGGAAAGAGGGATTATTATGTAATCGGCATCGCGAAAGAGCAGTCAATGTTTTCGTGGATAGTTAAAAGCAAGTACCAGTGGTTATTTGATAGTGGAGAGTGGAGCTGAAAAGTGGAACGAGAGACAGATCAAATTGAGAAGAAATACCTCTTTGATTCTGTATTATTGTGAGAAGGAGAGGAGAGAATTTTGGAAGTGTTTGAATCGAGTACTGGTTAAAAGAGGCCTGGCTCGTTGTTTATTTGGAGAATTAGTGCTGGTATGCTGCTGGATTGAAGCTTGAGAACGGAGAGGGCTTTGATGGGTAGCCTAACATAGTCAACAAGGGAGAGCTGTTTGGGTCAAGAGGAGACATCATTGTGAGTGAAGCAAAAGGTCAGTCAATTTATGTGAAAGATATTTTTATGTTCGGAAACTAAAATTCTGAGAAAAAGCATATGAATTAAGATTCCAATATTTCAAAAATTAAATAGGAAGTATAAGTAATTTTGCGAATACCTAAATTTGTTTGTTTAGCTTGTTTTATCAAAGTCATCGGGAACAAACCGATAAATTTTTATTTGAACTAGAATAAAGGGCCTAGCCGGGTAAGATGATGAAAAGTGCCTCCAACTCGATTCGAGTTCCATATAGATCACCGTTTAGCATATATAGTGAAACTAATTTTCTGAAATTTTTAGCCCCCTAGGTGGTCATGTGACCCACCTAAAACCTAATTAGGGATTTTATGTTTTTATTTTTTATCTCAGCCGCATCGAGCACTAGCGAAAAACTTTAAATAAAAAAGTTGTTAGCTTTAATTTTTTTTTATTTTTGGCGGGAAATTTAAATTTTAGAACGATTTTAAAATTTTAAATAAGTATTAAAAAATTACTAAGACATTCGTTTTCACGAAAAAAATATATAACGTGTATTTTTGCACAACGTTTTACCCTGAATTTTTTAAAAATTTTAAAATTGGTGAAACGCACCTTTACAAATAAAAAACCGCATCTTTTCGGTTTTATAGAAACTTAGCTTAGTTATTTTATTATACTCATTTAAAATTTTAAAATCGTTCTAAAATTTAAATTTCCCGCCAAAAATTAACAAAAATTTTTATTCGGACAGAACTTTTTAAAGCTTACAACTTTTTTATTTAAAGTTTTTTGCTAGTTGTCGATGCGGCTGAGATAAAAAATAAAAGCCCAAAAACCCTAATTAGGCTCTAGGTGGGTCACATTACCACCTAGGGGACTAAAAATTTCAGAAAGTTAGTTTCACTATATAAGCTAAACGGTGACCTATATGGAATTCGAATCGAGTTGGGGGCACTTTTCATCATGTTACCCGGCTTGGCCCTTTGATTTTAAAGTTTTATGTTTAATTATTTAAATAAATAGGGGTCAAATTTAACTTAGTAAGTCTTATGTGAAAGACTTACCATTTAACTTTGCAAAAAACAGTCCCAGAGACCTTCATTAGTAACTGAATGACCTCAGAAGTTAAAAAAGTTATTTTTTTTGCAAAAATGACCCCTTTTTAATTATTTAAAAAAATGATTCCCTTGTATGATTTGGATACTTTCTTGAAAATATCTTTTTTGCCCACCTAAACTTTAATATAAAATTTGTTTTAACCTGTACGAATTTACATTTTGATTAAGTATATTCAAATGGGAAATAAGCCACAATTTTACCTACAAATGATTTTATTAACGTTTCGACGCCCAAGTCGGGTGTCGTTGTCAAAATACAAAATAATACTATTTATTTATTTATTTAATCAGTTA
Organism: Diabrotica virgifera virgifera; assembly: GCF_917563875.1. Taxonomy (NCBI): domain Eukaryota; kingdom Metazoa; phylum Arthropoda; class Insecta; order Coleoptera; family Chrysomelidae; genus Diabrotica; species Diabrotica virgifera. Next base: position 161,059,961 of record NC_065443.1, on the reverse strand, counting down.
AGCCCATTCGTACCTTTCGGTGTTGGGCTGTTTACAACTAGTTCAATATCTACATTTCAATACATTTTAATAATTATACAAAACTTTTATTTTAACAATACAATTTTAATAAATATAAATTACTTATTTGACCCATTTTTCTGTCCATATGTTTTAATCTTGTGGTGCTTCTTTGATACTTCTTTTCCATGCTGTTCTATTTTGAGCCAATTGTTTTACCATACTCCATTGCAGTCCTCTCTTCTCTGCTTCTTGTCTAACTTGTTCTTCCCATCTCATTCTTGGGCGACCTACTTTATTTTTCCCTTGTACTCTGACTTCATATACTTTTTTCGTTATTGTTTATAGTATTATAAATTGTCCCTGCTTTTCCTATTTTATTGTTTATTTCTTTGTCTATTTTACCATCTTCTTCAATAATTGTACCTAAGTAGTTGTAGCTGTTTACTTGTTCCAAAACTTGTCCTTCTACCTTAATTTTTATCACTTTTTTTGTAGTTGCCATAACCATTGTTTTACTTTTATCTATGTTTATTTCCATGTTCATTTTTCTTAGTTCTTTTATATAAATGTTTATTATTTGTTGCAGTTTCTCTTCCGTGTCAGCTAACAATACCATATCATCTGCAAATAGTAATTCTTGTATTTGTACATTGTTCATTTTCCATTTTCCCAATATCATGTCTTTAGATTTCTCCTTGCATTGCTTTATTGCGTCATCTAGTACCATTGAGAAAAGTAATGGACTTAGTACACAGCCTTGTTTTAGTCCTATCTTTGCCTGGAATTCATCCAAAATAATATTTTGCCCATTGCCAAAATAATACTAAATAAAAAAAATGTTGTTGCTTAGTAAAAAATTCTTCTAATAATTTATTTAATCTGACTCATTTATATCGGCAATTCAGACACGTATTATACATTTTAAAGTAGACGACTTTAAAATGATATTGCCAATATTGATGAGGTGCGTTCCTGGGACGACTTTACTAAAAGATAGTTCATTCGATTACATGAAATCAATCCCAACTCAAGAATATCCGCCACAAAAAATCATAGCATGTGATCTGTCTTTAAAAAGACAACCAAATGCAACGGTGGCACTGAAATTCTCGCTTTAGAGATTCCATAGTAAATCACGAGGGAAAACCAGGAAAAACCTCGTGATACTATCCCGACATCGTAAGTATTTGGGTTTACATTTAGTTTACTCTCAAAAATTTATTTTTGAGATTATATAATAAAAATTTACTTTTCCCTCGTGATTTACTATGGAATCTATAACGCGAGAATTTCAGTGCCACCGTTGCATTTGGTTGTCTTTTTAAAGACAGATCACATGCTATGATTTTTTGTGGCGGATATTCTTGAGTTGGGATTGATTTCATGTAATCGAATGAACTATCTTTTAGTAAAGTCGTCCCAGGAACGCACCTCATCAATATTGGCAATATCATTTTAAAGTCGTCTACTTTAAAATGTATAATACGTGTCTAAATTGCCGATATAAATGAGTCAGATTAAATAAATTATTAGAAGAATTTTTTACTAAGCAACAACATTTTTGTTTATTTAGTATTATTTTGTATTTTGACAACGACACCCGACTTGGGCGTCGAAACGTTAATAAAATCATTTTTAGGTAAAATTGTGGCTTATTTCCCATTTGAATATACTTGATTATAAAAATGCCACAAGAAAATAGCTTCAGAACTACATTTTGATTTACATGTAGTGTAATTTAATAGAATTAACAATCGTTTTTGAATTTCTCGTTCAATTTGTGACAAAAAACCTATCTTCCTATTTTTTCATACGACGCGCCATTTTTATTCAAAAAATAAAACACTTAACCCTTACAAAGTATTCGAACTTCTAGTAGTTTCTACATCTGTTACATAAACTCGTACATCCATTATAAAATCTAATTCGAATAGTTTGGAAGCGTTAAGATATTTTATTTTTTGCAGCAAAACGGCGCATCGTATGAAAAAAATGAGAAGATAGTTTTTTTATAGAAAATTGAACGAGGAATTCAAAAATGATTTTTAATTTGAAATATGTCAGTGGCGTACTATCTTTTTTTCTTTGAAAATTTCAAACCATTACCCCTATGCGCGCCTATGATGAATATCAAATCCTTAATTGTATGTCAAAACATGCAAAATAACTGCCTCTTAAAACCCGTTAACTTTTACTACAAGGTTGCCAGTAGTTTCGGCAAAATCGTAAAAAATGTGTAAAATTTTGTTTTCTTCAACGCCCTGTATCTTGAAAATGGATGGCGATACAAAAAATTTTTATTAAGCAAACCTCAATTATTTTTCAGTTCTTTACACATTTTAGTGACGGTGTTAGCTTTTTAAAAAATATGTATAAAATTGTATCAAAAAACGAAAAAAAGCGAAAAAATGCGGTTTTTTATTTGTAAAGGTGCGTTTCACCAATTTTAAAAATTTGAAAAAATTCAGGGTGAAACATTGTGTAAAAATACACGTTATATATTTTTTTCGTGAAAACGAATGTCTTAGTTATTTTATTATACTCATTTAAAATTTTAAAATCGTTCTAAAATTTAAATTTCCCGGCAAAAATTAACAAAAAATTTTTTTCGGACAGAACTTCTTAAAGTTTACAACTTTTTATTTAAATTTTTTTGCTAGTTCTCGTTGCGGCTGAGATAAAAAATAAAAGCCTAAAAACCCTAATTAGGCTCTAGGTGGGTCACATTACCACCTAGGGCACTAAAAATTTCAGAAAGTTAGTTTCACTATATATGCTAAACGGTGACCTATATGGAATTCGAATCGAGTTGGGGGCACTTTTCATCATCTTACCCGGCTACGCCCTTTAATTGGTAAAAATCTCATTCGGACAGCTATGTCCACAGGTTTGAATTGATCGATTTTTAAAGTATTGAATTTGATAATAAAAGATATTTCTGTATGCTTATTTTATATTTCTATTTATTTCCCTTTCCCATTTTTCTTCCGATAAGAACCAACTAAGAGATACTGAAACCACGAGAGAAGATAAGTATAACATAAGATAATTTAGATATTATATTTTTGTATTATAAAAAGGCACCTTGAGATTTTTTCTTAATTTTTTGTATGATTTGCGACAATTGGATAATTGATTAAATAATTAATTGGAGTAATCAAATAAAGACTAATTGATATAAAAGTAATAAAAAGTAGATCACAACAGTATATATGGTATTACAATTTGAAAATTCAAAAAATTTCTTATACCGTATGTCTGCGTAACAATGAACCATAGGGGACTCTGTTTTATTATCAATTTTACGAAACAAAATGTATTTTTTATAAAATGCTCTGCGTATTCTAAAATCTAAAACTCAACCATCAGACATAAAATTTTATTAATTATAATATACGAGTTATGTCAAAAATATGAATTTCGTTAAGAGTAAAATAGCTTTATATGTCAGGATATCAAAGATTGTTATTATAAAAAGTTGTTTGGAATTAAAAACTATGTTTTAATATGCAATTACATCTTTCTAATTGAAAAAAAAAAATTGCAAATTTTTCTCAAATTTCGGATACACAACATCATTTTTTTACAATTAAGATACCTAACTATTTTATTATCAATTTTAAGAAAAAAAGTTATTCCCTGTAAAATACTAGGTATACCTGGTCTAAAATCTAAGATATGACTATCAGATATTAAACTTTTCAATTGTATACGAGATATGTAAAAAATTTGAATTTCGCTTAACAGTTAAATAGTTTTATAGTTCACAATATTTCAATTAGAAATATGTAATTGAATATTGAAACATAGTTTTTAGTTATAAACATCTTTTCTTTTGACATACCTCGTATAAAATTAATAAAATTTGATATCTGATATCTCAGATTATATACGATGTAGAGCATTGTATAAAGAATACCTTTTTTTTCGTATAAGTGAAAATAAAAAAATTATGAATAGTTTCCCAGTTACGCAGACATACTGTATAAGAGCTCCTCAAAATTTTTTTTTAGTTTATTATTTTTTAAGCTTGTTATTAAATGTACTTTAGGTAAGTTGTTCAAAAAAAGTTTTGATAACTTTGGACAAACATTTTTTTAACTGATATTTTTCAGTTTTTGTCTTGTTTTATGTTTCTTGATTTGTTCAAAAAGAAGTTATTTATTTCATGCCTAAGGTAAAATAATTTAGTGCATCTTAAAGATTACATCTTAATCTTTAAAGAAACACATATAAAATTGTATATCTGTTTAAACGTGTATAATATCCTCTTAACCTTTTCACTGCGGCTAGTTATAAAAGTAGTATGGTCTCTGGTACGGCTGTTTCATGCCTGTGCTGATCAACCCGGTTGCCGCAGTCAGTCGACGTAGTACTATGAAGTATACATACGGTTCGCGCAGTGTATCAATACAGTGTATTCAGGACTGTATTTGCAATTTTGTAGAAGTAACTGTTAATCTGTTGCTGTTAGATTCTTGAAAATTAATAATTTGTGGACATAATACACCTTATACAAGACAACTGATGTAATCTATTGAACAAGACAACTAATGAAATTTTGTTTTTGAAGATTTTTCCGACTTTTATTAGGAGTGGCAAAACTGGATATAATATGTTCTGCAATTTTTGGCCCTCATTTGCAATCATTTTGATGCTAAATGCTACACACACAAAATCTTGAAAATGCAACCCAAAAATCTCAGATTATTTACTATTATTTTTGTATTTATCAAATTACCGATCATAACGCTCTTGTATTTTTCAAAGTCAATAATAGGTTTATCAGCAGCTGTAATTCGCACAATTGAATTCCTAAACTAAAATTAAATAAGTTGATAAACACTATCCTGCATAAATATAGCGAAAGGGAATCCTAATAAACTGCTCGTCAAAAGTTAGGGATATAGAAAATTATGTTGATTTTGATAGTTGATTTTTTCGCGAACAGACGGATTCCGCTATTTTTTTTTTATTTTAGATTTTTCTTTAATATTTACACAATTGAGAAAAGGTTTACTCAAACTTATTTTTTTAACTTATACCGGGTAGAAGAAAAGAAATTTTTTCTTATGTTAAGTTTGAGACACCGTGTAGGGAGAACGAGGTACAAATGTGAGTATACATCAGAATCGTATTGTAGTCTTATGTTTTGTGAACATGTTGTTGTTTGAATGTCCCTTATATCTTTAGAAACAAAAAAAATGGACGGTTTTGTAACTTAACATGTGTTTTAACCGAAACAAATGTTTGAGACACCTTGTAGGGAGAAAAAGGCACAGAGGTGAGTACACCTCGATATTATGTTTTAATCTCGTATTTTGTGAATATTTTGTTTTTTTAATTTCTCTGATATCTTTAATTACAAAGAAACTAGACGGTATTACTCTTTAATATGTGTTTGTTTCTATGTTTCACATGTGTGATGTGATGCATGTCGTCAGTTAACACACATATTAAAGAGTAATACCGTCTAGTTTCTTTATTATTAAAGATATTAGAGAAATTAAAAAAATAAAATATTCACAAAATATGAGACTACAACATAAAATCGAGGTATACTCACCTTTGTGCCTTTTTCTCCCTACAAGGTGTCTCAAACTTTTGTTTCGGTTAAAACACATGTTAAATTACAAAACCGTCTATTTTTTTGTTTCTAAAGATATCAGGGACATTCAAGAAACAAAATGTCACAAAACATGAGACTACGATATGATTTCGATGTATACTCACATTTGACGATGTATACCTCGTCCTCCCTACAGGGCGTCTCAAACTTAACATAAGAAAAACATTTCTTTTCTTCCACCCGGTATAAGTACAAAAAAAAAGTTTGAGTAAACCTTTGCATAACTGTGTAAATACTAACGAAAAATCTAAAATAATAAAAAAAATGGCGGAATCCGTTAATCTGTTCACGAAAAAATCTACTATGAAAATTCAGCAGAATTTTCTATATCCCTAACTTTTGACGAGCAGTTTATTTTACAAGTAAATCCTCCAGAGTGTGTGCCTGTATAAAAAGGTGCGGATTTATACGGCTCCCGCAGTAAAGTATAAAATTTTTAAAAGTATTGTAAATTTTGATGTAATATGTCTAACTCTCTTCTATAGGCAACATACAATACGCAAACAATATCTGATTCATACGGTTGCCGCAGCGAATGCCGAAAAAGGTTACGCGTATTTATCCGCTTCCCGTTATACGGGCACGAAATCATTTTATGTATAGATCCGGTTCCCGCAGTGAAAAGGTTAAAGTGTTAGTAATTATGTAATACAACGAAGTTTACAAAAATTACATTTTTTGAGACGTCGTCGTATCATTTGAATGATACTTTTGAGATTTTTTATTAAAGCTAATATCATTTTCGCTATTTTCTGCTATTTTCGACACTGGCGTCAGCCGGTAAAATAAATAAATATTATGTATGCATGCATTTAGTAAGATGTTTGAAAGATGAGGTGTGCAAATTTGAGAGCTATATAAATAAAATTGTATTAGTTACACATTTTTAAATCATTTTTAAACAAAATTCATATATAACTCTCAGTTTCCGCTCGCACCGTACATGCTCATATATTTTATTTCCTTTTATTATAATCGTAAGATAGCTTAGTTTATTGTTCTTCTTTTATTTCCAATTTGTAAAATTTAATTTGACCAATTATTTAAAGAATTATATTAAAATAACTCAACCGTGCGCTTCGTTGAACGCTACAATACAGTGCACCAATGTTTGCGAGAAGAATGATTTTATAATCAAAAATCATAGAAGTTATAGATTTAATTTTAGAAAAATATTTATATAAGGTTTTTTGTGGAAAATTTTCTGAAATGATCAATGTTAAATCAGTTTTTTAAGATTTATATTTTCGTAGGTATTTAAAAAAACCACTAATTTCGCAGTTCATTTGTTTAATAAAAAATGAAGCACTTACTTCTGGAGTAATGAAATTACAAATAGTTCTACCTTGTTTGATTTTTTCCGTAAGAAAAAGCTTTATTGACTCACGTAAAATAAATTGTTTGTAAACTAGATGTCACCTGGTCCATCCTAGCTTTTTTTGACATGAAATTCCCACTTCTTTATTGTGGCTACACAGCACAGCACTGACTCTGCTTTTTACTAACTGCTCACGTCTTTGTTGTGGCTACAATGCACAGCACTAACTAAGCGTTGCACAACTTTACAGATTACACAAGCTCGAACGGCTTAGTCCTCTTGAGCCTTCGCATCCGGTATATTGTGATTGCGCGCAGCGGTCAAATACCTCCTGGGGTACTCTACACTCTAAAGTCGACTTTACATTACATGATTTATCATGTGATTTGTCATATGATTTGGTCATGGAGTGAAATTTACATGTTTACACTGTGTGATTTGTCATATGATTTTGCATTGTTTATACGGCTCGTTTTGTCATAAGCATTGTCATGCGGCTCGTCATGGGAAAAATCATATGACAAATCACATCGCACCTTGAAAACAAAAGTGGCACTATACTGAAAACATCAATTTTTAGTTATAGCGACATCTGCATTACTTTTGACTAAACGCTCCTTTTGCAGAGACTCCTGTTCTAATAGCTCGCATAGTTTCTCCTAGAAGTCGCTAGTGTCACTTTTGACTTTTAGGTGTTTTGTCAAAGTGGTAATTTAAAAAGTGGCACTCTATCTGTTTCCGGCGGATTGTTAAGGGAGAAGCACGTCGTGGTAAGTAAAAAAGTGACATTTTTTCTTTAGTGCCAGTTTTTACGTAAATTATGTAGTTATTCTGCCTAGTTAATGAATGAAAAACTGACATTTTAAGTATAGTGTCGGTTTTTGAATAACCTAAATGACTAAGTTCTTATATCAACGAATTAAATAATAGCATTTTTCGTTAAGTGCCATTTTTCTAAGAAGTGGAATGAGATTATACTGTTTTTTGTAACTCGATAAATGTCAAATTTAGTTTAATGTCAGTCTTTTAGTAAAAATAATAGGACAATCATGCTGTATTTTAATAAATAAAAGATAAATAAAAGATATTAATTGCAGTTTCTCGTGTGTAGTGGTTTTATAATAATGAAATATAAATAACTGTGATTATTTCTTGAAAAAGAACATGATTTTAACGTTAGATACACCATCAAAATATTGCTAAGTGCATAGACTTTTTTTGTTTAAGGGGTTATAATCATGGACAATTCACACAGTAGAAGTAGAAGAATATTACAATTAGTAGCTCAAAATAAAGGTAGTCAAAATCCAGTACCTGAAAAAATGGAAGAAAGATGCCAAAGTTTAGGTTTTACAGAAACTAAATCCAACCATTTACAAACATCCAGCAACGACTTCGGTTCGTTTAACAACGAAAACTTATCCAGTGATGACAGTGGTGACTTTTCACCCGTTTCAGACGATGACAGAACCTACGCACCCCCCAAAAAAAGATGCCGAAAATCCAGCTCTTCATCTACTTCCAGATCTTCATCTTCTTCCAGCTCGTGCTCCTGTTCTACAAGATCCTCTACATGTTCTTCAAGTTCTTCCTCACATTCTTTCACTAAATGTGCAGCTTACGTAGATGAAAAAAATTCAGAACTTTCTAATGAAAACGAAATAATCATACATGAAGAAGTAGTAAGTAAAAATAGTGGTGATTTGACGACAATTATAAATGAGAATAATTCAAATTCTTTTAACGAGGATTTTAATGAACATGTTATATCTAACGATATTGGTGATGAGTTGCTAACTATAACAGATAATGAAAATGTTCGGATTGCAAATAATAATGTCATGGAGGATATTCCATCTGCTATTTTAAATGGGATCGACAAACCTAGGAAACAAAAAAAAAATGAACGATATGCCAAAACTGCTAAGTCTTTAAAAGACTCTGGACAAGAATATGTTTCGAGTTCTAGATCAAAAAAAGTGATCCAAGCTAAAACTATAAAAAGTTCTTGTGGATTAAGTTGTCGCCTGAAATGCCCAGAAAAAATTAATGAGGAATCAAGAAAACGATTATTCCATGATTATTGGGGAATGGCTTCGCTGATCAGGCAAAGAGAATATATCTCGCGTAATATAGAAGAGATTCATCCAAAGTATCAATACAAGAAAGCAGATTCGACTAGAAAGTTAAAAAGTGCGTTCTATTTTGATGTCAATGGTACTAGAAGCAAAATATGTAAAACATTTTTTAAAAATACATTAAATATAACAGATAGATGTATCAGAACAGTTATTGAGAAGAAAAATAATATGACTGGTATACTAGAAGGTGAACAAAGAGGTAAACATGGAAAACATCGAAAAGTGCCAATTGACTTGACAGAAGGAGTAAAACGTCACATCAATAGTATACCTCGAATTGAAAGTCATTATTTGCGGAAACAAACAACGAAGGAATATATAGATGGCGGAAAAACCTTAACAGATATTTATTTTGATTACAAAGAAGACTGTATACAACAAAGATCACCCTATGTAATGATACACACATATCGAAAAATATTTAACGAGGAGTTTAATATTGGGTTCTTTGCACCAAAGAAGGATCAATGTGAGCAATGTACTAAATACAAGATTGCTGAAGGTTGTGAAAAAGATGCACAAAAAGAAAATTATGAGCGACATTTGGCTGAAAAAGAAAAGAGTCGCGAGGAAAAGGCTAATGATAAAGAGAACGTGTCGCACAGTTTTATTGTGGCATGTTATGACTTGCAAGCAGTAATGCCAGTTCCAAATGGTGAGGTATCAACTTTCTATTACAAGTCTAAAGTAAATTGCTTAAATTTTACTATCTCTGAACTCAAACAGGACAAAACTGAATGCTTCTTTTGGGATGAAACACAAGGAAATCGCGGAGCTAATGAGATAGCTAGTTGTGTTTTAAAGTATCTGCAGAAAAAGTCTCTAACTGCTGATGAAAAATTGAATGTCATCTTTTATTCTGATAACTGTTGTGGACAGCAAAAAAACCAGTTCATTATTGGGATGTACATACATGCTGTCCTAAATTTAAAAATAAAATCTATTACCCACAAATTTTTAATACGTGGTCATACTCAGAACGAAGGGGACGCTGTACATTCTTTGATTGAAAAACAAGTCAAAAGATGTCTTAAGTCAGGACCAATATACGTACCTTCGCAATATGTTTGTGCTATTCGAAGCGCAAAAAAAAGAGGGACACCTTTCGCTGTAAATGAAATGAGCTATGGCGATTTCTTGGATATAAAACAATTACCGGTTCCGAGGCTGAATAAGAGCGTAGATGGCCAAGTTGTAAAACTGTCTGATTTAAAAGTAATCAAAGTTGAGAAAAACGAACATGAAGAGATAAAAATTAGCTACAAAACATCTTACTTTGATGATTTTAAAGAGCTTGACTTAAATAAAAGAACCAATAGAAATAGTCGTCCTTCAGAAATCAAACCTCTGTATCAGCGTAAATTGGATATATCACAGAGAAAGAAAGATGATGTAAGAAGTCTTATTGATGCTGGCTTAATTCCCAATTATTACAGATCCTATTATCAAAGTATGTTTGAATAATATTTAAGTTTTTTAATTATTTTAATTTCGAGAAAATGTGAAGTTTCATTAAGTATTAATAATAGTTTGTTTACTTTTACCAAATAAACGATTGTTCTTTTTAATATGCGACAATTTCGTTTTATTTTTCTGTTTTTTTATCATAAGGTAAATATTAACTTGACTTTTTATTCTAATAATCAGAACTTTTAGGTAAAACAAAAGTGGCACTATAAGGAATTTTTTTTAAAGATTTTTTTTTAAATTAGTAGTTACATTATTAATTTGCCTTCTTCGGTAGAAGCTAACTGTGCTTTAATCAAACTGTTGAATAACATTAATTATAGTATGTAATTCGGTTATTTTAGTTCAATATCCATTACAGAACTCTTCGAAAAACTTTAAACGGTCATACTGAAATATTTAGTTTTTGGGATAATGCCACTTTTGTTTTCAAGGTGCGACATGATAAATCATGTAGTATAAAGTCGACTTAATACCCGAAAGTGAGGTTTGGACCGAAGGGTTAGGTCTTCCTCCTTTGAAAATTGTACTGTATAATATATAATATATTAATTTTTTAATTAATTAATTATTTAAAATTAGCAAAATTTCCGTTCAAAACGAATAAGAAGTAAATAAAATTTAGACACCCTGTTGAGAACCCTGACCGCTGCGCGCAATTGCAGTCTGCCATTCGCATCTGAGGTTGATTGACAAAAAGCTGAAGTACATTATGCTTGGCATGCTTATGGAGCCTCTCTTCATGTCTCCTGCCGACTTTCTTAATTTCAATTAGAATAGATGTGACTTAAAGGTTTCTACGTAAATCACCATTCCGAATATACCAAGGAGCACCTACAATATTCCTTAGTATTCGGTTCTGGAGCGTTTATAAAATTTATATTAATTGTAGGCCATAGGTCCACAGCGGTTTCAATATCTGTTTATGAATCAGTACTTTGTTCTGGATGGAAAGCTGAGAGTACCTACCTATCAGCCAATACATATTTTTGTAAGATGAAGTTTTCGATCCTAATAGCATTATTAATAATATTTAGAAAATATTAAAATATTACTAAAAGATTTTTAAATTGAAAACTTATTGGTCCATTTCCTTGGTAACACCTCCAAGGCTTCTAAAATTTGCAAGCCAAATGGATGCTGAAGCGAAGAAGATAAGAGGGAATTCAAAAACTTACAATTCACGACCCCGTCTGTTCAGCTGGTAAATTCCAACAGAAAATGGACCTAGTTACTCGAAGGAGTAAAGACCAATTGGGGTATGGAGAACAAGCCTACGTTCTCTCCGATGAGTCTCCAATAAGGGCCGAAAATCGCCATTCAGAGGACTGGACTGCGCTCCGTATTCTAATTGAAAAGTAAGATTGTTTTGCCTTCGTATTGCAGCTGAATTAAAAATAAAATTTTTATTTTATTTTTATATTGGTCTTTACTCCTTCGAGTAACTAGGTCAATTTTCTGTTGGAATTTACCAGCTGAACAGACGGGGTCGTGAATTGTAAGTTTTTTGAATTCCCTCTTGTCTTCTTCGCTTCAGCATCCATTTGGCTTGCAAATTTTAGAAGCCTTGGAGGTGTTACCAAGGAAATGGACCAATAAGTTTTCAATTTAAAAATCTTTTAGTAATATTTTAATATTTTCTAAATATTATTAATAATGCTATTAGGATCAAAAACTTCATCTTTTAATTGCCAGATGACGCTAGTCACCTAATATTTTCACTTCAGTTGCAATGGGTGGAAAACCTCTCAGTGCTGATCAATTGGGGTATGGAGAACAAGCCTACGTTCTCTCCGATGAGGCTCCAATAAGAGCCGAAAATCGTAATTCAGACGACTGGACTGCGCTCCGTATTCTAATTGAAAAGTAAGATTGTTTTGCCTTCGCATTGCAGCTGAATTAAAAATAAAAAATTTTATTTTATTTTTACATATTTTTGTACTTTATCTTTAACTGTTTAGTTTTATTTTTAACATGCTCCCTCCATTTGAGTTTGATGTCCGCATTTAAACTCAGATATTTCGCTGTTTTTTTTTTATTAGTAACAAAGTTGTCGATTACATAATTGGAAGATTGTTGATTTTCTTGTTAGTAAAGTTAATATAAACTGATTTCTGTGCATTAAGCGTCTGAGCTATATAAAGAAATAATATATAGATACCAATATAAAATATAGATAGAACTATTCATGTATAGCTTTATATTTTATTTCTGGACAAGAGGTGCAAGTCTCCTTGCATCCCGCTGCCGGTACTCATGAACCTTAGTTTAGGTAGGTATAAAAATTACCTATGCAATTTCTAGGACCAGCACTGAAAGGAGTGTATACGTATGGATTTGTTAATTTTGCATCTTCAAACCTTTCTGGAATAAACTTAAGAGGTTCTGGAAAATACTCTTTACATCGATGCATAGCAAACGTGGACAGCAAGATATTCATACCCTTTGGAAGTAGATGTCCATCTAAAAGTAAAGAAGAAATAATTAATAATTGCAAAATGAAACGATATACCTAAATAAATAAGAAACCAGAAATTGGACTTCGTAAGACCTACGTTTTCACTCAACTTGGCCGGAAGTAGAACCGGAAGTCGATATTTGAAATTTTCGTGTAATTTTGCGTCGATTGATATACGATTTCACCAAGTTTGAATCATTTTTGACAAAACTTTTTAACCGAAAACGACATCAGACCCGGAACTCAATATTTGAAATCGATTCTTCGAAAATTAATCCATTCTTTTGCAATGAAACTTTAAATATAGACCTAAATTACTTATAGTTGAAGGGTTAAAAGAAGAATTTTAACTCTTTTTTTTTATGTTGAGTCGACTGCTAAGCGGTCAGTGCACTCATAATGTGAGCAGTCTAGTGCGTTCATGGATCAACTCCAGGTGTGGTACAAATCATTTATTGTAATGTAGTAATAGAAAAGCCAAAATAGATCTGCGACACAAATAGGAGGATGGTGATACATTGGGTCGACTTGTATTGGCTCACATTTTTGACAGAATGCACCTTAATATGAAGAGAACTAATGAAAGAAGTACTTTTATAAATTGTGTAGTGTAACTCTTCCATGATAAAACACACGATTTATTGGTAAGCTGATAGATGTGTTTGGACAAGCGACAGTTAGAATTGCTAAGACTGAATAGTCTACCTTAAGTGACGTGATGACTTTGCCAATCACTACCTTTATTAACTTCAGACAAACAAGATAAATGCGATGTATCCAGGTAACACTTTGTCAAAAATATAGTACTTTATCAACAATATAACTCATATTTGTATCATGAAACGCATGCCGTCCTTATACCTTAAATTACATTGTATGTTTTTTGCAGGTATACTTCTTTAGGCACGAGGGTGAATTTTTATTTTGCCGGGCGCATGCGCACACCGACAGTATCTTCACGTATGGTATTAGTCGCTCAAACGTTATAAGGGATCTGATTGTGTGTTAAAATCATCTGTCAAAATTGTTCAATAATATGGAGATTATGGATAAACAAATGTTGTGTATATTAGAGAGAGAGAGAATATATGTTTATTGTCTAAGAAAAAATCTTGTTGACAAACACTGTTTAAGAGTTTTAAATAAATGAATTAAATTAAAATATGACTAAATATAAAATATAACACATAACACATTTACATTATATAACAACTACAAAATATGTAGTATTGTCAAAAATAAAAAACAAACAAACTACAAGCTGTAAAACTAAATCACAAACAATAATGACAAACAAACAGACAAACAAATTGACAAAAAAAAAATACACAAGATCACAATTACATCAGCTCCAATGGTCCTCAAAAAATTCTGTCAGATCATAATAGGCCCTCTTAGCGAGCAGTCTATCTAATGAATTTCTAAACTTTCTAATAGTTTCCAAATTTTTTATTTCACTAGGTAGTTTATTAAAAATTTTGATGCCGTTAAAAATAAATGAGTCTTTGACTAGTGTGCTTCTAGGTGTAATCAAAGTGTATTAGTTTTTATTGTTGTGAGGACAGCGACAAAAAGCAAGAAGCAAGTTTATAATTGTAGTGACTTTTTAATAGTTTTTAAAAGCAACAGGTACGTACCTTATTGTAAATGTTTCAGTACTGTAATAAAAAATTACAAATTACGTACCTATTTGGAAAATGCAACTACCTAGCTAGTAGGTATTAATGCTTTGATTTACATAATTTGATATTTTGTCGTATTTTAATTCCACAATAATTAAACTTATTTGATTAAACTAAGAGAATAAGCAACTGTCAAAAATTTTTTAAAACGTTTAATTGCTATATCTTCCCAGTTCATTCACATGTCTCGGTAGTTAAGTTCTGCGTGGGGTGAGTTCAAAATAATCTAACAACCTGATAGACGCAGGTTCAATTCCCAATGCAAATTTTAATTTTTTTTTATTTTTTTATACATTTTATGATTGTAGGTATATTTATTATATATTTTTTCAGAAAATACGTATTTAGTTAAAAATTTTCTCAAAAATTATTGTTCAGAAATCATTTCTTTGTTTCATTTTTCAATGTGTTTGCGTGTGTTTTATTCTTTTATTATTTTAATTTTTGGTATACCTAGTTTTAATAAAAATTTTTGGAAAGTAGTAAGTATGAAAATTAGTTTAATATTTAAATAAAATATAAATAAACTGTTTAAAGTATATTGATTTCGTTGAAATAATATAATAGAACAGTATAACTTCTTACGTGCGTACAAAGTACACACACATTATTTTTCTTATGTCGGATTTAAGATTTCACCACAGGCATTGTCAAACCCTAAAAGTTAAGCAAAAATTGTAAAATAAGGATTCATTTATCCCTCTGGTTTTTAACTTTAATAACAAGTTTGCATTTGCAAAACAATACTATGTATTACCGTATTCCATATCTTCTGGTAATCGTCTTCCTAATACAGGTACTGAAGGATACAACCTTAGAGTTTCTTTTATTACCAGGTCTAAATATTTCATATCCTGAAACTGAGACACAGTGGGTTTAGCATCTGAAAAGTTACCAAACATTTCCTTTTGTTCCATAAATGCTTTTTCCTAAAAAAGAAATATATCTTATAAAATTATTTTCCCATCTTACATAATGATAATGACTATCAGATGTCGTGTTAGTAGGAAATAGTAAAAGAGACTTGGAACAAAAACTGGAACAGTGGAGACAAGCTTTGGAGGAAAAAGGTTTAAAATTTAGTAGGACAAAAACAGAGTATTTGTGTTAGAATATACAATATTGAAAGTGGATATTGCTCTATGGTAGCCACTATGTATTTGACAGTATTGATAATATAGAAGTTGTAATGTCAAGAAATTATAAAATATAATGTCAGTCAAGTTTCCTATTGTCCTGTAATTAAGAATAAATTTATAATCGTTGATGGTCATTTAGTTAGCTAGTTAGCTCACCTAACTCATTTTATAACAGGTTATGGGCCCAGTTCACCTGAACTGTGAACAGGTGAAAAAATATGGCGACCAGCAATAACGATTATAAAATTCAAGTCGATAAACTTGAGGGTCCTAAAGACTGGGCAAAATGGAAATGGCACGTTTCGATGTTATTACGAGCGTATGCACTTGAAGACATTGTGAACAGTACGTGTAAGTGTCCCGAGGTTGCTGGAAATTCAACTTTATTTGAATTAGAGAAGCATCAAGAATGGTTAAAATACGATGCAAAAGCGGCAAGTTTGTTAGCAGGTACGCTAGGAAAAACTGTTGCCGAGCTCGTGTTGACATGTACTCACGCTAGTGAAATATGGGACAAATTACGTGCGCCATTTGAACGTAGCAGTACGCAATGGTTAAACATGTTAATTGAAGCCTTTTTTAGAGTCCAACGTGATGAAAAAGAAGATATTAGCACACATGTTGCAAAGTTGCAGAAACTGTTTGTAGATTTGAATGATGAATTGCAAAAGCATGATGAAAATGTTTTATCCGAAAGAATGTTAAATGGTCGGATCTTATCAACTTTGGGTAAGGACTTTGATAATTTCAAAGATTTGTGGGACACGATACCATCAAAGAATCAAACTTTGAATTTATTGATTGAGAAATTGTGTGCCATTGAATTACATGACCAAAGTACCACAGAATCTTTTGCGTTTGTTGCACGCAATAGCCCGACAGAAAAATACAAACAGAGCCAAAGTACAACTACTACAAAGTCAAAGAAAAATGTACATCGTGCAAAAGAAAAATTTTCTTGTCACAGATGCAAGAAATTAGGCCATTGGGCGAGAGAGTGTTCATTGAAAAAATCTGCTGAGAATTTAGATAAGAATAAAATTAATGATACTGCTTTTTTGTCCGTTGTTTTAAGTGCCTCATCTAACAATTGTGTTGAAGCTGGAAAATGGTATTGTGACAGTGGAGCCACAAATCATATCACTGCAGATAAGCAATATTTCTTATCTTATACAGAATTTTCTGAACCCGAAAGTATATCACTTGGTAAGAAGGGTGTATGTATGTTAGCCCAAGGACAAGGAACGGTGAAAATTCAAACGCGTCTGAATAATAAATGGAAAGATGCTGAATTGAAGAATGTTTTTTATGTTCCTGAAGCAAGCGCTCATTTGTTTTCTGTGAAAGCTGCTGCACAAAGAGGGTTCGTTACAGTACTCGATGATAAAGGTGTAAATATACATGATAAAATACTCTTGAATCTGTAATGACTGTGTACTTCAGTAATGGCCTGTATGCACTTGATATACGTGTTATGAAACCGACCAATCCCATTCAAGCAAACTTAGTAGAGTCAATAGATATGTTACAAGTGTATCATGAAAGATTTGGTCATCAGCATAAGCAACACGTAAAGAAGGTCTTGAAGAAAATGAATATAGACATTGATGGGTGCAAAGAAAGCTTTTGCGATAGATGTGCAATTTGAAAAATTCATAGATTGCCATTTAAGACTAGGATCAATCGGCCAAAAGTCACTGGTAAGCAGATCCAGCAGATGTGAATGGACCCATGTCTATAGAATCCCTGGGAAGAGCACGTTATTACGTATGTTTTAAAGATAACTTTAGTAAGTTTCGGAAAGTTTTCTTTATGAAACACAAAAGTGAGGTATGTACCTTCTTAGAAAATTTCTTAAATGAAGCAAACACAAATGGCCATGTAGTAAAGCAACTGAGATGTGATGGAGGGAGAGAGCTTGACAATAGAAAGGTATCTGAACTTCTTGCGAGTAGAGGTATAGAGCATTGTATTACTCCACCCTATACACCTCAGCAGAATGGTGTTGCTGAAAGGGAAAACCGTATCATTGTAGAGTGTGCTCGTTCCATGTTAAACCCATGAAAGTTGTCCAAAGAATTGTGGGCAGAAGCATGTAATACTGCAGTGTATCTTCTGAATCGCACAGAAAAATCATCAATTGAGAATAAAAGTCCCTATGAATTGTGGTATGGAAAGCCAGTTGGGAGTTTGAAACATTTAAGGATATTTGGCACTGAATGTTATGTTCACGTAAACAAGTATTTACGCAGTAAATTTGATGACAAGGAGATACGTGGTTATTTAGTTGGTTACGTGAATGACAGGGATGGTTTTAGAATATGGATTCCATCTAAAAGAAGAATCGTATCGAGCCACGACGTACGATTTAAACCTGAGGTTACATGCAATTTGCGAATTTTTGAAGTTATAGCCGAATCAGTGAACCAGAATCAGTCGGAATGTTTTGGTGTACATGAAAACTCCGAAGAAGTTAAAACTGGTATGAATGAAATTGTGCAATCTGAGAATACTGAAAGTGTAGAAAGTGCGAGTGAAAATCAAGAAGTGAATAGAGAAGAAAGAAATAGTGATAGTGTTGAAGAATTTAGGTGTTACCCTACGCGTGTTAGAAACATACTAAAATTGTTTAATGATTTTTTGTTAGATAAAAACCTGGAAAATACACCTGATCTTGCCATGCTTACTATGTCAAATGAATTTGAGCCTAGAAGCCTTTCTGAGGCACTGTTAAGTAGTTACAGCCATGAATGGAAATTAGCCATTCAGAATGAATTGACAGCTCTCAGAATGAATAATGCTTGGGAATTGGTTGATAAACCTGCAAATACAAATATTTTTCAGAATAAATGGGTGTTTAAAATAAAGAAAAATGAAAACGGTGAAGTAGTATGGTACAAGGCAAGGTTAGTAGCAAAGGGTTTTACCCAAAAATATGGGGTTGACTATCCAGAAACGTATTCTCCAGTCATTCGTTTTAGTAATTTTAGGCTTTTGTTAGCGATGGCTGTTGAATTAAATCTACAGGTCCAGCGATATTTAAACGGATCATAGCCAATACATGTATTTCGGCTCTAGGCGGTTGGCCAACAAAATATTTTCAAATAATTATTGTATTATACAAGTACAATACCTCAGTCGACTACTGGATTCTGAACTAAGCTACGTAAATGCAAAAGCCCGCCTACATTTACCATTTCATTCTGTTTTAAATCAACCGAACGAGTCTAGAGGTGGGCTAATTTACGATAGTGATATTTTATTCATTGTGATTTTTGTCTGTAACTGAATCAGTCATTGTGAAAACAATACATGTTACAATGTGTAAACTTTTAAGGAAACGTAAAAATATTTTCATTAATAGTTGGATATTCCGAGATAATACAATATTTTAAAAGTGAGCACGTAAAGGTTGGAATAAATTCATTTTCTCGAGAATGGACGATTTTGGTAAAAAATCCCAAAACAGGTCCATTTTTATTTTCAAATTGCGACTTTTTGACATATGTATCATACTGGTGACGTCACCCATCTGTACGTGATGACGTCATCTATAATTTTTTTAAATGAGAATAGGGGTCGTGTGATAGCTTATTTGCAAGGTAATTTAATTCTCTATTCAGTAATATAAACATTAACTAATTATTTATACAGGGTGTCCAAAAATTTTTTTTTGAATTATGTAAATTTATTGACAAAAAGAAGAATTTGTGTAATATATTTAACTTAAAATACATTTTACTGCTGTCAGAAAAACAGGAAATAATGTTTATTTAACAAATAAATATTGTTTTTTGAATAAACTCAATATTACAGCCGCCACCCACCTTCCTCTTAATAGTTTGAACATTTGATTTAAGCGAAAAGGAATGATTATTTTCCAAATAAACATTTTTTCTGTTTTCTGAGAACAGTAAAATGTATTTTGAACTAAATAAATTACATTCATCCTTCTTTTTATGTCAATAAATTTAATTGAAAACAATTTCTTTTGGACACCCTATATAAATAATTATGTAAATGTTTATATTACTGCATAGAGAATTAAATTATCTTTCAAATGAGCTATCACACGACCCCTATTCCCATTTAAAAAATAATCGATGACGTCATCACGCCCAGATGGGTGACGTCACTAGTATGATATATATGACAAAAAGTCGTAATTTAAAAATTAAAATTGACCTCTTTCGGGATTTTTTTCCAAAATTGTCCATTCTCGAGAAAATTAATTTATTCCAACCTTTACGTGCTCTCTGTATAAGTATTATGGATTATAAATGAATCTTTCTGAAAGGCACAAGTTTAAATGTTTATGTATATATTTATATGTAAATTTAATGGCGTTGAAAAGCGTCGTCATTTTACCCAAAATATGGTCTTAGATTGTTTTCGCAATGACCAATTCAATTGTGATTTAACAGAGCAACGAAATATTCGTATATTAAACTCCTAATAAAAAGTGTTACCACTGTGGACCATCGTAAAATTCTACACGTATTATTATTTTGTTTAGGTCACTATTACAAAATTGGGTTTGCTATTAGAACGCATACCATGCCATTAGTGCCAAACAAAAATAGAAAAATTTAGTAGTTTATGGAACGTTTTTATATAAGTGGATGATAATTATGCATCATGCAATATTTGTAAGATAAAGCTGTCTTATCAAACTTCGAGAAGGTAGAAAACAAAATTTTAATACATTATTGTTTTCTATAATGCACAAAATGTTAAAGGTGGTACAAAATGATGTGAAAATGAAACAATTTGGATGGTTTGCACACACAATAAATAAACTTTATTGTGAACGATGGCTTAAAGGATTAGGAAATCAGCCACAATGTAACTTAAAAAAATGATTTTATTGACGTTTCAACTTCTACCTCAGATGTTGTTATCAAAAGTGATATAAGAAAATCATTAAAAATTTAACCAAAATAAAAAATACCATTAGCCACTTTAAAAAGAGTTCTACAAGCAACTGCTAAACTTTTAGATTTTGAAAAAATCCAGGAAACGGGAATCCTCTCAAATTACTGCAAGATGTTTCCACATGTTGTAATTCGACATTTTATATGTTGGAAAGATTTATTCAGCTAGAAGAAATTGTTAAGGCTATTATAAGCATAACAAATATGTACGTAAACACTAGTTCAACAATGTATGAGTATTTTATTAAACTGTCGATAACTGTCGATTTCAACTTTTCTTGGCAGAATAAGGTTTCGACTAATTCCTTTTAAGGATCCAACAAATGCGGAAATAGCACAGAAAATAGAATCGCTCTTATTGCAGAAAAACTTGGAATGGAACAAAAATATAAAGGATTTACGACTCAAATTTTATTAGAACATGAGAAAACATCTGCAGATCCGGATGATATTATGGGATCGCAGGATCAGCCACGAGGCACTACGACAAGCAGGGCAATAATAGAAATGCAAAGATTTAGGGAATGCGATCGGTTGCCGCGAAATGAAGATTCGTTAAAATGGCGGAGAGAAAATAAATATAATTTTCCTTATCATGCACAAGTAGCTCAAGAACGAATTAGTGTCATTGGAACATCAGTGCCTTGCGAACGGTTATTTCCAAAGCTGGTCTAATTAGGTCTGTTCGTACAGGAATCAGAAACTATCACTGACTATCAGCAACTGCACGACGCATGCGTGTTTCAATATTAGCGTTCGCACAATTGAAACACGCATGCGTCGTGCAGTTGCTGATAGTCAGTGATTCCTGTACGAACAGACCTATTATTTCTGATTGAAGAACTCGAGTTAATTATAAAAAGGCTAAAAGGCTGCTATTCTGAAATTTTAATTTAAAAGTACCAAATAGTAACTAATAAGTATTTGTAGCAAATACTGGTATTTAAAGTTTACTTTGTATTTCGTTTTTAAGAGGGTAGGCGCAAAATTTCGGGACAATGCTATTTAAATGCATTTATTTCTTTCGAAACCTAAGAAAACTAGTAAGTATTTTTGAAAAATTTAAAAGCAGAATAAAAAATTACATAATTACCAAGTGCTAAAAGTCCCTGAAAACTTCTATAATGTGTATTTTAATAAGTTACAGCGGTAAAAAGAAGAGAAAATTGAGAGTGATTTTTAATTTCAAATATCTCATTTAAATGACACTTTTTTATTCTAATGGACTTTCGGCCCTCGATAATAATGTAACCTTTCATTCCGCGTTTATATTTTTCAAAAATACTTATTATTTTCTTAAAATTCGAAAAAAATGAATGCATTGAGAAAGCATTGGCCCGAAATTTGGCGCCTATGCTCTTGTTAGATTTTCTAATAACAATTAAGACAATGAAAAAAACATGAAATTATTTATTAATGCAATATTATTTTCATTACAAAAACTACCTTTTGAATAAAATTGTTTCCTACCTAGACAAAATAATAACACCTGTTGAATTTTTTTGAACATTTTTAATTAGGAGTTTAAAATACGACTATTTTGTTGCTCTGTTAAATCACAGGTAAAAATTACGATGGGTTACCGTTACATGATTGCAAATACTTCTAGCCCACCCAGGCCCGATTCTATAAATGGGCACGCTGGGCACGTGCCCAGGGGCGCACGAGCCCGGGGGCGCCAAGAGGGCGCAAGAAAAAAAATAATAAAAAAAATAAAAATTTTAATAATAGTTTAAAATAAACAAATATTTTCTGGAGATCGCGGCAAATTGTAAACAAAAACTACGAATAGCGATTTAATCATTGGGAGGGTATCAGCGTAAAATACACCACCACAACCCGACCTCAACGCCGCGCCCGCGCCGGTCCTAGACGACGGAACAAAGCGGAAGCGCGCCGCTCTACATGTGTCTATTTTTAGCCCGCCCGCCTCCCCCCACCATCCTCACCACAACATCCCTTTTGTCTCTTGACTCCACAGTCAGGTATTAGACACTGGACAGTCTATTGTGGCGTGGTCTTTCCACGGTTGCGCTGTTTGTTTACGTGCATCAGTTCTTTCAGTCGAGCGCTTCGCTGCTTCTTTTTTGATGTGATTGGTGACTAGTGAGTGTAGTAGGCTACTATGAGTGAGAAAAAGAAACCTAGTGGCGCTGAATTCCGTAAACGTGCAAATCAGAGAATAGCGCAAGAGGCGATCTTCCTAAAAAAGGTTCCTAGAATAAGTAATTTCTTTAACGTTGTATCTGATGTTCATACGAGTCAACATAATTCTAATGACAAAAATGTTGACACTCAAAAAAGCTTGCCTCAAAATGAAGCTTCTGCCTCATCATGTTCAGATAACATAAATCCAGCTTCAAATGATCAGAATTTTTGTTCAGCTTCTGAACTATCCTTACCATCCACCACATCTCGTACACATCATTCGCCTAGTAGGCCTAAGCAGGTTACCGTAGAACCACTAAACCCATATTCTAGAAATAGTTTTGATTTTACACTAGATGATCCGGCCACTTGGGACACAAAAAACGATGAACAAGTTCTTCAAATAATCAATTCAAATGTCAAGCAAGATTTGCAAGCAGATTTTTCAAAGTCAGAACGGTACTATAAAAATGATGTTAAAAAAAACCGTAAGCTTTCAGTAAATTTGTTTTCAGGCGAAATCCCGAACGGAGAACGTTTTAGAAGAGATTGGCTTTTGTATTCAAAATCCACTGGTTGTGTATTTTGCATTCCATGTCTTCTCTTTCAACCAGAAAATAAAAGAACTTCTTTTTGTGAAGGTTTCTGTGACTGGAAACATTCATTAACTTTAGCCAAGTCACACGAACAATCAAATGACCACAGGATTAATGTCCTTAAATTAATTTCAAGACAAAAGTCTCTTTCCGTAGAGTCCTTGGTCTCTTCACAGCATCAACAAGAGGTGAAGTATTGGAGAGACGTTCTAACTAGAATAGTGACAGTTGTAAAATTTTTGGCATCTAGAGGACTTCCGTTTCGAGGTGACAATCAAGAATTAGGTTCAACTTCCAATGGCCTTTATTTAGGATGCCTTGAGCTAATTAGTGAG
Organism: Diabrotica virgifera virgifera; assembly: GCF_917563875.1. Classification (NCBI taxonomy): domain Eukaryota; kingdom Metazoa; phylum Arthropoda; class Insecta; order Coleoptera; family Chrysomelidae; genus Diabrotica; species Diabrotica virgifera. The sequence continues at coordinate 161,036,111 of NC_065443.1, read as the reverse complement.
TTTGATCCATTCTTAGCACAACATTTCACTAAATACGGCAATAAGGGTAAAGGAAATGTATCATACTTGTCATCAGACGTATGCAATGAATTTATTACCGTCATGAGCAACGAGGTGCTTCGTACAATAATTGATGAGATTAATCAAGCACGATATTTTGCCCTGGTTGTTGATTCGACACCTGATGCGTCACATAGTGACCAGCTGGCGGTAGTTTTACGGTATGTGTCCCTAAAAGATGCTTGTGCCACAGAGCGGCTTGTAAAACTCTTGCCACGTATATCGCACAAGTCTGAAGGTCTTGAAGAGGCAATCCTTTTGTCTCTTCAAGATCTGAAACTGGACATTCGAAATTGTCGTGGCCAAAGTTATGACAATGCATCAAACATGTCGGGCCCTTACAGTGGATTACAGTCAAGGATTAAACGAATAAACCACCTTGCAGATTATGTTCCGTGCGTCGCACATTCCCTTAATCTTGTAGGCAGCTATGCGGCCGAAAAGGCTTGTGTGGAGGTTGTAATCTTTTTCAACTTTGTTCAAAACCTCTTCAATTTTTTTTCAGCATCTACGCATAGATGGAATGTCCTAAAAGCATTAATAGGGAAGAGCAATGATGGAAAACCACAAAAAGAAAAGAAAACTCTGATGTTAAAATCCATGAGTGACACTAGGTGGTCAGCCAGGTCCGACGCACTACTTGCTTTGGTTACCAGCCATAAAGAAATCAAAGCTGCCCTTGAAGATTTGATTAAGGATAAAACACAAACACCAGACACACGGCTGACAGCAGAAGGGTTTGTTAAAACCTTGGAGAATTTCCAAACAGTTCTTTTAATTGTAATTTGGAATGATATCTTGCAAAGAGTGGACAAAGTTAGCAAAACGTTGCAAACAGAAGAATTAGACCTACTTGGTGCTACAAAAGAGCTTGAGTCTTTATCGTTGTTCTTAAACGAGAAAAGTGAAAAATTTGATGACTTTGAAGCTGAAGCTTTGAAAATGGCTAATTTAAGTACCCCTTCTTATGACAGAGCAAGAAAACGTACCATGTTTTTTGATGAACAAAGGGATGAACAGTTTGAGAAAATGGATCCTAGAACAAGATATAGAACTGGAGTTTTCAAACCCATTTTCGACCATCTAGTAGTGCAGCTCAGTAGCCGGAAAAATAGTTACGAAAATCTAAGTAAAAGATTTGAAATATTCAGTCAACTTCACGAGAAGAAGTATGAAGATCTAGTGGAACAAGCTAAAAAGGTTGCTCAGTACTACTCCAATGACATTTGCGAAAATGACTTCGTACAAGAGTGTCATCACTTTCAAATGTACATGAAGGCTGAGAAACTGAAGAGAATAAGAGACTGCTACTCATACATCAAAGAAAATAGTTTAACAAGCACATTTCCGAATTTGGAAGTAGCCATTAGGGTGTATTTGACTCTGCCAGTTACTAACTGTTCGGCAGAGAGGAGTTTTTCGGCCTTGAAGAAAATCAAGTCAGAAAATAGAAGTACAATTGCAGATGAAAAGCTAAACAGCTTGATGTTACTGTGCACTCAAAGTGACATAACCTTGAAACTTGACTGTGATAAACTGATTTCCACATTTTCAAACTTGAAAATGCGGAAGAAACCAATGTAAATAGAAACCGATGAACTGATGAACTTACAACAAAGATAATATAACATGAGAGTGTGATGTTATTATTAATATTGAACTAGTATATCAAGATGTAATGTTATAAAGGCAGAGTACAGTGTATATAGTAGAATAATAATTACAATTATAATAATAAGGGTGGGAGGGTGGTCCGTGATACCGTAGTAACAAAACCTATTGATTATTATGCTAATCTGTTATTGTTTAAGCGTCAATAACGGTTTTGTTTTGTTTTACGGTTGCCGGTTGCCAGTCCGGGACACGGCGGGTCCATAGGTGGTGTATAATGGAATATTCTCTATTTGTAAAGAGAATAGGGGTTAGATCCTCCCCGAACCAAAACTGGCAAATAAGAAAAAAAGTACAAGAAAAAGCGGAAATCTATTTCGAAATATGGCGCTAGTGGCCGGGTTGTGTTGGCGTATATTTGGTGGTTGGGAGGGGGGGGGGGCGCTTGTCAAAATGGTGCCCATAGCGCCAAAGACCCTAAAAACGGGCCTGAGCCCACCTCTAGGTCAGAATCAGGTATAAGACTTATACGACCGGTTCCTATTTAAGGGTCCGCCTCGCGATCGCGCCAAGGAATATAACCGAACCGACCGGCGACCTGACTAGATGCAGAAGGCGATTGCAGAATTTGCAGATCCTTCTAGCTTTTTGTGCATACGCGGTACGAATAGATTATTTTATTTTTATAAGTTTAAGTTTATGGATACGTCCCTATTTAAAACATATTTTTTCACCTAAAATATTGTCTGAAGCTATTTCTTTGTGGCGTTTATGTAATTTATTATTCTAAATACGAAATAAGCCACAATTTAACTTAAAAAATTATTTTGTTAACTTTTATTTCGAACTTCATTGTCAAAATACAAAATATTAATAATTTAAACAAAAATGTTGTTGCTTAGTAAAAAAAATCTTCTAATAATTGCCGATATGAATGAGTTAGAATAAATTATATTATTAGAAGAAATTTTTTTTACTAAGCAACAACATTTTTGTTTAATTTATTAATACTGTGTATTTTGACAACGACGTCCGAAGTGGAGGTCGAAACGTTAACAAAATCATTTTTTAAGTTAAATTGTGGCTTATTTCCCATTTAGAAAAATAAATTACACAAACGCCACAAAAAATAGCTTTAGAACAATATACATAATATTATGTATAATGCCAATCATCATTATCCATAAATGGATACACATGAAATATTTAAAACCATATATATGGCTCAACCTGAAGGTTTTAATGAACCAGACTCGGAAAATAAAGTCTGCTTGCTCAGGAGAGCTATACATATATGGTCTCAAACAGTCTTCGAGACTGTGGTATATAAAGGCATACCAAAAAAGCAATGTGAAATTGAACCATGTATTTTTGTTAAAAATAGTGAGAATTCAATCTTATTGTAGCATTTTATGTAGATGATTTTTTTGTTTTTTACAATAATCGTGATGAGGTTAAAGTTTTGACAACGTATTAAGGATTTGGGTCCAATTACACATTATTTGGGTATGAAGATAGAGAGAAGTAGGTCAGAGTTTGAATTGAAATTAAGTCAAGAACAGTATATTGATAAAGTACTTAACGATATAAAATGACTAATTGTAGCATTGTAAATAGTCCTTTAGAACCGAATGTTAAGCTTTCGAATGAAGGAATTTTTTATGAATGTCCTTATCAGGAATTGATTGGCTCGTTAATGTATTTAGCAGTTTGTTCAAGGCCTGACATAGCTTTCTCTTTTACTTATCTTAGCCAGTTTAATAAGAATCATACGAAAGAATATTGGTTAGCAGCCAAGCGTGTTTTAAGATACCTGAAAGGAACAAGAACTGTGGGAATTAATTACAGAAAGTCGAATGTTTCTTTAAGTGGCTTTGTTGACTCAGATTGGGCCAATAACAGTTCAGATAGAAAGTCGGTTTATGGATTTATTTTTTCGTTGGCTAGTGGTCCTATTTCATGGGAATGTCAAAAGCAAAGAACCGTGGCTTTAAGTTCAACTAAAGCTGAATATATTGGCATAACTGAGGCAGCAAAAGAACCGTTATATTTAACGTATTTATGTAGAGAAATATTTGAAAACAATGTGAATTGTAAGTTTTTGTTTGAAGGTTTTCCGATGGTTATATTTAATGATAATCAAGGTGCCATAAAGTTATCGGAAAATCAAGTATACCATAAGAGAACTAAACATATTCATGTCAAATTTCATTTTATTCGTGAAAAAGTAGCTAACAATGATATTAAATTAAAATATAGGTCGACGAATGAAATGGTGGCTGATATGTTGACCAAGTCGTTAAATTCAAAGAAATTGCAGTTAATTTGTCAGCATTTGAATTTAGAATAATATTTGTTTTATTACGGTCTAATGTTTAGCTTATCTACTTTCCATATTGAGGGAGAGTGTTTTTTTTTAAAAAGATAACAACTAAAAGGTATTAAGTAACACTAAGCTTAACATCTAAAACAACTAACTACCAAAGGTATTAATTAAAAATGTTTCAAGGGAATTAGAATGATAATTTGCTGTCTTTTAAAAAGTTAATTAAAGAGTTGTATACATCTACAGAACCAAGTGATAATAAATATAGTATATTCCAAGGAGTTGCTACTTTACATTTTAATAAATCATTTATTAATTTAGATGAGTAAATTGTATTTTTAGAACAACCAAAAAATATATGATCTAAATCACTTTCCTCTTCACAATGCTCACATTTATCATTATCCAAAACCTGTATTTTAAAGAAATGCTTTGGATAACATGCGTGCCCGAATCGTACTCTAATAATAGAAGTTATGTACTTTCTAGAAGCTCTACAAGACTTGTACCAAGGAAATTTGGGAATATCGGGCTGAATTAACGAGTATCTATTTTGATTCACAAAAGAGTATTCCTTCCACTGGTAGCTCCACTCCCGATGCAGTGTTGACTTGAAAGAGATTATACTATCAGTCAGTGTTATTTTATGTAGAATACTGGTATCGGATGAAACGCTTTCTTTGGCTAATAAGTCGACATACTCATTATGTTCAAATCCTGCGTGTGCTTTAATCCAGATAAAATGTACATTGATTCCTTTGGTTAAAAGATTTTGTTTAATATGTTTAATTTCATAAATGTATGGGCAGTCTTGGATGTTTGGGGGTCCATATTTATCAAGAGATTTCAATACTGCTAAGGAGTCAGACAAAATTATAATATGGGCGAAATCAAATTCAGCTACATATAGTAAAGCTTCATATATTGCAATAGCCTCTGCTGTATAAATTGAAGTCTCCGGTTTCAGTTTGAATTTCTTTTCTATATGTCCCGATGGTATAAAAAAGGCGCATCCAGTTCCATCTGCAGATTTAGACGCATCTGTATATAGAGCTATTGACTCATTGTAATTGTTCGTTATGGATGAAAGAATATTTTTATTTAAATATATGTTTTCACTATAATTTGGTACAATAATATCTGTAGGAGAAAAGAAAGAAGAGTACGCGTAGTTTTTGAATAAGTCGTTCGTTTTATCTATATTTTTTAAGAGTACTATATTTTGATTATAAGCTTCACACAGTAAGGGTGATTTCTTTTTTTGCCAATATTTATTGGTTAGATCATGGCAACTCAAAGTCACTATTTTTTGGTATAGAAGTGGGTTAAGTAAGTATACTTTCATTAAATATTTTTTAGACAAAAAACTTCGTCTTAGATTTAAAGGAGGTTCCAAGGCTTTGAAACCTCTATACTCTGGGTATAGAGATTTTTAAAGAAAAAGAAGAACTGACGAAATATGGGGAAAAATAAATGATAAGAGATTTAAGACGACAAGAAGAGGGGCTTAGCTCAGAAGGACAAATTAAATGGGCAGAGAGACACTAAATCTCAAGTGGGTATTTGGGCTAGCTTCTATACACCGAATATTGGCTTTGGAGATATGAGAAAAAAAATTGATAATGAAATGATAGTAACTAGAAAGAAAATGAGACCTGCAAACACAAAAATGGAAGAAAAATAGATCAGAATGCTAGAGATAAAATAATATCGAGATACAACAAAGAAAGAAGAAGAACAAAGGGCGCCAACTCGAACGAACAACTCAGCTCTCAGAACCAAGAAGTTGGACAGGTTCGAGATTTTGAAGTAACGAACAACAGGAACTCTATGACACTGGTTACAACCACCTGAAATACAAAATACTAAATACTAACCGTGTCTTGCTATATTATATACTGGTAATACAGACTGAAATAAAACATCAACCTTTCTAATAACAAATATATTAACAATAACTCTATTATACATATATTGACAATGTAATATATAAATCAAAACACAATAACAGTGGTAGTGGGTGGTGAAACGGTCAAACAGGACCAAACAGCCACTAACTTACAATTAACCACTACACACTGCGCTAAGTAAATGTATTAGTAGAAAATCCAAAAGCAAAAGTCCGTGTGAATAGCACAAAGTTCTTACAACTAAAAGTTAGTAATATTTCCTAAATTGAACTCGTCTAATGAGATACGTACACGACAAGAACGCTACGGTTACCAAAAATTAAGTATCTCATCTAGCAAAAATACTAATTATTATACAATTGACTTATATAAATGAGCTGGTCAGACTCTTAATATACAATGTAAAAACCCACTAGACATATTCCCTATTTTAAAAGCTCGACAAAATTTTACCCCCGATTCCCTATCAAATTTTAAGCTACAATTATTTATGATTATTATTAAACAAGACTTACTTAATTAGAAAAAACTACTATTTATAATATGGAACAAAACAAAGACCTGAAAACCCTATCTGTCACGAAAATATGTACCTAGTTCCACTCGATTGTATGCATACAAACAGTTTACAGTGCAAGCAACTATAGAGTACCCAAAATATATAAATAATAAAAGTAAACAAACTTATCTTTCACCACAGTTCCTATTTAAGAATTCAAGATGAAGTCCATAGGAGAGTCCTTTTGGCACGATAAACTGGTTGGATGCTGTGGTGGGCAAGTCCTACTGAAAAATCCTAAATGTTGTGAAGTCAGGTACTGGTTTTCTCCAACGAAACAGCGAGCTCTATGGGTAAACCATGGCAAAGTTGCTAACAGTTACTGGTACATACTTCAAGTGACATAAATTATGCAAAGGAATGCAAAGTGACTAAGTTACGACGTAACTAAGTGACTAAGTCACTAAGTGTCTAAGTGGCGGAATCTACAATAAAGTTTATTAAATTTAGTTATTTATGTATTACAATAACAGTAGCAGTACATATTGAACAGGCCCAAACAAAAACATCAAATATTAGGTAGGTTAGGTATCCATATGTCATGTCAAAATTTCTGAAGTTTACTTCAATTCAGACATGACAGGGACGTGCGCATTAGATGGGCGTGACAGATAGACTGTATAGATACTCGTTAAAACTTTTTATAAATCACAGATAAAAAACTTAAGTAAAAACGTCACGATAAGGTATAAAAGATATTAGAATTTAGGTTTGGACACTAGAAAAACTTGACCTTTAATGTTCTTTTCAAATATTTAAAGGATAATATGATCTACAATTTGGAATTTAAATTTAACACTAAAACCCTGTGGCCTTGATTGATTGTTCCTTTGTAAATGGAAATGAATATCATTATTATAATATGGATTATATATGAACTTAACTACAATGATGCATTACCACGAAAAATAATGAGAAATATATCAACAGTTTACTTACTTGGACAGACGAAACACGCTGGCCTTAACTTCTTTTATGTAAAAAAAACCAAAGATAAATTGAGTTTTGATATTATCGCTATTCCAAAAAAGATGGTCTTAATGTTCCTTCATTTTAGTGATATATCTGCTCCATTTTTATTCCAAATCTCGTCCAAATCCGCCACTTAAGAAAAAAAACACAGCGTGTTCGCCCTGAGTCTTGACCAAAACTGAAGTCCCGATGGCCGGATCGACAAAATCGACCGCCCAGGTTTTCGCGCGTGAGCAGAGAGATATCGTTCTTAAGTCGATCGACGGCGTCGCACACGGAATTTATTTAGGGGTATTTGATGAAATTTTATTGGGATTTATTTAGTTAATAGCGTAACTGCTACATTCTCCCTCATCTCCAGCAAAAAAAAAGGAAAACTCCCAAAGGATTCCTTTTTTTTTAAGTTTTCCTGAGCGAACTAACGCTAGGGCGAACCCGAGGATGGACACAGTAAAGGAGAAACGTGGTGGTATAAAACCATAATTATGGTAGGCTCAACAGCCATACTATTTGCTGAGGAGGCGGAACAAAAATCAGGAACGAAGTCATACAGACAGTATAAAGGCCACGCGAGATATATTTAATCATATTTGCAGAAAGTATAAAACATAGAAGGGATATGTAACTAACCGACATAGGTAACTGACCGACATAAGTTATTCAACGCGATAATTTTAATTTAGTAAAACCAAAGATTGAAGAAAAAAAACAAACAATTACGCGTTAATCGCTTACATTCTAAATATAATTATACAACCTTATAGAGTAAGTTAACTCTTAACACTACTTACTATCTACATTCTCATGTGTTAACAAACCATCATTAAAACTAAATTACGGGCGTTTATTAACAACCCCTAACACAATATTACCAGAACCATTCACAACAATCAAACTAAAACAAATCCTATTAACTTTACCCAACATTGACACTAGAGCGAACAAATTCTATTAATCACCCGAGAGTTCAATGAGGGACTAATTCATCAGGACTAGTTGAAACTACATCGCTACAAAGCTAAACCTATATGATATGGTTCCGGATATCAACAACAACTAAAAAATCAAGGTAAAAGATAATCCATAACGTCTACTTGCTTTCGTAGCGATAGGAAGACACAATCTAGGTAAAGATACTAGCAAGCCCACTATACTTATGGTATAGGGTATGCTAAAAGGTAAAAGGTAATAAAAATCCTAACTGTAATACCTAAACTGTACTATCGACGTGGTCCAATTCTTTACTCACGACAAGCACAGAGAAGGACAGATTCTTAGGACTTTATAATAATCAAGATAACGAATTCAATCAAGATATAGATAAGAGATAAACTCATCAAGGTAAAGGTATGACATAAACTCAAGGTAAAGATAAAGATAAATGCATCAAGGTAAAGGTACTAGATAAACTCAAACTAAAGGTAAAGATAAACTCACTTCAGGTAAAGGTAAATATAAACTCACATCTACCTTTTCATATTTAAGGTAGAAGAACATCTACTAACATAATGCTCAGTAGGGAGACAAATAAGGTAACTCACATACTCACATCCACTAATCCAAGCAAGTGGTAGAGACAGGTAACCAAACTTAAAGTAATAAGATATGTTAAAACTCAAATCATTTAAAAGATATCAGCATAGGAGATGACAACCAAGCCAAACAGACTTACTTACAGCTGAATATCAGAACGATCCAATTCTATATGACACATTCTAATTTCAACCTAAGAGACACTCTAGGAACAACTTATAGATATTAATAGATTTCTGAGCCAAGTGCAATGCACAAGCCCAGGGTGATCAGTCCTGAACCCACGCTAAACCCTGACACAGTTAAGTGAATACATAAGCTTTATGGGCATGGTCCGCGCGCTTGAACCATGCAAAGCCATAACTCAAAGAAAATGTTTTAACAGTATTTTCTAAGTATCCCTATAAATACTCATTTAACCCAGAATTCAAGATGGGGAAAATTCCCATTTTCCATCCTGTACTCCTATGATATGCTTTCTAAAAAAAATATATTGCCAACAAGAAAATGAACAAGTTCATAAACTAAGATATTAACCAACATTAAGATAAGATAAAATAAGAAAAAAAAGCACAACAAACAGAAATTAACCAGGTAAACAAAATAGATAAACAGATTATAAATAACAAACTGGCCCTCACAATTTAATCTTCATCTGAAGATGAACCATCAGAATTATCAGACAAGTTATGTGGACCTACAGTCTTATCCTCAAGTAAATCTTTGACATGAAACCTGCCTAGTTTCCTGCCAGTGGAGGTTTCCTTCAACTCATAGATCAAAGGAGAGATAACCTTAATAACAGTGCAAGGTATGTATTTTTGACACAGCTTGGCAGATTGGAAATTCACTTTATCTGATTTGACAAAATTTTTCTTCAAAACGGAATCTCCAACTCTGAACGATAAGGCTCGCTTTCTCAGATCATAACGGCACTTATTTCTATCATAAGATGCCTTTAAACGTTTGCGAACATCCACATAGATATCAGGAAGATGCTGAAGATCTTCTAAACGGTGTAGCTTATCTGATATTGCAGGAAAATTAGTGGCATTATCGGAAATCTTACCAAAGTAATCACCAGAAAGAGGAACATGACGACCAAACATTAAGTACGATGGAGGACATTTGGTTATTTCGTGAGAAGAAGTCCTGATAGCTTGTACTATAGAGTGGATATGAGTATCCCAAGCTCTCTGATCAGGAAAAGAATACGATCTTAAAGCAGTCACGATTGATTTGTTTACTCTTTCAGTATGATTAATTTGAGGATGATAGTTAGCATTGTACCAGATCTTTTGTACGTTGTATTTAGACATGAGATCACGAAAAGCCTTGGCTGTGAACTGGGGCCCATTGTCGCATGACACGATCTGTGGAACACCATAGATTAAGAAAACTTCATTCTCCAGATACTTGATAATTGCTGAAGTAGTTGCTTTAGACATCGTATGAACCAAAGGAAATTTTGTAAAGTAATCAACAACTACTAAGGCATATTGAGCACCTTTATACGACCTAGGATAAGGACCAATCAGATCTAAAGATATAAGCTGGAATGGAAAATCAATCCGTCGATAATTACCCATTAAACCTGGTTGGGGAAGATTTGTCGACTTACACGTAGCACAAATTTTGCATCGAGCGAGATAACTACGAATAGTCTGACGCATCTTGGGCCAGTAATACAGTTCAGATATACGACAGAAAGTTTTGTAGAAGCCAAAATGCGCTGCAGTAGGATGGTCATGAAAAGTGGCCAAAACCTCTGCTCTGTTTGGGGTTGGAACTACTATCTTCCACTCAGACATTCCCGTGAGGGCATCCATAGAACTTAAAACATGTTTATATAAAACACCATGCTCAACTTTAAAATCAGGAAATTTACCTGGAACATTCTGAACATCATACAACATTTTTCGATACCAATCATCTGGTTGTAAAGTAGATAAATCTAACAAATTAATATCAAAAGTTCTAGATAGTGCATCAGCGACTACTACACCTGCAGCTTTACGATGAACAATTTTATAATCATATTGTGCCAATTTTAAAATCCACCTAGCCAAACGAGGAGATGGGTTCTTCATACTCTGTAGCCACACCAAACTACTATGGTCAGTTATGACCGTAAACGAACGACCTTCAAGAAAATATCTGAAATGCTCAATACCCGTAATTATGGCTAACAACTCTTTTTCAGTTGTCGTATAATTTTTCTGGGCTTTATTTAATTTCCTGCTGGTGTAGGCTATAGGGTGTTCTTCTCCATCAACAATTTGATAGAGTACACCACCAGATGCTGTGTTTGAACAATCAGTCATTAAATAGAAAGGCTTAGTGAAATCTGGGGCTACCATAACTGGGGAGTTGGTGAGAGCCTCCTTGATTTTAATGAAAGCTTCATTAGCTTCAGGAGTCCACACAATATTTTGTCCCTTTTTCCTATTTTGAAGTAAGTCAGTAATAGGGGACAACAAGGTAGAATAAGACTTAACAAACTTTTTATAGTAACCCACCATTCCTAACAATCGACGAACCTGGGTGGTATTCTTAGGCACAGGAAAATCACGAATAGCTGACACTTTGTCAGGGTCAGTATGTAGGCCGTGAGAATCAACAACATATCCTAAAAACTTAATAGAGTCACGACAAAAGCTGCTTTTATCTAAGTTAATAGTCAAATTTGCATCTTTGAGACGCTGAAACAACTGTTGCAATACAGAGATATGAGTGTCGAAATCAGGAGTAATGACTAGAATATCATCAAGGTAATATTGACAATAGGGATCTAAAGCAGGACCTATTACCAAATCCATTAATCTACACATAGTCTGGGGAGCAGACACCAGACCAAAAGGCATTGTAGTAAACTGGTACAATCCTTTGCCACTTACTGCAAAGGCAGTAAGCTTCTTACTCTCTTCGCTTAATGGAATCTGTAGGAATGCCTTCTTTAGGTCGATGGATGAAATGTATTTAGCATTTTGTAGCTTAGTGAGGATGATATCTATACGAGGTATAGGATAGGCATCCCTATTCATCGTAATGCTGTTAAGTTTACGTCCGTCAAAACAGACACGAAAAGTCCCATCCTTCTTCTTTGTCATCCATAAGGGACTACAAAAGCTAGATGAGCTCCGCTCGATAATACCAAGCTTAAGCATTTCATCCACCTCCTTAACTAAGCTTTCATGCCAGGCTTGAGGCAATGGATACTGGTATTGTCTGAAGGGCTTAGACGAACCCACATCAATATGATGTTCAATGAGATGAGTTCTGCCTAACTGATTCTTCGAAGAGATAGAAGAGAAGGATTTGATGACATTATTCAACTGCTCTAACTCCTGAGCATTGAGTCTACTCATATCTTTAACTGCATCAACACAAGAGATATTAAAAGAAGAGACAGATAAAGAAAATTCAGAAAAATTTAATTCACTATTAAAAGTTTTCAGAAAATCCATCCCTAGGATAACTGAATTCTTAACAGAAGGTATAACAAAAAATGTAATCATCCTTTTACATGAACTAACAGAAATCTCAGTGGTAAACTGACCTAAAATTGGTTGGACTTGACCATCAGCTGTAGTCACTTGCAAACTCTCATCCATTCCTATCTTAACATTAGAATTCTGGAGAAATTCCAGACCTAGAGAACCTAAAATAGAGATATTGGACCCTGTGTCCAGTAAAGCTAAACAAGAATGTCCTAAGATAGATATTTCAAGGTATGGACGATTATCCTTGTTTTTTCGAACTAATAATGAATTAATGTCAACATCAATAAAAGAAGATAAGGTACTACTTGGAGAAACTACAGAAGAATCACAAAGGACATGATCGACTAACGTCCTCTTTTCGGTTGGTATCTGCCGTTCTGTGGTCTTTTGTCTTTCGGTGGGGGTTGGGATATTTGAGTGGTTTGGGCATGGACCTCCTGACTCGAGAAACTGATTTCTAGGTCTTGAGGATTTTCTAGAGTGTTCCCTGTATTTTGATGAGGAGTGGGAGTCACCCCTTCTGTCATTTCCCGAACAGAATTCACATTCACTCTTACGTACACCTTGACATCCACACCCATAACAAAACAGACGTCTAGGTTCAGAACATTCAAAATACCGATGTTTGGACCGAAGACAATTCCAACAGGTAATCTTCGAATTAAAAGTAGAGATATTACCAGACCGAGAATAATTTTGCCTATCAGAAAAGGTTGATTCCTGATTTCTGAAATTTGACCGACTTGGGACACTAGATATAGGTTCAGAAGACCATGACAAAACTTCTTCTAACCTCTTACATTTTTCTGTAAGATCAGCAATCGAGAGAATGTCAGTGAGTGCCAGACTCGGATGATAAGACGGCAACAAATTTTTCCTAATAATTCTTACTATATGGGACTCAGAAAGAGGAACTTCCAGACGGTTACACAAACTAACAACTTCATTGATAAAGATGGTGACTTTCTCCTGGGGAGCCTGTTTACGAGATTTAATTTCGTCCAGTAAGTTGTCGTCATAGTTATAAGGAAGAAAATCTGATTTCAGTTTGGCAACTAACTGTTGCCATGAAGTAAAACTACCTCGGTTATTGAGGTACCAAGTAAGCGCTGAATCCTTAAACAGATCACCAGCTGATGAAAAGCACTCATCTTCACTGTTCCCACGAGCTAGACGCAGACATTCTATTTTCTCCAAGAAACTAACAACATTTTCATTTGAACCACCAGAAAACTGTACACCCCATTTATAAATAGGAGCCGACTTAAAGAAAGGGAAGGAATTTACTAAAACACTAGGGTTATGAAGAGTGGAGTGAGCCTGTGGAACTACTTTATACTCAAGTTCGCCTTCCAGATTAAGTATCTTGAAGTTGAGAGACTTCTTAATGGCATCCTCTTCCTCATTTACTGACTCTAACAAATGAACCCTACCTGAAACATGACCTAAACGGGAAGTCAAGCGACCATATACGACATCACTATCGGAGCCAACAAAAGAACTAATTTGAGCCTTTAGATCTGCAATAGTGACTTCTATTTCACGGACCTCATCAACAAAATTAAGATGAGAAGCTGACAGAACAGCATAACTCCTATTTGCTGAAGCTTGTTTCAACGCACCTCTCAACACGACCATCTTAGCATCATCCGAAGTTAAAGATGGATCAGTCAACTGACGAATCCCCAATTCATAGTCTAATTCAGGAGTTAACAGATATTCCACCTTAAACGATGCCATTATAAACAACTGGGAAGTAAACACGAGAATGAGATAAAATGTAAGTAGGTAAAGTGTAACTTACTCTCTGTCCTCAAGTTAATGTTGTGAGTGGATACCTATACCAGTAATGTTTATTTGTTTGGTCCAGTCGTGAAATCCGTTGAAATGTACTGCTACAACTTCCGATAAACCTAAAATCGAAAAAAACTTTTAATTCAAGGTAGTGATTCACTTTTAATGCTACTCCGGACTTGTAAAAATATGTGAAATCTTTAAATTCAAGATATTTAAATTTTTAATTTAAATTTAATTTATTATTAATCCAAAATAAATATTTAACCAATCAAAACAAATAAATTTATTCAGTCAACACAGTATACTATAGCAAAACAAGTTTATTCAAGATATAGATATAAGACACGTCCAAAAAAAATTTGAAGTACCAAAGTGAACATTCGAATCAAAATCTAAAAACACAATCACTGAAACCACCAAGATAAAACCAAAAGTAAAATGAGATATTTTCAAAGCCAAAAATGTAAAAGAAGCCCCACGTTGGGCGCCAATTGAAACCTCTATACTCTGGGTATAGAGATTTTTAAAGAAAAAGAAGAACTGACGAAATATGGGGAAAAATAAATGATAAGAGATTTAAGACGACAAGAAGAGGGGCTTAGCTCAGAAGGACAAATTAAATGGGCAGAGAGACACTAAATCTCAAGTGGGTATTTGGGCTAGCTTCTATACACCGAATATTGGCTTTGGAGATATGAGAAAAAAAATTGATAATGAAATGATAGTAACTAGAAAGAAAATGAGACCTGCAAACACAAAAATGGAAGAAAAATAGATCAGAATGCTAGAGATAAAATAATATCGAGATACAACAAAGAAAGAAGAAGAACAAAGGGCGCCAACTCGAACGAACAACTCAGCTCTCAGAACCAAGAAGTTGGACAGGTTCGAGATTTTGAAGTAACGAACAACAGGAACTCTATGACACTGGTTACAACCACCTGAAATACAAAATACTAAATACTAACCGTGTCTTGCTATATTATATACTGGTAATACAGACTGAAATAAAACATCAACCTTTCTAATAACAAATATATTAACAATAACTCTATTATACATATATTGACAATGTAATATATAAATCAAAACACAATAACAGTGGTAGTGGGTGGTGAAACGGTCAAACAGGACCAAACAGCCACTAACTTACAATTAACCACTACACACTGCGCTAAGTAAATGTATTAGTAGAAAATCCAAAAGCAAAAGTCCGTGTGAATAGCACAAAGTTCTTACAACTAAAAGTTAGTAATATTTCCTAAATTGAACTCGTCTAATGAGATACGTACACGACAAGAACGCTACGGTTACCAAAAATTAAGTATCTCATCTAGCAAAAATACTAATTATTATACAATTGACTTATATAAATGAGCTGGTCAGACTCTTAATATACAATGTAAAAACCCACTAGACATATTCCCTATTTTAAAAGCTCGACAAAATTTTACCCCCGATTCCCTATCAAATTTTAAGCTACAATTATTTATGATTATTATTAAACAAGACTTACTTAATTAGAAAAAACTACTATTTATAATATGGAACAAAACAAAGACCTGAAAACCCTATCTGTCACGAAAATATGTACCTAGTTCCACTCGATTGTATGCATACAAACAGTTTACAGTGCAAGCAACTATAGAGTACCCAAAATATATAAATAATAAAAGTAAACAAACTTATCTTTCACCACAGTTCCTATTTAAGAATTCAAGATGAAGTCCATAGGAGAGTCCTTTTGGCACGATAAACTGGTTGGATGCTGTGGTGGGCAAGTCCTACTGAAAAATCCTAAATGTTGTGAAGTCAGGTACTGGTTTTCTCCAACGAAACAGCGAGCTCTATGGGTAAACCATGGCAAAGTTGCTAACAGTTACTGGTACATACTTCAAGTGACATAAATTATGCAAAGGAATGCAAAGTGACTAAGTTACGACGTAACTAAGTGACTAAGTCACTAAGTGTCTAAGTGGCGGAATCTACAATAAAGTTTATTAAATTTAGTTATTTATGTATTACAATAACAGTAGCAGTACATATTGAACAGGCCCAAACAAAAACATCAAATATTAGGTAGGTTAGGTATCCATATGTCATGTCAAAATTTCTGAAGTTTACTTCAATTCAGACATGACAGGGACGTGCGCATTAGATGGGCGTGACAGATAGACTGTATAGATACTCGTTAAAACTTTTTATAAATCACAGATAAAAAACTTAAGTAAAAACGTCACGATAAGGTATAAAAGATATTAGAATTTAGGTTTGGACACTAGAAAAACTTGACCTTTAATGTTCTTTTCAAATATTTAAAGGATAATATGATCTACAATTTGGAATTTAAATTTAACACTAAAACCCTGTGGCCTTGATTGATTGTTCCTTTGTAAATGGAAATGAATATCATTATTATAATATGGATTATATATGAACTTAACTACAATGATGCATTACCACGAAAAATAATGAGAAATATATCAACAGTTTACTTACTTGGACAGACGAAACACGCTGGCCTTAACTTCTTTTATGTAAAAAAAACCAAAGATAAATTGAGTTTTGATATTATCGCTATTCCAAAAAAGATGGTCTTAATGTTCCTTCATTTTAGTGATATATCTGCTCCATTTTTATTCCAAATCTCGTCCAAATCCGCCACTTAAGAAAAAAAACACAGCGTGTTCGCCCTGAGTCTTGACCAAAACTGAAGTCCCGATGGCCGGATCGACAAAATCGACCGCCCAGGTTTTCGCGCGTGAGCAGAGAGATATCGTTCTTAAGTCGATCGACGGCGTCGCACACGGAATTTATTTAGGGGTATTTGATGAAATTTTATTGGGATTTATTTAGTTAATAGCGTAACTGCTACAGCTTCCAAATATAAAGCTTGTACTGGAGTGGATCTCATAGCTCCTAGACATACTCGTAAGGCTGAATTCTGTAAAACGTTGATTTTGTTTAGTAGTGCATTACTTGCTGATCCATACAAAACACTACCGTAATCAAAAATAGATCGTATGTAAGCTTTATAAAATAATAAACTTACTTCAACATCCGATCCCCACCAAGTTCTATTAATTGATTTAAGAAAGTTTATTCCCTTATTACACCTGTTTAACATGTCGTCAATATGTAACTTCCAGGTCAATTTTTGGTCGAGTATCATTCCAAGATATTTTATTTTATTTTTAAAAGAAAATTTATGCCCACCTAAGGTGATTGTGCTAATATTAGGAAAGTTATGTCTGGTAAATAAACAAACTTGTGATTTATTGCATGATAATTCAAAGCCATTTTCAATAAACCATTTTTTATGGAGACCATAGACACTATTCAAGTTTTCAATGGATTGCTGATATTTCTTGTGTTCTGTGTACAAACAGAAATCGTCAGCATATTGTACAATATTAAATGCAATATTGTTAATAGTGATGTTGTGTAGATCTGCTGTGTAAATGTTAAATAAAATAGGGCTCAAAACGAAGCCCTGAGGTAATCCTTTATTATTAAGTCTAGGGCCTATAAGAGTATGATTATTTTTTAAATAAATTATTCTATTTTTTACAGGTTTACAATATTAGAAGCAAACTGTGATGGAATATTAAAAAATGTAATCATTTTTTCTTGGAGAATTGAAAGAGAGACAGAGTCATAAGCACCTTCGATGTCTAAAAATAAAGCGGGCACATAGGACCACGTTATGTAATAACGGATTAACCGCCAAAAGTCCAAAATCGAGATAATAGTGCCATATTGCAGCTAGGGTGCAAATCTATGTATAAAAATAGGTTTTTTGTAAAAAAATTTAAAAAAAAGCTGTTTTTAAATGCCTGTATTAAGCGACATTTTTTATTTTATTAAAAAAATCTCACACTAGGATTTGTAATATCGAACTAAACGCTAATAATGGTACATAATCCATTGTCATAAACAAAAATCCGCATATTTGTAAGTGTAATAACGAATCAAGCGCCACAAATAGTCGGTTAATTCTTTATTACAAAACATAACATATTTACTAACGTTTAAGATATCGAATTAAAAGACACCCTTTGTTAGGAAACATCAGATCAAGCGCCAAATATGTCTCCGGTATTCGGATCTTAACTCATGCATATCTTAAAAAATCATTAACGAATTAAGCGACATTTGATCGAATAACTTTTAAAATATAAATTATTTTTAAAAAATTTTAAACACATGTAAAAATCTATTTACATTTGCATTAATATATTAAATATGAAATATGTCAGTACTATATTTTAGAAATAGTACCAAAAACAAATTTAAAATCTTTAAACCGATTTATCTCAAAACTACATTTTGGCGCTTAATCCGCTATTACATAACGCGGTCCATACTGTTCCTGGAAAAACTGTTCTGAATGTCTAAAACAAGAGTTGTTAAGGAATCTAAAGTTCCATAATCTTTTTTAAAACCATGTTGGTTAGCGGGTAAAGGATTTTGATCCCTTAGCCACCAATCCAACCTAATCTTAACCATCCGTTCGAGAGTCTTCAATATACATGATAATAATGATATCGGTCGGTAAGCTTCAGCTAATTTAGGGTCTTTCCCCGGTTTGGGAATAGGAACGACTATAATACGCTTAAAATCTATTATGCTGTTGCCTTCAATAATTATCTGGTCAAATATATTTAAAAGTAATTGTTTTGCGTTATCTGGTAAATGTTGTAACATAGGATATTTGATTGCATCGTATCCTGGTGAGGTACTAACGCGATTATCAAGGGCAAATTCTAATTAAGCTCTCGAAAAAGTGTAAGGAGAAAATGATTCTGATCAGATGGAAGCGTTTTAGAATTAATAACATCTAACTGGTTATTAACTTTTCTACTAACTAAGTCATCTATAAAAATTAACTTTTTTCCTATTAATTTTTCTTGCTTGATTCCAAATAAGACTAGACGGTGTTTGTTTATTTAATTTTGAACACCATTCAACCCAACTTTGTTTGGCCTTTAATTTCAGGAATTTTTTGACACGAGCATTTACTTCTTTGGATTTACAAAAATTTTCAGGAGAAGAATTGTTTTTATAGTTTATTAATGCCTTCTTTCTTTCTGCAACGGATTGATCACATTCCGAATCCCACCACGGAGGGGGAGTCCGTTTGCATTTAAATGGTTTATATTCAGAAATATATTGTTTAGAAGCTTCATTAATACAGTCAATAAGGAAATTATATTTTTCTTGGGTATTTAAGGATGTGTGAGGTTTTTCGTTTAATAAGGTATCAACAAGCTGAGAGTATAATGACCAATTTGCTTTTTTAATGTTCCACTTACTACTGGGATAAATGGTTTTAGCATTAGTTCCCAAGACATCGATGACAACCTTTATAACGAAATGATTTGATCCCAAGGTATCAAGATCTACAGACCACGAAGTTTTATCAAAAAGGGATGGTGAGCAAAACGTGACATCAATCATGGAATCTGAGTTTCCTGGACTCGTTTGGCAAGTTGGGTGTCCATTATTCATTACCACATAATCTAAATTCTGAATTGTCTCCACAATTTGATGGCTTATATTATCATTTTTATATGAGCCCCACAGAGAATTATGTGCATTCATATCTCCTCCAATGATACAAGGGTGTTTTAGTTGAGAAAATAACTTATCCCAATCTTCGGTTTTGGTTTAACTTTTTGGGCACCTATATACAGAGAGTAAACTTAAATAACTTTTAAGTCGGTTAACAGAATCATGACTCTCGGTCGAAATTTATTTTTATTTATTTTGTCATTCCCCGTTAGAGGACAGTTCAACCACACTCTGCTGCAGATATTTTAATATATGCAGTTCTTCTTCGTTTCGAGTTGATTCAATTCAGTCTACTTGCATAGCCTCTTTGATAAGGGGTAGAGACCCCGAAACACGGTGTCAGAGGATGGCAAGAGACTCGAATTGAATCAAAACGAAAACGATTATTTTCTTTTCTTTTTCATACCTTACTCGGTTTAGAGTACAAAATGACCACGTTTCGTTAAAGTATTCTGAAACGCATTGTTGGAGTGCTCCTCCTAGCGGCGCCGCTTGGTACTATCGTATCTCGGTTAACAGAATCCTGACTCGTGGTCGAAATTTATTTTTATTTATTTTGTCATTCCCCGTTAGAGGACAGTCTAACCACACTCTGCTGCAGATATTTTAATATATGCAGTTCTTCTTCGTTTCGAGTTGATTCAATTCAGTCTACTTGCATAGCCTCTTTGATAAGGGGTAGAGACCCCGAAACACGGTGTCAGAGGATGGCAAGAGACTCGAATTGAATCAAAACGAAAACGATTATTTTCTTTCCTTTTTCATACCTTACTCGGTTTAGAGTACAAAATGACCAGGTTTCGTTAAAGTATTCTGAGACGCATTGTTGGAGTGCTCCTCCTAGCGGCGCCGCTTGGTACTATCGTATCTCGGTTAACAGAATCCTGACTCGTGGTCGAAATTTATTTTTATTTATTAAATAACTTTGTTTATAGTTGATTTTAATACTATAAGCAAGCAAGTCTTGAATATAATTTTTTTTAATTGTTATGCGCTCAAAAGGATTACCAGTTTTAATTAAAATAGCAACTCCAGAATAGCCGTCATCGCGATCTACACGTATCACATTATAACCTCTATAAATATATACAACATCCCGTTTAAACCAAGTTTCACTTATTAAAGCTATGTCAATATCTTCGATTATTAAAAAGTTAATAAGACTGTTTTTGTTAGCAACAGCTGATCGAGCATTCCATTGTATTATTTTGAGTTTAGATTTGTTTGTCATTAGATGAGTTATTTTTTAAAATATTATCTAGAACAGCGGTTTTCAACCTTTTTGAGTGATGTACCACCTACAGTTAATTTTATTATTTTTGGTACCACCTATATTTTTAAATTGTATTATCAATACTTACTAAGTACTACTATTTTAATTTTTTCTGTGTTTTGTGTACCACCGCCAATAATGATATGTACCACCAGTGGTGCATGTACCACAGATTGAGAACCTCTGATCTAGAACATTATTAATACCTTTGGCTAACAAATTCATGTCAAGTGATTTTGCCTCTTCTAAACAATTAATATTTTGAATAAAACTTGAGAAAAGAAGTACTAAGGAATCTACTAACTTATTTTTATCATTGTCTGTATTAGAAAAACTTTTCTTGTTTAAGGGAGGTAAAGGTTGAGACGGTCCCAATCTGAAAAGGATGAGATATGGTGTAGGATCTTCGGAAGTTGGAGATGATAATTTTCTTTTTTTATTTGCACTATACTCAGTGCTTGATTTACTACAGCTTGGTTGGCTAAAATTTTTGGGTTTCTGTAGATGAGGTCTCAATGGCTTGAAATAATGAGATGTACTAACTTCAGAGGAGTTAGTTAATTTTGGAAATTCTTTGTCTGAATTTGACAATATTTCAAACCTGTTATTAGAAATAAGACCAGAAAATGATGAGTCGCTCAAATTTTTTGCCTCCAAATATGAGATTTTACGTTCAATCATGATATTTTTTATTTTTTTTTAATGTTCGAAAAAATGACAGTTTTTAGAGATCGATATATGCTTATCAGTTTTACAGTGTATGCAATATTTTTTGTTTCATCACATGTATGTATGTCATTTTTAATTTGTCCACATTGTATACAGTATTCCAGTGTACCTTTACACTGTCTAGAAATATGTCCATATTTGAGGCATTTATAACATTGCGTCACTTTACCCAACAATTTTTCCACTTGGAAAAATACATAATTTATCACAACATAGTTTGGCAAACAATTGCCTTCAAAAGTAATTATAACATTACGTCTAGGGACGTATTCTGTATTTCCATCCTTTTCTACTTTCCTGTGCATTCTTTTAATATCAATAATTGGTGAACTAGAGCTCATATATTTTTTCAAATAGTCAATATTATATTTGGTATCAACATCGCGTATCAGTCCTTTGATTTCCAAGAGGTGATTTGGAATGTACGCTTTTAAATTATCGTTCTTTAAGTGACTATTATTGACTAAATTATTTGCATCCAAAATAGATTTGAGGATTACTTTAACACGGTTTCTTCCTATACTTTTAATTTGCTTAATATTATTAATCTTTAATTTTTGATGTAAAATATCTGCAACAACCATTGGATGCAAACGGGAAATATTCTGATCATTGGTCTTCTCAACATAAACACAACAATTTTGAAAGTCGTAACTATTACAATTAATATTAAAAAGTTTTACCTCCCTTGTAGCAGAAGAATTTGTGGTGATAGTTCCTGTATCCATGTCTTGATTACTAACACTAATAACTTCAGCAGTATTTAGTTCGCACACTGGCGTCTTTTTTATATTCTCCCCCATCTGGGGAAAATATTTTCACTTTTGTGTCACTATTCTACAATATGTAAATGTTTTTACCCACGATGAAATTTAAATGTTTTAATTGTCACAAAAACTGCAAGCTGAATGTCAATAATTAGGTACGTTTAACCGTGGCCAAATTTTAAACTGTTCACACAAAAGTTAAACACCGTGAAAATAAGCCTAGGCTGTTCAACCCATAGGACTGAGACTTCTGATCAGTGATAATTAAAACCACTATAAAATTAATTTAAGTTAAACTACTAAAAAATTAATTTTTTCGGGAGCTATTTTAGATGCAACCGTATTTGACGTTTATTAATGTCAAACTGGAGGGAGAGTGTTAGAATATACAATATTGAAAGTGGATATTGCTCTATGTTTGCCACTTTATGTATTTGACAGTATTGATAATATAGAAGTTGTAATGTCAAGAAATTATAAAATATAATGTCAGTCAAGTTTCCTATTGTCCTGCAATTAAGAATAAATTTACAATCGTTGATGGTCATTTAGTTAGCTAGTTAGCTCACCTAACTCATTTTATAATAATTTGGAATGTTCATTTAAAGATGGAGCTACTACAAATAAAATGGTATCTTTGGATGGTGAAATGATTGTGAAAAGCAATAGTTTTAAGTACCTAGGATCGGTATTACAGAGTAATGGAGAAATAGATGGAGATGCATGCAGTAGAATTAGGGCTGGAAGGATGAAGTGGAAAGAAGCGAGTGGTGTGTTGTGTGACAGAAAAATTCCAATGAAGCTGAAGGGAAAATTCTATAAAACAGCCATAAGACCGGCTATGATGTACGGAACTGAATGTTATGCAGTGAAAAAGAAAGAGGAACAACGAATGCATGTGCCGGAAATGAGAATGCTTAGATGGATGAGTGGAGTTACAAAGAAGGATAAAATTAGAAATGAGTATAATAGGGGAATTCTAGGTGTGGCACCAATTGATGCCAAAATGAGAGAGCATAGGTTAAGATGATTTGGTCATGTTCAACGTCGAGACGGTAATCACCCAATACGAAGAATAGCTGAAGTGCAGATTCCTGGAAGGAGTAGGAGAGGAAGACCAAAGAAGACCTGGGGGAAGACGATAAGGCAGGACATGTTGGTAAAGGGGATTAACATTGATATGAGCCAAGATAGAATTGTGTGGAGAAATGCAATTAGGGAAGCCGACCCCGCATAGGGATAAGGCAAAGAGAATGATGACATAATGACTATCAGACTAATTACCCAGATAATAAACACCATGTGGGAACTGCAATTGTAATACATACTGTAAAATATTATGAACTGGAAAGCTATTAGAAGGAACATGCAAGCTGCCTCAGTAGCACTGGAAAGCAATTTAGGCACATTGATAACGTCCGCAGAAGATTGTCCACCTTTAAAAAATGAATACGAATACTATATCCGCTTGGAAATTAGAGAGATATTGTAGAGCCACTTTTGCCTTTGCTGTATTACATCCATTGACATATGAAGCCTAGACTCGGCATAAAGACAAAGATATCTAGACCACTCAATCCTATGTCGACGTTACACCCCGTTGCATTGAGTGGCATATACTTAGCCAAGTATATCCTTTTTACATGTCTGATTACAGCACGCGTTATTTTGACAGTAGAGCAAGCGCAGTTGTGATATTTGGCTTACGCTGCGTTATTGGAAATACGGCCTGTCGTTATTAGGGGGCCAGTTCATTGACATATTAAGCGTAGACTCGGCATACTCACCAAAAAATCGTAACGCGGAAACAGCATGGAAACAGTTGATCGGTGGTCTATCTATCTCTTTTAACCAAACGATCCCGCGCATGTGACTGACAAAGATGGCTAGACCAGGGGTCGGCAACCTGCGGCTCGCGAGCATGCGGCTCTTTAGTTCCACACGCAAATATTATTTATTTTACCAAAATAAATAAATACCAAAATATCGCAATAAAACCAGTGCAACTGTTGACACGAATTACTTCAACACAGTTACAAAAAAAAATTAAAGATGAATTTGCTGGCAGATTTGAACAACTCAAAACCAACAAAACCACTCTATTAGCATTCATATTAAATCCTCTCAACACAAATAGTAACGAAATACATGTTGAGCCATTTGGAATAATTGATACTGGATATTTAGAAATTCAATAGGGCTTTTCATTCACAGTCATTTGTTTCGAGCTTCTGTCAGGTGGCATGTAATATTAAGATATCTACGCCATACGTCTTTGATTTGTATCATTGGTATATACTATAACAAAGATACGAAAGCCTATGCATTATTTTGTTGTCTTTAAAACTTGCCCGTCTAGTGGCGCGCCTAGCTTAAATTTGTTGGAACTAGCCTTAGAGGGAAGTGTAAAATTCTCCCTACTCAAGGAACTAGCCAAGAACTCGCGGTTATTTTACGTGGCCCGTATTCAAAATTTTAACGCAGCAGTCACTATCATATTAATCTGTATTAATTTGTTTTTGTTTTTGTTTCTACAAAAATGTTGAAAATATAAATTGACTATAGAGTTTTTTCACTAGTCTTGACCTCACAAGTAAATACTTTTCGAGTTATTTGCGAGTGAATATATACATTTCCCAAAAAATAGTACAATTTTAGACGGATTTTCGGAAATAACTTAAAAAGGAAGTATTTCACCAAAAAAACATTGATAGCAAAAATACAGCTTATCAAAAAGTGAAAAAAATGTTTTATATAAATATGACATATGAAGTCGTAGACCCAGTAAAAGCAGAGTTGTAGCTAATGAAAAGTAGGTTCTTATTATTTGTCAAATTCAAAATTGAATATTTCTACATGAAATAACCAAAAAATTAAGAACTTTTCGGGGAAAACTCATCATAATTTTTTAAAAAGTATAAAAACAGCTTTATTTTCTTTTGAGTTTCTAGTATCAGAAGTAAACAAGTTGCGCACAAAATAAAGTTGATCCCTTTTTTTTTCTAAAAAAAAAAAACTAAAAATCACCTCCTAATTAGCATCTCAAATGAAATTAATCAGTAGCGCTTCATAAGTTACTTTATGTATGTATGCCTATAGAGGATCTGTAAGTTTCATCGGTTCAAAGTGCTTATTTTTGAAAGGCTGTAGTTAAAAAGGCTTCAATGAGTCACTAGTCACCAGTATATGCAAATTCGGAACAGCCATATCTTAACCAATTTTTGTGTTACAGAAAAACAAAATATTCAGAAAAGCAAAACCTTTACACTTTGGAATATTTTGTATCACTGATAATTAGAAAGTTATTTTAAAAAAGGCATTTTTTTTTCAAAATAAAAAAAATACTGTAAAACTAAATTTACGATGAAACTTACAGATCATATTATAAACAATGCATAAGTAAAGTCACTTGTAAAGCGGTAACAATAATTTGATTTTATTCGTCTTGAGGGGCCAAACGAAAAACACAAACAACTTTTTTTCTTTTTAAATCGTGTTCTGTTGTGATTTATAACAAATTTATAGCATCTCTTTCGAAATAAAAATTTTATGCAAGTTCCCTCTTAGAAGGTGATTTTCACGCTTTTTTAAAACTATCTTTTACAAAAAAGGACCAACTTTATTTTCAGCGTAACGTGCTTACTTTAATGCTAGAAACTTTTTTAAAAACAAAAACAAAGGTTTTTTAAACACCTTAAAAAAGTTGCGATGAGTTTTCCCAGAAATGTGCTTCATTTTTTGGTTATTTCACGTTGAAATATTCGATTTGGAATTTGACGAATAAGAACTTACTTTTCATTAGCTACAACTCTGCTTCTACTTTATACAGACTTTAGAGACTCTAGTATAAAGACTTTATACAGACATTTCATTTTTAAAAATTTTTATAAACTATATTTTTATTGAATACTTTTTTCGATAAAATACTTATTTATTGTGTTATTTGCGTAAAAACGTCTAAAGACGTGTTTGTTTTTGTTAAAAAACGAACATATTCACTCGCAAATAACTCGAAGAAAAGTATTAGCTTAGTGAAAAAACTCAATAGAACAAAACTTGCTGCAATTAATCAGTTTATCCACTTGATAGATACTAGATAGTATTAGACGTATTGATATTATAGCTACCTAGCCTTATACAAAGTGGATTTAGAAAGTCCACATCTACATTAGACAACCTAGTGGATATTGAATCAGTAATTGATGGGTCATTTGGATGTGATCAAGTATGTTTGGCTTATGGCTATCTTTTATTAGATTTTATAACGCGTGCCATTTGGGGATTAGGTAAGAATTCTATTAAGTTGATCAATTCCAGGAAATATAAAGTAATTTCCTATATAGACGAAACATATTCAAATAGATAACGTTCTTTTAGACTCAAAAATCCAATTAAACGACATTCCTCAATGGTCTACTCGTTGCACTTTTCCTTATTGCCATTAATGACATCGCTAAATCACTTAACCCACTAGTCATTTAGAAATTAGAGAATTGGTCGAACACTACTGGCCTAGAATTTTCTCCCACTAAAACGAAAACAATAATCTTCAGTAAATCTCCAAAGAAGCACATTATACTACCCAAAATCTACCTAAAGAATTGCTTCTTCTACTTTTTCTTTTATATAGGCAGTGCTGCCTGTTTTCTTCAACGGTGCCTTTCATTCTGTCCCTAAATTGTCATTCCATCTTTTCCTTTGGCGTCCTATACTTCTTCGGCCTAACGGTGACTTATCCCTGGCTATCCTTACTATCCTTGATTCAGACATCCTGCTTATGTGTTGATTCTACTCTTCTTTTCTATTCTTTACTTAGGTCTACTATTATTGTCTACCCCACATATGCATCTTATTTCCTCACTTCTTACCCTGTCCCGTAGTCCTTTTCTAGCAATCCTTCTTAAGATCTTCATTTCGTTGGTCTCCAGACGTCTTTGTATTTTGCTTGCATCTGGTCTTGTTTCGGCAGTGTAAGTCATAACTGGTCTAATAACTTCTGTCAAATGACTTACTCGTATATATTCCAAAAAAGACTAAATGCATGGTTATAACAGCAGATCTAATGAGGTGTAAATTAGAGCTGGAGGGTCAAATAATAGAACAAGTCATGGGGTTTAAATATCTAGGCATCACACTATGCAGCTACGGAAAGCTCGAAACAGAAGTGGAAGATCAGGTGAATAAAGCAAACAGAGCCGCAGGTTGCCTGAATGAAACAATATGGAGAAATAAAAACATCGGAAAAGAAGTGAAAGGCAGAATTTACAAAACAGTCATCAGACCAATAATGACATTCGCGGCAGAAACACGACCTGATACAGAAAGGACAAAAATAATGCTAGAAACAGCAGAGATGAAAACATTGCGAAAAATCGATGGTAAGACGCTGTGGGATAGAGCTAGAAGTGCAGATATACGAAGGAGATGCAAGGTAGACAACATTAATAACTGGGTGAAAAGCAGAAGAGTAGAATAAAACGACCACATAAGCCGAATTACAACAAATAGACTAGTAAGGACGGCGAGAGACGGTTCCCCGAGAGGAAGACGATCAGTGGGAAGACCACGAAAAAGATGGAATGACAACTTACTGGAGGCACATTGAAAAACAGACAGGGTAATGTCTATATAGAAAGAAAAAGAAGAAGATAAACAATGGGAAGTCGACTTCCAAACTCTTATGACTGTTCACTGAAAGTTGGGTTTCAACCTGGGATACAATACGCTAAAGTGTTACGTTTGGCTTGTTCTCTTGTAAGGAATGAAAGCATGGATAATAAAGGCCAGCTCCACTAACAAACTTGAAGTCTTTGAAATGAGGTGCCTGCACCGAATGCTTAAAATATCATGGACATACTTAGGGACATACTGCGAGGAGAACGATATACTTGTCGGCAACTGGAACTCGAAGAAAACATAGAGGGTAAGAGAGGTCTAGAAAAATATGTCATGGCTGGGTAATACTCTCCAAATTATATTAATGAAATTACTCTTAATAGAATAATGTAATCGTGACTAGCTGATATCTCACCTGACAATGCAATGCACGGTGGACGCCTACGCAGAAATACACGGCACCTTTAAGAAATAAAGTTATTAATAAATAATTCAATAATTATACTTAGTCACTATTTTCCCCCTAACTCGGAAAATATCGACCGCACGAAAAAACTTGTAGGAAATCGCGATTGCAACAATTTACGAGTCCTTACCATTTTTCTCTCGAAGAGTTTAAAGTGGCCGAGCGGGTGACTAAGTCAATTTCATTTAAGTAAATACGGTTGGAATATCTCCAAACAAAATATACAATCATCAGAAGATACTGTAATTAACGAAAATAACTACCTAATTTTTTATCGAAATTATGAGGCAAATAAGAAATGTACAATATCTAAAATCACCCAGTGAGTATTTTTCTCGTTAAATAAATTTTTTATTAAATAAATTATATTATTATATACCTATATATTATATAAAATTATTAAATAAACTTTAGAATATTCAATGATTTGTTTCAAGAATTCAAATTAAAAGACAAATTACAACTACAATTATTCTTGCTAATTTAAAAACGAGTTTAGAAAGTAATACATAGGTACACTCCAATAATTTTAAAGATTGCCATTGTTATCGTTGAATGAGAACTCAAATTTAAATACATCAAAAGAAATAAATAATGTTTATTATAATCCGGTCGACCCGACCGACCACAAATTCCAATAACCAAAGCTACCTGAATACGTCTCATCGTTGTCTCAGGTAAATTCAATCTCGTACCTAGAAAGCTGCTAACGCCATCTATTTCTAAAACCACTGGTGTCGTACATAAACGCTCATTTAGTTTCGTATCTTCCAGTATATTTATCAGTCAACGCTATAACGTATGAGGTAGATATATATATATTAATATTAGATGGCACATGACAGAAGCTCGAAGCAAATGACAATCGATGAAAAGCCCTATTGATCGATTTAAAAAGTAAAGCTTTTTGGAGTGGAAAATTTACAGAATTGAAAAGCAAGTTGGAAGAGTTGGAGGTCCAGAAATGTATGTACGTAACGCAATAAAAGTGGACAGCGTTGAAAGAAATGCCGCGAATTGAGGGACTTATATTCGACGCATGGAATAGTCTTCCAGATTGCTAGTGCTACAGTGAGGTAAAGAAGTTGGCATTTGGAGTGCTAACTATCTTTTGATTGACACATTCTTGCGAGAAAGCGTTCTCTTGCATGAATATAACTAAAAGTAAACTAAAAAGCCAACTAACAAATGAAAATTTAGAGACATGTTTGAAACTTAAAACAACAAGTTATGAACAGGTAGACACAAAATCAGGGTGATTAAATAGTGTGAAAAATCTTAGAGTAGATCCGCTATATAATAGATAGCAATAAAAGTTAATAAAAAAAATTGTAGGTAACTTTACGCTTCACATTACAAAATTAGTCAGAATGTTACAGGGTGTTCGATAACATAGTGGCAGACCAAACTTTTGTTTTTTTAAATAGAACACCCCATATTTTATTTTATATTCGAAATCTTCTTAACTTTCCCATTACAAAAATATAAAGGTTTGTTATGTTATACAGGGTATTTACAAAGTTTTAACCAATGTTCTATGAAAATCGTTCAGCTCCCTGTATAAATAAAAATAAGCACAACAGCAATGGTTTATTGGTGCTATATTTTTTGTTGATTGTGAAAATTTATAAAAATGGTTGATATTGCTAATTTTCTTTATATCGAATACAGGGTGAGTCAAAACGCGAGTACATTATTTTCACAGGAATTTTAAATACAACACCCTAATTATTAACTTGCTCTGAAAAATGAAAATATCTCGAAAACTGACAAATTTAGGCATAGGGAATATTATACAAAAATTAAAGTACAGTAATGATATTTTTCGATAGTAATATAAAATACAGGGTGTTCTATTTAAAATTTCTGAGAAAAGAATATACTTGCGTTTTGACTCACCCTGTATTCGATATAAGGAAAATTAGCCATATCAGCAATTCTTAAAAATGTTCACAATCAACAAAACAATATGGCACCAATAAACCATCGCTGTTTTGCTTTTTTTTATTTATACAGAGAGCTGAACTTGTTACGATTTTTATTAAAAAATTGGTTATAACTTCATAAAAGCCCTATATAACATAACAAACTTTTATATTTTTGTGATGGGAAAGTTAGGAGGATTTCGAATATAAAATAAAATATAGGATGTTCCGTTTAAAAAAACATAAGTTTGGTCTGCCACTATGTTATCGAAAACCCTGTAACAATCTAACTAATTTCGTAATGTGAAGCTGAAAGTGGGCCACAATTTTTATTATTAAATTTTATTGCTATCTATTACTATAGCGGATCTACTGAGCTTTATCACACTCATCAATCACCCTGTATACTGAATTTAAATTATTTTAGAACGAAAATTTTTTTGTCATTACTTTTTAAACCACAGAAATATCTGGCCATTACAGTTCATATTTCTAATAATGTTTAAAAAGTAATGACAAAAAATTTTTTCGTATTACAATAATTTTAAATTCGATATGTTTACCTCTACAAGTGTGCTGCGCAGTAATGAACACAACCTGTATCAGTAGCCAGATGGCCGGTACGGTGTTCGAGGAAGCATAGGTAACAATATATGAAAGAATCAGCCGTCTTAAAATGATTTTTTTTCCGACGTTGGTTGGTCCAATTCGTTTAGATTCTATATGGGGCAGTACAGCTTTACGTAAAATTGGAGCTCCACATTATCTTGTATAACTTTTTTGTTTATGCAGAACAAATTACAAGCTTTGGCAACAGTGCAGAACAAACCTAGCACTAACTTGTGGTTTTTTCAGATTTTCTCCGATCGTTTAGATTCTATCTGAGGCAGTACAGCTTTATGTAAACTTGGAACGCCGCATTATATCTTGTATATTTTTTTGTTTATGCAGAACAAATTTTACAAGCTGTGGCAAGAATGCAGAACAAACCTACCACTAACTTGTGGTTTATTCAGATTTCCTCTAATCGTTTGGATTCTATATGGGGCAATACAGATTTACGTAAAATTGGAGCGCCACACATGGTATGTTGAATAACTTTTTTTGTTTATGGGAAATTACTCGCTTTCGAATGAAGGTAGAACAAACTAAGCACTAAGTGGCTATCTATTTAAATATTTCGGAAAGTATTTGTTTTCGTGTGGGTCGTACAAGTTTATGTAAAGTTAAAATGCCACATTTTTTTTTCAATAATTCTTTTATTTTTTTAGAACAAACTTTAACAGTACAAAACAAACTAGAACAAACCTAGCACTAACTGCTACATTTGTGAAAAAATATATTAGGAACTGGAGCAATACAGGTTTGCAGAGATCGGCATTAAATAGTGACGTTAATAGAGAGTCGCCCTGTCGTACTCCAGTTGGTATTTCTATATGTTTGGAGATGACGTCATCTGTTATTATTGCTGTCGTGGATCCTTCCGTTGTCATTTTGTTAAGCTTTATAAGTTTCATTGGGATATCTAGGTCTCTCATGACTTCTATTAGGTCGGGTCTTATTAAGGGTAAACAGTAGCGCGTCATCAATATTTTTATTTTTCGAAAGTTCTGCGAACTTTCAACAGTGAAGCAACAGTGCGTCGGCAATACGACAGTGACAGTGACATCATACTATCAAACAAAATAATTATTATACTCATAGGCGCGCTAAATGTTGCCAGGTCAATCACGTTCGATATCTTATTATAGAAAATCGATTTTTAGTAGATCCAATATGACATAAAATCTAAGCATGGGATACAAGAGTTTATTTGAAGAAAGTCTATTTTTCTGTTCTTCTTAATGGCGGTGTTGGAGAACTGTATTCTCCACCCAAAATAAATTCTATTTCACCAACAACAAATTTCCGCGCCGCCTCTGTAACAACCATAAATAATTTCATTACGCAGTGCCCGAAGAAAACTTCCAAGAATGTTAATCTCCGCCCTCTCTTTTACCCAAAGCACCCAACGGAAATATTTGTTAACGGGATGAAAGAGCGGGGTGCAACAGTCAGTCAACTATCAAGACTCATTAAGAACGTACGCAAAAACCTCTTTTCATTTACGCTTTTTCGAAGAGAATTCTTCACGCCGCAATTAGCAAAAAGCCGGTACAAAGTGTAAATATATGTGTAGTGGAGTCTTTCACGGATAAGTTGTTAACTCAATTGTTCACATGTAAAATTCTATTTCTTGCCCTTTTCAACTTCATTACAGTCATAGCAAAATAGAAAGTGTTTTATTTACATTAACAATTCAACAGGCCAGAATTACAGCATCTTACGGTTCATTAAAAGTTCTCTTCTTAGCTATCGAAGGCTTAGCGACACATTGAACTTACTGCAAGTTCAAAACGCTGGAAAGAGACATTGGAACTACTCCAAACTCTCCATGGAGGAATGTTGAACACCGGCGTCCCTCCATTTTGTTCCTCCGAGACCGGATTTTATTTCTAAGAGCCGAATTTGGCCCTTAGAGCCACATTTGATCCATCGACCGAACTTTTCTGGCCAAAAAACACTCAATTCAAGTTTCTATCTAATTCTATTATTTTGTTAAAAAACATTTCTGGCTAATGCCAACTCTTTCTAAAAGACATTATAAGTGTCGCGTTTTTCGGATATTCTCGTCGAATAGACAATAATTCCAAGAGACAAAGTGATTGCGTTATTTATTCTACGGACAAATAAACATTCTGTGAACAAAAACAGTGATAATAGTTTACTTCAAGAAGTGGTGTTCAAGGACTAGCTGATTCCAGGAAAAGCAGCCCACATTCAAGAACCAAGAGCCCAGGGGTGACGTACAAAATAAACTTTTCTATATATGTAAATTCAAAAAGTTAATTTTCAAAGATCTCTTGCGAAATGTTACTCTAATAAAGTTAAACACTATTTAAAGAACTATTCAGGGTTGAATTTTTGGTTTAATATTGCATGCTTGTTAAAATTCAAAAATAAATAATAATTTCATTCAAAAATAAACAAATTAAAGTTATTACAATGAGCAAAAAAGGTTTAAGTAAATTATTAAACAAAAAGCATTCCATTCTAGATTCTGTTAATAGAATTCAAACGTGGCTACAAGCAAACCATGACTCGGAAAAAGATGTTTTCTCATTCAAAACAAGAGAAGGTCGATTACAAGACCTGTTCTCTGATTACAATAACGTACAGGATGAAATTGAATTCCTGGACGATTCTCAAAAATGTGATCGTGCCATATTTGAAGAAAATTATTTTGCGGTTCTGTCAAAAATACAAAGTTCGATTAGAGCATTGGATATTACCAATACAGGGAGCGTCGCTGCCGCTAAGCAAGTGGCCGTAAAGCTCCCGGAAATAAGCATATGCAAATATTCCGGGCAAATAGGGGACTTCGAAAGTTTTTTTGAGCTCTTCGACACACTGATAATACAAAATCAGTCCCTTTCTGACATCCAAAGGTTTCTTTATTTGAAAAGTTACCTACAGGGTGATTCTCTTAAGTTGGTGGATTCTTTGAAAGTCACAAATGAAAATTTTTCGATTGCTTTAGATATTCTAAAGAACCGCTATCAGAATAAGGTCACAATCATAAATTCTTACTTAACAGAAATTATAGACATTCCTACACTGAGAAACAGCTCACCGCAAGCCCTCAGAAATTTTCTAACTACCGTAACAAAAAATATGCAATTGCTAAAAAATTTGCAATTTTCAAGTACAGAGCTCGTTGATATAATTTTAGTTTTCCTGCTAGAAAGCAAATTAGATTTTTCAACAAGGAGACTTTTTGAAACTGAGCGAAATCATTCAGATGTACCAAAATTGGATGTTCTTCTTAAATTTCTTGAAAAAAGGTGCATTGTTCTGGAAAGCCTGGAAAATACAAATCCTAGGCAAGCCAAAAACGTAAAAGTTTCACATCATGCATCCAGTAATAACACATCAGAGGATTCAGATAAAAATAATACGTCAAATAATTTAGTTTCTGATTTTTATTGCATTTTCTGCAAAAAGCAAGGTCATAAAATTTACAAATGTCACTTTTTCAAAAACATTCAGCATGATGACAAAATAAAATTCGTGAATTCAAAAGGTCTCTGCGTAAATTGCCTAGGTAGGCATAATTCTAAAGATTGTTCATCAAAACATGTATGTAACGTTTGTAAAAGGCGCCATAATACAAATTTGCACATTCTGGCACCAAATAATAATTCGGGTAAACATAATACTTTTTCTACGACCCATAAAAATGAAAGTCCGTCCACTTCTACAAATTCAAACAATTACGAACGCGAACATTCGTCAAATTCAAACTTTCAAGGTCCTTCGTTTCAAGGGCAAGAACCTTTTACAAATTCCTTTTCTGCCTTGTCCGTAAAAAATTTAAACATACTTCTAGCTACGGCCAAAGTAACCATTTTCGACAAAAACGGGAAACCTTTAACGGCCCGATTGTTACTCGATACGGGAAGTCAAAATAGCTTTTGTACCCAGTGTCTCGCTGATAGGCTGGGCTACAAGCCATATGACATATCTCTAAACATTTCTGGCATAGGCCAAAGTAATTCGGTTTCAAAAAAGATGGTCAACATAAAAATGCATTCTAACTATAATAAAAAGTCTTTCAAAATTTCATGTGCCATCTTAGAAAATATTACTTGCAATCTTCCACAGTTCCGCATTCTTACAAAAAAATTACCAATTCCAAGGGACGTTTTTCTCGCCGACGATTCATATCACAAACCTAGTCAGGTAGACATCTTGGTTGGGGCTGATTTGTACTACGACTTAATTCTTCCTGACATAATTCCTCTGGGCCCTAGGCTTCCAGTATTGCAGGCTTCTCATCTGGGGTACCTAATAGCCGGCGTGATTGCTCCTCACTTGACGGCACCTACAGTAGCAAACAATGCTTCTGGAGATGTTGCTCTACTTTCTACGTGTAGCACGGACGAGCTGCTCACGAAATTCTGGAACATGGAAGAACTTTCTCAAAAACCTATTCTGTCGGAAGCTGACGAGCTGGCCGAACAAATATTTCAAACTACAACAAAGATCCTTGAAAATGGACGCTTTGAAGTAGATATTCCATTAAAAAGTGCACAAGAACACCAATTACTGGGTGATTCATTTTCTATAGCCAAACGGCGTTTTCTTTCACTCGAAAATAAATTCCAAAAAGATAAAAAATTATTTTTCGAGTACAAAAATTTCATTGACACATATATTTCTTTAGGGCATGCTGAATATGTACCTCTTTCGTTCGTAAATGAAAATTCGGACAAAAAATATTTTATTCCACATTTATGTGTCATCAACGAACAAAATAAAAGTACAACTTTGCGTGTCGTCATGGACGCTAGTTGTAAAAGCTCTACAGGAAAAAGTCTGAACGACATTTCATTAAAAGGGTATCAGGTTCAACCCGATTTATTCGACATTCTGGTTCGTTTCAGGCAATACAAATTCATATTTTCCTGTGACATTCAAAAAATGTTTCGACAGACGTGGATCAACAAAGATCAATGCTTTCTACAAAATTTTCTATGGAGGGACGATACCCACGATTCTATAAAATGTATTCAATTAAATACTATCACATACGGGACGAATAGCGCCCCGTTTCTTGCGACGAGAATCTTGCAAGAAATTTCAAATAAAAATAAAGTTCAATTCCCATTGGCCTCGCATTTTCTCGAAAACCGATTCTACGTAGATTATGGTTTATGTGGGTCAAATAATATTCAAGAATTGCTCGAAATACTTCAGCAATTAAATTCTGTTCTAAACCGCCATGGGTTTACTTTACATAAATTCCATTCAAATTCATCCATATTCCTACAACAAATCAACCCAGAACATTCAAAAAATACTACTCAGGAATATGACCTAAATTTCGATTCCACTTCCAGTAAGGTTCTAGGCCTAAAATGGGACCCTGCGGAAGACCAAATAACAATTTCCGTCCCCGAAAATAATTTCTGCCCACCAATAACAAAAAGAAAAATCCTATCTGCGTTAGCGCAATGTTTCGACCCTCTGGGACTCATCAATCCGTTTATTGTTAAAGGCAAAATGCTTATGCAGAAACTCTATCTGCAAAAAATTCACTGGGACACAGAAATTTCGGACAAAACTATTCTAAACGATTGGAACAACTTTCTACAGGACTTGTCACAATTAAAACAATTAAAAATTCCTCGTCTCTATTTTTCTGAAAAAATAATTCTGAAGGTTGAGCTTCATGGATTTGCAGACAGCAGCATGGCAGCTTATGGCGCATGCGTATACCTAAGAACTTTCTATTCGGATGAGACCATCTCTTGTGCATTAGTTTCTTCCAAATCAAGGATAACTCCGTTAAAGACGGTAACACTTCCAAGGCTTGAGCTGTGCGCAATGGTTCTTCTTTCAAAACTTGTTGCAAAAATAATTTCTATCTTTGAAAATCAATCTATAAAATTTCATTCAGTCAGCCTCTGGTCAGACTCCCAAGTAGCTCTGTCGTGGTGTAAAAGTCATCCAAGTCGGTGGTCGGTTTTCGTGGCTCACCGGGTAGCTCTTGTCCAAGAGTTGACTCAAAACTTTACATGGCTTCACATAAAGTCTGCGCAAAATGCAGCAGACCTTCTTTCTCGAGGAATGTCTGGTTCTGAAATTCTCAATAGCGACTTCTGGTGGCAAGGTCCCAAATGCTTGCGAGATAAAAATTTCAATGTTTCCAATCTAGTAAATGACAAAGTTCTCGAAAACCTACCCGAGGAAAGAAAAATAAGCCTCGTGGTAAATTCTAATGTGGAAAATTTCTGGATAAAAATTTTCTCACGTTTCTCAAATATTTCATGCTTAAAACGTACAGTAGCGTACGTATTTCGTTTTATTTCTAATTGTAAAAAACAAAAAATTTCTGAACCTCTTTCTGTTGCGGAGTTAAATTATGCAATGGATTTCATCATCAAGAAAATACAGGGTGATGCATTTTCAAAAGAAATTTCGGCGCTTAAAAATAACAAATTTATTTCGATTAAAAACTTCATGTCACTAGAACCATTTTTAGATTCTTCTAATTTTCTCAGAGTTGGAGGCAGACTTACGAACTGTCCCGACATAGACTATTTGCAAAAACATCCGATACTGCTCCCCTCCAATAATCCTATCGTCAATCTTATCATCAAAAATGAACATCTCAGATTCGGACATGCTGGTGCGCAAACAGTTCTCTCAAATCTTCGTTTGAAATTCTGGGCTCTCAATGGTCTAAAGGAAGCAAAACGAATCATTCGCAACTGCACCATATGTTTCCGATTTTCGTGTGCTCCTGCACAACAGCTTATGGGTAATTTACCTGAAGATAGGTTGTCCATTACAACAAGACCCTTTCAAAAAGTGGGTGTAGATTATGGTGGACCCTTTCTGTTAAAATCTTCTTCACTCCGAAAAGCGCCAAAAATCAAGGCATACATAGCCATTTTCGTGTGCATGGTGACCAAAGCTGTGCACATTGAGGTTGTTTCTGATCTAACAACTTCTTCCTTTCTATTAACACTTAAGAGATTCATTTCCCGACGTGGTAACCCAACCGTCATTTACAGTGACAATGCCACATGTTTTTCTGGTGCAAAAAACCAACTCTATGACTTATACAAATTTTTTCAAAATAAGTCTAATTCTCAAACCATTATGGAATACATTTCTGAAAATCAAACCTCATGGAAGTTTATCCCCCCTAGATCTCCTCATTGGGCTGGGCTCTGGGAAGCTTCAGTAAAAAGCGCAAAATATCATATGCGTAGGCTAATAGGCTGTTCTTCTTTCACTTTCGAACAGTTTTACACTGTCATGGTTCAAATTGAAGCTGTGATGAATTCAAGGCCTATCTGTTCCATGTCCAGCGACCCTTCAGATTACACCTTTCTCAGTCCTGGGCATTTTATAATTGGCTCCAGCCTGTCAGCGCATCCTGAGCAAAACTTACAAAAAATTCCGGAAAATAAACTATCTATGTTTCAGCAAATTGCAAAAATACAACAAAGTTTCTGGAAAAAGTGGTCTGTTGATTACTTGAACCGGTTACAAAATTCTCCAAAATGGTCCCGACCAAGGGAAAACGTAAAAGTCAATGACTTAGTTCTTCTGAGAGAGGATAATGTACCTCCTCTAAAATGGCCTTTAGCACGGGTAGTTGATACAATGCCCGGGCAAGATGGCAAAGTCAGAGTGGTCAAGTTGAAGACCATCGATGGTCAATTCACAAGGGCAATCTCTAAAATTTCGGTTCTCCCTAATCAAGGTAAAGAAGAGTAGGTTAGACCACAAGGCTCTAACGCCGGGGGGAATGTTGGAGAACTGTATTCTCCACCCAAAATAAATTCTATTTCACCAACAACAAATTTCCGCGCCGCCTCTGTAACAACCATAAATAATTTCATTACGCAGTGCCCGAAGAAAACTTCCAAGAATGTTAATCTCCGCCCTCTCTTTTACCCAAAGCACCCAACGGAAATATTTGTTAACGGGATGAAAGAGCGGGGTGCAACAGTCAGTCAACTATCAACACTCATTAAGAACGTACGCAAAAACCTCTTTTCATTTACGCTTTTTCGAAGAGAATTCTTCACGCCGCAATTAGCAAAAAGCCGGTACAAAGTGTAAATATATGTGTAGTGGCGTCTTTCACGGATAAGTTGTTAACTCAATTGTTCACATGTAAAATTCTATTTCTTGCCCTTTTCAACTTCATTACAGTCATAGCAAAATAGAAAGTGTTTTATTTACATTAACAATTCAACAGGCCAGAATTACAGCATCTTACGGTTCATTAAAAATTCTCCTCTTAGCTATCGAAGGCTTAGCGACACATTGAACTTACTGCAAGTGCAAAACGCTGGAAAGAGACATTGGAACTACTCCAAACTCTCCATGGAGGAATGTTGAACACCGGCGTCCCTCCAGGCGGTACAGGCTACTTTTTGAAACATTTTATTTAGATATAGTTTAATTTCCACATAATAACATATTCCTCAAAATGGACTCTGTACCGCCATTTTTTATTATTCGTTGGCCTAGAAGCAATTCCTCGAAAGTACCAAAAATTCAAAATCACACTTTTGGTGCCGCAATAGTAATACAAATCTTTCTACCAATCACCAAAAGTATAAAGGCGTAAGCAATTAATACCGTACTTTTGATCACGTGGTAATACCTCGCCCAAAATATTTTGCGTGCATTACCTTGTGTGTGCTTATTTTGGTATGGTAATTAATGGCGATAATAACGTAAAAAATTGTTTTGCAAGTTTATATTATAAAGTTTACCAATCTTGCGATTGGCAGAAAAGGTTTATCAGTATTACGGCGCCAAAAGTGTAATTTTTGAATTTATTTTTGGTACTTAAAAAGTATTGCTTTTAGGCGATCAATACAAAGTTTTTTGTTAAAAACCACACATTTTAACAGATGCACTTACGAGGTATTGCTTCTATGCCATCCATATTACGAATATGTGTGCCAAATATCTCGAGAAAATATTCAAAATTACAGCCGCAATCTTGGACCGCGTTTTAAGCGCGATACTGTTACCTCTTCAAACAAGCTGTCAAATGCTTGTTTAAAATATATGAAAAAATATGTCGATATACACTTGTCAATTGACTACATGACTATTATTTGTGTATTGCGTCTCTTGTTGAGCTTCCCTCTCTAAATCTATACTGGTAGTCTCCATTTTAGTTTAAATAAACTACTCGTCAAAAGTTAGGGATATAGAAAATTATGCTCATTTTCATAGTTGATTTTTTCGTGAATAGATTAACGGATTCCGCTATTTTTTTTTATTTTATACTTTTCTTGGAGTTTACACAGTCGTGCAAAGGTTAACTCAAACTTATTTTTTGTACTTATGCAGGTTGGAAGAAAAGAAATATTTTCTTATATTAAATTTGAGACACCGTGTAGGAAGAACGAGGTACAAATGTGAGTATACATCAAAATCGTATTGTAGTCTTAATGTTTTTTGAACATTTTGTTTTTTGAATGTCTCTGGTACCTTTATAAACAAATAAAATAGACGGTTTTGTAGTTTAACAATGTGTTTTAACCGAAACGAAAGTTTGAGACACTTTGTAGGGAAAAAAAGGCACAAAGATGGGTATACATCGATACTATGTTGTAGGCCCATATTTTGCGAATATCTAGTTTTTTTAATTTCTCGGATATCTTTCGGAACAATAAAACTAGACAGTTTTACTCTTTAATATGTGTTTTAACTTACTACATATAGTGCGAAAGGAACAGAGTGTTAAAAGAAAAAAATATGTGTTACGTACCTCTCACTATTTAAAGAGCCTCCACGTAAACACCTAATCCGTATTTAATCTCAAGGAAATTCCACCCCAAAACGTCCCACAGCCTCCATTAAATAATTTCGTCTCTCTTATGTTGCGCTGTGCATACCGCTTACCTGGTCGACAAATAACTCTTACAGGTGTCAAAAAGAACTGTTCACCTTATGTGCCTGTCTGTTTTTAAAGTTTTGTTGACTGTTATTTTTTATTGTTAATTTAGTTTCGCTTCAGTTAAAACGCATGTTAACGAGTAAAACCACATAGCTTCTTTGTTTCTAAAGACAATATCAGGTACATTCAGAAAACAAAATGTTCACAAGATATAAGACTAAAATATTATTCCGATGTATACTAACATTTGTACATCGTCCTCCCTGCAGGGTGTCACAAAGTTAACATAAGAAAAACATTTCTGTTCTTCCACCCGGTATGCATCTAAACATTCCGTATATTATGTATTTGGAACCTAGGAGTTTTCAATTGGTTCTTTGAAGCACGCGGTCATATTTTAACCAATAGGCGGCGAGGTTCCAAACGCATATACGGAAGGTTATTCGTTGCCAAATTTTTCGATTTTTCGAAAAATGCGATTTTTCGTAAAACAAAACATTGTTTTGTATTTTTTGTGTCATTCTAAGCAAAAAATATTTTTACAAGTTTTTTCGTAGGATGCATAGTTTTCGACATAAACGCGGTTAAACTTTCAAAAAATCGAAAAATTGCAATTTTTGAACCCGAATAACTTTTGATTGAAAAATAAAATAGCAATTCTGCATACCGCATTTGAAAGTTCAAGTCACAATTTATCGGTTTTGATTACTTTCATTGCTAAAAATTAATTTTTGCACGATTGATCATTTTTGACTGTTTACCGTGACAGATTTTACGTCAGTAGGTGACATTTACTAGCAACTCGACGGTAAGTAATCCAACTCGACGGTAAGTACTCCAACTCGACGGTAAGTAATTCACTTACCGTCGAGTTAAAAAATCTCTTAATTTTAATTTATTTTTTGAAAGAATAAAGAAAACTAACGAATTATTTATTAATATTGAAACTTATGGTACAATTTGTTAAGTTATTTAATGAAATCCCACTTGTTTGGGCTGTGGTTTCACTTCTAACAGAAACTCCTGCATAATCGCATACATTAGTAGTATTACTAGTATTAGAATAATTGCGGAACACCCTTCTTCCCAAGCCCGTTCAATTTCTTCAAATTCACTTTCGCTCATATTTTAATTTTTAATAATCAAAATTGTACTTAAAATTATTGACAACTAAATAAAAACTCAATTCTCCATTGTTTTTATGCACCCTAGTTACTACCTAACAACCAAAGTATCTATCTTGATAAAATGAATGAAACTAGTCAATATGACGAAAATGTTAAATTTTATAATTTATAATGGTATCAATCGTGCAAAAAACGTTATAAGTAGACTTAGGCAAATTGCATATTTTGCATATAGTGCATAAAAATGCAAAAATGTCAAATATTGCCTATTTCTATAAAAGTGAGCATAAAGCGCATATACTTAATTTGAAAATTTGGTGTTAACCATATATTTTTATATTCAAATTTACAGATAGCATGAAAATGCCAATATTTAATTTTGTTTTATAATCACTTGGTATTCAAATTCTTGGTATAGTAACTAATAAAAGACAGCGGTTTTAGTTTTGTCCTGGAATTAAAGGTTTGTGTTTGCCAGTTTATGTCTCTAGGTAAAAAAATTTGACG
Source organism: Diabrotica virgifera virgifera (assembly GCF_917563875.1). NCBI lineage: Eukaryota > Metazoa > Arthropoda > Insecta > Coleoptera > Chrysomelidae > Diabrotica > Diabrotica virgifera. The sequence goes on along the minus strand of NC_065443.1, from coordinate 160,993,373 downwards.
GTCAGTTTCACTTGGTTTCACTTTTGTTGTAAAATTGGAGTCGTAAACAACGTGTATTTCTAATTGTGAATAATTATTGTGCTTTGAAAATGCCGAAAATAAGCAATGTTTCAACTAGGATAAAACCTTACAAAGAGCTATCCATGGATATGGATAAAGTTTATTGCTCATGTTGTGGCAAAACCGTAAGTACATACGCATTATTATACGAGATTATGTTTAAGAAAAGTACCGACACAAGGCTGGTTCGCAATAAATAGATGTATTTTTTCTTTTTTCAAGCATTTTTTAAACTCCTTGCGGTAAAAAATAAGATACATATTTTAAATTCAAATCATGCAATAGTCTACTGAAAGGTCGCTAACATTTTTTTTCTAACAATAGCATAGTTTGCTTTAATTTTTCTAATAACAAAGACATATCATATAGGTATTGGACTTAATTAAATAAGTGCTTTTAATTTATGCTCACAGTATTTTTTCTTTAAATCAAACAGAAAAGACCAAATGTAAATATTTGGGGGATCTTCCTTCTTGCACAGTCATTTCGTGACATTTTCAAGATTACTACGCCGATTTTTATTTGATTTAATTTAAATATTTTAATTGTTATGGAAAAACGGTTCATTTTTAGTTTATTTCTACAATCTTAGATTTTAAAAATGGGCACAACTATAGAATATTTATACTCTTTTTTTGATTTCGTCTGAAAAAAAAATTTCAAATAGATCAGCATGTCAGAACCGCGAAACATTTAGCTAAAAAAGTAAAAAGCACATCCGGTAAAAAATATCAACCTTCAGTGTCCAAGTGCTTTCAGTCAAGTTCCAAAAAACAAACCGAACAAGAAACTTTTAACGAAGACTTGTGTCGTGCACTAGTATCTTCTAATATACCGCTTTCAAAATTATCTAATGAAAACTTTAGTTTTTTTAAAAAAAATATTGCAAACAAAACATTCCCAGTGAACGAACTCTAAAGAGAAATAATGTCAATTTGTTATACTCCTCAGTTATCCACAACATAAAAGCCGAAATAGGTAATAATTACTTTTACATGTGTGGACGAGACCACTGACTCGTCAGAAAGATACATTGTGCACTTATTGATTGGTGTACTTAGCGATGAAACCTTTCCAAAATCGTATTTAATTTCCTGTAAGCAAGTGGAAAAAACCAACGCTTTAACAATGTCACGGTTTCTACAAGACACATTAGCAAACTTTTTTCTTCCTGATGCTGTGCGTAATGATAAATTATTGCTTATTTTATCTGATGCCGCACCATATATGGTGAAAGCAGGAAAAATTTAAAAATATTTTATCCAAACTTAATGCATGTCACTTGTTTAGCGTATGGAATAAACAGAGTTGCGGAGGAAGTAAGAAAAAAATGTCCACTAGTTAACAGTTTAATAGCGAGCGTCAAAAAGGTATTCCTGAAATGGCCTGTAAGAATACAATGTTACAGAGATATGCTTCCTGCTGTTCCACTGCCACCGCAACCCATTTTAACACGTTGGGGAACGTGGTTGGAAGCAGCTAATTTCTATGCTGATCATTTTGTTGATTTAAAAAAAAAATAATTAACCTTTTAACGGATGATAGTTGGCAATCTTTATTGGAAGCTAAACAAGCCTTCCAAAATAACATCCTCCAACAGCAAGTGTCATTCATAAAATCAAATTTTAGTTCTGTCCAGAAAACTATAAGTCAATTAGAATCGTCCAAATTATCATTGTTAGAGAGTACAGTTTTAATAAAAGAGTTTGAGTCATTGTGTCAAAACGTTAAAGGTACTATTGGAAAGGAAATTTTTCAAAAATTTAAAGTAACCATGGAAAAAAATAGTGGTTATCAGGTTCTTTCTGAAGTGGTTCAAGTACTAGCTGGGACTTTTTCCGAACCACTTAATTTAGAACCATCTATTATAGTAAATTTGAAAAATGCCCCAGTTACATCAGTTGATGTCGAAAGAAGATTTTCTATTTACAAATATACAGTACAGTATAAATTAAAGAAATATGGAACATAGCTTTTTAAGACACAGTGTTTGAACTGCATTTGAGGTAGTGGACCAATATAAAAGTTCCAGACATTAAAACCAGAAATCATAGCAACATTAACATTGGCATGTAGAAAATATCTTTGAACTAGAACCTCCTACTTCTATCTCTCTTTTTGGGAGTTTACTAAAATAGCGAGCCCAGCCGAATGAGCCGAAAGTAGATAATCGAAATTAAGGGTCCGCACCGCGCCAAGGAATAGAACCGAACCGAACCCACTACCTACATGCACAGACAAGGCGATTGCAGATACGCGGTACGAATGGGTTATTATTTTTATAAGTTTTTGGATATGTATTTAAAACATATAATTTAACCTAAAATATTTATTTTAATATTTATAGTGCTAAATATTTCATGTGTATCTATTTTATATTATGTATATTGTTCTAAAGCTATTTTTTGTGGCGTTTGTGTAATTTATTTTTCTAAGTGGGAAATAAGCCACAATTTAACTTAAAAAATGATTTTGTTAACGTTTCGACCCCACTTCGGACGTCGTTGTCAAAATACACAGTATTAATAAATTAAACAAAAATGTTGTTGCTTAGTAAAAAAAATTTCTTCTAATAATATAATTTATTCTAACTCATTCATATCGGCAATTATTAGAAGATTTTTTTTACTAAGCAACAACATTTTTGTTTAAATTATTAATATTTTGTATTTTGACAACGACGTTCGAAATAAAAGTTAAAAAAATAATTTTTTAAGTTAAATTGTGGCTTATTTCGTATTTAGAATAATAAATTACATAAACGCCACAAAGAAATAGCTTCAGACAATATTTTAGGTGAAAAAATATGTTTTAAATAGATACGTATCCATAAACTGAAACTTATAAAAATAAAATAATCTATTCGTACGGCGTATGCACAAAAAGCTAGAAGGATCTGCAAATTCTGCAATCGCCTTCTGCATGTAGTCAGGTCGCCGGTCGGTTCGGTTCTATTCCTTGGCGCGATCCGCGATCGCGAGGCGGACCCTTAAATAGGAACCGGTCGGGCATTCTTATACCTGATTCTGACCTAGAGGTGGGCTAGAAGTATTTGCAATCATGTAACCGTAACCCATCGTAATTTTTATCTGTGATTGTGATTTAACAGAGTAACAAAATAGTCGTATTTTAAACTCCTAATTAAAAATGGTCAAAAAAATTCAACAGGTGTTATTATTTTGTCTAGGTATGATTATAAAATTAGGTCTGTTAGAATGAGAAACAATTTTATTCAAAAAGTAGTTTTTGTAATGAAAATAATATTGCATTAATAAATAATTTCATGTTTTTTTCATTGTCTTAATTGTTATTAGAAAATCTAACAAGAGCATAGGCGCCAAATTTCGGGCCAATGCTTTCTCAATGCATTCATTTTTTTCGAATTTTAAGAAAATAATAAGTATTTTTGAAAAATATAAACGCGGAATGAAAGATTACATTATTATCGAGGGCCGAAAGTCCTTTAGAATAAAAAAAGTGTCATTTTAATGAGATATTTGAAATTAAAAATCACACTCAATTTTCTCTTCTTGTTACCGCTGTAACTTATTAAAATACACATTATAGAAGTTTTCAGGGACTTTTAGCACTCCGTAATTATGTAATTTTTTATTCTGCTTTTAAATTTTTCAAAAATACTTACTAGTTATCTTAGGATTCGAAAGAAATAAATGCATTTAAATAGCATTGTCCCGAAATTTTGCGCCTACCCTCTTAAAAACGAAATACAAAGTAAACTTTAAATACCAGTATTTGCTACAAATACTTATTAGTTACTATTTGGTACTTTTAAACTAAAATTTCAGAATAGCAGCCTTTTAACCTTTTTATAATTAACTCGAGTTCTTCAATCAGAAATAATTAGACCAGCTTTGGAAATAACCGTTCGCAAGGCACTGATGTTCCAATGACACTAATTCGTTCTTGAGCTACTTGTGCATGATAAGGAAAAATATATTTATTTTCTCTCCGCCATTTTAACGAATCTTCATTTCGCGGCAACCGATCGCATTCCCTAAATCTTTGCATTTCTATTATTGTCCTGCTTGTCGTAGTGCCTCGTGGCTGATCCTGCGATCCCATAATATCATCCGGATCTGCAGATGTTTTCTCATGTTCTAATAAAATTTGAGTCGTAAATCCTTTATCTTTTTGTTCCATTCCAAGTTTTTCTGCAATAAGAGCGATTCTATTTTCTGTGCTATTTCCGCATTTGTTGGATCCTTAAAAGGAATTAGTCGAAACCTTATTCTGCCAAGAAAAGTTGAAATAGACAGTTTATCGACAGTTTAATAAAATACTCATACATTGTTGAACTAGTGTTTACGTACATATTTGTTATGCTTATAATAGCCTTAACAATTTCTTCTGGCTGAATAAATCTTTCCAACATATAAAATGTCGAATTACAACATGTGGAAACATAATAATAACACGTGCAGAATTTTACGATGGTCCACAGTGGTAACACTTTTTATTAGGAGTTTAATATACGAATATTTCGTTGCTCTGTTAAATCACAATTGAATCGGTCATTGCGAAAACAATCTAAGACCATATTTTGAGTAAAATGACGACGCTTTTCAACGCCATTAAATTTACATATAAATATATACATAAACATTTAAACTTGTTTTGCCTTTCAGAAAGATTCATTTATAACCCATAATACTTATACAGAGAGCACGTAAAGGTTGGAATAAATTAATTTTCTCGAGAATGGACAATTTTGGAAAAAAATCCCGAAAGAGGTCAATTTTTATTTTTAAATTACGACTTTTTGTCATATATATCATACTAGTGACGTCACCCATCTGGGCGTGATGACGTCATCGATTATTTTTTTTAAATGGGAATAGGGGTCGTGTGATAGCTCATTTGAAAGGTAATTTAATTCTCTATGCAGCAATATAAACGTTTACATAATTATTTATATAGGGTGTCCAAAAGAAATTGTTTTGAATTAAATTTATTGACATAAAAAGAAGGATGAATGTAATTTATTTAGTTCAAAATACATTTTACTGTTCTCAGAAAACAGAAAAAATGTTTATTTGGAAAATAATCATTCCTTTTCGCTTAAATCAAATGTTCAAACTGTTAAGAGGAAGGTGGGTGGCGGCTTTAATATTGAGTTTATGCAAAAAACAATATTTATTTGTCAAATAAACATTATTTCCTGTTTTTTCTGACAGCAGTAAAATGTATTTTAAGTTAAATATATTACACAAATTCTTCTTTTTGTCAATAAATTTAATTCAAAAAATTTTTTTTTGGACACTCTGTATAAATAATTAGTTAATGTTTATATTACTGAATAGAGAATTGAATTACCTTGCAAATAAGCTATCACACGACCCCTATTCTCATTTAAAAAAATTATAAATGACGTCATCACGTACAGATGGGTGACGTCACTAGTATGATACATATGTCAAAAAGTCGCAATTTGAAAATAAAAATTGACCTGTTTTGGTATTTTTTACCAAAATCGTCCATTCTCGAGAAAATGAATTTATTCCAACCTTTACGTGCTCACTGTATAAAATATTGTATTATCTCGGAATATCCAACTATTAATGAAAATATTTTTACGTTTCCTTAAAAGTTTACACATTGTAACATGTATTGTTTTCACAATGACTGATTCAGTTACAGACAAAAATCACAATGAATAAAATATCACTATCGTAAATTAGCCCACCTCTAGACCCGTTCGGTTGATTTAAAACAGAATGAAATGGTAAATGTAGGCGGGCTTTTGCATTTACGTAGCTTAGTTCAGAATCCAGCAGTCGACTGAGGTATTGTACTTGTATAATATAATAATTATTTGAAAATATTTTGTTGGCCAACCGCCTAGAGCCGAAATACATGTATTGGCTATGATCCGTTTAAATATCGCTGGACCTGTATGTATTCAGATAGAAGCCATAAGTTTTTATTAGAAAATTTTGAACATCGTTTGATAATCTATTGTTACCACAATTCAAAATAATATTTATATTGTTAAAATAATTGTATATGTTATGTATTTATAATATTGTAAGTATTTTTGTAAATAAAAAAATATTGTAAATTTTTTTATTACATTCATATTTTCTAGATAAATTTGCATATTTTGCATAAAATACTGCATATTTTTTCATAAAATACTGCATATTTATGCGCATATTTCATACTTTTTTATTTGCATATTTGCCTACGTCTAGTTATAAGCATGTCGTACGTTAGGGGTAACCGATCTCAGACAATAATTGGAGTCGTCGCCCCGCTCCTCCTTCAAACAATTGTCTTCGATCGGTATAAAACCCTTAGCGTTCTCCATACTTAATATACTATTTTTTATTGTTAAACAAAGCTGTAATCACATAGTGATTGAATGATATTTTAAATGCATTTCCCATTTGAAATCGAACGAGTAGACGCACATACAGACAATTTCTACGTAGATTACGTACATTAAATCGCATGCATTTGGCACGGGAAACACTATGTGTTCATGGCTTTGTTTAACAAATAAAAACTTAATTTTTAGCAATGCAAATAATCAAAACCGATACAATTTGATTTGAGCTTTCAAATGCAGTAAGCAGAATTGCTATTTTATTTTTTAATCAAAAGTTATTCGGGTTCAAAAATTGCACTTTTCCGATTTTTTCAAAGTTCAACCGCGTTTATCTCTAAAACTATGCATCCTACGAAAAAACTTGTAAGATCAATTTTTGCTGAGAATCACCCAAAAAATACAAAAAAATGTTTTGTTTTGCAAAAAATCGCTGTTATATAATTCCTCAAGTTATTTGTTTATAACACACTTATCGACATCCGGATCAACCGTTACCCAAAAAATTCGTGTTCTACCGGTCAAAATACATAAAAGAAACTTGGGTAAGTCCATCTGAATTAAGGAGGCCGTTGTACCCCCCTGGCGACAGGACTAATATATATATATATATATATATATATATATATATATATATATATATATATATATAATTGTTAATATGTAATGACTGTTGGAATGTAATAAAAATTTTATTGGGGAATGCAGTCAATAAATATTTGGGCTATTCAGTGAAACACTTTGAACTTATTAGTCGAGCTTTCGAAAATTTTATTTTCTTTATCAAGACTATCTACAAATAAAAATGTTTAAATTTAGATAAAACTCAAAACAAAACTTAACTTACTGCTCGTGGTTACAAATTAATAATTATACAACTTATATAAAAACATGAAAATTTCTTAAAAGTAATATGTAAACGTAAAAATTTTGATAGTATGTCAATTCGACATCACTCAAAAAAATGTCGTTGGACTACTATAATAATTCGATAGGTTATATATATATTATATTAACTTATATATATATATATATATATATATATATATATATATATATATATATATATTCAACCTTGTTTGTTATATATATATATATATATATATATATTTATATATATATATATATATATATATATATATATATATTTATATATATATATATATATATATATATATATATATATATATATATATATATATATATTTAAAACAAAAGATGAGAAGTTATTGGTTTAACGACCACCCGTACGATATCAATCAAATGAAATAGAGAATGTGGAGAAATCCCCTTACGAATAATTCACACATCCACCATTTTGGGTTGGGAAAATTTTTTGAATAGAATTAAAAATCCTAACACTAGTTCTTAGAAATGTGTTTCGCCCTCTTCAACCTCTCTGGGCTCATCGGTAAGGATGAGAGGTTGAATATCCTTAGACACATTCCAATCAAAAACAACATTCGTGACCAAGACATAGCAGAAGCGTAGATCTACGCCAAATCTGAAAATGACAGTCTCAAGTTTTAATTCCCTAATTACTTGAAGTAAAACATATGTTTAAAACAAAAGATGAGAAGTTATTGGTTTAACGACCACCCGTACGATATCAATCAAATGAAATAGAGAATGTGGAGAAATCCCCTTACGAATAATTCACACATCCACCATTTTGGGTTGGGAAAATTTTTTGAATAGAATTAAAAATCCTAACACTAGTTCTTAGAAATATAATTATATATATATATATATATATATATATATATATATATATATATATATATATATATAATTCTATATATATATATATATATATATATATATATATATATATATATATATATATATATATATATATATATATATGGAAGGATATATTTAGAAATTGAATTAATGATGTCATGCTATTATATATATAATGTATAGTAGCGTAACATCGTTAATTCAATTTCTAAATATACTCTTCTATATATTTATTTTTCTTAATATGTATGCGAGTTGGGGTGTTATGAATAGTATCGTATCCAACTTGGTGTCTATGCATTTTGACGTTGCGACCCTGACAGAAATTGTGGGGACATCTGGTGACTGTCTCAATTTGAATCAAACAAATTTTCCTATTGGGCTCACCAACTATCTCCCTATATAAACAATGCTATTGCTCTCCCCTGCTAAGCTGCGCAGGTTCCTTTTTATAGTTTGTACAAATCGTTCTGCTTGACCGTACCTTGCTTGGTGATATGGAGCAATAGTTCTATGGGTGATACCGCAATTGGAAAAAAAATTGTTAAATTCTGCTGAAACAAATTGTCGGCCGTTGTCAGATGCCAGCGCATGTGGATTTCCGAACGTGGCAAATATTTGTCTTAAGGCGCATTTAAATCAAAGCGAACACGAACGAACGAACGAAGGAACGAATTCGCAGGTGTTCGCTTGGTCATTCGTTCGCTACAAAGTAGGGCCATTTACATTGAAGCGAACGTTCGTATTCGTTGATGATCGGGAGTGCATATTGCCCGCAGATGTTTTTAAGATGGGCCAATGCCAGTCACACATTGTGTTTAAGTTTATTGTCGTGTTTCTTGCTGGGTAAATTTTAATACAATAATAGCTTACAAAAATACAATGTGTGTTCTGTAAGAAAAAAAAAATATCTCATACTCATATAAGTATAAATTTGATATGACTTCAATAATTTCATTTTGTCCTGTTTCTATTCTATAATTTTTTTCGTTTAAAAAAAAATTGATTTTAATAAATAAAATAAAATAGAAATTATTTCCAGACTCAAAAATAATTTATCCAGGTATTTTTTATTTTGTTGAAAATTTTGATGATAAGTTTTATTTATTAATATTTTATTTAAATCTGCCATTATCAACTAAGGTTTGAGATAAATAAAACGTCCAAAAATGTCTAGCAATTATTAATTCATATTTCTTCTTCTTCTTAAGATGCCGTGATTTATAAAATATTACTGTTTTTAGCAGCATTGCAAAGCATTTCATAACCGTGGATTCTTGTCCACTGGCGGTGGCGATTACGCAGCCATGACATCTTTCTCCCAAACCCCTCTTACCCTCTATATTTCTGTCGAGTATGTTGCTGAACAGTTTATCGTTCCCCTCGTAATATGTGCCCAAAGTATGCAGTCTTCTTACTTTTAACATAATTAAAAAGTTCCCTTTCCTGTAAACCCGCTCGTCTTAGTACTTAATCATTTCTGACTCTGTCTGTCCATGATATTCAAAGCATTCAACGTAGGCGCCACATTTCAAACACTTCAAATTTGTTGATTAAACTGGCCTTTAATGTCCGTGCTTCCACACAAAAGTACAGTTCAAACGTAACACTTTTTAGCATATAAATTACTAATAAAATATTTGTATTCATATTTCTAATAATGACAAAAGTAATGACAAATAAATTATCTTCTTAAAATAATTTTGAATTCATTAGGTAGGTACCTGTAATGTGCTTCGAACGAATGAACGCAATCTGTATTAGCAGCCAGGTAGCAGGTATTATACATTGTTTGAGGGAGCTTAGAGAATAACATAATAAAGAACCAGCTTTCTTAAAATGATTCCTCTAAAAAGTTACTTGCTCTTGATATTATGACTATATTATGTTCAAATAATAAATTGTAAATAATTTTAGCAATTAATTTGATTTGGTTACCTCATTAGTGTTTCTGGGTGGAAATTTATCCAATAAAAACATTAAGCTTTTAAAACCAAACCACTTCGAACCCTCTTTTTGTCTTTCTCGTCTAAATGACGCCAGAAGCTAATTCATTTTTTTAGTTCAGAGACATCACAACCCATTCCTATAGAAATGTTAAAACAATCATCAGTTTTTCTGTTTATTATTTTATATAGCTTCGATTTTGGGTTTCATAGGCATATTCCATGTTGCAAAGTTATGTTTTCACGACTACATAATAAACAACCCTCTCAAACTAATGTTTGTAAATAAATTAAATCAGTACTTCTAAACGAATTCGTTCGCTACCGTCTATCCACTGTCCACATTGAACAACGATTTCCTTTGATGATTCGCTAACTTACCGACATCGGTTGGAACATGTGCGAATGCGAACGAATTCGTTCGGTCGTGCTCGATTCGCTGTACAAATACAATAAAGTTAACGAACGAATTCGTTCATTCGTTCGTGTTCGCTTTGATTTAAATGCGCTTTTAGCGTTTGTATACACCACGAGCTAGTTGTTACCTTTGTAGATATAATTTCCACCCATTTTGTATATGCATCTACCACAATGAATAGTTGAGAACCAGAAATTGGTCCAGCGAAGTCAATATGGATTCTTTGCCAGGGACCTGTGGGCTCTTCCCAGTGATGTAAATGTGTCTTTGCTAGTTCATTTTGTTCTAAACAGCATGATCTACATGCTTTCACTTTTCCTTCAATATCTTTATCAATATTATTCCAGTAGACATGACTGCGTGCTGGTTGTTTCATCTTTAATATACCAATATGTCCCGCGTGCAGTTCGTTTAGAATAAATTTACGAAATTTATGTGGTATTACGACCCTTGTTCCTCTTAAAATAAATCTTGTAAAGTAAATTCATTGTCTTTGTATCCATATTGTTTCAGAGATTGACCTGTTCTTAGTGCTTTAATTATTTTCTGTAATTCGATATCATTTTCTGTCTCCTTAGCGATTATATCTGGGTTAATTTCTAATATCTGAATTTATTGTATTTGGTATAAGCCATGTTGATCTACTTCATATGTATTTGTGTTCTCAACAGGAAACCGCGACAAAAAGTCTGCGTTAGCATTCTTTGTGCTTGTTCTGTACTGTGTATCATAATCAAATCTAGATAAAAAATTAGCATAATAAAAAAGTCTCATGGTACTCAGTTCTGGTAGTTTATAGTGGGGATGAAAGATTGATGTTAACGGTGTAATCAGAGTAAATTTTCGTCCATAGCAAAAATGAAAAAAAAAATTATACCCCAGTATATCGCAGTCGCTTCCTTACCAATCTGACTGTATTTCTTTCCGGCATTGGTTAAAGTTCTTGACGCAAAAGCTATCGGTCTTTCTGAGCCGTCTTCAACTATGTGTGAAAGGACTGCTCCAAGTCCTGTTGGTGAAGCATCCGTGGCTATGATTAGAGGTTTTCTCGGATCGAAATGTGTTAATACGTTTTCACTTGAAATTTCCGTTTTAATTCTGTTAAAACTTTTTTCGCATTTTACAGTCCAGGTAAACTTGTTATCTTTATTCAAGAGTTGATTTAGAGGATTTGATATAGACGCAAGATTAGCAATAAATTTGTTGTAGTAATTAGCCATACCCAGAAAAGTTCGCAATTTGTTTATATTAGAAGGCCGTTCCACACCTATTATAGCTTTAATTTTTTTCTTTGTTCTTATGGAGCCCATCTTTATCAATTGTATGTCCTAAATAGTTTATGTTCTTTTTAAAACACTGGCATTTTTCTTTATTCACCCGTAGGTTATTTTCTTTTAGCTTGGTAAGTACCTCTCTTAATCTTAGTAATTGCTGGTCTTCTGTTGATCCTTGAATTATTATATCATCAAAAAAGCATTGTACGCCTTCTAAAGCTTTAAGTAAATTATCCATAAATCTTTGCCATAAACTGGGAGCCACTTTTACACCAAACATCAGTCTGTTTACTTTGTATGTTCCCATATGGATACTTAAAGTTTGTATTTGGGCGCTGTCTTCGTCCATCTCCATATTAAGGTAAGCTTGCTTAATATCTAATGTGCAAAATAATTTACCCCCATTCATTTGAGAAAAAATATCTTCTATGATAGGTATCGGGTATTTTTTGTCTTTAATAACTCTATTTAAAGTTATTTTGTAATCGGCACATAGTCTTATACTCCCATTACGTTTAACAATTGGTACAATGGGTGTATCCCAATTACTATGGTCGATTTTTGTTATAATACCTTCAGAACTTAGCCATTCTATTTCTGCTTCTGCTTTCGATTTTAGAGCGTATGGAATTCTTCTAGACTTCATATGAAAATTGGTTGTGTATTTTCCTGTAAGTTCAAACGAGCTTTGAAATTTGGTATTTTTCCTAGGTCTGACCTAAATACTGATGTTGCAAATTCTTCAAGAATTTGGTCTAATTTGGGTATTTCTAGTCTTCGCACATCTGCCAATTTAATATTTATTTCTTTCATCCAGTTACGTCCGCATAAAGGATCAACGTCTTTAGCTATAATGTATAATTTGCTGAAGAAGGTTTGGTTCTTGTAGTTACATTTAACATAAAACTCCAGTAGGTTTGATTACTTCTCCTGTGTAAGTTCTTAATATTAAGTCTGTTTTAAAAATTTTCTTTGGAATGTTTCATTGTTTGTACAATTTTAGTGATATAAGAGATAGTGTTTCCCCTGTATCAAATTCCATAGCAACTGGCTTATTTTCAACACTGATTGTAATTGTATATTTTTCAGATCGTTCATACTTAACAAGGTTTATTTCGCCGATAGATTCTTCACTTGTATTAGTGGTACCATCATTAATCTGGAGTGTACTGTTTCTTTTTAAACAAACTTTTGCTAAGTGTCCTCTATTTGACATTTGTTGCAAGTTCTTTTAATGCCCCAACATTCGTTGGATCTATGATCTGATTGTCCTCATCTGAAACATTCTCCCTTTAAATTGTTTAATGTTATATTTTCATGTTTTTTCTTGTAAGTACATGATCTTTGAGGGTTTTTTACAGATGTCGACAATTTGTTCACCGTTTCAATTTCATTACGTATGTCTGCAGATATTTTATTGTTTTCTATTTTTCCCATTTAAATTGATGTAGCTATCTGAACTAATTTTAAATATGTGTGTGTTTTTCTGTCTTGAAGAATTGTTATTCGAATTTCGCTGTCATGCAATCCTCTGATGAACTGTAACGATAAAAGTCTATCTATTGTGGACTTACAACAATTCTGGCATTTTAATTCACACTTAGAAGCAAGTTTCTTGAGTTCTGCAGCGTATGTTGCAACAGTTTCATTTTGTCGTAAATGTGTAACAAATTTATGTTGTTGGGCCCACAAACTAGGTTTAGGATCAATAAAGTCATCAAGTAGTGTAATTAATTCTTCAAAGCTTTTATTTAATGGATCCTCCGGAGAACAAATATTATGTAAAGTATCATAAAGTTGTGGAGAGATCGTAGATAATAGAAAGTAAATTTTACTTTGCTCATCTGTAATGTTATTTAATAAGAAAAATACCGTCAATCTCCTCGTAAAGTTATTAATTGTTTCTGTTTTTTGTAATGGTTGAAAATTAACTTTTGGTAATTGTATTTTATGGTCTATGTTTTGAATTTTCGTACTACATATACAGTCCCTGCTCAATTTATTAGACTCACCCTAGAAATATGAGTTTTTTTTTTAAATTCAAGCACATTAAAAGTATATTCAAAATGATACGGAACTGCTAAATTGGTTAAAATAACAATTACTTAATAATCGTGCTACATAATTAAGTAAAAAATAGTAACATTTTTGTATTGAATTTTGAAAACTTGATAGGTGGTAATAGAATGTGCTAAAAGTGGGCAAATATTTGATTTTTTTCAACTTTAGTTTTTTAGTGTAATTAGTGATTGGCGTTCAATTTTCGTAAAATTTGCAGTGGCAAATGTTAATATTGTTCCATGTTAATGTTAGTTTTTAATTTGTTATAATTTATTTTAAGATATTAATTTAAATATGTTGAACATGTAAATTTCTAAGAGATGAATATCTTCGATTGAATATCTTCTCTTCTGTTACTGCTTTATTAGAAAAAACCACATGTCGTCAAAGAGAAATAGCCAAAAAGTGTGGTGTATCTTACGTCACTTCGAAGGTTGAGTCAAAGACTTAAAGATAAACATCCTGTTACATCGATTTGGAGGGGTCGGTATGGCAGAAAAATTTTAGTCCTCACCGAAGGGCAACGAATTTTAAAGAATTTGACTGTGAAACACCACTGTGTGAGTTATCCATAGCGATATGAGGAATAAATTGGAAGAATAAGTGTTCAGTATCTGAGTCCACTGCACGCCGAAATTTGTACAATATGGGATTCAAATGTTATAGGCTAGTTAAGGAACCAACCAAACAACCGACTATCACCACAAATGCTCAAATAACGCTTAGTTTGACTCTGTAGTCATATAATTTTTATGCAAATTGGCCGAAATTAAGCGTCTCCTGAGCATTTGTGGTAATGGTTTTGGCCTAGGATTAAGACTTTAACTGGTCTAGGATATTTGAATCCCATACTCTACAAATTTCGGCGTGCAGTGGACTCAGACACTGAACACTCTCATTCTTACAATTTATTCCTTATATCGCTATGGATGACTCTTCTGTGTCTCACAGCCAAATTCTTTCAAATTCGTTGCCCACCGGGGGTGACTGAAATCTTTGTGCCATAACAACCCCTCTAAATCGATGTATCAGGATGTTTCTCTTTAAGTTCTTGACTCAACCTTCCAACTGACGATTAAGATACACCACATTTTTGGCTATTTCTCTTTTATTACATGTGGTTTTTTCTAATAGAACAGTAACAGAAGTGATTTGCTCAACAGAAAGATTTTTACCATCACCCATATGGAAAAATTTCAATGGAAGATATTCATGTTTTAGAAATTAATATATTTAAATTAATATCTTAAAATCAATTAAACAAAATAAAAACTAACCTTAACATGGAACAATATTAACATTTAACACTATAAATTTTACGAAAATTGAACGCCAATCACTAATTTCACTAAAAAACTAAAGTTGAAAAAAATCGACTCATTGCCTACTTTATAGCACATTCTATTACTGTCAGTTTTCTGTCAAGTTTTCAAAATTCAATATAAAAATTGCACCATTTTTAACGTAATAGTTAGATTGGCAAGATTATTAAAAATAGCAAGATTATTAAATAATTGTTATTTAACCCATTTAGCAGCCCCGTATCACTTTGAAGATACTTTTAAGGTGCTTGAAATTAAAAAAAAAACTCATATTTCTAGGGTGAGTCTAATAAATTGAGCAGGGACTGTAACATCCTGGTCGTATGATCCGTTTCTCTTTCGCAAAATTACGAGTTTGGTCTTTATCATTGTATATTTTTCTTCAAATTCAAATCTTTCTTGTGTTTCTCGTTCTATATCTGCCTCTTCAGTTTCTTGTTCGATATCATATTGTATATTTTTAAATTTCTTTATGGTTTCGTCTAACGTCTGTAATCTGGATTCAATTCCTTCGTTTGTGATTTCTCGTTCATGTAAACAGTTTTCAGTTTTTGTCAGAGCGCCTCGTAAACAGGCTCGTACTTTTTTAGCTTTTTAATGCCCATTCTACTAACCTCGTCGCCAATATTATATACAAGAAATGTGCATGTTAACAGTATTTATTCATTTATAATTAATGACAGTGACCACATTATATTAATCTAGAAACATAAAATCATTAGTAACTAAGGTAGACATTAGTAGCCTTAGATCTTAACTATTAAATATATAACAATAATTATATGCAAGTTGTATACACGATTTTTTCTATGATCATTCACAAAAAAAATATATTCGAATTTATTAATTATCTTGTAACGAAAACAAATCAAGTAGTTTGTCAGTCTGACAGTTTGTTTACATATTGAGAACTGTCAAAGCGTATGTGTTTGATGACTCGCCATTGGTTACTGCGCGTGTGCCACCTTTTTTCGCGAATCTCATATCGCGATTCTATTGGTTAAAAATCTGTATCTTAATGAAAATCTGTATCATAATGAACTTTATTATGATACAGGTAGTGGCATCATAATTGATATTTTATAGTATGAAAATAGAAAAATTATTGTTAATGTATTATTAAAGATCCACAAGGAAAAAGGTTTTCCTGTAGTTGGCTGTATACCATATACTCGTAATACAAAAAACGAATAAAGTCCTTTATAAAATGTCTATATTATTTAAAATCCCTAAAAAGGGCTACACCACAGAACTAGTTTTCGATTGGTTGACCAATCATCATCAGTGCTTTCCTAAAATGAATATAACCTTATAAAATGCTGCAAAGGTATTAAAATTTTGACTACGGTTTAAAAAAGTTGTAGGTTATACTCACGTGGTCTTATATGCTAACCACCAAAATATTTGTAATTATGTAATATATGTAAAGGAAATTTGTAATATTATATTTTGGTGGTTAGCATGGTCAGGTCACGTGAGTATAACCTGCAGCTTTTTCTAACCGTAGTCAAAATTTTAAAACCTTTGCATCATTTTATCGGGTTATATTCATTTTAGGAATGTACTGATGATGATTGGTCAACCAATCGAAAACTGGTTCTGTGATGTAGCACTTTTTAAGAACTTTAAATATATACCTTTTATAAAGGACTTCATTCGTTTTTTTGTATTGTTAAAGAATTAAACATACTAAACAACACGTGCTAGTCATTAAAAATTCAGAGAAAGCGAAAGCTTAGTCAAATAAAGAAATATATCTCTCAAATCTATACCATCCCATTTATGAATTTCGCACCAAATAACATTCCATATAGGTAATCGTTGTTTTATTTTTCTTTAATAATACATTAACAAAATAGGTATATTAAAATCAGTCTTCTTTAACTGACTAATAAAAAGTCTTATTTCTTGGTCTACTAATATTTAACATTCCGCATATGAATTTACACCAAATAACATTCCAAATACTATAATTGTTTTATTTTTATTTAATAATGCAGTAACAAGTATTTTAAAATTAATCTTCTTTTAACAGACTCCAATAAAAACTTATCTTTTTCGGTGTACGAATATTTAACATTCTGTATATGAATTTGGCACCGAATAACATTCCGTATACGCGTTTGGAAACTCGCCGCCTATTGGTTAAAATATAACCGCGTGCTGCAAAGAACCAATAGAAAACTCCTAGGTGCCAAATATTTATACGGAGTGTTTAGATGCACCCGGTATAAGTACAAAAACAAAATTTGAGGAAGTCTTTGCACAACTGTGTAAGTACTAAAGAAAATTCTAAAATAATAAAAAAACTAGCGGAATCCGTTAATATGTTCACTAAAAAATCAACTATGAAAATGAGCATAATTTTCTATAATATCCCTTACTTTTGACGAGCAGTTTATATTTTGAGCACCTTGATGCACCTTCGGATCACAACCCATTTATTACTAAATTCAAATTCAAACTAAAAATTACACATTAAACCCAAAAAAAAAGACAAGCGCAAATATTGAGAAGGTTTGATCCAATAATTATATAAACGAAATAACTAAAAAGAATATCAACACAAACCTGATTTTCAGACAAAATGAAGATGCCGTTGAATATAAACTGAAGATAAAATAGAACAACTGTGGAATGTTTTGGAAAGATCTTCGATCCCTGCAAAGAAATAATGTCAACAACTAACATGAAAAACATTTTCGGTATTGTTCGATGTATTGCAGAAGTAAATGACAGTGGATCGTTTGCTATATAAAAATAAATATAAATAATATATAGTTTGTCCTTCCTACCTGAACTTCAGGATGATTGGCCAAAGCAAATATTGCAAAACTTATGGCAGACGAGGTTGTATCGTGGCCCTATAAAAAAATATTAATTATTTTATATTTTTATTCGTGTTACTTTTACTACTATATTAACCTATAACCTAATCTTTTCACTAACTATGTATTCAGTGATTTTAGTAATTTATATGTACAACAAAAACTAATACTCAATCGAGAAAAGAGGAAAAGTGCTAAAGTGATTTCTTAATAATATATTGTTACTAAGGAACGCTTACAATTTTGAACATCTTTAACAAGAAAATACTTGGATCACAGAATATATTATTATCCTGATGTATTCTCTGCTTGGATCTTCTAACTTTTTATTAAGTTCACGTCTTAAATCAATTATTTATCAAATACACTATAATATCAATATTATTTAATCAACAACTTAAAATATTCCCGATGCCATGTCAAATATTTAAAATTGTCACTGATTGTCAATGTCTGACTGACAATATTCTATTCGACTGAGTGCGTTGTAAGACGAAGATAGATCTGGAAAATATTTCCACGGACATTGTATTCATTTTTTTCGAATCCTGAAAAAAACCAATAAATATTTTTGAAAAATTTAAACGCAGAATGAAAGAATAAATTATTACCGAGAGCCGAAAGTCCCTTAGAATAATTAAAAAAATTATTTTGAACGAGATATTTGAAATTAAAAATAACACTAAATTTTCTCTTAGATTTTCACCCCTGTAACTTATTAAAATAAACATTACAGAATTTCTCAGGGACTTTTGGCCCTCGCTAATAAAGCAATCTTTCATTCAGCGTTTAAATTTTTCAATAATATTTATTAGTTTTCTTAGGATTCGAAGCCCATTTGAACAGCATTGCAGCCGAAAATACGTACCCATCCTCTTAAGCTACAGTCGGAAAAATGAAAGAATACTCATAAACGATCACATCCATCACATATCTTGTATTTGCTGATTTTTTTTCCATAAATAAAAAACGAGAGAGATAGATTATTAATAATCTAAATCATATGTGATTGATGTGATCGTTCATGGGTCTTCTTTCATTTTTCCGACTGTAAATGAACCTTTAATAATTATTTTAACCTGAAATGCAGTTGAACTCAAAACGTCAAATAAATTTAATTTCTAACTTATATTCTGGCTTATTTTCAGTCAAAATAGTAAATTTAAATAAATACTATAAATTAAAACCACCATTTATTTTGTTACAATTTTTTTGTTTTTAAAAAAACGCCGTACTTAGATGTGTTATTTTAGCAACAATTATTATATTATTTACATAAAGTTTTTTTTTTTTTATTTTACAAAATAGTCGCATCAACCTCGGAGGTTATTAGCGACATATACATATACATAAGGTAATTTATTTACAGATGTTAGATTTTGTTAAATACATTGATATCTTTAAGGAATTTTACCAAGTGTTCAATTTTACAATTTTCTCCTAAGATTTCACTTGTTGATCCGATGATGTGGTTGTTCTGTCTCTGCAACTGGTCTTTTGGACACTCTGCAAGTACATGCTTAACACTTAGTGGGATATTACAGTTTTCACATAAAGTGGGATTAGTGTGACCAATTATGTGTCCGTGGGTAAGTCGGGTATGTCCTAGACGAAGGCGAGTAACAATGTCATGGTGAGTTCTGTTGTGAATTTGAGATTTCCACGGTTTTACAAACGTTTTCACTTCGCGAAGTTTTGAAGTTGAACTGTCCCACTGGTTTTGCCACAGATTTTTGACTTTCACTTTAATAAATGATTTTAAATCATTAAGAACTACATCTCTCACTTCACTCGCGGTTTCACTGTCCCTGGCTTGTTGGGCTGTCCGATCCGCCGCTTCATTTCCTTGGAGGCCAATGTGTGAAGGAACCCATAGGAATTGTACAATATGGTTGTTGTTTTGAATGGTAGCTAGTTCTTTTTTAATTAGGAAAGCAATTGGATGCTTCGTGTACAGTTGGTTAATGGTATGGATGGAACTGAGGGAATCGGTAATTATAAGAGCATTGGATATATTACTGGAGTTAATATGAACGAGAGATTGATAGATGGCGTATAGCTCGCCAGTATGTATACAGCTTAAGGATGGTAGTTTATACTCAAGTGTACTATTTGGAGTAATGACAGCTGCCCCAACTCCAGTAGATGTTTTAGAAGCGTCTGTATATATATGATAGGATTTAGAAAATTTTGTTAGTTTGTTGAATGTTATAGTTATAATTATTGAATGTTCAGCTCCTGGGATAATTCAGTCGATGTATCCGTGTCAGGTTCTTCATCCTCGTAGTTGTCTTTTGTGAGCTGTCTCGTAATTTTTTTGTTAAGCTTTGTACATTTCAATTTTAATGAGCGTTCGGATGTATATGAATGAATTTTGGTAATGAGTTTTTTAAATCCTAGAATGTCTACTGTATATTTATTTACAACGCTGATAACATCTTTTGTTCCATGAGCGTTTTCAAATAAATCAACTGTTTCCTCAAAAGTTAATATTTGCTTTTCGGAATTGAATAATTCTTTAATTGGTTGCATTAGCGTTTCTAATGGTATTGTTGATATTTTTGTTTTTATTCTTTTTTGTTTCTGAGTTGGCTTTGAAAATACATCGTCACTAGCTGATGTCTCAATCGGGGGTGATATTGCTTCAGATACAGTTCGTTTGGAGGATGATTTAGATGTATTTTCTTCGTTGGATACTCTAAATTCTTTTGGTGCTGGATTCTCTTTATTTTCATTAACCGAGCAAGAATTATTGCTTAGACTGGAAGATGAAGGCTGGTTAGTTATGACTATGTGAGGTGAGGGGGCTGATGAGGTGGATATATTTGGTTTAGATATCACTGGCATTGTATTATCTGTAGTTGATGTATCAAGAGGTGTTAGGTTGGTTGTAGATAGTATTTTTGTTAGTGGCGTTGAATTATTTGATATGTTTGTAGAAGTGCATGTTGTTGAAGGTGTAATAGCAGTCGTTTCTGTTGAAGTTACTGTACTAGGTTCGTTTCTGTTTGAAAGTGTAGCAGTTGGGACAGCTGTTTCTGAGTGATTTACATTTACTGAGCAACTACTGGAAATATGGCCATGTTGTTTGCAAATGAAACATAAGTTGTCTAATGTCAAAAAAATTCAATTTGTAGTATCTTCATGAGTTATTAAAATGGTATCGGGAATTGGACCTGTGGGTGGAGATACGTAAATATGTCGACGGAAACTGAGTACATGTTTGTATTCAGGATTGTTGGTTCCTATTCGCAAAAATGACATTGATGAAGTTGGTTTTAGCCCTAAGAGCAGTAGTTCGTTTTCTATTACCTTATGCGGGATAGTGGGAGAAACATTGGATATTAGGAGTCTTTCACTTGGAGTAATTAGTCTACGGACTTGAATTTGTGTATTGTTTACAGTGATGAAACCTCTACTGTTTGAAAAAAATTCATCTACGACTTGTTTGGTTGAGAAATAGATACAGATACGATTGTTGGTGATTCTTGATGAAAAAATAATGTGTTTTGGACTAACTAAAGCTCCTACCGCTAACAAGTATTCTTCTAATTTAACATCGTTGAGAGAATTAAAAACTACTGCTTGTAGCTTGGATGGATAGATTGTTTCTTTTTGTCTACTAGCTGCAGCAGAGTAAGATAAAGGTTTTTGTGATGTGGATTGCGATAATGATTCATCGCTATTATTAGTGACGTCGAATTCCATTTCTCAACACCATTTGATTTTCCTAAGTACGGACCTGTTCCGCTTCGGATTTTGGTAATTGTCTTTAAAGACAAAAAATTGGTGTCGATTAATGACTGGTGTTGTTTATTGACGGTTTTATAAAATTCTTTGGTTATGAAATACTTATTAATAGAAAAATATGTACTCACAGAAAATGTTTTTCTATACACACTTAACTAACACTATTATACTTGATGTTAACGTAGTGTAAGAATACTATGATTGGTTTTTGTAAGTTAAATTTACTATTTGTCAGGATCGATCAAAAAGCATGTGTGCTTATTCGATATCAGTGCCGGACTCCCATTTACATAAAGTGATTAGCGCGCTAATAACTTGCAAAAAATCGCAAAAGTTGGAAAATATAATACATTGTGAAGTAAAATGAGATGAAACTAGTAAAGGTGGAAATTATCGATATAAACGTATAAATTAGCATTACATTACATAGTTTCCCATCTTTAGACGTATTGGAGGAGAATGACAACTGTCACTGTGACAGAAGAAGTTTATAAAATATTTTTGTCACAGATTTTTGTCTAAAGGTGGGAAACTATGTACTGTTCTGTTAGTTTATACCTTTATATCGATAATTTTCATCTCTACTAGTTTCATCTCTTTTTATTTCACTATCTATATTTTATTATGTTTTCCATTTTTTGCATTATTTTGCCGGTTATTAGCGCGCTCATCACTGTATAGAATGTTGAGATTAAATACCAACGAAAATCCGTCCAACACAATCAAATATGCTTGCTTTTCTTGCTTTATCATCATAAAAGCGTTGAATAGTGCTAAAAAAGCAACTGCTTAAAGTATAGTAGTTTACTTTTAGTCGTCAATTTTGAAACATCATTTTGGAATACTAACGTTACTGCCGACTTAGGTTTATTATTTTAGCAGTTCTTATTTGTTACAGATTATGGAGATATACGATATGCCATTTATTATAAGTTTAATGACTATTTCATCAATAAAGTAATATTCGTAAACCAATACACTGCCAAATTTCACTCACCTCAAACATAAATGTATCAACTTCCTCCCTAATGTCGGTCCTTAATAAAGGTTCCCCATCCATTGTATAATCTAGGAGCAAATCTAAGAAGGCCTGTTTTTTCTTTATACCAATGTTGGTGTTTTTATCAACTAAAATTTCTGTTTTTTTCTTTTTTTCAGATATTTTTTTGTCGATAACACTATCGGTATAAGCATGAAGTACTTTTAAAGCTATCTTTTCACGGTAATAGTTTAGAGTTAGAGGATACAATGAAGGGTCTAGAGGAGATAAAATTCGTTCTACAATTATGGAGCACATCGATCTGGTACTTCTTACATATGGAGAAGTTGAATCGGTTTGTGCATTTAACTTTATCCCCATGGCTGCCTCTGGAAAATAAGTTTGTGTTTAGAATATTCATAAAAGATTTTTACGTTTTATAATTCATAAACAATGATCATATTAACTAAACAATTTTTTCTTTTTTATTTCTTCTTAATACTTAGAGAGGATCTGCCTTTTTATCTGACCAGCAAAACTTCTCAAAATAAAATAAACCCGACAAAATTTTTCTAGTCAAAGCAGCTATGATTTTTTATTCAATATTAAATAATTCCTTGAATTATCTATTATAATAAAATAATAGAAAGAAAGAAATATAAGAAATATTACACTATTATAGACAAATACTTAGCCTCTCCACCCGATGGCGTCATTATCGCAAGAGGAATCTACTCTCGTATAATACATTCTTGTAGATGGCCGATATCAAAATCTCAGCCGAATTAGGGAAACCAACGATCTGTCAAACTATTCCAATATATCTGGCGGCTGGCATGCAATACATTGAAGGCATATGATAGTAGGTATAGTGTTATTTTAGTATTTTAAAGTAATTTTCGTATTTTATGTCCGTGTAAGTATTGCTAAATACTTCTGTGACATAGTAAAAAATATTGCTTACGCCAATAAACTTTAATAAGTAGTTAAAAAGTTTTAACTAAGTAATTTAGAAGATTGAAGAAAGCTAGGTTAACACATTCACAGACACGCTGTCATTTTATACACGTATTCTTATGGAGTAAATGACTTCATATGCAGTCATGACCGCGAATGTGTTAACAAATTTTATGTTTTATAAGTTTAATAAAAAATAATATTGAGCATCCCTAAAATAGATTTTAGGTAAAATCATCGGGGTAATATATATTTTATTATTTTAGGTACCTAGTAATACCACATTGTATCTTAAATTTGAAATTTTAATTTAAAGAAAGTATCCAATAAAATCGCTTGTGTGCAGTGTTGCCAGAGAAATTTTTGTAAATGCACCGGAATGACTGGAATAGTGACACAAAGTACAAAAACTTAAAAAAAAATACGTTTAATATTCTTTGAAGCAAATTTCTTATGTCACAAAATTTTAGGTTTTTACTTTAGGAGACTTTAGTATCAAAAGTTTGGTTGTTAATTGTATCAAATTTGTACAATTGTAACAACCCTGGCAACGCTGAATTGCCTGCCATACGTCCTGTCATTAAAAATCACGTGGTTTGGATTGCCTAATTGGACTAGTACCGGTAGTTTTGTTTTGACCGCGTGTGTAAAGTGTAAGCAGGCCGCACATCAAAGAAACATGAAACGTAAATTACGTTTCATGGAAATAAACCACTGCTAAACAAATATACGTCCGGTCATTTATGAAACTCTCCGAAAATAAAAATGTGTCATGAGCATGAATCACACTCGTTTCATTGGTAGGCGGAGTTTGAGATTTGTTTAGCAGAGTTTTCTTTTCATGAAACATGTTTTTCGTTTCATGTTTCATGTTTTTCGTTTCATGTTTCTTTGGTGTGCGGCTTGCCTAAGGGAATAGTCCTGGATTCCGCGTATCAAACAAAAGGTTATTGAAGCAAGCTGAAAATTTGTTCATAGCTTAACGGTGTCGAGTCAACAAATTTTGATGTATGGACAAGTTTGTGATTTTGAAAAACAGCAGGTTGTTTTTAAGTTTATTAAATAGCCAACGTTATATTTTTTATAATATATGAAAAATGTTTGACCTACAAAAATGTAGGTCATTTTAAGCAGTCCGACACGTAGAACATGTCAAGTGACTGGAACTATGTTGGTTATAATAATAGCAGTCCGATTTTGGCATGAGAGTTTAATGAATGGTAAAGAGAAGTGTTCGTAGTGAGAAGTTCGTAACTATCTATATCTTATAGGTTAAAACGTCGGACTGTGAAAACTTCCCATGAATTTTGTCGGACAGAACTTAAAATTGATTTTTTACCCTTGCATTAAACTCTCATGCAAAAATCAGACTGCTTTTATCACCAACATAACTAATGTTATCTGACATACTCTACGTGTCCAACTGGATAAAACACCCAACATTTTTGTCGGACAAACAATTTTTCATATATTGACGTTGGCTATTGAAGTTGACGTTCAGAGAAATAAGGAAAAAAAATATCCTGTTGGTGACACAACCCCCTCCAGGCCGAAACCAAATTTTTTGAGTAGTATGGATATCTATATTGATAACCTATATGTTTCCTGTAGCCGATTTTGCTGATATACATAGTTATAAACAAATGAAGATCAAAAAACGGTCAATTTTCGCTTTTTTCGTCTATAACCAAAAAGTTAAGTATTTTCAACAAATTTGAGAGCAAGGAACTCATAAACCGTATAAAAAACTTTAATATGGCGTTCGCTGAATATGTCTATCCTTATTGGTTGCTTAGAAAATTGCAAAATAAATCATAAATTTTGAGTCTTTATAAATATTCATAACTTATGTAAAAATTAACTTAGAACTTTCTTATTACACGGAATGTTGAGACTTCTGGTGCTTAAATCATACCCAAAATTTCAAAGCAATTGGTCAAATAGTTTAAAAGGTATTTAATTTGTTTATCCCAAATTAATTTTTTTTGCAACGGTATAAATCAGAAAATGATGAAGTTATACTAATAATTTGCATAGTTTATGAAAGCAGAAGATATATACTATTAATTTAATTACAAAAAAAAAAAAATACAAAAAACAATTTTAAATACTGCAAAATTATTTTGCAAAAACATGTGAATTTAAAAAAGGGGGGGCTAACTTCGTCCCTAATTGTCCTAGGACAATTGTTTTTCTTTTTGAATGTGTATAAAAATTCAGTCTTTTCAAATATGAAAAAATAATTTTTCTACGGGTAACGGTTAAAAAGTTATTCTGATTGTTTATAAGTAAGCAAATAATCAACGTGTTTTTGCAACATAATTTTACACTGTTTAACCTTTAACTACACGCGCTGGCGTATTATGTACGCCAGATATAAGAATTCTACTGCAAATATATTTAAAAATTTAATTTTTGACGTTGTTTATCTCTCTAACCTATCACTGGAATGTTCTTTACAATTTTGTTTTAGTTTGGTTATAATCGGCTTTCTGGGAAGATCGTAATTTACGGTTTATTATTTGTTGTTTCCGGTGGTGGACAATATACGGCACGATTATATTATGGCACAAAATATATTTTTCTTTATAAACAATACTTTTTCTCCTGTAAAAAATTACATTTCAAAAAAATTTTATTAGTAATTTTATTTATCATGGAATCCAGTTATTCCATGATTCCAGTTATAAATCCTAATTGGCTTACTGAGAAGGAACTCCAAGTATTCACTGATGCCAAATAAGGTTTATACAAACAACTAAGTGTATTTAAAAAAAAAAAAAAAATCAAGTCCGCTGCTTTTAAGTGTATTTTCTTGTGGCGTATAAAGTGGCGTTGTTATAACTTGATGCGCGGGTAGTTTAAGGTTAAAATTACTTTTTGTCATTTTTTTTAATTAAGTCAATATTATAAATGTTCTTCCATAATCTGTCAGAAGTCTTAGTGTAACCTCATAATTTTGTGACTTATAGTGTTGCAAAAAAATGAATTTGGGATAAACAAATTAAATAACTTTTAAACTATTTGACCAATTGTTTTGAAATTTAAAATATAATTTAAGCGCCAGAAGTCTCAGCAATTCGTGTAATAAGAAGGTTCTAAGTTTATTTTTACATAAGTTATGAATATTTATAAAAACTCAAAATTTATGATTTATTTTGCAATTTTCTAAGCAACCAATAAGGATAGACATATTCAGTGAACGCCATTTTGAATTTTTTAGACTATTTATGAGTTTCTTACTCTCAAATTTGTTTAAAATGCTTAACTTTTTGGTTATATACGAAAAAAGCGAAAATTTACCGTTTTTTGATCTTCATTTGTTTATAACTATGTATATCATCAAAATCGGCTGCAGGAAACATATAGGTTATTAATATAGATGTCCATACTACTCAAAAAATTTGGTTTCGGCCTGGAGGGGATGTGTTACGAGAAAAATCTTATTTCTCTGGACTATAAATTTAAAAGCAGCCTGCTACTCTTTTTTAAAATCATAAACTTGTCCGGGTGACACGTTTATCATGTTTTCCAGTTAAAGATTCCCGTGTTCCAGTATCGAGGATACATCAAAGTTTGTGCGACTCGACACCGTTAAGCAATGAACAAATTTTCAGCTTGCTATTAATAACCTTTTATTTGGTACGCGGGATCCAGGACTAGAACGTGTGTGGGTATTTTAGGAAAATAAAAAAAGCAATATCGGCGGGTGATTTCGACCCTTTGCGGGAAATACCGCAGCAAAATCAAAGAGCGCTTGGATACCGTACATGGTAACTTTTCTCGTTATGCATATATGCCGACTGCCAAAAATTGGTTTAACGAGTTTCAACGTGGTTGCACGTCAGTTTTTGATAAGTCACGCCCAGGTACCTCTAAAACGGCTACCACGGAGGATAACGTGACATACATATCCACGATCTCGTAATGGAAGACCGCCGCTGAAGGTGCGCGAGATAGCTGAGACAGTAGCCATCTAAAAAAATTGTGGTGGTTATATTAATGCATGACATTTTGGACATAAGAAAGCTGTCCAGCATTTGCTCACTACCGACAATAATCGCAACCATGAGACCACTTCAGAGCAGTGTCTGAGGCTGTTTAAGCGTCATCTAAGGAGTTTTTAAATATTTTGTTTCATAATCGTCGACGAAACGTGGTTCCATTGGTACAAACCAGAGACTAAGGAAAAGCCAATACAGTGGACATCAACCAATGAATGTACCCTGAAGTGAGTGAAGACTATGCAATCGGCTGGAAAGGTGAAGGAAACCAATTTCTGGGATTCACAAGGTATGGTTTACATCAACTTCCTGGAAAACGACAAAACAGTCACACTGCCGTGCTAAGCCCAAAGGCGGTATCTAACATTTGATAAAATGGTGGCAAAATCGATTTCAAAATTGAGTGATAAAATTTTGGCCCGTTAGGGATTTATGGACTAGCTAATAGTTTTTATGCATAGATATATGTGTCAGTTTATTAAGGGAACCATTAATTATATTTTAAAACAAAGTTTTATAGAAAAAAAGGTAGATACCGCTAAAACGTCTTATCAAAAATTACTATAAAACTAAGCCTATTAGCGGTATGTGGTTTACAGTTCTGATTGATATGAAATAAAAAGCTTTTCTGTCTATTAAAGTTTATTAAATTGAAACAATTAAATATAATATACGTCCGTTGTTCTCATCATTGTCTGATTCATCATTTACTACCGGAATTGTTGACCAAAACTCTAGTCTATTTCCAGGAATTATTTTATTGGTATTATAGCCATAGTTTCAAAAGTTATACATTACTTAAAATTATGCTAAATTTAAAAGAATTATAAAAGAAACGAAATAACAACACAAGTATAATTAAATGTTATTATTTGTTGAGCCACAATATGACAACAAATTGACAATCTTTTTTAATTCTCGTTATTTCTGTTTTCTTTCAAGAGTCAATAAATACATGTAGACCTGAATCCCGCGTACCAAAAAAAGTTGATTAATAGCCAACTGAAAATTTGTTAATAGTTTACGATGTCTAGTCGGACAAACTTTGATGTATGGGAACACTGGAACAGGGGAAGTTTTAATTGTAGAACAGGTTAAAAATTTGGAGCGTCAGACTACGAAAAATGTCCATGTATTTTGTCGGACAGAACTTATAATTAATTTGATACCATTTCATTAAACGCTCACGCAAAAATCAGACTGGTTTTTATCACTCACTGGGCATTTTAATGAGTGTAACACGAAGAACATGTCAAATGAGAGGAGTTATAATGGTGATTAATAGCAATCGAATTTTTGCATGAGAGTTTAATGAAACGGTAACAAATCAGTTCTGTACAACAAGTCGTAATCTGACGTTCCAAATTTTTAAACTGTTACACAATAATTAAAACTTCCCCTGTTCCAGTGTTCCCGTGCGTCAAACTTTGTCAGACTAGACACCGTTGAGCTAATAACAGATATTCAGCTTGCTTTTAATCACCTTTTTTTTTGGTATGCTGGATCCAAGCCTAATATTGGTTCATTAATAATAATGTTCTATTTGTGATAAAATATAGACAATTAAATTAAATAGACAACCAAACAACATACCTTGTGTCTGGTACATACAGAAAAAATATTTAGTATTAGAATGGTATTACCTCATAATTAACATTTTTTATAAAATCTTTTATAGTGCGTCTAATAATTTAGCCAGAAACTGTATACTACGGACTACGGAAAAAAACAGAATCTAGTCAGATTTTTATCAGCTGGTAAACATCTGAGGTTAGGCGTTTTAAATAATTTTATTGTTAAAGGCAAGCGTCCACAGACCCGCATCGTACGCATCGGACGCATCGTACGCAACGGATTTTAGTTTGCCTTGTACAGAAACTTATGTAACCGCGTCCACTGATCCGCATCGTACGGATCGCATTATCGATTGTCAAACTAAAATCCGTTGCGTACGATGCGTACGATGCGGGTCTGTGGACGCTTGACTTAAACAAACTGGAACATGAAGTAAAATCCCCTTTTTAGTTTATTGTTAAACTCACTTTCATTTTTTTTATAACACAGCTTGATCATTTTACGACACCATATTTTTCGTCCAAGTTTTGTAAATTTAAACTATACTTTTCACTTTCTCTTCTCATCTATTATAATTTGTCAGCGACAAAGGTTTAATATTTTACGATAATTTATAGAGCTTTAAAAACTTTATGATAGCCGATATCGGCCCAACTATTATTATTGTGCACTGTGCAGGTTATAATCTCATTTTAGATAAGAAGGATAAGCAATAAAATAGTATTTGTTATTTCGCAGATTATGTTTGGTAAAATACCATTAGTTACAGTAATCAGAGCAAATTTTAACATTTGAGTAGTTGTATTGTACAAACTAGTTAAATTATATTATGATTAAAATATGATCACATTGTCTTTCAGACCAAAAGATACCTAATTATGAGATATATGTATAAAATTTTTTAAATATTCAAACTGCTCTACTAAAAAGTTACTTAAAATGACATAGTGTAGTTTATCTTCGAGGTCCAGAAATATTCTCAACAAAGCTCTGATTTAAAAACAAATTTAATCGAACTGATTCATAGTTTTGAATACCATCATTAATTTTTGAACAAATAGTATCATTAATCAGGTACCTAGAAAATTTATAAAGGAATAAAACCAGTTAGTAGTCCTGTATCCCACGTACCAAAAAAAAGTTGATTAATAGCAAGCTGAAAATTTGTTAATAGCTTAACGGTGTCTAGCCGGACAAACTTTGATGTACAGGAATACTGGAACAGAGAAAGTTTTAATAGTGGAACAATTTAACAATTTGGCACGTCAGATTACGAAAACACCCCATGTATTTTGTAAGACAGAACTTCCAGTTGATTTGTTACTGTTTTATTAAACTCTCATGCAAAAATTAGACTGCTATTTATCACCAATATAATTCCTGTCATTTGACATGTTCTTCGTGTTGGACTTATTAAAATGCCCAATTGGTGATAAATACCAGTCTGATTTTTGCTAAAGAGTTTAACTAAATGGTAATAAATCAGTTGGAAGTTCTGTCCGACAAAATACATGGAACGTTTTCGTAATCTGACGTTCAAAATATTTAACCTGTTCCAAAATTATTAAAACTTCCCCTGTTCCAGTGTTCCCATACATCAAAAGTTTGTCTAACTAGACAGATAGAAGCTATTAAAACATTTTTAACTTGATATTAATCAACTTTTTTTGGTACGCGGGATCCAGGCCTACAGCATTTTTGTATAAAACTTACGTAAAGGATTCTCAAAAGATTACTTAAAGATGTCCCAAATCTACAATGCCGTGGAGAGAAATCCTGAGATAGGTAGATTTTTATTTTTAAATTATGACTAATTGTCAAAATAACTGTCAAAGTTTAAATACATAATTCAAAGTTTCTCTTCGAATTTTGTGATTTAACCACAGATTATTTAACGTAGATAAAATTTGTTCAGTCCATTCTTGTATCGACATATCGAAGTAATTTAGTACAGCAAAAAAACACCCTGTTCGGGACTGTGACAAGCCCAGTCCAGGAAAACTAATACACAGGTACGCAAATAATGATAAATATATTTTTCAAAATATGTTTCCATCCGGGATAAATACAGAGTTTAGTAATAATTCAATAACCAACCCACAAATGTATCAACAAGTCAACACACAAGGGCAACTAGCCATGAATGTACAAACCACGCCATATCTAATATCGATGTCGCAACCAGCACCAACTAAACCAATGCCACCTAACTTGTACCCTCCACTACCACAGACACAAATTCCATTAGTGCCGATCACATATCATAGTTCTGCTTCAAATTATCAATTACAACGATTGCCATCCGCCAGTGAAGAAGAGGAAGAAAACAACGAACCAGCTAGCAGCAACGATTGGCAAGAAATTAGAAGTTCAAAAAGAAGAAAAATCAGAAAAACAACAGACAATGCAAACAGTACAAATATTATTGTAACAGAAAATAGATTTGAAGCGCTAGAAAATGAAGTAGTCCCTCCCAAGCAGAACAACACAGCAAACCCTCCACCAATTTTCATACACGGTGTACAAGACTATCAAAAAATGGTACAAAAAATTAAGGATGTAGCAGAAAGGGAAGAATATCATACAAAAAGTTTAAATAACAATGTCGTAAAATTAAGTTGTGGCACGCCAGATACATATTGAAAAATGGTTAGATATTTTAATGAACATAACATTTATCACCATACATATCAGTTAAAACAGGATCGAGCCTATAGAGTTGTAATAAAATACCTTCACCACTCTACTAACACCGAGGATATAAAAAACGAACTCCTAAAACTGGGTCATAAAGTTCGAAATATTATAAATGCACAACACAGAATTACTAAAGAGCCACTTAATTTGTTCTTCGTGGATCTCGAACCGGCAGCAAATAACAAAGATATTTATAACTTAAGGGGGCTACAGAATAGAGTTATTGAAATTGAACCTCCCCGAACAACCAAAAATCGCAGAATACAATGCATGAGATGCCAATCGTACGGTCACTCCAAGTCATATTGCAATAAACCATTTGTATGCGTTAAATGCGGAGGAGCCCACAATACCACAACTTGTAAGAAGACTAGAGAAACTCCAGCAAAATGTGCATTATGTGGTGGGGATCACCCCGCAAATTATAAAGGATGTGAACATTACCAAAAAATTTATAATATTAATAACAGGTATCATAACAGAGGAAACGTATTAAATCCAGCAATAAATCAAATACATACACAACCCAGAATATATACACAACCCAGGATTCAGAATCAGTATGAAAGTTACGCTCAAGCAGCAGCAAATAATCAGAACAATAACGAAGATACAGCGAGTATACTTACCAAATTTCTAGAAGAGTTTAAAAATTTATTTAACCAGCTAATGCAACAAAACAGTATGGTGCTCAACATGATTTCCATGCTAGTAAATAAAGTAAACTAACAATGTCTAAGTTCATAAGAATTGCCCAATGGAATGCCAATGGTCTTCCTAATCATAAAGAAGATATAAAACTATTTCTGGAACAAAATTTCATTGACATACTACTAGTAAGTGAAACCCATTTTACAGACAGAACCTACTTCAAGATACCTAAGTATAAATTATATTACACAAATCAACCAGATGGTACAGCCCACGGAGGTTCAGCCATATTGATAAGAGAAGCTATAAAACATTATGAAATGCTAAAATACGAAACAAATCACATTCAAGCAACATCGATAAAAATACAAACTCTTCCATATGATATAACTGTCACAGCAATTTATTGTCCGCCCAGGCATAGACTTACAAAAGAAGATCTTCTATCCTTTTTCGAAACTCTAGGGCCAAAATTTATAGCAGGTGGAGATTACAACTGTAAACATACGCTATGGGGTTCACGCCTAACAACCACCAAAGGCAGAGAGCTAGCAAAAGTTATCCAGGATAAAAGCTACTCATTCCTATCGACGGGCTCACCGACATATTGGCCAACCGATCCAAATAAAACACCAGACCTATTGGATTTCTTTATTACAAACGGAATATCTCAATCATATACAGATGTAGTACCAAGTTTTGATTTATCATCAGATCATAGTCCCATAATTGCCACAATTAGCACAACGGTGATAATCAAAAAACCAACACCTCGACTGCATAACTTCAAAACAAACTGGGACACATACCGGCTAATCATAGAACAGGAAGTAAATCTACTAGTGAGATTGCAAACTCCCGAACAAATAGAAACAGAAACTAATCATCTAATCAACTTACTTCAAAATGCTGCCAAACAGTCTACCCCTCAACCTACACAAAAAAAATTTTCAACCAACATTCCTCTTGAAATAAAAAGACTAGTAGCAGAAAAACGAAAAGCTAGATCAATTTGGCAAAGAACTCACAGACCAGACGACAGGACAATTTATAATAACAAAACAAGAAACTTAAAAACAGCTCTAGAACAGATGAGAAACAACTCATTTGAAAACTATGTATCAAACCTTTCGCGTCAAGATAACTCTATCTGGAAACCAATCAAAAACAAAAATAAACCAATAAATACTTCACCTCCAATTCGGAAAAACTCATTACCACCAGGACCATGGGCAAAAAGCAACAAAGAAAAAGCTGATTTATTTGCTGAACATCTAACTGAAGTCTTCAAGCCACACGACAATGACCAAGTACAAGAAGTAGAGCAGGAACTAGCCTTACCAATTAATCAACGAGAGCGACTAACTTTAATTACACCGAAGGAGATCAAAGATGAAATTAATCATTTGAATGAAAAGAAGGCACCAGGCACTGATCTCATAACAGCAACAATGCTAAAACAACTTCCTAAAAAAGGTATAATGAAGTTATTGTACATATTAAATGCAATCTTAAGACTAAATTATTGGCCTATATCACTAAAAATTGCCCAAGTAATTATGATAGCGAAACCTGGTAAAGCTTTAACGGATGTTTCATCATACCGCCCAATAAGTCTACTGCCAATAATGTCAAAACTTCTTGAAAAGCTGTTACTTAAAAGAATTATGAGCGACCTAGAATTCCAAAACTGGATCCCAGAACACCAATTTGGATTCCGGCAAGGTCATTCTACAGTGCAACAATGTCATCGCATATCAAATGTAATTAATAGAGCTTTGGACAATAAACAGTATTGCACAGCAGCCTTTCTGGACATCAGCCAAGCATTTGATAAGGTATGGCACCCAGGATTACTTTATAAAATCAAAAAATCCCTACCCAACAAATACTTTGACTTATTAAAATCATATCTAAATCACAGAGAATTTGAAACTAAAGTGGAGGATGAACTATCAAACCGTAACAAAATTCAATCAGGAGTCCCACAAGGTAGTATATTGGGTCCACTTCTTTATGTACTGTACACATCCGATTTAACAACCTCTCCACAAACCACCATTGGAACTTTCGCTGATGACACAGCAATATTTGCAACTGAAGAGGATCCAAGAGCTGCAGTATTAAAACTTCAAGAACACCTAGACCAAATTGGACAGTGGTTAAAGAAATGGAAGATAAAAGGTAACGAAACTAAGTCAACACATATAACTTTCACACTAAGGAAAGACCAATGCCCAAATATTAGCCTTAATCAAGTCAACATACCACAACAGAACATCGTCAAATACCTGGGGCTTCATCTTGATTCTAAATTAAACTGGAAACAACACATTTTAAAGAAGAAGAAACAAATTGAGTTGAGAGTGAAAGAAATTAATTGGCTTATAGGTAGAAAATCTCGACTCTCAATTGAGAACAAACTGCTGATTTATAAAACAGTCATCAAGCCTATATGGACGTACGGTATAGAACTATGGAGTTGTGCCAGCAAATCAAACACAAAAATTATCCAAAGAACTCAATCAAAAATTCTACGCACCATCGCAAATGCCCCGTGGTACATTTCCAACCAAACCCTTCATACAGACCTAAACATCCCGTTAGTCAGCACAGTAATTCAAGAAAGAGCCAACAGACATCACGAGAAATTGGAAGACCGCCCCAACCAATTAATATTACCATTACTACAGCCACTAAACAACAGAAGATTGCGAAGATTATGGCCCATAGATCTTCGCTGAAACTGAGGTGAAACCGCTGGGTGATGTACCTCATAACGCCATTTTAGTGTACAATAATACATTGATATGTGTTATTGTACTTGTTATCAAATTAGCTTATAGAATATGTAATTCTGATTGTTAATAAATGCTTACAAAAAAAAATATGACTTTCTTGCATATACATCATACTAGTGACGTCATCCATCTGAGCGTGATGACGTAATCGATGATTTTTTTAATGAGAGTAGGGGTTGTGTGGTAGCTCGTTTGAAAGGTAATTTAATTCTGTATTCACTAATATAAACATTAACATAGATGTTTATACAGGGTGTCCAAAAAATGGTTTTTATTAAATTAATTTACACAAAAAGAAGAATGTAAGCAATTTATTTAATGCAAAATATATTTTACTACTGTCAGATTAACGGATAATAATGTTTATTTCACAAATATAAATATTGCGTGTAGCTTAAATTCAATATTCAAACTGCTGAGATGGGTGGGTGACAGTTTTAACAATGCGAAAACAATTTAAGCGAAAAACAATGTTTATTTGTCAAATAAATATTTCTTTCTGTTTTATGGCAGCACTTTAAATGTATTTTGAAACAAATGGATTTACATACATCCTTCTTTTTGTCTCAATGTACTTTAATTCAAAAAACAAATTTTTGGACACCTGTATAAATAATTATGTTAACGTTTACATTACTGAATAGATAATTAAATAATATTTCAAATGAGCTATCACGCGACCATTACTCTCATTTAAAAAAATCATCGATTATGCTATCACGCCCAGATGGATGATGCAACTAGTATGATATATGCCAAAAAGTCATAATTCAAAAACAAAAGTCGACCTGTCTCAGGATTTCTCTCCAAATTCCTCCTTCTCGAGATTATGAATTTATTCCTACTCAAACGTCTTCACTGTATATAAAGACTTTAAAACTCAATTAAAAAAAAAAGAAATATTTTTTAACTATGAAAAGCTCTTACCCCCTAATTCAAGACATAAATTATCCACTTGGCCCAGAGTCATAATATCATCCAGGACAACATAATCATAATTGGTTAGTTCTTGAAATACTATAAACAAAAATAAAAATAAGTTTCAATAGATATAATAATCTCGAAAAGTTCCCTCGCTAATTACTTCTCCAATAGGCTGTCTTGTACTTAATAACTGGGCATCAATATTATTAGAATTATCTGGCACCTCTAATTGACATTGCGAACCACTAGTTGTTAACTTTTTAGAACTTTGTTCAACTTTATTTTGTTGAAATTCATTACCTAATGAATTATTTTGCAAAATATTTTCTACGGTGTTTTCACTAGCGGAATAATCCTGGCTTTTATATAGCAATAAAGCCCGTTTTAAAATGTTTCTCGATCTACTCGACATTGCTAGGAAGGCACAAACGTAATAAAAAATTAATTATTTTCTGTTCAAACAAAATCACTTTTTAACTCGCCAAAACACACCAAAACGAACTCTGCGAACAACTCTTTTAACTAACACAATAAATATAACTCTGTAAAGTTAGTCCGAATTTACTTTGTAAAGAGGAAAACTGACAGAGCGTGTTGCGACATTATGAGTGAAATAAAAAAATGTAACAGAAAAAGATAAAAACTGAAGACGGAATTCAACCCAACGTGAAAAAGATTAAACGTAAGAAGAGATAGAGAAATTTCTGTCAAAATTTGGTATTTATGACCCTTAAAATAACACCAAATTCTAAAATTTATTAGCCTGTAGATAGTGTGGATGTCTCGTCAGCCGAGGGTATGATCAGTGGCGTGGAAATTTTATGGTCAAACTACGTTTTGTTCTAATTTTTATCATTGTGAGAATTAAAAAAACCAACTAATATTTTTATCTCCACCACTGAGAGCGGTCAACTTTTTGGTTGCCTGTATTCTTCGGGACATATTCGGGACATTTTATCACAAAGTGTAAATATTACTAATTTTACCGTCTTGTAGGGTATCTGCGTTCTCTTTCTTTTCCACTTTTATATATATTATATCTCTCTTTGCCGACGTTTAAATTAGGACCCACTTGAATCTCGCTTCAACACGCGCCTCGACCTCGTCGTGAGAATTCTCCATAATACTGACGATTTGGCGGTTTCTAACTGTAGGCGTGGCGTTTTTGAAAGTTTATTAGGGGTAAGTGCAATATGCTAAGGTATTTGGGCGGAAACTGTAGCAGATACCTACAAAACTCCATAGTATTTAACATTTGCCGCCAAATGGCTTAGTATTTTAACCGAAAAGTGTAGGATACCGCTAACAAAATTACAATTTTATTTAAAATATAATGCTTCTACAACTCAAAAAACTTTGTAAATATATTATAAATACTCTCTCTTAACTAAAAATACCAAAATCTCATTTTCGATAAAAAATCAGTTACTAGCACGGCAGCACAGTGATTTACTGTGCCACATTACTCGATGCCGAATTTCAGAAAAATATAGCCGCAATTGTTTGTCCTTCAACAAAGAGTATGCAAGAGAAACATAATGTCCATTTTCACAGTCTAAGATTTTTAAAACATTTCAATTATTAGAGTCGACTGAAATATTTGTGGACTTTGAAAAAGCAATTTCTTGTATTTTATTGGATATGTGGCCCAATGTGAAAATTAGCAGATGCCGTTTTCAATTACATCAAAATTGGTTTAAAAAAGTACGACCTTTGGGTTTGGTACAAAGATATAACGATACAATTCAGAATTTGGAAAATGGATAAAGCAAAATATTTGCCTTAACTTATTTAAATCCAGTTGAAGTTAACAGTCGTGTGCTAGCATCGATAGTGTACACATCGTTAAGTGATCATTAATAGGTTCTTCAAAAAAGTTGTTTCGATAGTTAAAACTACTAAACAAAGGTAGCATTGTTCTTTGTATCATCCGATAAATGCCCGTATTTTGTATTGGTTGAATTTATCGATTTAAAAATTATCACCAGTTTGAGTAGGACATTCTCTATTCATTACTAGCGTTTTCAAAAATGATGTTATTGACATTAAATTGGTACTCAGAAACAAAGTTAAAGTTATTTTTAAAACTATACTCCAGGCTGTGGGTGAAAATGGGTCGATTTCAGGATATAATTCAGGAATTTTTAAAACCTATCAGGTGTTGTAAAGGACGGTGCCAGTAATAACTTCTACTAAAATGTGACCAAAAATGTTGTGAGCTTTTTTTGTTATTGCGATTTTCATTTATTAAATTTGCAATTTTTAAAGATTTTTAATTTTGCAGCTTAGGATATTGATTCTAGGGAAAAACATTTTAATAAAAAGTTGTAGTAAATTAAAAAACCTACAATTTGAGCTATGGTAAGTTTAATTTAGTTTATTGGTTATTGCAACACAGCCTGCGAAAGGTCCAAAATGGCCGGTTTTTACAATTGCGTTATTTATTGTACAAATAATTTTTTGTTATTTTTTAAAGCTTTAAAATGAAGATCTTTCAATTCCAAACATAAAAAAATTGTAAGGCCGGATTAACGAATTTGTTGCTTAGATATTATAAATTGTTTATCCCAAGAGGTCAAATGTCGAAGGCTATAAATTTTAAAAGAAAATCGTAGAGAGTTGGTGAAACATCCAATCTCCTTCTAAAGAGTTATATTTTCATATTCTGATGTAAATAAATGCGTAAAACATTTTTAAACTTCTAATTTTTGGGTTTGAAAATAAGGGGGCAAATTTCGTTATAAACATTTAGAGCTGAAGCGGCCCTGTACATCCTATGAGTTTTTAACTTACATATTATTGTTGCTAAAAACGAAACGAAGATTTATAAAAAAAATTAAAAATTTCTACGACTAACTCAAGCCGAGCTAAATGTTGGGCTTGAAAATAAGGGGGCAATTTTCGTTAAAAACATTTAGAGCTGAAGCGGCCCTGTACATCCTATGAGTTTCTAACTTACAGATTATTGTTGCTGAAGACAAATCGAAGATTTGTAAAAAAATAAAAATTTTCTACAACTAACTGAAGCCGAGATAATTGTTTCTTTTTTCTTAAATCGTAGTGCCTTTATTTACAACAATTAAGAAATTATTTTACAGTCATTGACTAAAAAAAGACTTATATTATCTTAAATTAAAAATAATTATAAAATATAGTTACATTTAATTATTAAAAATTATTTTTAAAATCGGTGCTTTTGCGAGCGTCCGAATTTTGCAAATCGCCCGGCTCGCTTCAAATCCGCGCGCTCGGAAAATTTTTGCGTAACTTGTATTAAATTTTGACCGAAAACAATTTAATAATATTACCATTATAATATACAGTCTATTTACCACTGTATTTGTTTTTCTTGATAAACTTTTATATGTGAAATCTCATTTCTGAAGAAATAATATTACAAAAATGATACATATAAATGAAATATATAACTATATTTTTAATTTTTCATTGTTATATAAATATAATAATAATAATGTTACTTCTTATTATACAATATAAAACTTTTTCTTCTTGTAGTGACTATCCGTTTTGGATGTTGGCGACCATCATGGCAATCTGTACTTGCACACTAAATCGGTACTGCTGCTCTAAAAAGATTTGTAGTTGTTGTGTTGAACGACGTACGTAAATTTTCTAGCAAGGTAATCCTTCGCCTTCCTGGTTCTCAGTTTCCAAATGGGGCTTGCCAAATTGCCATGATGGTCGCCAACATCCAAAACGGATAGTCACTACAAGAAGAAAAAGTTTTATATTGTATAATAAGAAGTAACATTATTATTATTATATTTATACAGGGTGTAACGAAAATACAGGTCATAAATTTAATCACATATTCTGGGACCAAAAATAGTTCGATTGAACTTAACTTACCTTAGTACAAATTTACACATAAAAAAAGTTACAGCCCTTTGAAATTACAAAATGAAAATCGATTTTTTCGAATATATCGAAAACTATTAGAGATTTTTTATTGAAAATGGACATGTGGAATTTTTATGGCATTAGTATCTTAAGAAAAAATTATAGTGAAATTTAGACACCCCATAAAATTTTTATGGGGGTTTTGTTCCTTTAAACCCCCCCAAACTTTTGTGTACGTTCCAATTTAATTATTATTGTAGTACTATTAGTTAAAAACACTGTTTTAAAAACTTTTTGCCTCTTAGTACTTTTTCAAAAAGTCAGTTTTTATCGAGATATTTTGAATATTTGTCAAATCCACCACATATTTGTATATGGTTAAGTACGATGATGGAGACTTAGTAATAATAGGAAAATTTATTTATGATTTACATTTTTAGGTATATTTTGAACCATATCAAAAAAGAAGCCACATCTCGATAAAAGGTGCCTTGTCGAAAAAATACAAAGAAGCAAAAAAGTTTTATAAACACTGTGTTTAACTAATGGTATCGCAGTAATAGTTTAATTGGAACGGACACAACCATTTGGAGGGTTTAAAGGAACAACACCCCCATAAAATTTTTATGTAAACATATTAAAAAAGTAGCCGCAACTCGATAAAAACTACCTTATCGAAAAAATACCAAGAGTCAAAAAAGTTTTAAAAATATTTAGTTTAACTAATGATATCACAATAATAATTTAATTGGAACGTACACAAAAGTTTGGGGGGTTTAAGGGAACAAAACCCCCTTAAAATTTTTATGGGATGCACAAATTTCACTATAAAATTTTTTTAAGATACTCCTGCTATAAGAATGCCACATGTCTATTTTCAATAAAAAATCTCTAAGAGTTTTTGATATATTCGAAAAAATCGATTTTCATTTTGTAACTTCAAAGGGCTGTAACTTTTTTTATGTGCATATTTGTACTAAGGTAAGTTAGGTTCGTTCAAGCTATTTTTGGTCCTAGAATATGGGGTTTAATTTATGACCTGTATTTTTGTTACAACCTGTATAACAATGCAAAAATTAAAAATATATGTATCATTTTTGTAATATTATTTCTTCAGAAATGAGATTTCACATATAAAAGTTTATCCAGAAAAAACAAATACAGTGGTAAATACACTGTATATTTTAATGGTAATATTATTAAATTGTTTTCGGTCAAAATTTAATACAAGTTACGTAAAAATTTTCCGAGCGCGCGGATTTGAAGCGAGCCGGGCGATTTGCAAAATTCGGCCGCTCGCAAGAGCACCGATTTTAAAAATAATTTTTAATAATTAAATGTAATTATATATAGACCGGTCACTCTAGTTAGAGTATAGGTCGCTCAGGTTCATGAGCTCTTTTAATCCATTT
This sequence comes from Diabrotica virgifera virgifera, assembly GCF_917563875.1. Classification (NCBI taxonomy): domain Eukaryota; kingdom Metazoa; phylum Arthropoda; class Insecta; order Coleoptera; family Chrysomelidae; genus Diabrotica; species Diabrotica virgifera. The sequence goes on along the minus strand of NC_065443.1, from coordinate 160,951,764 downwards.
CATGCGGTGGATTGGTCCGCATAATTCCTCTTCATTATCCTTTATAGATTTTCGTGGTTTTTTGCTTTTTCTGTAATCTGTTTCCATTCTTTCCTATTCTGTATTTTTTCTCTCCAGCCTGTAATTTCCATATTGGATATATCCTCTCGCAGTTGGTCTTCCCATCTTATTTTCGGTCTTCCTCTAGGTCTGTTTATTACTGGGGTCCAATTTGTTATCTGCCTAATTAGTGCATCTGCTTCTCTTCGTTGGATGTGGCCAAACCATTTTAGCCTTTGTGCTTTAATGAATCTCACTATATCTTCTCCTTCCATTAGATTTCTTATTTCGTGATTCATCAGAATTCGTATTTCTCCTTGATCTGTTTTGATTGGGCCATGTATTCTTCTAATAATTTTTCGTTCTATTATTCTCAGTTTTTCTTCATCTTTTTTTGTAAGGCACATTGCTTCTGCTCCATAAGTGATGACTGGTCTAATTGCCGCTCTATATATCTTTGTCTTTGTTTTCTTGCTTAGGTTTTTATCTTTAAGTAACTTGTGGTATTTCCAGAATGCGCTATTCCCTGCTTTAACTCTTTCATTTATCTCTATGCTTCTTCTGTTTTGACCATCTACTATCACTCCTAAGTATTTAAAGCAGTCAACCCTTTGGAATACATTATCACTTATTCTTATCTCTTTTATTCTATTTACTTGGTCTTGATTTCTCGTACTTATTAAGTATTTTGTTTTTTTTCTGATTAATTATTAACCCCCTGATTTTTGCCTCTCTTGTCAATGTTAGCAGTGCATCTTCTAGACTTCTCTTGTCACGGTCTATCAACCCTAGGTCGTCTGCATACCCTATTATTTGTGTAGAACTTTGGATTATTGTCTTTTTTGTTAGCCCTGTGTTTCTAATTACTCCCTCCAAGGCTATATTAAAGAGCGTTGTCGATAGGCTGTCACCTTGTCTTACCCCGTGTTCTATGTTGATATTCTTCGTTTCACCATCCACTGTTTTGTCTGATCAATCTTATTAATTTTGCAGGTATATTCATATTATTCATTTCTTTTAATAGCTGTTTTCTGTAGATACTGTCGAAAGCCTGCTGGAAATCAATAAACAATATGTGCAATTCTATGCCATGTTCGTAACTTTTTTCGATTGTTTGCGTTAAAACGTGGATTGCATCAATTGTTGATCTCCCTTTTCTAAATCCCTGTTGATATGGTCCTAAGTTTTTTTCTGTGTATCTGGTTAGCCGATTTCTTATAATTGTTGTCATGATCTTATATGTTGTATTTAATAATTGCTGCAAAGCATTGGGTCTCCTTTTTTAAAAACTGGTATAATGAGTCCTCTCTTCCATTCTTCAGGCATGTATTCCTTTTCCCATATACTGACCATTAATTTATATATACGGTTTAGAAGGTCATCTCCTCCATTTGCAATAAGTTCATTGTTAATCTCATCTGGTCCTGGAGTTTTGTCAGATTTTAGTTGTTTTACTACTTCTATAAATTCTTGGTAGGTAGGTGCACATTCTTCTTCATCTCGGTTATCTGTTATATCTTCTTTTTCTGTGTCGATTGCTTGGTTGCTTGTATTTATATCTTTAAAGTGAGTTTCCCAATCTTTTTTGCTTATTTTGCTGGTCACTTTGTTACCATTATATTGTTGTTTTATATATTCAAACAATTTTTTGTTTTCTCTATTATTTGTTTCAATCTCTTCCATCTGATCTGAGATCCATGTCTCTTTCTTTCTTCTATAAAGTTTGGCCGCTTCTCTCTTTTCTTTCTGGTATTATTCTCTTTCCTCTTGTCCGCTATTTTCAAGCCATTTGTTTCGTGCCAGCGTTTTCAGTTGACTTTGGTATCGACATTCTTCGTCAAACCATTCTTTAGTTTTTTTATTTTCTTGAGGTCCTATGGTTTGCTCCGCAGCCTCTATGATGCTCATTTTTATATTTTTCCATTCCTCTTCCACGTTCGTGCCATCGTACCTCTTTAGTTTTTGTACTAATTCCTCTGAATACTCTTGTTTTGTTTGTTGCACTTTTAATTTGGTTAAGTTCCACTTCCTTCTTTTTCGTAATTTGTTATTAGCTTTGATGATTTTCATCTTCATTTTGGCTATTAAGAGTATGTGGTCAGTGTCAGCGTTTGCTCCTCTAAAGGATCTCACATCTTGTATTATCTTTGTCCATTTTTTCGAAATCAAAACATGATCTATTTGGTTGCCATCTGATCTCCCTGGTTACATCCAGGTTATCTTGTGTTTCATTTTATGAATAAATTTCGTACTGACGATGTAGGTATTTGTTGCTGCTGCCAGATTGCAAACTTTTGTCCCGTTATCGTTTGTGACATTGTGGATCGTTTCTTTACTTGCTACATTTTGGTTGTAGCTCTCTTTTCCCACTTGCGCGTTAAAATCTCCCAGTATTATTAAGATATCGTTCCTAGGAATATTTTCGCAGGTTTCTTCTAAAAGTTCATAGAATTCCATTTTATCTTGTTGGTCTGCTTCCTCGGCAGGTGCGTAGCAGTTAACTAAAGATATATTGGCTTGTTTATTTTCGATTCTGATGTAGGAGATTCTTCCATTAATAGCTTTGAAATGTATAACTTTTTCTCTCATTCTTTTGCTCACCATAAAAGCTGTTCCATTGTTCCCGTGTTTGTCTTCTCCTGAGTAATACATAGTAAAGTTTTTCTTCTTAACTGTTCCTTCATTTTTCCATCGTATCTCCTGTAGTGCTAGTATTTCTAGTTCGTATTTTTCCATTTCTAAAGCAATTTCCTGCATTTTCCCTACTTTTAGCATTGACTGGATATTCCATGATCCAATTTTAATGGGTTTAGCTCTTTTGTTCATGTTAATTTTATTCCTCTATTTATTGTACATTGTTTTATTATTATCATTATCCATTTCCTTAGCCGGGTCTATTTCCACTATCCTTCGGTTTGATTCTTTCAGTTTTTTGGATTTTCTCTGTTGTTTCCAGTACACTTCAGTTTTAAGTATTTTATTATGTTATTCCATTCCCAAAGTTGATCGTCTATCCATAATTTTTTGAAGCCCATCTTCACTTTCTTCCCTGCTTCCTTTTCCACCTCTGCTCTTTTTTTTACTTGCCTGTGTATTCTTCGTTCTTCATTAAATGATTAAATGTAATTATAGTTAATATTATATAGTTAATTATTATTAATTAAATGTAATTATATTTTATAATAATTTTTATTTTAAGATAACATAAGTCTTTCTTTAGTCAATGACTGTAAATTTAATTAAGAAATTAATAATTTCTTAATTGTTATAAATAAAGGCACTACGATTTAAGAAAAAATAAACAATTATCTCGGCTTCAGTTGGTTGTAAATTTTTTTATTTTTTTATAAATCTTCGTTTTGTCTTTAGCAACAATAATCTGTAAGTTAGAAACTCAGAGGATGCACAGGGCCGCTTCAGCTCTAAATGTTTATAACGAAATTTGCCCCCTTATTTTCAAACCCAAAAATTAGAGGTTTAAAAATGCTTTACGCATTTATTCACATCAGAATATGAAAACATAACTCCTTAGAAGGAGACTGGATGTTACAACAACTGTCTACGATTTTTCTTCAAAAAGTTATAGCCTTCGACATTTGACCTCTTGGGATAAACAATTTATAATATCTAAGCAACAAATTCTTAAATCCAGCCTTGCAATTTTTTTTATGTTTGGAATTGAAAGATCTTCATTTTAAAGCTTTAAAAAAATAAAAAAAAATTATTTGTACAATAAATAACGCAATTGTAAAAAACGGCCATTTTGGATTTTTCGCATGCTGTTTTGCAATAGCCAATAAACTAAATTAAACTTACCATAGCTCAAATTGTACGTTTTATAATTTACTACAGCTTTCTATCAAAAAGTTTTTCTCTAAAATCAATATCCTAATCTGCAAAATTAAAAATATTTAAAAATTGCAAATTTAACAAATGAAAACCGCAATTAAAAAAAAAACTCACAATATTTTTGGTTACATTTTAGTAGAAGTTATTCCCGGCATCGTCCTTTACAACACCTGATAGGTTTCAAAAATTCCTGAATTATATCACGTTTTTTCACCCACAGCCTGGGGTACTAACACTTGTGCCAATAATCTAGTTAATCACGATATAATTACTTCTAATAAATTTATTGTGTGTATTCCAAATTTCTTTAATCACAGGAAAAGCATCGTAAGGCAGGTTGACATGTTCTTCGACGAAAAATATATGATCGATAATATTATTTGTGACCAAAAACTTACCGAGGTAAGACATATAAAAAGAAAAATTATCGATTCAGATAATGAGGTTGTTTTTATCCCTAGACAAATGGTAATTTAAACATTCGAAGGAAATATCACTTCTCAATATATTACAAAACAGTGTTTAAATTGTTTTAATTTTGGCCATACTATTGGGCAATGTAAGACGACATCCATCTTATGCAAACATTGTGGCAAAGATCACAAAGAAAGCTCTAGCTGTAGTAATCCTAAATATTGTCTACACTGTAAAACAAACGATCACACGTCTTTTAACGAAACAATGCCCAGCGTATCAACATCAATATAATATTAAAAAAATTATGGCGATTGAGAATACCACTTTTAAAAAAGCTGAGTTTATAACAAAAAACCCATCTAATGCCAAAATTACGACAAAACGACACACAATGAATTCAAAGTGCTTAGCAATTTAAATAATTTTCCTCAACTCCCGACTGTCGCAAAACCTAAAAAAAGTATTAATCTTCCTAAAAGAAAAGCCATATCTCCCATTTAATGTAACACTTCTTTACAATTTCCTTCATCTTCTCAACAAAAAAAAACCAGTACCACTCCCTATAATTCCTAACCCATATCGGAATGAATTTATGGCATATAAAGAAAAATTACAGTTACAAATTCTTCAAGAAATCTCTTTTGAGTTAGAAAGAATAATTAAACAAATTGACTCCAAACTAGTCTCGTCTGAATTACAAAATGTCACTCAAAAATTAAATCAAAAACATACTACCTTGTTTATCAGATAACGATAGTGATGGGGAATCATATAACAATTATTAATATTCAGCAGTGGAATTATTATTATTATTATTATTATTTTTTATTATTATTTAATTATTATTCAATCTATTATAAGGCAAAATAATAATTTGCTTAATTTTCTAGAAAGTCATACAATTGATATCATTCTTCTTAATGAAACTTGGTTGTCACAAGATAAAAACTTATAACCATGAAATCCTTTATAAAAGGTATATTTGTTAAAATCCCTATACAGGGCTACATCACAGAACAAACAGAACTAGTTTTCAATCGGTTGACCGATCATCATCAATGTTTTCTTGAATCTAACATGCTAACCACCAAATAAAAAATATTTGGGTAAAAACCCTTTATAATTAATCCGTCATAGGAACATGGAAAAATGATGTGAATTTAAACATGGATGTTTAAAATATCCAATGTTTCATGCTCGAGGTACCATTGAGCTCAGTTTGACTTGTTCACATCATGGCTGTATGGAAGCAAGTGACTTGACTTGCTTCCATACAGCCATGATGTATGTATATGTATACAAGAATAAAAAACCGCTAAACGCCGTAAAAATGAGTGGCGCATACAATATTCCAGCTACAAAAGATCTGATAAGTTTGAAACGTATTGACAATTAGTATCTGATGCATTCAAGATCAGGTATAATAACTGAACGTATTACAGGAATTATTGAGCTTGAAAAACCGTTTTTCCCATAAGAAATAGATTTGATCATATTTATGAAGCCTATAACTTTAAAATTTCGAATTTTTCCAGATATGAGATATACACTGTTAGACGTGTCCTGAGTTCTCCTACAAACGCTCAGTTATTGGCGCAATTCGTAGGTTGAAATTTTGAGTAATTGTCAAAAAACCAAAATTTTCAAAGTTTACTTTTTCAGTTTTTTGGCTATGGTGAGCAGTGTGTATGTCTCAGCTTGATCGATTAGGCACCATTTGAGAGCTTGAATCAACCCTATTGATTTGGTGTATTTGTAATTTTCCTGTCCCTCCTTGAACCTAAGATATATACGTCCAAAAATATGTTATTCTGTATTTTCCTAGCCCTCTAGCTGGCTTACGGGTAGTCAGAAGTAAAAAATTACACCGGTTCTGAATCAGCCTTCACACCCTCTTGAAACACAGAAAAAAAATTCAAATCGGTTTAACTTTCAAACACACATACATACATACATACATACATACATACATACATATCCACAAACATTTTCCCATTTTTAAATAAAAATTGAGTAATAATTCTGAGCTCGGTAACTTTTGAATGGTATAACCGATTTTTAAAATTAAACATGCGTTGGAAAGGTAATGATCTGTGCTATCGGAAGCCGCAAAGATCGGGCTTAAGCTTTTGAAATTTTTGGGAATTTTGGGGACCAGAACAAAAAACAGACTCTAAAAGGGCCGTAAAATCCACACCCTTGAACCAAAATGGAGATGTAACATATGGATGGACGAGTCTTTTCCTATACTTTAAGATGGGATTTGGTCCAATTTTCAATTCAGTCAGGTTTAGAAAATCGAAAATTTCGTGTATATATAGTGTCGCTTGTAGGGGTGTTGTGCGCCACTGGTGAGAACTGCCGTTCTCTGTGGATAAGCTGTACACTCCCGTGGAAGTTATAACTGTTTTTCACTTTAATGATCCGTTAAGACATTGGAGATCAGTCCACTTTTCTTCTAATCTGTCTCCTCAAAGTTTCTGGTGTGTCTTCGTTTCCGTCACTGCTTTTCTCCACTCATTTCGGTTCTCAGTCTTTTTTTCCAGTTTCGAATTACCATAACTCTTAAGTCGTTTTCGACTTGCTGTTTCCATCTTGCTTTTTGTCTGCCTCGTGCTCTTGTCTCAGGGGTATCCAGTTGGTAATAACTTTAATGGGATCATCTTCACTTTTCTACTTATATGACCATACCACCTTATTCTTCGTGCTTTTGCTTCTCTCACTATGTTTTCTCCTTCTATCCATTGTTCTATTTCGTGGTTCATCCAGGGTCTTCTTTCGTTTTCATTTATTACTTTTGGTCCCATAATGTTGCGCATTATTTTTCTTTCAAATACTTTCAGCTGTTCTTCTTCTTTTAACGTTAGGGTGTTGGTTTCTATGGCACACATTACCACTGGCCTTATGGTAGTCTTACATATTTGCGTCTTTGTATTTCTGCTTAATTTTTTATCATTTATTATTTTTTATTTTTGTGGTAAGCTCTATTTCCTGCTTGTAGTTTCTGTTTCAGGTCTATTCTTTCATTATCTCTACTAATCATCGTTCCCAAGTATTTGAATGTAGCTACTTCCTCAAATCTGTAATTATCTATTATCGTTTGTGTTAGTCTTGTTTTCTTGAATCTGCTTGCGTTCATGTACTTTGTTTTTTCCATATTTATGTCTAGTCCTCTTCTTTTCACATCCTTTTTGAATGTTTTAAAAATAAAGCGTTTTCAGATATATTTTCTGAAAACCTTGTAAAAAGTAATGTGCAACTTACAGTAAACATACCCCATCTTCTTTCACTCAATCAGAAATCAATATTTGAACTCGTATGTAATCGTCGATACGCTTCTTCTTCTTTTTAAAGTTCCCTCTCCTATCGGAGGTTAAATATCATAATGGCTATGGTCACTTTGTTAGCTGCTGCTCTGAATAGTTGTAATGAACTACAGTTAAATCATTCTCTAAGGTTCCTCAGTCAGGAGATGCGTCTTCTTCCTATGCTTCTTTTTCCTTGGATCCTTCCTTGCATAATAATTCTCAGCAACTCATATTTTTCTGCTCTGGTAATGTGACCCAAATATTCCAGTTTTCTAGTTTTTATACTTTTCATAATTTCTAAGTCCTTATTTAAACGTCGTAGCACTTCAACATTGGTAATCCTTTGAACCCACTGAATTTTCAATATTCTTCTGTAACACCACATTTCGAACGCTTCTATTCTTCTTATGTGTTGTCTCTTCAATGTCCAAGCTTCCATTCCGTATAGCAATATAGAAAATATGTAGCATCTTAGAGCCCTCAATCTGAGAGGCAACTGAAGGTCTTTGTTTGTAAGCAGTGTCTTCATTTTTATAAATGCTTGCCTTGCAGTTTCAATTCGGACTTTAATTTCTTTGCTTTGGTCATTTTTGTTATCAACCCAGGTTCCCAGATATTTGTATGTCTTAAATTTTTCTATTTGTGTTTACTCTATCATTAACCTTTCATTTCCATGTTCTGTTTTTGAGAAAATCATAAATTTAATTTCTTTCTTGTTTATTTTTAGTCCGTATCGAATGCAATAATCGTTAATTATATTTAGCAATTCTTGTAGCGATTCCAGGGTGTCTGCCATTATAACGGTGTCATCAGCGAATCTTGTGTTATTTACTATTCTTCCGTTTATAGAGAGTCCATCACTTAGCTCCGCTATCGCTTCCTGAAATATGGCTTCACTGTACAGGTTAAACAGTAGCGGCGACAGAACACAACCCTGTCTTACTCCTCTTTTTATATCAATATTCTCGGATTCTTGTTGTTATATCTTTATATTGGCCTTTTGATTCCAATACAGATTGATGATAATTCGTAAATCTCGTCTGTCTATATCTCTGTTTTTTAATAATTCTATTAGTTTCTCATGTCGGACCCTGTCGAACGCATTTTCGGAGTCGATGAAACAGGAATAAATATCCAGGTTCATATCTAAGCATCTTTGAGAGAGGACATTAAACGCAAACAATGCCTCTCTGGTTCCAAGTCCTTTGCGGAACCCAAATTGGTTATCATCCATATCATATTATTCTAGCTTTCTGTATAATCTTCCATGAATCACCTTTAGAAATATTTTGAGGGTATGGCTTATTAGTGATATTGTCCTATAGTCCGAACAATCTTTGGCGTATATTGTTTTTGGTATTGTTACAAAGGTGGACACCAACCATTTCTGAGGGCTTTTTCCGGTTTTATATACTTCATTAAACAGATCCAGTAGTACCGGTAGAGTTTCATCGTCTAGACATTTCAGTAATTCCGCAGGTATTTCGTCTGGACCTACAGTTATTCCATTTTTTGCGTTTCGTATTGCTTGTTCGATTTCCTCCATTATGATCTCTGGTCCCGTTTCGCTGTCGATTTCTTCCGGTCCTTGTCTATTATCCTCAAACAGATCTGTTATGTATGTCTTTCACTTTTTAATTTCTCTTCGACTTCTACAATAATTTTTCCATTTATGTCTTTAAGAAGGCCATATTTCTTTTTTCGCTGTGTATTTGTGATTTCCTTTATTTTCTTGTGCATGTTAAAGCTATCATCCTTTTTAAAATATTCTTCTATTTCACTACATTGATTTGCCAGCCAGGTGGATTTGGCCTCTTTTATTTTCTTTCCTATTAATCTCTGGATTTCCTTGTATTTTGCCTTACTCCTGCCTTTATGTTTCCTTTTTTCCTCCATTAGCTCTAGGATTTCTGAAGTCATCCATCTCTGTTTTTTTTATTATTTTTGTGGGTAATATCTTCTTTCCTGCCTCTACTAACGTTTCTTGTATCACGTTCCATTTGTCATTTACATCTGTTGTTTTTATCACATCTTGTTTGATTTTCTTAAAGTTATCATTTATTTCTGCTTTTAGCCTCTGACGTACAGGTTGTTCTTTTATATTTGAGATATCAAATCGTGGTTTATTTGTTTGTTTTTGGATCTTTTTCAGTTTTATCTTCATTACGCCTAGTAATGGATTATGATCTGAATTTATGTCAGCTCCGGGTTATGTTCTCACAGACTTTATAGTGTTTTTATAATTTGATTAAAATGTAATCTATACGCTTCCGGATATATAATTTAGATTTGTAACAGTCAAGTTTCAATTCCTAAATATACCACAATTAATATAACTTAAAATAATGATAATATAAACATGCAAACGTCTGTGGCAAATGGACTAGTTTCTATGCCAAAACATCACCATCACCACCACCAGTTGAAGTTAAAGAATAGTTCCACCACAGATATGGTCTAATCAGAATCCCTCTATGTATAAATAAATAATCAATCCCGCTAAATAATCAATATTTGGAGAAAAAGGTGAACAAACTGCGATCCCAACAAATACATAATAGGTTAGATTTTTTTTATTTAGCTAATGCCTCGACAACTAATGGCCATTGGCATGGTAGGTACGGTAAACTTTTGCAGTTAGGTACCTAGTGTCATGTGTGTGTTGAGTAAGTGTCTTGTTACTTTGCAAAGTCGACGTCATTGTCTTTGCAAAGAGATGCTAATTGTATCCGAACGTCTGCGGTCCCTTCGGTGAGTACCGATCCGATAAGGACAGAAACTATTTTAATTTATTAATTAATAATAAACGAAAAATTTCTTACAATGGTGAGATCCGAATTCACGACCATTCGGACCATTCGATCCAAAGGTAGGCGCTCTTACAGGTTAGATTTTATAAAATCTATATCGTATCATTTATATAAAACAAAAATTACTAATTGTATTTGTATATTATATTCAGATATTACTACTATTCTAAAGAAATAAAATGAAATTTATATTATTTTTTAAAAAAATTACTAAATTAATTATTAATTACAGTATTTTATTTATTGCGCACTTACTATTGCGTATTTATTACAGTTTTTTATATATTTATTTATTTATATATTTATTTGGTGTCGAATATACCTGTAAAATAAAAACGGGAATTAGGGCTGGTGTCGAAAATTCTCATTAAATTTTAGTTGCTACCTGCTTAGTGTCGAAATTTCCTACGCCCGCAAATGTGGTCAATGGTGGAACGTAACGTTTGGCACGGAAGCCTGCTTGGTTGCTTCTTAGGTTTTTATCTAGTTCCGGCTTCAATCTTTCGAATATGATTTTGGTCAACATTTTGAATGTGGCGCTTAGTAGTATTATTGCACGCCAATGGCAGCTAATCTGAAAAGCGCAACGTAGGTGGCGCTTTTGTAGTTGGAGTTCACCTCAACTTACGTCAACACATCAATCTATTTCTAAGTAAATATTGCATATTTGTTTCGCTGTGTGAATTAAACTTAAGAGCATAAAATCCCTCAATGTGTGCTGTGCATTTGTGCTCATCAAGAACATCAGGACACAGATTTCCCAAAGATATTCTGATGAGAAAAAGGTGGATTGTAGCAATAAGAAGCGATAAATATGTGCTGAAAATAAATGCACGTATCGGCAATAAAAAATTTGTTGAAACAGATTACGTATTGCCCCTAGATTCGACTGTAAAAAACAGAATACTTCACTATAAAATTCAGACCAAAATTTATTATAAACGCATGGATTAAGATATGCAATTTTATATACATTCACATCACACTGTTGCGACATCTAAAATCGCTTTTTATGAAGTGACAATATAAAAAAAATTATATTTGAAATAATAATATAGAAAAATATGAAATAATAATTTGAAATAATTCTCAAGTTCTTAATATTTTTTAGTGACTAAAACATATCCTGACCAAACCTAACCTAGCGTCATCGAAAATAATATAAACAAGTTAATAACTGAAAATTTAAGTAACATATTATCTTTAAAATATCCTTTAAAATGACTAAAACATAACCTGATCAAACCTAACCTAATCAAAAATAATATAAACAATTTACTAACTGAAAATTAAAGTGTTGTTCTGAAGCTATAATTTTCTTGTGGCATTTTTACAATTTTAACTATTTATAATGGGAAATAAGCCACAATATTATTAAAAAATGATTTTTATTAACGTTTCGATGCCCAAATCGGGTGCCGTTGTCAAAATACAAAATACTACTAACATAAACAAAAATGTCGTTGCTTAGTAAAAAAAATTCTTCTAATAATTTATTTAATTTGACTCATTTATATTGGCAATTCAGATACATATGATACATTTTAAAGTAGAAGACTTTAAAATGATATTGCCAATATTTATGAGTTGCGTTCCTGGGACGACTTTACTGAAAGATAGTTCGGGTAATGTATGTAGATAAGGACACACCATTAAACTTGATAAAAATAATAAATATGACTGATTCTGACCACCCTATTAGTCGTAAGGACTTCTCAATCATTGGTCATGCAAGTTCTCCAACGGAACTCAGCATCAAGGAGGCATTATCCATATTTCTTTTGAAGCCACCCTTAAACACGCAACAGGACATGGCGTGTTTGAAATTATTGACTTAACCCAATGATTGCCAATGTCATTTTTACGTTTTCATTAATTATTATTGTTTGTTCCTTTAAAATTATTTTAAAGCATCCGCTCAAGAAACTTATTATTCTGACGATGATTAAAGTAATAATTGAAACGTCACCATGAATTTTAATTTAGTTATGGGTTTTATCTTTAAGTTTATTATTTTTATCAAATAAGATAGTTCATTCGATTACATGAAATCAACCCCAACTCAAGAATATCCGTCACAAAAAAATCATAGTATGTGATCTCTCTTTAAAAAGACAACCACATGCAACGGTGACATTAAAATTCTCGCGTTAGAGATCTCATAGTAAATCACGAGGGAAAACCAGCAAAAACCTCGTGATACTATCCCGACCTCGTAAGTATTTGGTCTTACATTTAATTTACTTTCAAAATTAATACCAAATTCTGACTTTACTATAATTTTGTTTAAAATATAAATAATATCAATAATACATGGATATATAAGTAATACTAAAATATAAAATATGTACTAACTCGACTATTGACTTACTAATTGTGGTATTTTCTTTCTATTGACTTCCTCTTTCAGTATGGGTATCCACATCCTACTGCATTCCACCGAGGAATTTGTGACACAATTGGTTTCGTTTAGCATAATTAGAGCAGCTTCTTTGATTTTTCTCTTTTTACTATCTGTTTCTTTCAGGACTATACTTGAATCTCTCCACTGAACTCTATGTTCATTATCCCATGCGTGTTGACATATTTGAGATATATCAAATTCTCTATTTTTAATATAAGATTGATGTTCACTTATTCTAACGTTTAATGGTCTTGATGTTTCACCTATATAAAACTGTTCGCATTCACAAGGTATTTTATAAATACAATTCTTTGTCCTTTCTTGTTCATTGTTAGGTTTAGTTTTAGATAGAATAGATCTCAATGTGTTGGTTGTTTTGAATGTTGTTGAAATGTTGAATTTATTTCCTATTGTTTTAAGTCTCTCGGATAGTCCTTTTATGTATGGTATTGATATTTTCCTCGTATTATTTCTTGTGAATGTTGTAGGATCCCGTTCTATGTTGTTCTGTTCTATTCAATCCAATCTTGACAATTGCTTATTTATAAACGAAAAAGGATAATCATTTTTTAATAAAACAGATGTTATCTTCTAAAAATGAATTTTCGTTAGAACAAGTAATTTTAGCTGTACCATAATCATGTGTGATTATGATATTTATCATGAATAATATATTAATAAAATAATATTTTTCTACATCCGTGTTAAAAATGCAATTTTTAGCACTCCATACGTGCGTTAAAAATGTTACTTTAAGGCACTAGTGCTTTAAAATATTTTTAAGGCACTGCAGTTCGTATTGACCGTATAGACAATTTTGATGTAATGTCAAAAAAATATAGAAATGGAATGTCAGTCACGTTCAAGTAAAAGTTTTTGTAGATATTGTCCTGTAATAACGTTTGTAGAAAAAATATTGTACGATATGCGTGTTAAAAAGTTCATTTTTAAGGCACTCATGTGATTTGCAGAACTCGCTATCGCTCATTCTGCAAACTTTCACATGCGTGCCTTAAACGTGTAATTTTAACACTTATATCATAAATAACTATTATCATATAAAGTGGATGTGTGAGTTATTCGTAAGGGGATTTTTCCACATTCTCTATTTCATTTGTTTGATATTGTTATGATTGGTCGGTAAACCAACTTTGGATCTTTTGATCACTGAGTGTGTTCAAAGATTTACATCTTTTGTTTTTTGTTTTTTAAACATATATTTTACTTTAAGTAATTAGGGAATTAAAACTTGAGACTGTCATTGTCAGATTAGGCGTAGATTTACGCTCCTGCTATGTCTATGTCTCGAATGTTGTTTTTTGATGGAATGTGTCTGAAGATATTCAACCTCTCATCTTTACTGATGATCCCAGAGAGGTTGAAGAGGGCGAAACACATTTCTAAGAACTGGTGTTTGGATCTTTGATTCTATTCGAAAAATTTTTCCCAGCCCGAAATAGTGGATGTGTAAGTTATTCGTAAGGGGATTTTTCCACTTTCTCTATTTCATTTGTTTGATTTTGTTACGATTGGTCGGTAAACCAACTTTGGATCTTTTGATCACTGAGTGTGTTGAAAGGATCTACATCTTATGTTTTTAAACATATATTTTACTTACTTTAAGTAATTAGGGAATTAAAACTTGAGACTGTCATTGTCAGATTAGGCGTAGATTTACGTTCCTGCTATGTCTATGTCTCGAATGTTGTTTTTTGATGGAATGTGTCTGAAGATATTCAACCTCTCATCTTAACTGATGAGCCCAGAGAGGTTGAAGAGGGCGAAACACATTTCTAAGAACTGGTGTTTGGATTTTTGATTCTATTCGAAAAAATTTTCTCAGCCCCAAATAGTATGTGTGAGTTATTCGTAAGGGGATTTTTCCACATTCTCTATTTCATTTGTTTGACTAATAATATATCACATTTATCATGAATCATAAAATCCTTATATGATAGAGTCAAAATTACTTGTTCTAACGAAAATTCATTTTTAGAAGAAAAACAATTATTAACATCTGTTTTATTAAAAAATGATATTGTCAAGATTGGATTGAATAGAACAGAACAACATAAAACGGGATCCTACAACATTCACAAGAAATAATACAAGGAAAATATCAATACCATACATAAAAGGACTTTCCGAGAAACTTAAAACAATAGGAAATAAATTCAACATTTCAACAACATTCAAAACAACCAACACATTGAGACCTATTCTATCTAAAACTAAACCTAACAATGAACAAGAAAGGACAAAGAATTGTATTTATAAAATACCTTGTGAATGCGAACATATAGGTGAAACATCAAGACCATTAAACATTAGAATAAGTGAACATCAATCTTATATTAAAAATAGAGAATTTGATAGATCTCAAATATGTCAACACGCATGGGATAATGAACATAGAGTTCAGTGGAGAGATTCAAGTATAGTCCTGAAAGAAACAGGTAGTAAAAAGAGAAAAATCAAAGAAGCGGCTCTAATTATGCTAAACGAATCCAATTGGGTCGCAAATTCCTCGGTGGAATGCAGTAGGATGTGGATACCCATACTGAAAGAGGAAGTCAATAGAAAGAAAATACCACAATTAGTAAGTCAATAGTCGAGTTAGTACATACTTATATATCCATGCTTTATTGATATTATTTATAATTTAAACAAAATTATAGTAAAGTCAGAATTTGGTATTAATTTCGAGAGTAAATTGAATGCAACACCAAATACTTACGATGTCGTGATAGTACCACGAGGTTTTTCCTGGTTTTCCCTCGTGATTTACTATGAGATCTCTAACGCGAGAATTTTAATGTCACCGTTGCATGTGGTTGCCTTTTTAAAGACAGATCACATACTATGATTTTTTTGTGACGGATATTCTTGAGTTGGGGTTGATTTCATGTAATCGAATGAACTATCTTTCGGTAAAGTCGTCCCAGGAACGCAACTCATAAATATTGGCAATATCATTTTAAAGTCTTCTACTTTAAAATGGATCATATTATGTATCTGAATTGCCGATATAAATGAGTCAAATTAAATAAATTATTAGAAGAATTTTTTTACTAAGCAATGACATTTTTGTTTATGTTAGTAGTATTTTGTATTTTGACAACGGCACCCAATTTGGGCGTCGAAACGTTAATAAAAATCATTTTTAGTGTGATATTGTGGCTTATTTCCCATTATAAATAGTTAGAATTGAAAATTAAAGTGATCTAGTACCATTCAAATATTCTTTAATGACTAAAACCTGATCAAACCTAACCCTAAATTTTTCTAATTTCTCCTTAAATTTAAGGTCGCCTTTCATCTAGACGAACACCCAAATAATTACACTTAATTAAATTAACACATTCTATATTTCTATAAGGAATTATATATTTTTTTTTAATAAGGCAACATTGCAGAATCGACTGCGCTCAACCCATGCTTAAACCAAATTTACCCCAAATGCGCAACTGCCATGACGGCCATATTTTGAAAATATCAAATTTTTAAATGAGACAGACACAAAAATTAATGCTGAGCCCACTTATTTGGGAATTTTAAATTAATAAAAAAGTAAGGCAGATATCATATACACACTAGACTCGTAGGGGAGTGAGTCAATACCAAATAAATACCCTCAGATCTATGCCCTCTGAGCTATAGAAATCAAACAGTGAAACGATGATTAATATAGTTTATGATTCGATAAGGGCTTCCTTTTTTCCAGTAACTCTCGTATTCCTTCTCCTCAATTCGTTTTCAACGCACAAACAGCCCAAGATCCGTATTTTCCGGCCATAATTTATTATGTATTTATTAAATCGTAATCAAAAACACCATATACAAACTTCACGAATTGTCAAAACGTTGACCTCCAACTACACTAGCGCTGCCAAGCGGGATTAAATGCGTACATAGCTGCCATTGTTGCATCTACTCAACTCTCCTTTTTTTGGGTATTTTTATTACCAATCCATCCTTCCACTCCTTTGTTAATTCTTCAATTCATATTTCTTTCAAAAGTTTATGTAACAGTTTAATTGATTGCTCAATATCTGCTTTTATTAGGCCAATGGATATATTGTCGATTCCTACGACTTTGCAATTTTTAGAAGTTTTAGTGCGTTTCCAATGTCTTGCCTTGTAATTTCTCCAATATTCACTTCTAGCTTCGGTGATATTTCTTCGAAGTAGCCCTTTCTTCTTTGTATTATGTATCTCTCAATTCTTATTCTGCTTCCTTGTTTATCTATGTACTACCAAATATTTGCTTATAATACGTAATACGAATAATTCTTATTTGTGGCATATTATATTTATCTATCTTTTGGTGCCTATTCGTTTCGAATATTAGCGATCATTCTGGCTATATATATTTTATAAATTATTGTTCTAAATACTAGTTGTTGTGGAGAACCATTTTCACAGGTTTCTTAACCATATTCTTCTTCTCCCTGCTCCTAACTTTCCGGATAGGTACGTTACTTTGAAGGATTATTTTCAGTGATCTGTATTTAGTGTCGTTTCTCATTATGTCTCCGAGGTATTCTAACTTTCTCCTTTTAATGTTATACATCACTTCTTTTTCTTCCTGTATTCTTCGTAGTACAGTCTCATTGGTGTTCTCGTCCGTCCATGATATCCTTAAGATTCGCCTGTATAGCGACATCTCAAAGTTTTTTCTCCATTGCTTCAGTAAGTGTCATGGATTCAGCTCCGTAGTATAATATTGAGAAGATATAACATCGTAGGATCCTCACTTTTATCTCCAGATTAAGGTTTTGACTTTTAAGGAGTTTGGCCATGTTAAATGCACTCCTAGCCTTCTCTATTTTACATTTTACTTCTCGTGAGTGTTCATAATTGTGATATACTTTTACAGTAAAAAAATGAAGAATTGAGTGGAATTCAAAAAGTATTTTAGACGATATTAAAATGAAATTAAATTATTTTTAAAAAACCGTTTTTTTGCTTTTCCTTTAATTGATCCTTGAATCATTAAAACATTAAATATTTCAGGGAGTTCTAGTAGCATTATATTGAAAAATAAATCATAATATAGTATATTATATGTACGTACCACATATAACATCCAGCGTGTAAAGAGATACTGGTTCGCTGATTTCGACAGTCTTTTTCCCTACTTCTCGTCGAAGTTTTTGTATAAATATATCTCCAACGCTGTCAAAGACTTCAAGAAAGTTTTCTAAAATGGAAAAATGAAAAGCTGGAGTCAGCATGCGCCTTCGCTTTTTCCACTTTGCCCCTAAAATAGGATAAAGGTGAGTATAAGAAACAAAGAAGAAACTTGTAAAAAAAATTTCACGCAGTGTGTCTCTAATTAGTAGGTCCAGGTTATTGAGTATCTATTATTGAGAAATCAGTTACGGCATTTTGACATTGAATTAACTAACGAATTCTGGTTTTGTTTTATTATTTTTGTATGAAAACGACGTATTTTCGCTGAATGTTGTCTTGACCTTGGAAACCTTAATTTTCATTGAAAAATCATCTCTAGCGATGAGGCACATTTTTGGATGAATGGATACAGATGGGATTCAAAGCACCACGAAAAATTCAATGTTTGGTATGATGTAGTGGCGTCATTTATTCACATTTCTTTGAGAGCGATGGCGAGGCCATCACCGTCAACATCGAGCGCTAAAGTCTACGCTTAAAAATTGCCTTATTCTGAAAATTATTTGTGTCTGTTTAGAAAAGTTATTCATAATTTTCAAAAGGTCGACGTTTGAAGCAATTTTTGCAAAGATTAAGCAATAAATTAACAAAAATAACTTAATAAATTAACAGAAATTTTCATTATAGAGTATTTTCGATGATCTGCAATAAAATTGTGTCACTTTCCACATAATTTACTGCTCTTCTCCTTCAGTATGCAGCTGTTACATACCTGTACTCTATCAAAAAGTTTTTTGAAAATATTGTTTCTGCCCTGTATAAACAGTAGATAATTACGTTTTTAAATTAGAATATTATGAAAATATTTATTTTAAGTTAAGCTCTTACTGCTCTAATAGAAGCAGTAGGTAACGTTCATGGTTACAGAATGGGGAACGAGGAAGTCAAAATATTATGTTATGCATACAACACGCCGCAATTATCGCCGAGATAGAAAACGATCTACAAAAGTTTAACATGCATTTTCAAGACAACAGCCAAGAGACACATAGTATAAGAGCTGTGAGACATTTTTGAGTAGGTATTTTAGGCAACCTGAAAATTTTTCAGGTGACTTCCATGATAGCCTAATACAAAAATGCCGGTCTGGCTGGAGGGTAGCGGTTATTTTCCCCAAAAATCCCCCCCAAAGTTAAAAAAAGGGTAAAAATTGTTATTACAAAAAATATCATTGACGTGACTTTAAAGTAAATTTAAATATTCAAATATAAAGAAAATAAACAGGCCAGGCGATTTGACAGCGATTTTAACTCTGCAAGATACTTGCATGGGCGCCCCAGCATTATTTTCAGGGGATGCATCTGAACTTCAGAAGATTTCATCTGAATCTGTACATACTATTAACGAGTATAAAATATACAACTATACATGCAAAGCTATGTACATTCCTTCAGGACAGGGAAGTACAATTATTATTTTGACAGGGTATTTTTTAATATTAAAAATAAATATTCTACAAAGACAGGTTTTTTTTGGTGAAATTTTCCAACTGCCATGTGATCGAACAAATTACGCGTGCATATAAATGAAAAGCGCTGTAGGTAAACAGGAGTGTGAGAAAGAACGTATACCGATAGCTGTTTGCGTCCTCTGTTGTACCTGAGCGAGTCCGTTCGCTCGAGAAAAATCACGTGACCTGGCGATCCCATGTTGTTGTGCCTCGAAACGTCAGAGTATTTCTTTTGCCTTTTTCATCTTTCTTGATGTTTCCGTGTTTGTTACGTGTTGTGTTCATGATATTTTTTACATTATTCAATGACAGCACATCTCAACAATGGCAAATCTTTCTTCAGATGCGCCCGTGATTGTCCAGGCTTCGACTCCGTATAAAAGGACAGAAAATACGTAGTAATTCAATTAAATTATCGCTAATTAATTTTTAATTAATTCTAAATACATATTACAACTATTTACAGATCATGTAGAAGAGGAATCTGAGTCTCGAGGGGAGTTTGACGAAGAAGAAGACAGTGGATATTTAAGCTCAAATGAGGAGTTTGAAGAAGAAGTACAAGATTCGGACACAGAATTAATTTAGTTTATACTTTTATACTTTTCTACCTATATATTTATAATAATAAATCTGTCTTTTTCTATCATATTTGCAAAATCTATTGTAAAGTACGTATTATTTTCCTTTAATTAAGAAAAAGTTACTTAAAAAACTATAATATATAATAATTGCTCTAACGTTTCGAGACACAACAACATGGGATCGCCAGGTCACGTGATTTTTCTAGAGCGAATGGACTCGCTCAGGTACAACAGAGAACGCAAACAGCTATCGGTATACGCTCTTTCTCCCACTGCTGCTTACCTATAGCGCTTTTCATTTATATGTACGCGTAATTTGTTTGATCACATGGCAGTTGGAAAATTTCACCAAAAAAAATTCTGTCTTTTTTAGAATATTTATTTTTGATATTAAAAAATACCCTGTCAAAATAATAATTGTACTTCCCTGTCCGGAAGGAATGTGCATAGCTTTGCATGTATAGTTGTATATTTTATACTCGTTAATAGTATGTACAGATTTAGATGAAATCTTCTGAAGTTCAGATGCATCCCCTGAAAATAATCCTGGGGCACCCATGCAAGTATCTTGCAGAGTTAAAATCGCCGTCAAATCGCCTGGCCTGTTTATTTTCTTTATATTTTTAAATTTACTTTAAAGTCACGTCAATGATATTTTTTGTAATAACAATTTTTACCCTTTTTTTAACTTTGGGGGGATTTTTGGGGAAAATAACCGCTACCCTCCAGCCAGACCGGCATTTTTGTATTAGGCTATCATGGAAGAGTCACCTGAAAAATTTTCAGGTTGCCTAAAATACCTACTCAAAAATGTCTCACAGCTCTTGGACCAACAATATGATAATATGTCAGCACAAAAACCAAATATATGACAACATCTAAATACCCACTACGATGTAAATTCGAAATTGATGGGAAAATCATAAAGCAGGAAGCAAAGCTTAGATATTTGGGAATAAATATAACCAGTTATGGAGATGTTGAAGAGGAAGAACGTCAACAAAGCTCAAAGCTTATGAAAGCAAGTAATAGGCCAGGGTAATAAGACAAAAATATACCCTGTTCGTGACACTCGAGCAGCCAGGGTACTGAAGCGTTTTTTCGACAGGTAATACATATGAGAACAAATTGTAACTATTTCCTGCGTACGATCTGGCTACCATTTTTATTTATAAACAATTTAATGTCGAAAAACGGCATTTTTTCCGTTTTTTCTCAAATCAATGGAAAACAGTGTACCTTGTGGTTTACAAACATCTTCGTGAGCATGGAAAAATCTTTAAAATGATGTATTACACAGATTGATAAACTTATTTATTGTTAATATAATTGAGAAAAAAGGTCTAAATTGCAAAAAAATTAATTTTGCAATAACTATTGTAAAAATTAGTGTACAGCTTTGAAATTTTTGTCAAATGAGGGTTCTGTAGTGCGTAATATGTGACAAAAATTTCGAAGCGATTTATTCAATTGTTTATATTTTATTCAAATTGTTTATCCCAGAGAGCTTTTTTTTGCAATAAAATAAGTCAGAAAAACAGAATGTTAGAACCATTCTGCAGGTGGCAAATAAAAGATCATAAGCTAAACTTTCAAACTTGTTTAAAAAAAGTTAATAAAAAGTGCATTTATTAGTAATAAATAATTATGCAAAAGTCTCGTCAATTTTTCCTTATAAACAATTTGAATAGCTTTTTTGTTATGGTCGGCACAAACATTTTTTTACATATTCTACAAGATGGTATTTTTACACGAACTTTAAAAAAAATAATTTAGCCTAGGTCAATTAGGGCCAAAGTTAGCAACATTTTTTTAAAAATTTACAGCTAATTTGTTTATAAAAAATAAGGATCGAAAATAGCGCTTTTTCACTTTTAAAGACATGAAGTGTTCATAAAAATTGTTTTGCTCTATTTGCTTTTCAAGGAAGTCGTCAATAAAGCTTTAGAAATGAAGTATGTAAATCCATGCGACCTAAAATTGAAATATTAACTTCAAAATCCTACAGCTTTTTGTATCTTGGGAACCAACCAATGGATTTTAATGTTTTTTTAATTTGTATGTACGTTTAGCGTACTTTACAAGTATGGAGTCAGTTGATATAAATTATAATAACCAATTTAATTTATTTAAACAAAAAAAAAACAATTTATTTAATTTTTTACCGTGTTTTAGGTGCACTACTACCAAGTAATGTTATGTATATAATAATTGATAAAAAATTGTTATGAATATATTATAATATATACAGGGAGGGGCTAAATTATGGAAAAAAATTATTTTCTCTAAAATGGAGGATTGTGAACAAATCCCGAAACAGGTCGATTTTTATTTTTAAATTACAATGTTTTTTCATATATTTCATATTAGTGACGTCATCCACCAGAGCGTGATGACGTAATCTATGGTTTTTTTTTACTAGGAATAGGGGTCGTGTGACACCCCATTTGAAAGGGTGTTCAATTCTCTATTCAGTAATATAAACATTAATATCATTATTTATACAGGGTAGCCAAAAAAATAACTTTTGAGTTAAATTAATTGACGAAAAAAGAAGAATGTATACAGTTTATTTATCTCAAAATACTTTCTGTCGCTGTCAGAAAATTGAAAAAAATGTTTAGTTGGCAAATAAACATTGATTTTCGCTCAAATTAAATGTTAAAACTGCAAAGAGGTTGTCTGTTTAATTTAAGCGAAAAGAAATGTTTATTTGTGAAATAATTTTTTTTATTTACTGGCAGCAGTACAATGTATTTTGAGTTAAATAAATTACATACATTCTTCTTTTTGCGTCAATTAATTTAATCCAAAAATTATTATTTTGGTCACCCTGTATAAATAAGGATATAATTGTTTATATTACTGAATAGACAATTGAACACCCTTTCAAATGAGGTGTCACATGACCCCTATTCCCATTTAAAAAAATCATCGATTACGTCATCAAGCTCAGATGGATGACGACACTAGTATAAAATATATGCCAAAAAAATTGTAATTTAAAAATAAAAATCGACCTCTTTCGGGATTTTTCTTCAAAGTCGTCGATTTTAGAGAAAATGAATTTATTCCATAATTTAGCCCTCTCTGTATATATTATTATAATAAAAGAAAAATTTCTATAAAAGTGTGACTTTTACTCTATAAGTTTGCTTACAGTTGCAGTAATTTTTTTGATTCATTGTTTATCAAATCATTGTTATGTCTTAGATTTTATATTTATATGAATAAAAAATAATATTACCTGGGGAATAGTCCGATATTCCTCTACCAAGGCCATAACTGTACCAAATTTTCTGGAGTCCTGGGATAACGGCGAATAGCTCTTTTTAATTCATCCCATAAATGCTTAACAGGATTGAGATCTGGGCTGCATGCGGGCCATTCTAATCATCAATCCAACCTCTATTTTATGAGTCAATCAGTGTTTTTATTTACAAAAAATGGTACAGCTCTTACACGAAAAGAGATATTCGGATAATTCAAAAAACAAAATTTTAGTGATGTCTCTGGGATAATATGACAGGACTATGACACAAAATGAGCCCTTCCGTTTTTCCACAGAATTTTTTAAAGTTAGTAGAAAATACAACGCTTCCATTCACCCCTGTATAATGCCACGCAAGCAAATTTTTTTGTTACCGGAAAAATACGAAACGATATCAATATATGTATCTACAAATTGGTGCAAGAATCTTAAAAATCGGAGCACAAATAATAAAGTTATAAACTATTAAACTTAATCAAAAATTTTGGGTGGCCGAATTTTGTGCCGGTGAGTGTAGTAATAATATATTTATTACAATTTTTTATCAATTATTACATACATAACATTGTAGTTGTTCACCTAAAATACGGTAAAAAAATTTTTTTTGAAAAAAAATTTTTTAAACAAATTAAATTGTTTATTAAATAATTTATAAATCAACTGACTCCATATTTGTAAAGTACGCTAAAAGTACATACAAATTAAAAAAAACATTAAAATCCATTGGTTGGTTCCCAAGTTACAAAAAATTGTAGGATTTTGAAGTTGATATTTCAATTTTAAGTCGCACGGATTTTATGCTTCTACTTCATTTTTGAAGCTTTATTGACGACTCCCTTAAAGAGCAAATAAATCCAAAATTTTTTCTGAATACTTCGTGTCTTTAAAAGTGGAAAAGCGCTATTTTCGATTCTTATTTATCATAAACAAATTAGCTGTGGATTTTTAAAAAAATGTTGCTAACTTTGGCCCTAATTGACCTAGGCTAACTTATTTTTTCCTAAGCTCGTATAAAAATGCCATCTTTTAGAATGTGCAAAAAAAATGTTTGTACCGGCCATAACAAGAAAGTTATTCAAATTGTTTTTAAGGAAAAATTAACGAGAATTTTTCATAATTATTTATTACTAATAAGTGCACTCTTTATTAACATTTTTTAAACAGGTTTGAAAGTTTAGCTTATGCTCTTTCATTTGACACCTGCAGAGTGGTTCTAACATTCTGTTTTTCTGACTTATGTTATTGCAAAAAAAAGCTCTCTGGGATAAACAATTTGAATAAAATATAAACAATTAAATGAATCGCTTTGAAATTTTTGTCACGTGTTAAGCACTAATTAACCCTCATTTGACAAAAAATTCAAAGTTGTACACTAATTTTTACAATAGTTATTGCAAAATTAATTTTTTTGAAATTTAGACCTTTTTTCTCAATTATATTAACAATAAATAAGTGTATCAACCTTTGTAATACGTCATTTTAAAGGTTTTTCTATGCTCTCGAAGATTTTTGTTCTAATGTAACCAGAAGGTGCACTGTTTTCCATTGATTTGAAAAAAATCGGAAAAAATGCCGTTTTTCGACATTAAATTGTTTATAAATAAAAATGGCCGCCAGATCCTTCGCAGGAAATAGTCACAATTTGTTCTCATAGGTATTACCTGTCGAAAAAACGCTTCAGTACCCTGGCTGCTCAACTGTCATGGAAAAAACCTTATTACCCTGGACTATAAAGCGGCGGGATATCTTAATGACACCATCTGGAAAATCAAACGCCTCTACACCGAGAGAACAATTTCTTTTCTCTTAAAACACTGATTTCTTTGAACCATCTTAAAATTTAACATATCATATTAACATTAATCATACCGGTACACGTATAAAGAAACGAGTTTTTTAAACAGAACTTAATAATTTCTTACAGATAATCTCTTCAATACTAAGAAATGCATTAATCGTTACATTTTTATTTTCTTAATCCTTAAATTTTTTTTTCTTAAATTGATAACTACAAATATTTTTCAGTATAAGAAATATATATTAAATTAATATATATTTATGTTTGTGAACAAGAATTTTTGAAGTTATACTTCTTTACGATCGAGAGTGAAATTTTATAATGCCGGGCGCATGCGCACACAGACAGTATATATTTCGTTGCTAATCTTTCAAAGATATTTATGTATCATATAAAAGGATATTAGTGTTCTTAGTAAATGTATTATTTATTATAATTTTTGTGTATTTGAATTTGTCTTCCTCGGGAATTAGAAATTTTTTAATAATAGTAAGTATATTTAAATATTTTTGTATACCACTTGGTCTATTAAATTTGTCAGTATTTATGAGAAATCTTGTAACCTGTCAAAGCAAAAGGGGTATAGCTTAGTGGTAGAGCGTGTGACCGGAGATCAAGAGGTCCCGGGTTCAAATCCCGGAAGATTCATATTCTTTTTTTTTTATATTTTTGGTATCGTTTTAATAAAAATTTTTTAAAAGTGGTAGGTAAAGAAAGTTAGTTTAATATTTAAATAAAATACAAATAACCTGTTAAGTCTATTAATTCCTTTGAGATCATAATGATAGAAGTATAACTTCTTACGTGCGTACAAAGTACACACACATCCTTTTTTTTTGCAATCAAATAAATATTTTAAACCACAAGAAATAATTCTTCAGGAATACCCTCTGTAGTAACTGTGGTTATGAAATAAAAACTTTATCATTAAGCGGAAATGTTACTTGCAAAGAGATTTTCTTCCACAAAAGAATTGCGCAGATTAACTATTTATGATTTAATCGTCAGTGTTTGTCAGGATGGCGTGATATTAGTTTATGTTCATATAGATGGATTTTGGATTTGTTGGTGTTCTTTAAAAATTAACGGATATTTTGAAGGTACGTACATATTAAATAGGTATTAAATAAAAGTAAATTGAGTAATTTAAGATGTGATAATAATATTGTTGCGCGTATATCCGAATGGTTATAAAAGAAACATAATAAAGAGTGTCTTTATAATATGCTTATTAGGTATAATGATAAACAACTCTAAAAGAAAGGAGCTTATTATTCTAACTGGGAAATAAGCCACAATTTAAAGCTGGGTTAGAATGATATAATATATAGCTTCAGAACAATATTAAGAAAGGAGCTATTAACGAATTGCGGGGCCTTCCAGAAATGGCAGAACTTTATACATGTAAGTACCTTTTTAAACATGTGTATACTTATGTATCAACTATAATAGGTTTCTTGAATGCATCGTCTTCTATAAAAATATACAATACAAAGCTATATCAAACATGGCGGGTGCAACCCTGAAAATGTTTCCTGTTCATTTATTTGTGATAAAAAAATCAGTTAGCATAAAAGAAATATTTTAATGGTTAAGAAATTTTATTGCCGAAAACTGTGAATTAGTTAATATGTATTAAATGGCTTAAGATGTAAACTAAAAATACTTTCCCGTAATAAAATTTCTTGATGATTAGGTATGCTGTCTCTTTTAAATTATAAAAATAAAGAAAATTACATATTATGTCTGCTTAAATGCTTTACGTTGGTTGTATTTTCCCTCCTGTTTTAGCTAAACAATGTTTATTGTGTGACTTAA
The DNA here is from genome assembly GCF_917563875.1 of Diabrotica virgifera virgifera. Taxonomy (NCBI): domain Eukaryota; kingdom Metazoa; phylum Arthropoda; class Insecta; order Coleoptera; family Chrysomelidae; genus Diabrotica; species Diabrotica virgifera. The sequence goes on along the minus strand of NC_065443.1, from coordinate 160,924,820 downwards.
TATTATACAGATAAATAATTAATATTTCATTATTAAAAAGAAAAAAATATAAAAAGATGTGTATAGGTTAAATAATGCCATGTTTGAACTAAATATAATTGAATATTATTAGTATTAATAGTACTTATGTGGGTCCGTGTATTTGTTTTTTTTTTGTATTTCCTTAATTTGTAAAAATAATTATCTACATCTTTATAAAAAAAATTGTTAAAATAAGTTTACTCTTTCTACATAACAATTTTGTTTTAGTGAATTGCTGATATACAAAGTGCTATTAACAAAAGAAAGAAAAATTGAGGAAGTTGGTTTGCCTCTCCGTCCTTTTACAGTTATGTAGAAGCCAGTTGTTTAAGAGTGGAAAAAATATTTGTCTGTAATAATAACGTTTCATACCTTGTTTTTATTAATAACTAATTATTTTACCTTAACACAACGATTTATTTTGCCGGATGTAATATCACTTTATTTTCAAGAAATATTAACATAATTCTAAATGTAGGATTATATCTGCGAAATCTATTTCTTAGCATTAAATACATTAATTATAATCGTAAGGTTAATATTGCTTAATATTGCTTACTAAGAAATATTATTGCTCAGAAATGATAGTTTTGTAATGGCAAGAAAATATATTCTTATGGCTAATAAAATCAATGAACATCAAGTGTAATTTCTTTTTGATAAATGGGTTTGAAGTTTGCCATAAAGTGATAGTTCAATCATGTTTAAACTATGTTTCTTTGGCTATAGTAAAATTTATTTGAAATATTTTAGAAAATTATATACCTACATATTACAGACAAACAAATATTTCTTAGGCAATATGCCAAGTCGATCTTTCTTAAATATAAATAAAGTTTCTTTATGTCAAGAATTTTCTTCTCTCGTTGTAAGACAAGACACAAAAGCAAGAATATATAAAGCAGCAATTAGACCTATAGTATACTGACATACATGGCGGAGACACGACCTGACACATCTGAAACATCAAAAATATCAGGTAAAAGTCTGTTTGATAGGGAGAGAAGAGAAAACATAAGAAGATTATGCAATGTAGAAGATATAAATGGATGGGTGACAAAACGGAAACAGGAGTGGAACGAACACATTAGTAGAATAGCAGAGGACAGGATAGTACGAATAACACGAGATAAGCCATCAAATGGACGAAGAACTATTGGCAGACCAAGAAAAAGATGGTGCGATAATTTAAACAATTTAGGAGGCCAATATTGAAGAAGACACATGCTTTAAGCCTACATACAAGAAGAAAGAAGAAGAAGAAGAGTTAAGCTCTTAAAATTCTTATCTAACAACGACGATTTCTTATCCTTGATTTTAGTAATGTGTACCTATCAAATATATAGTATTTATACCAATATCAATCACGTCTCGTTCAAAACTGTATTGACTCAAAAAAATTCATTTTTGCTTTTATCTCACCAACAAAATGCATTATGCATTATCTTTTTCCCCAGAAACAGTCAATGTAAATCTAAAACTTCGGAAGAAATCAAACAAGCTTAGATTTTCCAAAATCTGTTCTATTGGTTTATAATACCTATGTTAGAGTAAAAAGCTATACTTCACAGATTTGGCCGCTAATTGTTTAATAATTGTTTAAACAATAAATGCTGTTTAGTATAATCAATTTTAAAAATACCTGTGAATGCATCCTTTTACCTTGATTAAAAATGTTTCTATTTTGTTATTGATTATGCTTCATTTGAGTCTGACGTTTCACTTGGAAAATAAAAAAAATAAGCATTTATTATCAATTTTACGAAAAAAGTTATTCTTCATAAAATGAGCTGTATGGTCTAAAATTTAAGATGAAACCATTAGATGTGAAATTTCAGGTATATTATACGACATATGTCAAAAAATATGAATTTCGTTCAAGAGTAAAGTAACTTTATCTTTCACAATATCGAAAATTGATATTATGAAAAGTTGTGTATAATTCAAAACTATGTTTGATATGCACCTACATGCTTATAACTAAAAAATTTGCACTTTTTTTAAATTAGGGATACCCAACTACATTATTTGATTTCAATTATGATAACGATTTTATTATTAATTTTCCGAAAAAGTTATCGTTTATAAAAAGCTCTGCAAGGTCGAAAATCTAAGACGCAATCATAATATATAAACTTTTATCAATTTTGTACCAGGCATGTTCAAAAATATAAACCTAGCTCAACAGTAAAGTATCCTTATAGTTCACAATATTTCAACTAGAAAGTTGTAATATCATGTTCAATTGCAGTAACAATTTTCATATTTTTTATTACCACAATTTTCGATATTGTCAAATATAAAGGTAATTTACTCTTGAGCGAAATTCATATTCTCTGATATAACTCGTATAAAATTGTTAACATTTGATATCTCATAATTGCATCTTAGGTAAGAGCATTTTATGGAGAATAAGTTTTTTTCGTAAAATTGATAATAAAAAGAGTTTCCAATCGGTTGCAAGCTACGCAGATAGGTGCTGTATAAGAGCTTACAAAAAAATTTCTAACTACTTATTATTTTTTAAGCTTGTTTTGAAGACTTTGTATAAAGATTTTTTTAACTGATATATTTCGGTTGTTGCATTGTATTTTTTTATCTTTCTTAATTTTCTCAAAAAGAAGTTGCTTATTTTATCTTTAAAGTAAAATAATTTCGTGCATTTTAAAGACTAGGAGGACGTCCTAAGTTAAATAAAAACACTTGTAAAATTGTAATATATCTGTATAAACTTGAGTAATATTCTCTTTAAGTGGTAATAATTCTGTAAAACTACGACGTTTTTAAAAAATACATTTTGTGACACATCGCGTCGTATCATTTGAATTAAATTTTTGATTTTTTTTAATGAAACATCGTTTACTACAATGTTTGAGAAGTAAGTTGTGTAAATTTGAGAGGTATTTAAATTTTATAGGTAAAGTTTTATTAGTAACACATTTTTAAACAAAATTCATGTATGTCCCACTTTCCGCGTACACTGTATGTCCATATTTTTGTTTCCTTGTATCATAATAATAATTAATAATAATTATAATATTGACACAACCGCGCCCTACGACGAACGATGCCATACAGTCCGCCAATGTTTGCGAGAGGGGTGACTTGAGCGTTATAAATAAAAGATTATAGAAGCTATATAATATGTAATTTTAGAAAAATCTTTTTCTAAAATTTATATTTTTGTAAATATTTAAAAAAACAACAAATTTCGCGGTTCATTTGTTAAAAAAATTAAGCATCCACTTTTGGACTAGAGATTTTTGATATGTACTTTATTATAATATATTTCTTAATGAAATTCTAAAAAACTATCTCTTGTTTGATTTTTTCCGTAAGTAAAAAATCGGCTCCACTAGTAATATCGCAACCTTAAAAATATTTCAGTACTATATATAATATGTCATAATTTAACCAAAGCCCATGGTCCGATAAAAATGTATCATTTGAACTTGCCAAGAAGATGCTCCAGTTCCTGATGAAAACTTATTAAAAAAGTATTAATTCAAAAAGCGACAAAAAAATAACGTTTATTTCGGCCAAGTGTGTCGTATTTTTTATTTTTAGGGAAACTGTATTGTTGAGAAGCAAAATGTCGTTTTTTAGTTATTATTTTCTTTTATCAAATATTTGCCTGTGACTCTAGCCTAATTATAGCAGGTAACATATAGGTACAAAAATTAAATGTATACTTTCGCTCTCCTATAAAATTTTAATATTTTGAGTTGCTACGGTCTAGAACGGGATGTGGGATATATTATCGTGTTACCTGTACTAGTTAATAATCCCTCTCCTAACCATCCTTTCATGTAATCATATTGGTCAGCTTTATCAATATATTTTGTAGAACTTAATATATGCTCCACGAATTTTTCATCTGTAGCAATCATTGCCATACTAAATGGTCCATCATAGACCTTGACTAATTTACCATAATCACGTATAAACCCTAAAAAGACGTCTAAATACTCTGAAAAAAAAAGGAAAATAATTATCTATAGGAGCAGAGGTGCCTCCGTAAGTTTTAATACCGTCAAGTGTAGAACAATATGTATCCTGAAGACTAGACATGCTACTTTTCAAAAGAAAAACAAACGCGATTACGCGCGATTAAAAAATCGAAGAAGAATTCTCCGTCTTCTTCTTAGTTCAGGCGAGACACTCTAGTCTCTGGCACTTGGTCATAACACAAACCAAATCAAACAGTTTTCTTATTGGTATTTTGAAGATCTATTCTGGGTAAATCCTCAGTTGACCAGTAAATTCCTGCCTCGCATCACTTAGCACGTTGCGATTGTATAGGATATGTACATACGCCACTCTCTTCTTACATTTCATATTTTATGATCCATATTTTATTTACCTTACCTATTTGGTATAAGTGATTTCTTAAACGACAATGCCCTATTACCATTTCGGTGATTGTCTTAATCTTTTGTTTATGGGGGTTGAACAAAGGACCCCGCAACACTCCTTATGAAAAAGTGGTCCCGGTCAAATTTAACGAAATGTTGGTCAATGATAGTTCTCAGTAAGTAGATTAAAAAAGTCCATGGCACCTGGGTCTGAAAAACTATTATTTTCGAGCTACAGCCTTCTGAAGTTCTTAAATTCAGGTACTCGGTTCACGTTAAGTGCACTAATTCACGGTCAAGTGAATGAAAATATCTATTATTGAAAGATAGTTGAAAGACTGATAAGTTTGTACACACTTGAATGAATAGAGGAAATAAAAAATGTAGTATATCAAAGTGTGTAAATAATTTATTTCTTTAGCTGAGCGCTTTCGACATAAACGTCATCATCGGAGCTAATGCTAAAATAAAAAAAGAGGTCTTGTAAGAAAAAGAAGTACAAAACTCTTCTTTTAACTTACGTCAATTGTTAAAAAAGTACCGCTACAAAATTGAGGTGTTAACATTTGCATCTTGTGAAAATAAATTTTGGTTCGATATGCTATGTCCTCCGTACAACCCCAAACAGTAAAAACAGAAAAACGGCAACATTACACGTTACACAAACACAAAAAACTTTTTTCATGGTATAGGTATCACCCATCCATTGTTGGCCTAGTGTAAGTTAAAAAAGAGTTTTGTACTTCTTTTCCTTACAAGACCTCTTTTTTATTTTAGCATTAGCTCCGATGATGACGTTTATGTCGAAAGCGCTCAGCTAAAGAAATAAATTATTTACACACTTTGACATTTTTGTCATTTTTGACTACATTTTGACTACATTTTTTATTTCCTCTATTATTGAAAGAACAGAGACTCATTTTCTTCATGCATATTTGCGTGTTGCATATAAATTCGTGATTAAAAATAGATGCATCGCATTTTAATCTTGGGAAGACCTCCGAAAACTACTCAGAAAACTGAAGAAGTGTGATAGAAAATGTGTTGCTACAGCGACATAGGAATTATCATGTTTTCATGAATGCTTCACACACTTATCTTATACCAGCATAGCTGCAGTTCCAACTTTTCTTTAAAAAACTACTGAGCAGTGGCGGATTTAGGGGGGAATAGGGAATTGCCCCCGTAACACGGCCCAGAATTAAAGAAAAAATTGTTGAAACATAATTATTACACGTTAAAATATGTTAACTTATATGCAACTTACTACAGACACACGAATTCAACCCAATTAACTCGACAGTTAATAAAATAAAGGGAACTTATTGCACATGTTATTACCTATATCTTTTAGGTACTTTAGTTTTATCTATTTTATAGATATTTTTGAGTTGGTGTTTTATTGGAAGTCGCCTCCCTCCTCCAAGGCAAATGTTCCGCCATTGATACTAAAGTATCCTGATAGGTCGTTATTTAACACGACATATGATGCATCTAACCGAAATCAGCAAAATCTTAACGTACAAATAGTCGAAGATGACATAAATCCGATTTTCCCATAGAAGATTGTAATTAATATTTCTCGATTACCTACTACCATGTATGTACTTTATTTTTTCTTTTCGTATTGAGATCAAGTCCATTTTCTCTACTCACATCTGATCTGGAGATTATTCTTTGCAAATCATCTAAACTATTTGCAAAAACTACTGCTTCGTAGGCATAGCTAATAGATGCACTCTATTCTGCATAATAGAATAGAGGCACATGCAGAATAGGGGCACTCTATTCTGCATGCGTGAAAACTTGAGATGCCTTTTTCTGTTCTAGCAGCTTTTATTGGGATGCTCTCTTTGCCTTGAACGTTCTAACACAGAGATGCCTAGATGTTAACCAAGAGGTACACGCCTGCTTTGTAGACTTTGAAAAGGCCTTTGACAAAGTACGCCACATTAAACTCAAAGAAATCCTGGAAAGTAAGAACATTGACACCAGAGACATACAAATAATATTAAATCTGTACTGGAATCAGCAAGCTAATATAAAAATAGAAGAACAAACATCGGACGAAATAGAAATACGTAGAGGAGTACGACAGGGTTGTATATTGTCACCGCTCTTATTTAATATCTACAGCGAACAAATATGCCAAGAAGCTCTCTCATATGCAAACGAAGGGATAATAGTCAATGGAGAAGTTATCAATAACATTCGATATGCTGACGATACTGTGATAATGGCAAGAACAGCGGAAGATCTACAACATTTAGTTGAAACTATGAATGAGATATGTAATTGTGATGTATGTAAATAGGTAGTATTCGGAACGCACTCAAGTTGGTAATATTGTAAGAGTGACGTGACAGTGACAAGGACAGTGAAACGGAAATAAAACCATTCTGAATCTAGACACGATAGATACAAGTTGTTTCATTATAACCTATCCTCCAAAGTTAACCTAGGAACCCTACCACGTGTTACATTATAACATTACATGGTGCCGAACAAGATCGAATACGTTAAGAAAAGATATAAGTGCAATGGAATTCAAGGCAGCTATAAACTCGATGCAAATGTCAGGTAACTTGTATGAAAATTGGAAATTCTTCATACAAAGATTCAAAAACTATTTACAAGCTACAGAATTAACAAAGAAACCTGAAATAACCCAGTGTGCACAGCTATTACAGTTAATAGGGGACGAAGGGTTCAAAATATATAACACGTTTAAGTTCTCAACAGAAGAAAAAGACAAGTTAGAACTGTTAATAAAAAAATTTGAAGCACATTTCAAGCCAAAAAGCAACGTGTCAAATGCAAGGTATTGCCTGTTCACCAGAAAACAAGAAGAAGGTGAGTCAGTAGACAAATTTATAACAGATATTATAAACAAGGCAAAAAATTGTGAGCTAGAGAATTTGGAGGACAGTCTGATTAAGACTTGCATAACTTGTGGGGTAGCAGATGAAACGATGAGACAGAGACTATTAGAAGAAGATGAGATGAGCTTGGAAAAAGCAATCAATCTGTGTAAAAGTATAGAAAGTTCGAAAATCCAGTCTGAAAAAATGAAGTCAGAGGAGGTGCACTACATAAAGAAAAGAAACTTCAATAAGAAATATGTAAATACAGAACAGTGGGAAGACAGAAGAGTGAATCCAACTCATTCAAAGTCCCAAGACGGCCAGTTCAATGGTAAATCTGGAAGCAGTTCAGGGTGCAGTAGGTGCGGAATGGAGCACAGAGGCCAACCATGCAAAGCATATAAAGCTAAGTGTAATTTATGTAATAAAATAGGGCATTATGCAAAAAAATGTTTTCAAAAACAAATTAAGTATGTAGATGTAGATGATTCAGAATCAGATGATTTGTTTATAGGCTTGGTAAATACTAAAAATAGCAGTTTTGATGATGATTTCATGATATATTTTGAAGTTAACAAGCGTAAATTAAGCTGTAGATTAGATACAGGGGCAATGGCAAACGTAATATCAATAAATAAGTTAAATTCTCTAGAAGTTAATGTTGAACTACAGAAAACAAACTGCAGGTTAACGACATTTTCGGATGAAACACTTAGGGTCATTGGAAAATGTAGTTTAGAATGCAAGTATAAAGATAACATGTACAACATAATGTTTTATGTGGTAGAAATTAATTCACCAACGGTATTAGGTCTTCCTACATGTAAAGCTTTAAATATATTAAAAAGAATCAATACTATAGAAAAAAGTGAAAATAATTTGAATTCTAGAGAAGTTACATTTAAAAATGATTACTCTGATGTGAAAAAAATATTTAAAGAAGTTTTTTCAGGTATAGGCTGCTTGGATGAGCCATACAAAATCATGCTAAATGAAACTGCACAACCAGTTATACATCCTCCAAGAAAGATTCCACTACAATTAAAGGAGAAACTAAAACTTGAATTAGCTGAAATGGAGAAAAATGGAATAATTGAGAAGGTTGATGAACCTACAGATTGGGTCAACTCGATAGTCTTGGTAAGAAAACCAAAAAGTAATTCCATAAGAGTTTGTATAGCTCCTAGAGACTTGAATAAAGCTATCAAAAGAGAGCACTTTCAACTCCCTACGATTGATGAAATAGCTGCAAATTTAAAAGGTAACGTTTATTTCAGCAAGCTTGATGCCTCAAAAGCATTTTGGAGCATAAAGCTTGATGAAGAAAGTAGTAAATTATGTACTTTTAACACTTGCTATGGTAGATATACATTTTTAAGACTGCCTTATGGCATTAGTTCAGCAAGTGAAGTGTTTCACAAAAGATTCAGTAAAATATTTAATATGGAGGGTGTAGAAACATATATTGATGATTTAATTGTTTATGGCTCATCAAAACAACAACATGATAAATGTTTATATCAAGTTTTAGAAAGAGCTAGGATAAATAATGTCAAATTTAATTATGAAAAATGTAGTTTTGGTGTAAAAATGTAAAATTTTTAGGATTTAATTACAATAAAGATGGTCAAAGTGTTGATAGTGATAAAATTAAAGCCATTCAAGATATGAAAAAGCCAGAAAATAAAAAAGGCATACAGAGATTATTAGGAATGATAACGTATTTGTCTAAACACATAAAAAATTTGTCAGACTTAACCGCACCTCTTAGGGAATTAATTAAAGAAAATGTAGAATGGCATTGGTCACATAAACATGATGAATGTTTTAGTAAAATTAAGGAAATAATTTCAAAAAGCCCAGTATTAAGACATTTTGATATAAATGAAAAGTGTTTAATATCGGTTGACTGTTCAAAAGACTCAATAGGAGCTGTACTCTTACAAAAAGGTCAACCAGTAGCTTACATATCAAAGGCTTTAACTTTAACACAACAAAATTATGCACAAATTGAAAAAGAACTTCTTGGAGTTCTGGTGGCATGTGAGAAATTTCATAATTATATATATGCTTCCAAGTTTGATATAGAAACTGATCACAAACCATTGATATCCATAGTAAAGAAACCCTTAATGAATGCGCCACCACGACTTCAAAGAATGTTATTTAAATTGCAGAGGTATGACTATAATCTGATGTATAAAAGAGGTAAAGAACTATATATAGCTGATACGCTATCGAGATGTTGTTCGGAATTGCCTGTAATAAAGAATGATTTAGATATTGAACTAGAATCACAAATTTGTTTAGTAAGATTAAACATTAATGTTTCAAACAATCAACTGCAAAAAATCAAAGAAGAGACTAGCAAAAACAAAACTTTAATTGATCTAAAGACTTTCATAAAAAAAGGTTGGCCAAAAGAATTAAATAATGTACATAAAGATTTAAAAGCATTTTTTAAGATTAAAGGTGAAATAACCTTCTTTGATAGTTTGTTGATGAGGAATAGTCAAATTATAATTCCTCATGTAATGAGAAAAGAAATGTTAAAAAGAATTCACTATGGCCATCAAGGAATAAATAAATGTAAAATGTTAGCTAGACAATCATTATATTGGCCTTCCATGACAGTTGACATTGAGAATGAAGTTAAAGGTTGTCCAATTTGCCCACAATTTGAAAATGCAAAGAGAGAACCTTTGACTTCACACAATATCCCAGAACTCCCCTGGGAGGAAGTTGGCTCTGATATATTTTACATAGGTCAAAAAAGTTATTTAATGGTGGTAGATTATTACAGTAAATATCCAGAAATTTGTCTGTTGAACGATACAACCAGTTCAACTATAATTACACATTTAAAATCGATATTTGCTCGTCATGGAATACCAAAAATATTTTACTCTGATGGTGGACCACAATACACAGCCAATGAATTTGTTAAATTTTGTCAAGAATGGGAATTTAAAAGCATAAAGTTAAGCCCAGAAAATCATAGATCTAATGGTCTAAGTGAAAGATATATTCAAACCTACAAAAAAGCGCTAAGAAAATCTCTTAGAGATGGTAAAGATACATATTTAACATTGCTACAACTTAGAAATACACCAATTGATTCAAATTTACCATCACCATCTCAACTTTTAATGTCACGAGTACTTAGAACTCAGATTCCCACCACTGACAAAATTCTAAAACCAAAATTATGTAATTCTAAAATAGTAATCAGCGATTTTCAGAAAAGACAAAACAGTCAAAAAGCTTATTATGATAGAGGGACAATAAATTTAAAACCGCTTAAAAATAATGAAAAAGTTTATATTAAAGATAAAAACAAATTGAGAGAAGGTCTTATCACACATAAATTAAGAGATAAAACCTACTCGATTAAATTAAGAGATTCTGGGTCAGAAATTGCAAGAAATAGACAATTTTTAGTTCGCATTCCTGCAAGTTCTGACGATGAACATTCAGATAACGAATCTGAAACTAGTGAGTCACAAAATTTTGAAAGTGTCTCTGATAACCATTCTGATCATCACTCTCCAATAAACTTACCTCCACAAACCTCTTCAGGTCGAATTGTTAAAAAACCTGATAGACTAGATTTATAAGTAATTTTATTATAAAATAAAAGGGGGTAAAGGGTGAATGAAACAATTGTGGAAATTTATAAATGTTTATTTAAAGATTTGTTAAAGAAAGTTATGTTTATTTTGTCATTATAAAAAGAGGGGGATGTGATGTATGTAAATAGGTAGTATTCGGAACGCACTCAAGTTGGTAATATTGTAAGAGTGACGTGACAGTGACAAGGACAGTGAAACGGAAATAAAACCATTCTGAATCTAGACACGATAGATACAAGTTGTTTCATTATAACCTATCCTCCAAAGTTAACCTAGGAACCCTACCACGTGTTACATTATAACATTACAGTAATAACTACGGCATAAGGATGAACGTCAAAAAAACCAAATATATGACCTTCAGTAAGAATCCAATAAATGACACTAGTATCACAATAAACGGTACCCAACTTGAAAAAGTAAACGGATACAAATACTTGGGAACCCTTATCAATGAAACAGGTGACCAAAATCACGAGATAAAAAGACGTATTGAAATTGCCAGGTCTACTTTTATAAAAATGAAAAAATTATTTTGTAATCGTGATATTAGTATTCATCTACGAACTAGAATGTTAAAATGCTATGTATTCAGTACTTTGCTCTACGGTGTGGAGTCATGGACTCTTAAACAGAGGAATATTAAAAATCTTGAAAGCTTTGAGATGTGGTGCTACCGCCGTATACTACCAATAAGTTGGGTGGATAAAATTACAAATGAAGAAGTAATACGCAGAATAAATAACGAGCCAGAAGTTCTACGGAATATAAAAAAGAGAAAACTTGAATACTTAGGCCACCTGATGAGAGGACAAAAGTACACATTCCTACAAAATATAATGCAAGGAAAAATCCAAGGACGAAGAAATCCAGGCCGTAGAAGAATGTCCTGGATGAGAAATTTGAGAGAGTGGTTTGGCTGTACCACTAACGAATTGTTCAAAACAGCAGTAAATAAAATTAGAATCGCCCTAATGATATCCAATCTCCGATAGGAGAGGCACTCAAAGAAGAAGAAGCTTTTATTGTGGTTTTTTCTCAATTTTCTGAAGACGCTTCAGTAGCAGTGGCGGAAAATTTACCTTGGGAGAGGGGGCAACATCCAATAAAACATCAACTCCTAAATACATAAAATAGATAATAGACAAGGCGAAAACGGCGGGTTCGAAGGGAAACATATTCCCATGAGATTTTTTTGCATAATCACATTTGTGAGACATCCCAGAAAAAGGTTCAAGAAGTCGCCCAAGTGAAAAGTGGGCCAATTTTTTTTTAACAATTTTTTTTTAATCAAATTGCAAGAATCAATATTTTTGGCCCGAACAATTTTTTCTTTAATTTTTTGGACCATTCTGGACAAAAAAGGTCTCTTATAATTTTTCTCTAAAATTGATCGTTTTCGACTTATAAGCAATTTAAAATTGAAAAAAACGAAAAATGGCGATTTTCAAGGCTTAATAACTCGGTTAAAAGTTATTATTATGAAAGTCAATATATGACTAAATCAAAGTTTGAAGCCCCCCCTACAAGATCCTGAAGAAATTTTTGTCATTATTTTATTACTAAGCTGTTAATTTTAAGTAAAAATAATAAGCGCCATGCACGTGTGCGGGGCTGTAAATGCTGAGTGCGAGAGAGAAGCTATTCCAGCAGTCCAATTTTGCATCTTACTCGCACTCACATTTACAGCAGCGTCAATACGATACAACCACTCATTGTTATTAATTAAAAATAACAGCTTAGTAGTAAATTAATTACACAGATTTCTTCAGGATCATGTAACGGCGACTTTAAACTTTGATTTAGTCACTTTCTGACTTTCAAAATAATAATTTTTGACTGAGTTATTATTATTAAGCCTTAAAAATGGCCATTTTCGCGTTTTTCAAATTTTAACTTGCTTATAACTCGAAAATGATCAACTTTAGAGAAAAATTATAAGAGATCTTTTTTGTCCAGAATGGTCCAAAAAACCTATAAAAAATTAGTCCGGGCCAAAATATTGATTTTTCCAATTTGATTAAAAAAAATTGTTAAAAAAAAATTGGCCCACGCGACTTCTTGAACCTTATTCTGGGATGTCTCACGAATGTAATTATGCAAAAATATCTCATGGGAATATTTTTCCCAACGAACCCGCCGTTTCCGCCTTGTCTATAAACCCAAACTACAAGACATAGATAGTAACATGTGCAATAAGTTCCCTTAATTTTCCTAACTGTCGAGTTCATTGGGTTGAATTTGTCTGTTTGTCGTAAGTATCATGTCAGCTAATATATTGTTTAGGTTCAACAATTTTTTCTTTAAGTCTGGACCGTCTTACGGGGGAATTGCCCTATTCCCCCTAGATCCGCCTCTGTTCAGTAGTTTTCTAAAAATAAGGCGGAACTGCAGCTATGCTAGTATTGGATAAGTCTGAATCATTCATGAAAACATGATAATTCGTATGTCGCTGTAGCAACACATTTTCTATCGCACTTCTTCAGTTTTCTGAGTAGTTTTTGGAGGTCTTCTCAAGACTAAAATACAATGCATTTATTTTTAACCACGAGTTCATATGCAACACGCAATTATGCATGAAGAAAATGAGTCTATCTTCTTTCAATAATAGATATTTTCATTCACTTGACCGTGAAATATAGTTAGCTCTGATTGGGTATTCCAACGACATTATCAAAAATTATCCAATATGGCGGCTGCGGTGAAAGCATGGTTAAAGATTGTCTGGTCATTTTTATTATTATGATTATGATTGTTAAGTTGTATTTTAAAAGTTGTGTGAACAGGGACAAAAGTGAGTTTATAGTTGTACTGACTTTTTAAATATAATTTATATATATTTTTGGACTTATTAATATAGAAAAAAAGTGTTTGTGTACTTGTACACACGTTCGAAGTTATATTTCTATTGAATTTGTGTAGAAAACATAAGGTTTTTTTTTTTATTTTCTACGATTCCTCAAGGGAAAAGCAACTTCTGGGATGCTCCAGTTCGTTAAAGAATAATTATTTATCGAGAATTTGCTATTTATAATTATTTTAAAATCTGACGAAAATACAAGGGTATAGCGGATAGCCCACGGAAAATTATGTTATAAATCTTATGTCAAAAAACGACGTTTTTTAGAGTTTATACGATTCCTCACGAGAAAAGCAATTGCGAAGACGACGCTTCAGTTTATAAAAAATGATGTATTAACGTTATTTTCAATTTTTGGTATTATTTTAATATTTAATATTTAATATTTAATAACAATACAATTAAAATGTTTTACATATATTTGTTTCGTTGAAATCATAAAAATAGAAGTATAATTTCTTACGTGGGCACAAAGTACACACACTCTTTTTTTATCAATATTCTTTATTATTTTTCGAGGTTGGCTGTGCTACTGAGATAAATCTCTATTTGCTCGTTCATTCCAATGCACTCCTTCTTGTCCCAATATAGTTGATGTCATGTGAAGCCAGGGTCAACCTGGAAATATGTTACCTTAACATTTTAAAAGAACTCAAAGGTTTTTACTCGTACATTTTGATGGCTTAAAGAATGTAAACCTGTAAGCATAATTATCTACTAACTTTTTTACCTTAGTCAAAATTTAATCTCACGTTTGCTTTACTTACAGAGTTTCTACTTATTTTAAGTGATAACACTGATGATGGAATATTGATTCCTAAAACGTTTTGTTATGATATAGGTAACCCTTTTTAAAGATTTAGAGATTTAAAAATAAGGTTTTTACGGTTTTTGTGATTTATGGTATGCAACCAGTTACAGGAATTTTTCCTTGTGATATTAAAAAAAAACAATGTTTTAGAATAAAAAGTGCCAGAAACTCTTATAGGGAGCTGCTACAAGAAGGTTTGAACTTGAATCTAGATAGTCATTTCAATAATCATTTTTTTTTCTTGCATTTTTGAACCATGAAATTTTTTTTTCAATTTTAATTTCTTTATAACTCGGAAGCGATTTAGTTCAGAGAAATAAGGAAAAAAATACCCTGTTCGTGACAAACGAACCAGGCCGAAACCAAATTTTTTCAGTAGTATGGACATCTATATTAATAACCTATATGTTTCCTGCAGCCGATTTTGATGATATACATAGTTATAAACACATGAAGATCAAAAAACGGTAAATTATCGCTTTTTTCGTCTATTGCCAAAAAGTTAAGCACTTTAAAGAAATTTGAGAGTGAAAAACTCATAAATCGTATAAAAAACTTCAATATGGCGTTTGCTGAATATGTCTATCCTTCTTGATTGCTTAGAAAATTGCAAAATAAATCATAAATTTTGAGTTTATATAAATATTCATAACTTATGTAAAAAATAACTTAGAACGTTCTTATTACACGAAATGCTGAGATTTCTGGTGCTTAAAGCTTACCCTAAATTTCAAATAGTTTAAAAGGTGTTTAATTTTTTTTTGCAACGGTATAACTCAGAAAATGATGAAGTTACACTAATACTTTGGAAGCTTATGAAAGAAGAAGATTTATACTAGTAATCTAATTAAAAAAAATGACAAAAAATAATTCTAAATACTGCCAAATTATTTGCAAAAACATGTGAATTAAAAAAGGGGGGCTAACTTCGTCCCTAATTGTCCCAGGACAATTGTTTTTCTTTCTAAATGTGTATAAAAATTCAGTCTTTACAAATATGAAAAAATAATTTTTCTACGGGTAACGGTTAAAAAGTTATTCTAATTGTTTATAAGTAAGCAAAAAATCGCCGTGTTTTTGCAAAATAATTTTACACTGTTTAAAATTACTTTTTGTCATTTTTTTAATTAAGTCAATAGTATAAATATTCTTCTTCCATAAACTGTCAGAAGCCTTACTGTAACATCATAATTTTCTGACTTATAGTGTTGCAAAAAATGAATTTGGGATAAACAAATTAAATAACTTTTAAACTATTTTACCAATTGCTTTGAAATTTAGGGTCTGATTTAAGCACCAGAAGTCTCAGCATTCCGTGTAATAAGAAGATTCTAAGTTAATTTTTACATAAGTTATGAATATTTATAAAAACGCAAAATTTATGATTTATTTTGCAATTTTCTAAGCAACCAATAAGGATAGACATATTCAGCGAACGCAATATTGAAATTTTTTAGACGATTTATGAGTTTCTTACTTTCAAATGTGTTTAAAATGCTTAACTTTTTGGTTATAGACGAAAAAAGCGAAAATTTGCCGTTTTTTGATTTTCATTTGTTTATAGCTATGTATATCATCAAAATCGGCTGCAGGAACCATAAAGGTTATTAATATAGATGTCCATACTACTGAAAAAATTTGGTTTCGGCCTGGAGTGGGATGTGTCACGAGAAAAATCTTATTTCTCTGGACTAATTAACTACAGGAAAATTACAAATGGTTTTTACAAAATTTTTGTTCCTAATGTCCCAAAAAGAACTTAAAAATGTCTACCGGGCCGAAAAAATTTATGTTAACAGCAATAGCTCCGAAATTGTGGCATTTAGGTATTAGTCTAGGCGCCAGAGGGGTCACCGTGTCCTTTTCAATTCTGATGGACAATCTCAACGGTTTCTCATGGATTTTTGGCTGCTTATTACGGATTTCGAGGGTGGATATCGATCCGAGTGGTCAAAAAATTGTTATAAACAATTTAATTGTTTATAAATTGTTTATAAGGCTCTGGCTCATAAACTAAAAGAGATAAAAAATAATGTTTCAAATAAAATTTCTTCGTTGATAAAAAACGAAGAAAAAAACGTTTACTTAACTTAAATCCAACAGTTATAACTCAAGATATTGTAAAATTAGTGCACAATGCAAATTGCAAATTGCAAAATAAGTATTTTTCGAAGCTTTATGGATCGTAACTTGGCTTTTACGCATGCAAATGTGCCTTGGAAGGCCTTATTTTAAAGCTTCATTAATAGGCTTCCAAACAAAGTTCGTTAAATTAGTTTATCTTCATTTGTTTTAAAGTTATACCCGTTGGAAGTTATAATGTTCTTAAAAAAATTGTACATTAATTTGTTTATAAGGGTTTCAAGCAAATTTGGGCTGTAAACATTTATACTTTAATTAACAAAAATGATAGAAGAACTCAAAAGGAATAATTTGAGCTTAAGAAAATATTCGTAGTTTTATTTTTGGTCAAGATATCGATATTTTAATTTCGCGCTATGTCAATCAGTCAAGTGTTTTTCGACGCTTTATCGATCGTAACTCGGCTTCTACGCATGCAAATGAGCCAATGTGGTATCCATATAAAAATGGATTAAGTTTTTTTGCAGCATCATCATTGCATATAAAACGAGCATTTATGTTGTGGCGGCATACACACAATTGACGTGCCTTGATGATGCTGCAAAAGAACTAGATCCACTTTATATGGATACTATACACTATCCACTGGATATCTATATGATATAGACCATATCTATATCATATAGATAATTAGACCCTGAAGCCTTAGAAAGTTTTAGTTTTATTGCCTACAAAAGCAGACTTAGTACCACCATGTAACTGTAAAAATTGCTGTAAGAACTTATGCAGATGTCAAAAAGCTGGGATTCCCTGTATATCTCGATTTAGATACATGAAACAAAAAGTTAGTAAAAATAGTATTAATAAATAGTATCAACTTACTTTTGTGTTCTATTTCTGAAATATTAGTTTTTATTGTTTTTTTTTTCTCATTAGTACAAAAAATAGAAGACAAAGTAAATGGAATGAACGGTAATACGAGGTACAGTATGATGATATAATTATAAGAATTATATGATAGAATTTTATCAGGATCTTCAAAAATGAAAAACGGAGATAACGTATATATACATAGAAATTATAATTTGCATCGAGAAGTTAGCGCGTGAACCTTTACACGGTGAGCCGATCTTGCGCCTCAGAGCGCACTATTAAAATATCGATATCTTGGCCAAAAATAAACTTACAAACATTTTCGTAAGCTCAAAATGTTCCTTTTGAGTTCTTTTATCATTATTGTTAATTAAAGTATAAATGTTTATAGCTTAAATTTACTTGAAATCCTTATAAACAAATTAATATACAATTTTTATAAGAAAATTATACCTTCAAACGGGTATAACTTTAAAACAATAGAAGATCAAGTAATTTAACAAACCCTGGTTGGAAGCCTATTAATAAATCTTAAAAATTAGATCTTCTAAGGCTTATTTGCGTGCGCAGAAGCCGAGGTAGGATCGATAAAGCTTCGAAAAATATTTATTTTGCTTTTTGCAATTTGAATTGTGCACTAATTTTACAATATCTTGAGTTCTAATTGTTGGATTTACGTTTAGTAAACGTTTTTTCTTTGTTTTTTATCAGCGAACAAATTTTATTTGAAACATTCTTTTTTATCTCTTTTCGTTTATGAGCCAGAGCCTTATAAACAATTTATAAACAATTAAATTGTTTATAACAATTTTTTGACCACTCGGATCGAAATCTACCCTCGAAATTCGTAATCAGCAGCTAAAAATCCATAAGAAACCGTTAAGTTTGTCCATCAGAATTGAAAAGGACACGGTGACCCCTATTTGGCGCCTAGACTATATAGGGTATATTACATGAACAATAATCCGTATTTCTTAAGGACTTCAAGACGTATAAAATATACAGGGTGTTCCATTTGAAATAAGAAAGTTCATTAGATTTCCAGAACAACGGAAGACTTTGAGAACACAACAGTGTGATTACCACTATAATATCGGCCACATTAGAAGAACCTTACCCACCCAAAATCTATAAAAATCGTTCTAGCGATTTCCGAGAAATTACCGTGTTTCCATGTTTTTTTGCTACCCTGTACAGTGCAAGGTGCAAGGATTGCGTAGTATTTTGAGTCACGATAAGTTCTGTTTAATACTCCAAGTTTATAAATTACTGGGTTGCGACGAATTTCATCTGAAAGGGCGTTTCAGTGGTCTCACATCTTGGTAGATATTCGTTGAAGATCGACATGCTTAATGCTCAATGCAGTCTTTTACCTCCTCGGAACAGTATCGTAGAAATCCAAGATGTCGATGTCGCCTGTAATAAGGGTAACAAAACTCCTCCACATCTTCTCTCTTTAAGTCCAGAAATAGCCTATCCAAAGTGATGTCTTAAATGTCATTTATTTGTTTAGAACAAGCAGGTTACGTGATTTTGTTGGGAACTTGTTATTATTTATAAGGCCATAAGCTTTTTAAAGACTTAGATTCTAAGATTCTCTGAAATCAAAATTGGATTTAGTGAAGCTGACTCTTCTGATTCTTCTGAAACTCGGCTATCACTATGCTGTAGTGTAGACATAGGGGATGATGAAAGGAATATGCTTAAGATGGTCTAAATATCGTAATTAGTTTACCAGTTTTATTGGAAATACTCCGCAATAAAATTGATCATTTTTATTCCCAATATAAATTGTAAATAATTGTATTAAGTTGTTACAAGCAAATAGCTTCAAAATAATATCAAAAGCTGTAAAAATTTAAAAAATAAAAATTTAGATTCGAAATTAAAAAAAAACATAGAAAAAAATAAAGGACAAACCGAGTTGTACAATAGACTATTACGACAAATTATTACACCAGAGAGCTAAAAACTGAATAGACACATTAATCAAACCGCTGTAGGGATAATTTTTTTATCATTTATTTAATGTTACATACTTAATAATATAATAACTTACTGTGTGTTGGTATAAAAGCAAATTCCAATAAATTTCCAAAAAATATATTCGGCTTGGGTCCTGGAACATTTCGCATGTATTTTGTGTTTCTACGTGATTGCTGATAGAAGTAAAACGCAATAAATAGAACAACAATGATGATTCCAAGTCCAATCATTGTTGACAGTAATCTAAAAAGAATTTTCCATATTAAAAAAAAAATAGAAAAACTAATAATATGTATAATTAATATATGTATGTATAAATAATATCATGAATTAATCGGCGATTGCATTTCACTTAATTCTTAATACCATCGGTACCCTATACGTATTTCTTCTTCATATCAAAGACTCATCAGGAGCACCTAGATGAGTGTTCAGGAGCATCGTTTAATAAACTAAACCGACTTCAGTACGCTAGATACGACATCTTTATGAAATAAATAAAAGGACTTCCCTCGTATAGACAGAAATACCTGCAGTAGCGAGCGACGAACGTGAACTGTGAACTTCAAAGCTTTTATAAAAGAAATGAAAACGATGTAAAAAAGCCTTTGTCCCACAAATACAAAACGACGTTATTTTCCACGCATTCGTCAAGTACGGAGAAACCGTAATATGAAAGAATCGGCGATTGCATTTCACTTGATTTAGATCACCATCGGTACCCTACACGTGTATCATTGCTTTAATAAAAGCTTTCAAATTCACAATTCACGTTCGCCGTTCGCTACTGTATACTCAAAATGTCACATGAGTTGAACCAGATTCCTTTTTACTAAAAATCGCATTTTCTTTATTTTTGCAACTTTACCAAGGTAAACATTTTCACTACCTGCCGTTATGCCGACTGCCGAGCTATTAACATTATATCGTTATGTCATGATTAACACCCTTATGGTAACAGTAACCCTTATACCCAAATTTTTTAAAATATACTCAATACCCCTCTATGGATTTGTAAAATGGCATAAGGGAGAATATCATCACAGCACATGCGATTTTTTCATACATTTTACTATTCTTGATTTCATCTTTCACTGGATGATGAATATATGGTGTACAACTATGGGATACAGCTGCAAACCCAAACATAGAAATATTGGAACGTTTCCAGTCGAAGGTACTAAGGACCGTAACGAATGCACCTTGATGGTAAATTAATACAGCAGTTGCTATTTGCTAAAATTGGAAAACCACCCAAACAATCTTGCACTAAACCTGCTAGTTATTAGTGAACAGACTCGGAGACTGAAGAGGCACAAACCATTGGAGCCATATAGGTTCTAAGCGGCAGTGAAGTAAAGTGAAGTGCAGTGAAGTACCTATCCTTACAGGCACATTTCAATATTCTAGGAGACTAGTGGAGTCTTTGTTATCAATGGATAACAAATCCAAAATTATACGAAGTAGTTTTCATAGTCCTGTCGCCAGGGGGGGTACAACGGCCTCGTTAATTCAGATGGACTTACTCAAGTTTTTTTTATGTATTTTGACCCGTAGAACACGAATTTTTTGGGTAACAGTTGATCCGGATGTCGATAAGATTGTTATAGACCAAGAACTTGAGGAATCAAATAACAGCGATTTTTGGCAAAACAAAACAATATTTTGTATTTTTTGGGCCATTTTAAGTAAAAAATATTTCTACAAGTTTTTTCGTAGGATGCACAGTTTTCGAGATAAACGCGGTTGAACTTTAAAAAAATCGAAAAATTGCAATTTTTGAACCCGAATAACTTTTGATTAAAAAATAAAATAGCAAGTCTGCTTACCGCATTTGAAAGCTTAAGTCAAATTATATCGGTTTTGATTATTTGCATTGGTAAAAATTTATTTTTTTATTGTTTAACAAAGCTATAAACACGTAGGGTTTCCCGTGCTTTTACATGCGTTTTAACGCATGTAACGTAGAAATAGTCTTGATTGCACTAGTACCTATTCTACCTACTCGTTCGATTTTAAATGAGAAATCATAGAAACATCACTCACGCACTAGTTGTTTGTAGCTTTGTTTAACAGTAACACAATAAATTTTTAGCAATGCAAATAATCAAAACCGACATAATTTGACTTGAACTTTCAAAGGCGCTAAGCAGAATTGCTATTTTACTTTTTAATCAAAAGTTATTCGGGTTTAAAAATTGCAGTTTTTCCATTTTTTGAAAGTTCAACCGCGTTTATCTCGAAAACTGTGCATCCTACTAAAAAACTTGTAGAAATATTTTTTGCTTAAAATGACCCAAAAAATACAAAATATTGTTTTGTTTTGCCAAAAATCGCTGTTATTTGATTCCTCAAGTTCTTGGTCTATAACAATCTTATCGACATCCGGATCAACTGTTACCCAAAAAATTCGTGTTCTACGGGTCAAAATACATAAAAAAAACTTGGGTAAGTCCATCTGAATTAACGAGGCCGTTGTACCCCCCCTGGCGACAGGACTATCAAGCCTAATAGCAATATTAATAATATCTAAAAATATTAAAACATTACTAAAACATTTTTAAATTGAACACTTATTGGTCCATTTTCTTGGTAACACCTCCATGGCTTCTAAAATTTGCAAGCCAGATGGATGCTGAAGCGAAGAAGACAAGAGGGAATTCAAAAACTTACAATTCACGACCCCGTATGTTCAGATGGTAAATTCCAACAGAAAATGGTCCTAGTTACTCAAAGAAATAACGACCAATATACAAAATAAAATAAAAATTCCATTTTTATTCAGTTACAATGCGAAGGCAAAACAATCTTATTTTTCAATTAGAATACGGAGCGCAGTCCATCCCTCTGAATCGACGATTTTCGACTCCTCTTGGAGTCTCATCGGAGAGACCGTAGGCCTGCTACTCCATACTCCAATTGACCAACACCGAGAGTTTATCCCCCACACCACAACTGACGTGAATGGACTAGGTGGCTAGCGTCATCTGGCAATTGAAAGATGAAGTAGTTTTCAATCCTAATAGCAATATTAATAATATTTAAGAATATTGAAACATTACTAAAAGATTTTTAAATTGACAACTTATTGATCCATTTTCTTGGTAACACCTCCATGGCTTCTAAAATTTGCAAGCCAGATGGATGCTGAAGCGAAGAAGACAAGAGGGAATTCAAAAACTTAAAATTCACGACCCCGTCTGTTCAGCTGGTAAATTCCAACAGAAAATGGACCTGGTCACTCAAAGAAGTAACGACCAATATAAAAATAAAATAAAAATTCCATTTTTATTCAGTTGCAATGCGAAGGCAAAACAATCCTATTTTCCAATTAATTTTGACTCCTGTTGGAGTCTCATCGGAGAGAACGTAGGCCTGCTAATCCATACTCCAATTGACCAACACCGAGACTTTGTCCCCCACACCGCAAGTGACGTGAATGGATTAGGTGACTAGCGTCATCTGGCAATTGAAAGATTAACTAGTTTTTAATTCTAATAGCTATTGCTTCTTAATAGCTATAGCTTCTTTCAATTGCTAGATGACGCTAGTCATCTAGTCCATTCACATCAGTTGCGATGTGGGGGATAAACTCTCGGTGTTGGTCACTTAGACTATGGAGTAGCAGGCTTACGTTTTCTCCGATGAGACTCCAACAAGAGTCGAAAATCGTCGATTCAAAGTGCTGGATTGCGCTCCGTATTCTAAGTAAAAAATAAGATTGTTTTGCATTCGCATTGCAACTGAATAAAAATGGAATTTTTATTTTATTCCAAAATTATACATACACCCTTTTGAACAAACAAAAAACATGCGTACCTATAATTATTATTTATGCATTGCATGTAGTAAATAGCCTATAATAAAAAAAACTTCTATTGAAATCCGACAGTCTATTATTCCCCCATTGTACACAAAGTAGTAGGAAGTCATAAAGTCTTAAAAAACAAGAAATATGTCCCGTTAATTTTTTTGAAGTTCATTTTATTTCTTATTCTTCTTACTTAAGTGGCGTCTCCTAATCGGACATTGGATATCATCACTATCTTTACTCTATCTACCGCTGCTCTGAAGAGTTCTATTGAACTACACTTAAACCAGTCATGCTCACTTAATTCTTCAACCATGACACCCTCCTTCTTCCTATACTCTTTCCTCCTCTTATCTTTCCCTGTATGATCAGCCTTAGTAGTTTATATCGTTGTCCCCTGATTACGTGTCCTAGATATTGTAACTTTCTTATTTCTATCGTGTTTATAATTTCGTATTGTGTGTTCATTTCTCGCAATACTTCCGTGTTAGTTTTTTTCTGTGTCCATGCTATTCTAAGCAACCTCTTGTAATACCACATTTCAAAGGACTGCAGTTTATTTATGTGTTCTTGCTTCAATGTCCAGCTTTCAAGTCCATATTGCAGTATTGAAAACACGTATAGCATCTCAAAGCTCTTACTCTTAGTTCTAATCTAAGGTATTTGTTGCAGATAATTGCTGTTTTATATATATATATATATATATATATATATATATATATATATATATATATATACGGGGTGTCATATCGGCTGACGCCGCATCCCCACACCTAACCGCCATCTATTTCTATCCTGGGCATCTTCCTCTTCCAAATCTCGGTGTTCCATGGCCTTCCTTATCGTGTCATTCCAGGATAGTCTTGATCTTCCCCTTTTCTTCCTTCCTGGGGGTTTCCATTTCAGGAGTTTCTTTGGCCATCGTTTGTCGTCCATTCTAAGTAAGTGACCGAACCATTTTAGGCTTCTTCTCTCGAGCCTGTCTACCGCTGTATCGTGGGCCTGCATCCTTCTTCTTATTTCTTCGTTACGTATTCTGTCCAATCGGGAGATTCCAGCACTTCTACATATGTAGTCCATTTCCACAGCATTGATCCTTCTTCTGGACTCTGCTGTTAATGTCCAGACTTCGCTTCCATACATGAGTACCGATTCCACAAATGTCTTCCCTATTCTTAATTTTGTAGTTCTGGATATATTTTTATCCCACCACACGGAATTCAAGCAACCTATTACCTTCCTACTTTGTTCAACTCGCCTTTGAATTTCTTTGTTGCCTAGGCCTTCTCTGTTTACTACAGCTCCCAGATATTTGAATTCTTCAACCTGTTTAATTGATGTGTTCTCTGTTATTAGGATTTCAAAGTGGGCGTCAGAATTCACGACTAGATATTCTGTTTTTTCTATATTTATATTTAATCCCCATTTTTTGTAGGTTGAATACAGGCGGGTTAACATGAATTCCATGTCATACGAATCTTGTGCCAGTACTGCTTGATCGTCAGCAAAGTGGATGTTAAACAGGCAGTCATCTCTGATCATGATTCCCATTAGTCCACAACTTCTTTTCCATTCTTTTAAAGCGACTTCCAAGTATATGTTAAATAGCAACGGTGATAAGCTACACCCTTGCTTCAGTCCTTTTTCTATTTTTATTCCTTCAGATAGTTGTGTGCCAATCTTGACATATCCCACATTATCGCTGTACAATAATTTGATAATATGTATAATAGCCGGACTAACTTTCATTTCAACAAGGGCATGCCACAACTTGTTTCTAGGGACGGAGTCATATGCCTTTTCCAAGTCTATGAAGGCAATGTGGGTTTCTTCATTTACGCTCGTCCTTTTCTCTATAAGTTGTTGGATGACGAAAAGGTTGTCCACACATGAGCGTCCCGCAGTAAAACCACTTTGATCTTCACATAATTGCTGTTTTCATTTTTCCAAATGCATTTCTTGCTATTTCTATCCTAGCCCTTATTTTCGTTGTTTGCTCATTATTGTCTGAAATCGATTGGTACATTCCCCAAATGTATGTTTGTTTGTATATTTGTTTTCTTTGTTATTAGCATGTATTTGGTTTTTTTGTATTCATTTTTAGTCCATATTTTTCACAGAAACAGTTTGTTTTGTTTAGCAGTAATTGGAGTTATTCATCAGAGCTTGTCGTTATCGAGGTGTCATCTGTATATCTTATGTTGTTAATAGATCTTCGGTTAATTATTATTCCGTCACTTTGAGATAGTAGTGGTTCATAAAGAATGGCTTCACTATATACATTAAATAGTAAGGGAGACATAATACATCCCACCTTACTCCTCTCCTGCATTCAATTTCTGAACTGGGTTCGTTATCTACTACAATTTGTGCTCTTTGAATCCAGTAATCCCTTTTGTCTATGTTTTTTGTCTTTAGAATTTGGACTAATTTTTCATGTCTTACTTTGTCAAATGCTTTTTTAAAATAAACGCAACAAGCATGCACTGTATCCTCTTCTACTTCTATTTCCATCTGCTCTATTCTATTGTCTTTGAACAGTTCGTCTATGTATTCTGTCCATCTCTTTAAATTGTAGTTAGTATTCAACACAAATTTCCCATTTGTTTCCCGGTTTTCTTGTTATATTTATGTGAGTTAATTCTTCAATGTTTTTATGTGTGTTAATACTATCGTGTTAATACTATCGTCGTCTTTTCTGATATTCTTCTATTTCTGCGCATTGTTCATTTAACCATTGTTCTTTCGCCTGCTTAATTCTGTGTTTTATTTGTTTATCTACGATTCTGTACATCTGGTTATCTTTGTTTTTATGTTGACGTCTTTCTTCTATTAAATCTAAAATTCCTTCCGTCATCCTTCTTTTTGTATCTAGTATTTCTTATTAGTCCTAGTCTAACCATAAGATTTTAAAGAACCGCATAGCTAACATGTCAAAGAAAAAAGTGACATTGTGCTGATATGTGCTTTTGTCCTGGGGGTGAGTTTCACCCCTTCTCGGGTCTGGAAGTGGATAAACTGACTAATTCTAAGTAACTTCTGTGGCCACTAAGTCAATACCATATAGCCACTAAAAAACATGTTATTAGACGTTTTCGAAAATAACTTAAAAAGTAAATAGGTTTACTAGGTTGTTCAATAAGTTTTGCGGTTCAATAAGAGAGGGCGTTGCTACTAGCCTAATTTTTTTTGTTATATTGGTACACTCTTCATATCAACGTATCTGAAGTTTTATTTCAATCTGCCAATTCATTATTTTTTTAGAAGCCATTTAGTATCGATGTATCACAGTATTTTTTACAATTAGTCTGGGCAGATTATCGGTGAATTTTTGGGAAAAGTTATTTACCAGCAATTTTATTGCTGGAATCGAATCTTATGATTCTATATATTAATAATATATAGTGCAAAGTCCGCAGTGAAAATCGTGTTTTTTTCAATTTTTGCTCTATAACTCCAAAGATTTTAACTTTACACCAAAAACGTCCAAATAAAATACACCGTAATTAAATTCTGCATAGAAATGTGTTTTTTCCCGATTTACTTCGACGAAAATTTTCCCCGGAAAATGCGGGTTTTCCCAACAAAATCTTTAATTTTCAACTAAAATTTTAAATAAGTAATTGTTTATCAATAATTAAATAACTTGGTAATATAAAAGCTCTTTTCGCATAGATTATAATTCCAGAAGCCGATGGAAATTGAAGAAACAGTTTCGCAACAATTGAATTGTTAATTAAAAATTTACGATCGCCATAATAACCACAATATTAGGATACATAAAAATAACTATGATTTTTGTATAAAAAGACACTGTACCTATCTAATGTAATTTACAGAATTGAAATTGGACTATTTAAACGGCCTCAGGAATATTTTAAAATTATAAACCATTTTTTGGCTTATAAACAAATAGAATATCTCGGGAAATATTAAATTTAATTAAAGCATCATAACGGTATTGGAAAAAACCCAAGTAGCAATTTTTCGACGCATTGGTTGTCAGTACAAACAAATGCACTGTATACAACGTTGCCTGAGAGCATTTTCAGTTGTTTCGGCCAACGTCCCCTACCCCGACTGACATTACGATGTTACAACCTTTAGTTATACGGGCAACTAATTTATTACCATTGTGTCACAATGATTCTGACAACTACATAATATCACAGTTCAGTGTGGTTCAGTTTTTTCAACAATCGCAACGAGTTAAAAATGTTATAATGCTAAACTAATTTACGCCCTGGCCGACTCTGTAGTTGTAGTTGAGTAGTTATCTGTCACGTCACGACCCTTGTGTTGTTCTAGAGGTGTGTGACACGTTTGCGGCAACTAGGAGAAAAAGAATTTACTTTATAACCTTATTTTTTTCTTATTATTATATATTTTGTTTTGATGGAAATTTTCGATTTATTTAACAACCTGTTTATTTGTTTTTTTAATAGCTGGTTTCCATTCCATTGTTTTATCAGTAGATTTGAGATTTGATAATCTTTGTATCAGCTTTCGTAGACAGGGTTGCCAGGTCAGTTTTTACTCTTTCAGTAGTTTTGTTTTCACAAAATCAGTAGATTCTTTTTAGGCCATGTAAATATACAGTAATACAGTGATATGCACATCCGTCCTAAATGTCCCAAGAGGAATTCCACAAAATTGGAAACCTAATTATTCCAAACCACCAACTGGTAATTACCATTTTTTAGCTAAAATCTACTAAATCAAAAACTAAAATATACTTAAGGATTTTTGAGATACCTATATTTGAGATTTTTATAATAAAAACAACAGCTAACTTAAATGTTTTCATTTTTTGCGAATCCTTAGAAAACTAATAGGTATTTTTGAAAAATTTAAACGCACAAAGAAATGATTACGTTATTACCGAGGACCGAAAGTCCCTGAAAACTTCTATAATGTTTATTTTAATAAGTTATAGGGGTGAAAAAAAGAAAAAATTTAGTGTGACTTTTAATTCCAAATATCTCGTTCAAAAGAAACGTCTTGGTTTTTCTAAATAATGCGTTTTTTTTTATTTATTTTTTTTTTCTTTCATTCTGCGTTTAAATTTTTCAAAAATACTTATTATAGTTTCCTCATGATTCGAAAAAAATGGATCAAATTCTGTTGAAATATACCAAAAATCTACTAAAAAATATTGCCTACTAATGGTTTGTTTTTAACCAAGAGGAGTGATTCAAATTTACCGCGCTGTAATGCTTGTTTGTAATTGGTCCAACTGCAGGCAAGTTTACTGCACTCTTATAAAATTTTGACACTAATGACATTTATCAAATTTTGACCCTAGTGGAATTTCATAGGTTAGTTAAGATATACCGGCGATTTTTTGTGTTATCTGTGTTATTCCTTTAATTTTTAGATTGTTAGTCTGCTTTTATATAAAAAGCAGTCGTTTTTAGAACTCTTTAGCGACGTATTAATATAATATAATATTCATGGATTACCGTTGAGGGCCGACATAATCAACCAAAAAAGAAGATGTATTTGGTTATTATTCTAGTGACTTTCTTAGGCGTGAATCTGCTTTAAGTTTACTCCTCCTGGTTAAAAAATAAACTATAGAATTTTTTAAAAAAATATCAAAAATCTACCAAAAAAGTAGAAATCTACTAAATGTGGCAACGCTGTTAATGAGAATGATACACTTTTGACACTGGTCACATGACCTCTGTCACCCAATAAGAGGGTGCGTTCTAAAATGGTTTTGATAGTCGGCGCAGCCGGGTTTGGTTGGCGATTGGACTTCTAAGTTGTCTTATCCGTCTAAGGTTGGTGATAAGGTATTTTTTTAGTAATATTGGTAATATTGTTTAATGCGCCATTTTGGTTTTACTTGAGATTTTTGGGATGTAAAGAAAATGAAAACACAGAATATAAAAAATGCAGGCATTTTCTGATATCTTTAAAACTACCATAAATACATTAAATTTATACAGAACATCTTTAACATAAATTTTGACTTTTATATTAAAATTTGATTTTTTAAATTTGCATATTTTTTGTCAAAAATGTCATAAAAAAAAGGAGCGCGTGTGTTTTTTAAAGGTGAAATATCCATATTTGACGGTAATTTGAGATGCGTTTATAAATTTCACATCAGGTAATAAGTCTTTTATGTATTTATATAAATTTAAATACCGAAGACGATGTCAAAACAGTTTACTTTTTGGTTTTCGCATTCACCATACAGGTGTTAAAAATATAGGTAAAAAAACATAACTAGTCTGACTCCTTGAGCAACCATTGCACGCGCAGGTGCTTTTTATAGTCGCTTCAGTTGTCTTATGCAACGCGTATGAAACGATGTTGCTTAAACAGGAGGTTGCCTAGGCAACGTTAAGACAACTCAAAAATCGTCCACCAAATCAGTGCAGAATAGGGTCGTCTTCTAGGCAATAACAACGTTGTGAGAAAACGTTGCCACGCGGTAGATAACGTTGTCGCGTCGACAAATTGCTACTTTGAAACGGCAGGACGCTTCTTTTAAAAGAAAAAACGTTAAATTTTGATAAGCGGTTCCAGAGATACAACCGGTCAAAGTTGAAAGATATAAACAATAGGATCATAATTTTCAAACTATCACCTTTTTATTTTTGTCCTATTTCTCCACACCGATTTTCATATCTTAGGTTAGGAATTATCTTAGGTTAGGTAATTAGGTTCTGAGACCAAATACCAGAAAATATATGAACAGTTAATTAGTAAAAGAAATAAATGTTGTCAACACACTACATAACGAAATAATAAATATTCGGTGAGAGTCGTCCACCTACTTACCTACAAGACTTATTCTGCGAGATATTTTTCCTGGTCGAAGATAATATAGTGATAAGTTATGTTACTTGGCAAATATTTAGAGGTAATCTCTTATCAGGAAATTTATTAGGAGTAGATAAATAAAAATCGTGAAATAACCAAAACAATATATTGAACAAATGGTTCACCAGAAGGGTGAATCCCAAAAAAAAAACAACAAGAAATAAAGAGTAAACTATATACACAAATAAAAACTGCACCAACAATTAATGTGTGGTTGTGTACGGTCAGAAATAAACAATAAATATTATGAAAGAAATGCAAGTATCATATGGTAAAATCATGCACAATTAAAAACGCAGTAAAGAGAACCTGGTTATGAATTAAAAAAATCAAATGAAGTATATATCATGAAAAACCTCTCTTTATTATTTTAGGGCTTATCTCGAGATAACTGATATGGTAAATTTAATAATGGCTAGAAAATATCAAGAAAAAATATATAATAAAATGGAAGGCAAAACGTACAAAGTTAACAAAAGTTTAGAGTTCAACATTCAATAACCACCGCGCACTCGGTTTTTATAAAACAATAGCCAATCGCACAGCTTTTAACCTTCGGATGACCAAGCGGGGAAATTGTGACCCCAGCGTATGTTTTTCTTTAATAAATTCAAAAGTATTTTCAATTTCTAACTCATTATTTTTTTATTTGACTTTAATAATATCATTCTAGATATCGTCATATTTTGAAATAAAAAGAAATCCCTATATTTTACGAATAAAAAATACATTCTGAAGTTGATGTTTAGTAAAATACCGTCTATTATGTGTAATTCCAAGTAGTTTTACGCTAATGACGTCGACTTTACAAAGTAACAAGACACTTACCCAACATACACACTACACATGACACTAATACTCATGTTGTGACTAGCTGAATGACATAAGTCCATGCCATAAAAAAAATTAAAACAAAAAAAAACTTCATTTTTTTGTTGTCATTTTTGACATTTTTGACCTGGGGTCGTTTTCCCCCCTGGTCATCCGTGGAACAAAAAAAGGTTGGTCATAGGAAGGTTAATTAAATGTTTAATGTTTGTAATTAATGTTTGACAATGAAAAGTTCTGTAATGAAACGACCCTATTTTGGTTACGCCAATGTCTTTATTTTACTAATCATCACAAAAATAATAATTCAGCTTTTCCCAACATCATTTAAATTAAACATTACTAATATTAAAGAATAAACAATAACCAATTTCCTTTGTTCAGGAAATATAATCACTTTAGATTTCATCAGAAAATTACAGTCAAAATATTATTGTTTAATTACATTGTTTAATTGCAACTAATTTCTCTAATTTATTGTTTAAACTTTAACCCTTAAGATCCTGAATTAATTTATTTAGAAAATTTTATTTCTTTTTTGATTTTTATGTATTCAGGAGAAGGTTTTAAAACAAAATACATATATATTGTTTATTAATTATTTTTGATTTTTTAGAAAATTGCCGTTACATATACGTAACGCTAGGACGATATAGGAGCAAACATATTTAAAATATTTCCGATTATAAATTTCAAAATAACAAACAAATACAAAACTAGATAAATGAAAAATCATAATTAAGTTATTGTAGATTAAAACCTATGTTGCACTTGATGCACACTCCCACATTGCACTCGCAACCCGTGGTACGCACATATGAACTACAGCATTCATCTGCAAAACGTCTCCTTTTCTTATCAGGAATGTAAGTCAGGAGATGATCAATCTTATCATATCTTATATCTACTACTACTTTGGACGAAGATGGCCTGCCTGCATCTTTTGGTTTGGTACCATATTTCGTAAGACACGATGTTACTAGATAAATTCGAAATTCTAGTTGTGGCATAGGATAATAGGATCTATTATGTCCAGTTATGTCCAACATCAATGTAAATAGACCATTATGTCTGTAGTTATGTCCAGCATCAATGTAAATAGACACTACCATCATTTTTAAGAGTAAATTCCTACTTGGTATCTAGCTACATTCTGGTCCATAAGATCAACTTCAACTTTCCTTTCACTAGTATTTTAGCTTTTACTAATGATCTGGAAGGCTGAGCCTCGTCAATATGATCATATATTTCTAAATCTCTTTCATTATTTTTAAAACAATTTCAACAGCTCTTAGAATTCTCTCGGACAGCCTGTTAAAATCATTATATTCCTCATCACCAAACTCCTCATCTGTAAGCACATTCATTTCTGGGGTTTCAGTACCTATATAGAGCATCAACGTCTAGTTTCAACGGCATCAATTATCTCCAGCGCCTTTTGAAGAGAAAACCCTTTTCTGGAACGAACAATAGGTTACAATTACAAAAGTTCCGATTTTTGCTCCCATATGTTCCTAGCGTTACATATATGTAACAGCAAAAATTAAAGGAATTTTTTACAAAACCAGGATAAAATTTCTAAAAATTTATATTATCAATAAGAAAAGACACTAATTTATTCTCTCAATTGAAAACAAATTAAACAAAATATGATAACAAAAAAATAGCAAAAATAAAGTTATTCAAACTTGAGATCCATTTTTACCATAAGAATAAACACCGTCACATAAAACACGCAACTAAATATAAACAGGTTAGATCAAATTCTCGAAACAACTGCTGAAAATTAGTAAACAAGTGTCCCTTGAAAGTTTTGCATCATCATCTAGTTAAAATTAGGATTTCTTCCCGAATTTAAGGCTTAAGAATTTAGCGGTTTCTGCGTTACATATATGTAACCCTAGGAGCTTAAGGGTTAATAAGAAAAGCAAATAAACCTTTGGGCTCTTTCTGAATCTTTCTGAACTTTGCTCATTTAAATAATAGAAATATGAATTTTGGTAGTAACGCTAATGATCGAAAAAATAATATGAAATACTTTTAATCCTAGAAAGGGGTATTATTCGCCCTCAGTTCTTGATAGATAGTCAAGTGCAATAGATCATTTCCGCCACTAGACCATATCGGATCGTAACGAGTTTCATAGCATCTTCTCTCTCCAAAGTAGAAATGTAAAGTCAGTAATAAACAAACAGTGAAAATTCGTCGAAGTGTTTTAGTGTTGCAAATCCTTCCCGATCCATTACAAAAATTGTTTGGTGTCAGAAGTGGGATACAAGGTCAAAAATACTGAAAAAGAAGAGTATACCTTAGAGTTTCCTTAAAGGTCCGGAAGAAGCCACCACTAATCCAGAACATCTAAAAATCAGAGCATCCAGAACATCTAGAAATCAGAGCATCCAGAACATCTAGAAATCAGAGCATCCAGAACATCTAGAAATCAGAGCATCCAGAACATCTAGAAATCAGAGCATCCAGAACATCTAGAAATCAGAGCATCCAGAACATCTAGAAATCAGAGCATCCAGAACATCTAGAAATCAGAGCACCGAGAACATCTACATCTACAGGAAGAATTAAAACTCTCCTCCTACTGTAAGTCGAAATTATTTGTTATTGAACTGTACGTATTGTGTCTTTTAACTCTTAACTCGATTTTGGTTACCATATAATTCTCATATTTTCTTGTAATTTTCTTTTAAATTTTTTCTTTCTTTCACTACTTCTATTCATACACTTACTACATCTATATATATTTTATTTTCCAATTCAAATTAAAAAAAAATGTCTAATCCAGTAGACACAACTAATAATTATATCTCATTAGAGATGGCAGAAAAAATGCTAATAAAATTCGATGGTAATCGAAACAAAGATCATGAATTCATTGATAATTGCACTATGGCTTTGTCTTTAGTAAACCAAAGCAACAAGAATCTTTTATTTATAATAATAAAATCTAAAATATGCGGTAAATCAAGAATGCTAATCAAAAATAGAGATTTCCAGAATTGGTCTAGCTTAAAGAGTCATGTAGACAAAACCAAACTGAATCGGTTATGGCATTTGCAAATCGAGTAGAAGACTGCTATGTTAAGCTACTCAGTACCATTACCGAACTAGATGAAGTAAAACGAACGGTACATACAGAAATTCTGCAAAATCAGGCGCTCAATGTATTCCTATTAGGACTTAACAAAGAAATAGCGCTAGTAGTAAAAGCCAGAAAACCAACTACGTTAGAAAACGCAATTAGTATTGCTCTAACAGAAGAACAGGAATTGAAATCGAAATCAGAAATCTCCAAATACCAGAACGTAGGTAATTCTAATCCCAGGTACTGTCACAATTGCCACAAAAACGGGCATAATTCTCAAAATTGTAGATTAAAAACCCAATTTTCTAGTTCCAGTTCCAACAATGACAATCAATATCAAAATAAATATTCTTTCCGGTCTCAGCCCAGTACTTCATTTCAAAGCCAAAATTTCCAGAAACAAAGTATTCGTCGTACAGACTATACTCCTAATACCAAAATCTGCAATTACTGTAAAAAATTTGGCCACCTAATTCATGAATGTCGTAAAAGACAATATAATAGCCAAGCTAGGCAGAACAGTCAACCACGAGACACTAATTCAACTGACAAACGTATCCCAAAAAACTTTTCAGTTCCTTGTCAAGAAACGGCCACAACAAAGAACACCAATCTAATTTAGGCACGTATCTCTACCCTAAATTTTCAGGGTATCACGACATATTTATTCCTCGACATACCAGAACTAAAATCTAAATGCAAATTCTTGTTAGACACAGGTGCCACTATTTCTTTAATTAAACTGGAAAATTTAAAACCCGATACTTCTTGTTATGAAGATAAACCCAGAACACTTAAAGGGATTGATTGCAATTCTTCTAGTGACATTAAAACTATCTGCTATTCTCATTTTACATTACCTTTTCTTCAAAACCAAATGTTTACTTTTCATGCGGTTCCTAATGACTTTCCTATAACCTTCGATGGAATAATTGGCAACGACTTTCTTAGAACATTTTCTAAAAGTCTTAGTTACGAGGAAGATTATTTGATCTTGACTAATGATTTTAGAATACCTCTTTATCATATCTACTCTTCTACCACTAACCAACCATTTGAAAGTAATTCCGATCTTAATACAACTTACCGTAATAACCTAGATGATTTAAAGGCTAATCCTAAATGGCCTATTTCTCAGTTTCCCGTAATTGTATCCCCGAGATGCGAAAAAGTTATTAAAATTAACGTCATTAACACCCCGAAGACTCGACAAGGTATTATTCCCAAATTATAAATATTGGAAGGAGTTTATCTCTGCGAAAGTTTAGTTTCCGTAGACAATCATAATCAAGTTTTAACGTCTATTTTAAATACTACCGAGAAATCTCAGATAAATCCAGCTCTAATTTTCAGAGTATAGCGATATGCTCTTCTGAATCTTCTAACTGTAATTCTAATCGACTTAAGCTACTTACCCAAAACCTCAAAACAGACCATCTAAATTCTGAAGAAAAAACATCTCTTATCGAAGTATGTTCCGAATATAACAACATTTTCTTTCTAGAAGGAGATACACTAACATGTACTGACGCTATCACGCATCAAATTCCTACTACTTCCAATGTCCCTATTAATGTCAAAACTTATAGGTATCCCGAGATACATAAGGCTGAAGTCAACAAACAAATTAAATCAATGCTTAATCACGATATTATCGAATCTAGTACGTCCCCGTGGAATTCCAATGTGTGGCTGGTCCCAAAGAAAATGTCTGCCTCCGTAGAAAAAAAATGGCGACTGGTAATAGACTACAGAAAATTGAATGAAATTAGCGTAGGAGACTCGTACCCTATTCCCAATATACTTGATATTTTAGATCAGTTAGGACATTCAAAGTATTTTTCAACCCTAGGTCTAGCATCAGGTTTCCGTCAGATTAAAATGGACCCTGATGATGCTCCAAAAACAGGATTTTCCGTCCATTCAGGACATCATCAATTTAAGAGACTTCCATTTGGTCTTAAAAATTCCCCTGCTACTTTTCAAAGGCTAATGAACACGGTTCTCGCTGGTATCCAAAACTATCGTTGTTTTGTGTACCTTGATGATATAGTCATACATGTGGGAGATTTGGAGACACATAATCGACGATTACGTGAGGTTTTTAAAAGACTCTGTGAGTTTAACCTGAAACTCCAACCGGAAAAATGTGAATTCCTTCGGAAAGAAGTTATGTATTTAGGTCATTCTATAATGATAGACGGTGTTAAACCAGACCCTGGAAAAATTAGTGCTGTAATAAACTACCCCACTCCTAAGAACGTGAAAGATATCCGTTCTTTCCTTGGATTTGTTGGCTATTACTGCCGATTCATTCCAAATTTTAGCAAAATATCTCAACCTCTAACAAATTTACTAAAAAATAATACGATTTTTAATTGGACCAGTTCACAATAAGATGCTTTCGAGAAATTAAAATTGCCACTAACCTCGAAGCCTATACTTCAATATCCTGATTTCGAAAAACCTTTCATCTTAACAACAGACGCAAGCAACTATGCTATCGGAGCAGTTCTTTATCAAGGTAATCCTAAAGAGGATAAACCAATTTCTTTTCTAGTAGAACTCTAAATAGGGCCGAATCAAACTACAGCACCACAGAAAAGGAATGTTTGGCAATAATATGGGCCGTTAAATATTTTCGGACATATCTGTATGGAAAAAAATTCAAAATTTATACTGATCATCGTCCCCTAACATGGCTTTTTAACGCTAAAGATCCAAGCTCTCGTCTTGTCCGATGGCGATTACTTTTAGAGGAATACGATTATGAGATCATGTACACAACGGGTAAGTCTAAGAAGGTAGCAGATGCCCTTAGTCGAATTAAACCACCTGAAGAAATTACTGACATTCACATAATAAAAAACGATCCAGAGCCTTCGCAAACTTATAGCGACTTTTTGCACGCTTTTCAGTCTAGTCTAATTCTTAATAACAATCTATATGAACATAGCACGTCCTTCTTAGATAGAGGTACCACTAATAATCACGTAATTCTTCTATCCCGTGATCTAGAATTTACAGGTAAACCTCTGTTGAACTTACAAAAATCTTTCAATCCCAAACCAAATCTCTTAAAATCTAACTTGCAAATAGGAGATATAAAAATAATGGAAACCAATAATCAGAAAGTTTTCTATCTAATTCATAAATAATTCCATTGGGAAAAGGCTGACTATGAGATGACCTTTAACAACTTACTGATGAAATTAAAGGATATTCTAATTAACGACAACATCAAATCCTTTAATATACCAAGAAGCAGTTCAAGTTTTGACCAATTAAACTTCAAAAAATTAAGGACGATGTTAAGATTCATTTTTAAAGAAACATTAATCGAAATACATATACACCATGACGTCTTGATTAGACCGAAGACTGATACCATGCCAACAATACTCCAGGAATACCATGCAAATCCTACCTCAGGTCACACAGGATTTCACAAAACATACAGTCGGATAAAACAAACTTACAAATGGGAGAAGATGAAGGAAGATATAAAAACTTATATAAAAAATTGTGAATCATGTCAGAAAAATAAGCTTATCCGCAAAAAAAATAAAGAGCCTATGCGAATTACAACTACCTCAGAAAAACCATTCGAACGCATATCCTTAGATATCGTGGGTCCTTTTCCTATGTCTATCTCAGGCAATAGATTTATTTCTAACCTTACAAGATGACCTTACAATATTCTCTCAGATCTATCCTATTCCGAATCACGAAGCCTTGACCATAGCTAATACACTTGTCCATCGATTTATTTGTAATTTCGGAATTCCAGAAGCTATACTGACTGATCAAGGACGCGATTTCACATCTCAACTATTCCACGAGGTATCTAAGATATTTAAAATAAAAAATCTCACTACCACAGCTTATCACCCTCAAACCAACGGAGCTTTAGAAAGATCACATGCTACTCTAGCAGATTATTTAAAACATTACGTCAATCAGGATCAAACCGATTGGGATGATTGGCTAGATTTCGCAACATTGTCGTATAATCCTTCTACTCATACCTCTACAAAGTTCTCTCCTTACGAATTAGTTTTCGGAACTAAACCCAATATTCCTTCGGAATTTAATAAAAATCCAGAATTCAAGTACTCATACGATGATTACCTAGACGACTTAAGAATAAAATTGCAGAGAAGTAACCAAATTGCTCGAGAAAATTTAATTAAATCAAAGGAAGTTAACAATTCCTACTATGATAGGAAATGTAAAAATGTAACCTTTCAAGTAAATGACATGGTTTACTTAGAAAACAACAGATCTTACACAAACCGTTCCAAGAAATTATCACAACGATATACAGGGCCTTATAAAATAATTGAAATAAATTCTCCAGTAAATTCTACGTTGCTCATAAAAAACAAGAGAATAAAAGTAAACAATGACAGAATAAAACCTGCTCATTTCAACTGAACCAATCAAACTATCTTTGTTTTAGGATTTCATACCTAATTCATGTGAGCAATGGAAACAATGAGTTTCATACAATACATATCAAAGAAGTAGAACCATCACCTGGAATATATTATGACCACGTAGCTCCTTTAAAATTTTACGAATCATCTTGGAAATTGGTAACTTATTTAAACCTAGATTCTTTTAAGAATAAGCTAAAATTAATTGATAGTAATTTAAGAAAAACTAAGGAAATATGTGTGCATAACTCCCTTAATTCACTTTCTTTATGTTACACATCGCTCTTAGTTATTGAACAACTTGTACCTGCTATTCATGAGAAAGACAAAGTTTTTCAAGACTTAGCCCATACCACGCGAGTCAAAAGAGGCATCATCGATGGCACTGGAACTGTTTTAAAACCTTATTCGGTACCCTAGACCATAACGATGCTGAATATTACGATGCTGCCATTAACAAAGTAGAATCAAATGACAAACACTTGATTACTCTCCTCAAAAACCAAATTCAAATCGTACAAACCACGATTTCTAACTTTAATTCTTCTATTACGAACGTTGAACGTAATAATAACATCTTTGACAAAAATTTCAAAACAATCCAGAAGCTTGCGCAAAATAACTCTAAAAATATCTTTCAATTAAACCTAAAACAGGTGATTGACGAACATTTATTATCCCTAATCACTCTCCTAATTAGTGAAGTCAATAACGAATATAGCAACATCATTAACGCTATTTTTTCTCTAAGACAAACCAACTTCATCCTATTATCTTAAGTCCTAAGCAATATTTATTAGAATTAACCAAGACTTTACCTCACATACCTCTTTCTACATCTTACCCTTTACCGCTAGAAAAGCAGAATATCTTAGAACTCTTAAGCTTAGTCGATCTTCAACATTACTTTTCCGATACGAAGGTAATTTTTATTGTAAAAATGCCTCTTGTGAGCCAACTACCTTTCGAACTTTTTAAACTCATTCCACTTCCTACAATTAATAGTGCACTACAACATGTATTAACCAAGACTTTACCTCACATACCTCCTTCTACATCTTACCCTTTACCGCTAGAAAAGCAGAATATCTTAGAACTCTTAAGCTTAGTCGATCTTCAACATTACTTTTCCGATACGAAGGTAATTTTTATTGTAAAAATGCCTCTTGTGAGCCAACTACCTTTCGAACTTTTTAAACTCATTCCACTTCCTACAATTAATAGTGCACTACAACATGTATTCATCCTACCTCGATTTAATTATCTCGCAATATCAGAATCAAAATCTACATACTCTAATCTAGACGACCTTGATGCTTGTAAAAAGCTCTCCACTGGAGATCTCATATGCATTCATCGTTACCCTATAATATTCTACCTATTCAAGAGCCTCTTGTGAAACAGATATATTATTTTCACCAACAAAAATTCCCTATTCATGCGACATCCGAATATCCCAATTCTACACGGACACTTGGTATCCTCTCTTGAAAAGAAATACTTGGTTATTTATTTTACCCAAACCAATCTCAGTAACCGTTCAGTGCAAAAATAATAGACCGGAAGATCACATATCTCGTACTGGCATACTAACTCTTAATGCAGACTGCAAAGTCTACACAAGCTCCACAATACTATCTTCTTATAAGTCAACTTCCTTTCAAAGCGTCACAAAATCAATTCTACCAACTATAAATATACTACAAGACGACTGTTTAACAGTAGTATAAAGTTCAACTTATCCACTTTATATGTAAGCCCCAGCCACATATTCACTTTAGATAGAGAAAACCTTAATATAGCAAGCCACAAATTAAATGTTTTAAAAAACACAATTAACGAAGTAGAGCAAGAAGCAAATAGTCCTATACAAATCCTTCATAATTCATACTTTTTAATAGTCTTACTAATGGTAATAAAAGTTTTCGGTATATACTTATTATACAGACTATACAGATATTGCAAGAAGCATCGCAAACATAGTCATGACACTGGATGCATATCAAATTGCATAACTTTTAACTATTGTAAAGAAACTAATAATTCTAGACAAAAATCCTTACCTATATCTTTTGAATTAGCTTCAAACCCAGGCACAAGCAATAACGGTACTATTACAATCTCACCTAAGTTACGAAGAAGCAATAAAATCGCCTCGCTAAAAACTAACATGGATTGACAATTTTCCGCTGGAAAAATCCTATATATATTCACTTATGTAAACATGTTAATATAGTATAAACACTTTTATGTATTATGCATTGTATTATCGTCTTCACAATTATAAATTGTATTATTTTGTATATTTTCGATA
Source organism: Diabrotica virgifera virgifera (assembly GCF_917563875.1). Lineage (NCBI taxonomy): Eukaryota > Metazoa > Arthropoda > Insecta > Coleoptera > Chrysomelidae > Diabrotica > Diabrotica virgifera. Next base: position 160,884,010 of record NC_065443.1, on the reverse strand, counting down.
CTTGAAAAAATTTTAAGAAAATTTTTGTTAAACGGGGGAGGTGTAATGAAACGACCCTATTTCGGTTACGCCAATGTCTTTATTTTACTAATCATCACAAAAATAATAATGCAACTTTTCCCAACATCATTTAAATTAAACATTACTAATATTAAAGAATAAACAATAACCAATTTCCTTTGTTCAGGAAATATAATCACTTTAGATTTCATCAGAAAATTACAGTCAAAATATTTTTGCTCAACTACATTGTTTAATTGCAACTAATTTCTCTAATTTATTGTTTAAACTTTAATAAGAAAAGTAAATAAACTTTTGGACTCTTTCTGAATCTTTCTGAACTTTGCTCATTTAAATAATAGAAATATGAATTTTGGTAGTAACGCTAATGATCGAACAAATAATATGAAATACTGTTAATCGAAGAAAGGGGGATTATTCGCCCTCAGTTCTTGATAAATAGTCAAGTGCACTAGATAATTTCCGCCACTAGACCATATCGGATCGTAACGAGTTTCATAGCACCTTCTCTCTCCAAAGTAGAAATGTAAAGTCAGTAATAAACAAACAGTGAAAATTCGTCGAAGTGTTTTAGTGTTGCAAATCCTTCCCGATGCATTACAGTTCTTATTTAATGAATAAAAAGTTCTATTATTTAAATCGCTGCCCTTTAGTGAACGAGATATATCGGTGGTTGTGGTTAGCCTTAATTACAGATGAGAAAGGGTTGACGTAGATAGAGACCGTAGATTAGCTCTACTTTACAAGATCGTAATTTGATGTATGTTTAATTCAGACACTTACAGTAACTCTGAAGATGTTGCTTCTTAAATTGCACTGAATCAAGGTTTTTGAAACTATATCGGTAGAGTTTTTATTACTCTAGTTCCTAACGTTATAAAAACGGGACTAGTTTTATGATGAGAATACTAGTAGTTTAAATTTGTCTTTATGCAGAAAAATGTAACAATACTAGTTTATTAGGGTCTCTATAAGCTATTTGCGTTTGTCCTACTGACAACGAAATATTATGCCAGTATAAACTTATACTGGCATATTATTATACTTATACTGGCTTATTATTTTACCTCTAGTTCCTACCGTTATGATAATAAAATTAGCCAAGGGTAGTTATTTACGGAAACGGTCATAGGCGTACCCGTAATGAGTGCTAGTGGGCTTAAAATTTAATTCAACAGGTATATTAACTATTTACTAATCCTATTATATATTTATGTATATAAAAAATGTTACAATCTTGTAAAAACTACAACGTTATTTTTTACCAAACGTTCTAAGAGAAAAAATTAAAACGTTACGGTTAAAAAATCAATACTTTATATTTTTTTGAAAAAAAAAGGAAAAATCCAATTGGAAGCATAATAACGTAAGTTATTAGTCATTGGCCTTATTCATTCTTCTTTATTTATGTATTATTAATAGATTCATAGTCTAAGAGCTAGTGAACTCTCCGACTAACGGTCGTCCTGTAAGGCTAGAAATTTTTCTAGTGATAATTCATAGCACACCAAGGCTAAAAACCATGACCTGGCAGGCATCAGCGGTGCACGTGTATCTACCAGGTGAATCGAAAAGTGCAAATTTAGGGGGTAAAATAAACTTTCTCCTGTAAGGTTTAAATTTAAGTATGTGTTTGAGTAAGTCATTTAGAAGAAATGTGTACAATGACAGGCGATTCTGAAGAGCATAAGACCAGGCGAGGGGAAAGATTATGGGGTTTTCCTAAAATTTTATTTTTTTGCATCGAACAATTTCTTTTTTTTAAGTTTTTTGCATCATTCCAAACAGAAAAGGTCTTTAGTGATTTTTCTCTTAAGTTAATAGTTTTTGTTATATAAGCGATTGAAAATTTTGAAAATTGCGAAATCGGCCATTTTTAACCCTAAATTGGACATTTATTTAAAAATTTCAAAGTTGCCAAGGTAGGTAGATATTCTTTAAACATTGATTGATGAAATCCCAAAGAGTCTTTTGCAATACGATATGGAAACCCCTTTGTTTTTTAATTGCTAATCAAGCGGGCGCGACACTGTAGTATAAGTGAGGACGTTTGAGTTGGCATAAATTCATTATCTCGAGAATGGGCAAATTTCAAGAGAAATCCTCAGACACGTCGATTTTTATTTGTAAGTTAGGACTTTTTGGAATATATATAATACTAGTGACGTCATCCATCTGAGCGTGATGACGTAATCGATGATTTTTTTTAAATAAGAGTAGGGGTTGTGTGATAGCTCATTTGAAAGGTTATTTAATTCTCTATTCACTAATATAAACATTAACATAATTATTTGTACAGGGTGTACACAAAATTTTTTTTATTAAATTAACTTTGATTAAATTTGACAAATAGAAAAAAAAATTTTGGTACACCCTGTATAAATAATTATGTTAATGTTTATATTACTGAATAGAAAATCAATTAACCTTTCAAATGAGCATCACACAACCCCTACTATTATTTAAAAAAATCATCGACTACGTCATCACGCCCAGATGGATGACGTCAATAGTATTATATATATATGCCAAAAAGTCTTAATTCAAAAATAAAAATCGACCTGTCTGAGGATTTCTCTTGAAATTTGCCCATTCTCGAGATAATGAATTTATGCCAACTCAAACGTCCTCACTTATACTATAGTGTCGCGCCCGCTTGATTAGCAATTAAAAAACAAAGAGGTTTCCGATATCGTATTGCAAAAAACTCTTTGGAATTTCATCAATCAATGTTTAAAGAATATCTACCTACCTTGGCAACTTGGAAATTTTTAGATAAATGTCCGATTTATGGTTAAAAATGGCCGATTTCGCAATTTTCAAAATTTTCAATCGCTTATATAACAAAAACTATTAACTTAAGAGAAAAATCACTAAAGACGTTTTCTGTTTGGAATGATGCAAAAAACTTAAAAAAAAATTTGTTCGATGCAAAAAAAATAATTTTAGGAATACCCCCTAATCTTTCCCATCGCCTGGCAAGGTCTTATGCTCTTCAGAATCGCCTGTCATTGTACACATTTCTTCTAATTGACTTACTCAAACACATACTTAAATTTAAACCTTACAGGAGAAAGTTTATTTTACCCCCTAAATTTGCACTTTTCGATTCACCTGGTAGATACACGTGCATCGCTGATGCCTGCCAGGTCATGATTTTTAGCCTTGGCGTGCTATGAACTATCACTAGACAAATTTCTAGCCTTACAGGACGACCGTTAGTCGGAGGGTTCACTAGCTCTTAGACTATCAAGAAGTTTGACCGGTGCATTTGGTAAAAAATGGCATTTTCTTCAGAATTGAAAGATTAGCATCAGAGATACGAAAAAATGTTTAAATATAAAATTGTAGGTTATTTAGTTCTCTAGAAAATGGTATAAAAAATTTTTTCTACGGCGAAAAATGAATGAATCCTAAGTAAGTGTATTATATCGAAAAACATTGATTTTTTCGATATAAAACAACACTTTATACAGCGAATAAATCGAAAACTATTAATTTTATCAAAACAATGTATACAACATTTTTTGCTTAGAATGAACGTTTTTATAAACTTTTGCGGTCAAAATATAATTAAAAATTTCCACCCCCTAGATTGGATGGCAACCACCTCCATGGTAAAAGCGCCTTTCAGCATGATATAAATTTTGATCCTTCGACTATCCACTACTTATTCTCAAATTTTCAAGCAAATCGATCCATTCTGTAAAAATTGCGAGGTGAAAAGCTTCGGTTCCTGGACTATTATTGATAAATGAATATTCACTCACAATATCTCGAAAAGTATTAGCTTTGATCGCGCAGTACGTCCTGGGTATACCCAGAGGGAGAACGCCTGCGCATTAAAAAATTGGGCGTTCGCGGAGTCCAAATCTTTCCCTCTGAACACCCTCCGGATTTTTAATTCGGTGTTCGCGCAGTACAGAAAAAAGATCCTGAACGTGTCCGGGATACGCTCTCGACGTTCGAGGATTTTGTTTCGGATTTTAAGTTCGCACAGGCGCACAAAATATTTGGGAAGAATTTCTTGACATTCTGTTCTTACTCCTTCCAATTCTTAACCTAAAAGATTGTTTTGTTAAACAGCTTGTAGATGTAGATTCTGGTTTTTAAAGTTTTGAAATTATGTAAAGTGTTGTATCATTTAAATATTTTTCAAACAAATTTTAATATTTTTATATTAAAGCTTTTTTAGTTGTTTTTGTCAATGTTTTCCATTTAGTATGTTTATAAATAAGTAGGTATTACCTTTTCTAGTATTATTTTCATTCGATATTCGATAATTATCTATTACGGTAGTATGTATTACAATAAATTGTAAATACTCTGTTTTTACTTAATTTCTTCTATCTAAATGAGCTTATAAGTACCTACATATTCTTGTGGTTTATTTTTCAGTTTAATTTATTAGTTAAATTAGTCTCTTATTGAATATAATGAAACATAATACATCAAACTTATTCTGAAACTATTTATTGTGTCTTGTTATATTTCATTATTTTTGTGGTGTAATAAACCACAACACAATGCCACAACCCATTAAATTCAATACATAGATATCAAAATTGGAAATGATTGTTTTACTAAATTAATCCTTCCTTCAGATAATGTTCAACCCCCAGGAAGTTAAAGGTAATTTTTATATCTAAATATCAACAATCTTTTACTCTCTACAAAAATGTAAGCTGGATTTCAGAGTGGAAATAACCACATTATATTGTGGAAATAATAAAGAAAGACTCTAATCAAATTTCTACCTTCTAAGAAAGGCATTGAATTATTGAATAGAAAGTTAATCCTTTGCCTGTTGCCTTTATTCTCTTTTCTCTTTCTCTTTGTTGACATACAAATTTGTTGCATTTGCATTTTTTTGACATTTATTTCGAAATAAGAAAGAGACAACAAAAGGCTTCCTTCTCTAACCTTAATGTATGCAACCCGTCATTACATTGCGAATCCGAAAATTGTTCGCGGAGCGAAAAATCCTGAGCATGTCCAGGATAAGTTTACGTTGACGCCTGCGCATTGGAAACTAATCCCGAACTTACTCTGGGTATGCTCGATTTGTACTGCGCGAACACTACTATTGACTTCTATGAGCACGTAGGTAGAGGGGATAAATAAAAATTCGCGAGCGCCAATAGTAACAAGTCACAAGTCTGTAAGCTTTTACTGGAAATGTGATATAAATGTCAAAGTGATTAAGTTAAAACATTGAAATTAAAAACATTAATAGGAAATAATATTGGTTGGTCAAAGCTGTGGTTTATATTTTTACTTAAATATACTTACGTTTTAAATACTGAATTTAGGTTTTTTTAAATATTTCCTAATATGTAATTATAAATTAATCTAAGCGCCATCTACACGATAATTAATTGTGAAAGTATCCGAAGTAAGAAATTAATATTTCATTAATAGAACCTTAAAATGATTAGCAAAATCTTTAAAAAATCGATTACAATTTAATTACTTTTTTGCGTTGTAAATATTAAGAGATAACAATTAAATAAAAAATTTAAAAATTACCGGTGACAGTTGCATTAGTAATCCGCTAGGAGCGTCACCAGCGAAGCTCAGAGCGTATAGAAAAAATTCTATAGAACATGAACAAAATAAAATGACAAAAATAGTAACTAAACATACCTACAGTTAAGTCCCTGAAACTTTACCCGTGCGTTATCATTTAAAGCATACGAAATAAGTTGATGATAATTGTATGGGAGCCCAAGCGGGGATTTTTGCAATTACTCGAGCGGGTCAGATTATCATATGGGGAGAAACCTGGTACCCTGAAGATGTACCTCTTCCATATATTGGCTCTTAACACAGGGGAATTCGTTAAGGGGGACCCGAAAAAAAAAATCTATCCTTAAAAAAACTCGAAATTGTCAGATCTTAATCTTAAGGTAAGTTAAGTACATGCAAGAGAGTGTATATTTCAAAAATCTGACCAATTTTGCCAGGCGTAAGGAAATGGGTGAGTCCCAAAGTTTCACAAGAAAAAAGCGAATATTTCGCGAAATGAATGACAGATCAAAAAACTAAAAAATATGTGACCAATATTTCTTAAAAATCTATCGAATCATACCAAACACGACTTCTCACGGAGAGGGGGGGGGGGGGTGTAAATTTAATATTTTAAATACTAATCCCGCGATATTTCGCGAAATGAACATCAAATTGAAAAACTGTAAATTACGCTTATTCAATATTTTTAAAAAATCTACCAAATGGCACCAAACATGACCCCCACGTGGGTGATGTGGAAAGTTACTTTAAAATCTTAAATAGGAACCCCCATTTTTTATTGCAGATTTGAATTCCTAACGTAAAAATAAGTAACTTTTATTCGAAAATTTTTTTCGAAATATGGATAGATGGCGTTGTAATCGGAAAAAACGATTGTTGGGAATGGAAAATTAAATTAAAAGATGGCAAGCGCCCACTAAAATGGAAAACTTTACTTAACTTTTTTTGGTTTTAGGACCTACTCTTTACAACCCAATAGGTCCCCATAACGCTCATGCGACTGCAAATTTAGCATACTTTGCACCCCTCCTATAAGTCGGAAATTGAAATTTACTAAACGCAGCAGCAAGTGACAGTAAGTGACTTGCTGTTGCGTTTAGTAAATTTCAATTTCCGACTTATCATCGACTCCTTTTTTCGTATGCTTTAAATGATGACGCACGGGTAAAGATTCAGGGACTCACTTGTATATATCTGTTTTTTTTTTCAAATCCGTGGGAAAAAGTTTTGTCTCAATAAATGGGAAATATAATAGGAACTGCATTTTTTACCGGAACGTAGGTACATTATACAGTTCATTCCACAAGTGCGGAAACGGTATAATTATCTCATGACTTAATTATTTTCAGAGTCAAAGCACTGACAGCTCGATTTTTATTTTTTAAATATGACTTTTTGACGTATACCTATCCCATGACGTCATCGATTTGGGCGTGATGGCGTCATCGATGATTTTTTTAAATGGGAATAGGGTTCGTGTGTTGCTCATTTGGTGATCATTTGGTGTCGTGCTCATTTGAAAGGCGATTAAATTATTTCTTTAGTATTATAAACATTAACATAATTATTTATACCGGGTGGCCCAAAAAATTTACTTTTGGATTAAATTAATTGCTGCAAAAAAAAGAATACATGTAATTTATTTAACTCAAAATACATTTTACTGCTGTCAGAAAAGAAAAAAAATGTTTATTTGACAAATAAATATTGCTTTTCGCTTAAATTAAATTTTCAAACTATCAAGAGGCAGGTGTGTGGCTGTTTGACATTTAATTTAAGCGAAAAGCAATGTTTATTTATGAATTAAACATTTTTTTTATTATATGTGGCATTAGTAAAATGTATTTTGAGTTAAATAACTTACATACATCCTTCTTTTTGCGTCAATTATTTTAAATTAAAAAATAATTTTTTTTCACCTTGTCTAAATAATGATATTAATGTTTATATTACTGAATAGAGAATTGAATCACTTTTCAAATGAGCTACCACACGACCCCTATTCCCTTTAAAAAATCATCGATGACGTCATTACGCCCAAATCGATGACGTCACTATTATGTACTGTACCGTCAAAAAATCATAATTTAAAAATAAAAATCGACCTCTCAGAGCTTTAACTAGACCTAAGTCAGACCTAATTTAAAATAATTAAGTCATGAGATAATAGACCGTTTCCACACTTTACGAATGCACTATATTAATGTCTGCATGCATTTGTTTTTAATTGGAGAATTTGTTATATGTTTAAAAATAAATTTCATTACATACCTGATATTATTATATAATATACCAAATTATCTTTTTCGTACACAATAAAATATTTTAAAATTTTTAGTGATAATTAATAACACTTTAACACCTTGAGGAGAGTTTGATATTTATTGTTAATAAAACTTTTCGGAGTGAATCAGTTCAAATATACCTAATTAACTTGATTGTCTAGTCTCAAAGACATGCAAGTTGTGCAATATAAATACTATTTTAGAATTAATATTTTTTATATTGTAGACAACGTCAACACGCAATAAAAAATTTAGTAGACATAAGAAGTTCATTAACATAACTTGAATTTTAAAATTGAGATCATAATAATTTTTATTTCTTGATTGCTTAAACCCTAAATTTAATTATCTTTTTATTTTTACTTTTAATACTATTAGTCCAGGAACCAAAGCTTTTCACCTCGCAATTTTTACAGAATGGATCGATTTGCTTGAAAATTTGAGAATAAGTAGTAGTAAGTCCAAGGATCAAAATCTATATGATGCCAAAAGGTGCTTTTACCATGGGGGTGGTTGCCACTCCATCTCGGGGGTGGAATTTTTTAATTATATTTTGACCGAAAAAGTTAGTAAAAACGTTCATTCTAAGCAAAAAATGTTGTATACATTTTTTTGATAAAATTAATAGCTTTCGATTTATTCGCTATCGAAAGTGTTAGTTTTATATCGAAAAAATCGATGTTTTTCGATATACTTATTTACGTTTCACTCAATTTTTGCCGTAGAAAAAATTTTTTCAAACCAAATTCTTGGGAATTAAATAATATACAATTTCATATTTAAACATTTTTTCGTATTTCTGATGCTAATCTTTCTATTATGACGAAAATGACATTTTTTACCAAACTACAAAAATTCGTTATTCGCTTTGTGATTTTAATGAAGAGACCAATGACTCAGTCACATTTGAACAACTTTTGAACATCCAGCAAGAGGAAGAGGAAGAAGATGAAATCGAAGAAGACTTGACTGTTGAAGTAGACTTTCAAGAATATGAATCTGATTAAAATATCTAAAGAAATCAAAACAATAGTTAACCTAATAATCAATAGCAATATCAATAATCAATATCAATAATAAGGTAATATCTAGAACTTGACCGGTATTGTTTCCTTAAATTATCCTAAAATTGTCAAAACAGTTAGTGGAGTAGGCCTACAGGGGAAACCACGGTAAAAAAAACTCGCCGAGTACACTACCTCACAGGTGGTGTGGAAACGTGTACATATCATGTATAATGTGACTTTTTGAATCGCGATATCTCAGGAATGGCAACTCTTAGGAAAAAAATTGTAAGGACTATTTTTGTAGAGAATTTTAAGATCTACAACTTTGGTTTAAGGTATTTTTTTGATAAAACTTACCGTTTTCGAAAAAAATCCAAAAAATCTCAAATTTTGACCTTTGACCCCGAATAACTTTTGACGCACACATGGGATCGATGGGGACTTTTTAAACTTTATTTGTTATGGTATACCCTAGCTCTCCACAAAAATTTGGCTCTCCGGCAATTTTTGATATTTGAAATGTCTATATAGACCGGGTTATATATACTGAATAAAAATGGAAAATATTTCAAAGAACAACCACATTGCGTACATCTAACGTCATTTCTATAAAGTTAAAAAATCTAATTCTCCATATGTATCTCGACAAAATATTATGTTCTCTTGAATTGACTCACATCGCACGTGCAATAAAACCATCTCCTATTAATAACATCCTCTATTCTGATGGAATATCTCTAGGAATATCCGTTGTGGACGTTGGCTATCATCATAGCAATTTTAATTTTGTTTGCGGCGTTTTTGAATAACTCGATCGATGCCAGTCCAAACCATTGACGTAAGTTTTGAAGCCATGAGTGTCTTCTTCTTCCGGGTCCCCGTTTGATTTATATTTTACCCTGTATTATCAGTTGGAGTATATGATATTTATCATGTCTCATAATATGACCGAGCTATTCAAGTTTCCGTTTCTTAATTGTGAAAGAGATTTCTTTTTGTTTTTCGATTCGGCGCAATACCTCTACGTTGTGGTGTGAGTCGTCCAAGATATTTTGAGGATACGTCGGTACACCCACATTTCGAATGCCTCCAGCTTCCTCATTAACGTTTCCGTTATTGTCCAGGCCTCTGCGCCATACAGCAAGACTGGAAATATATTTTAATGCATGCATTTTCATTTTACCAGCCGCATTTTTAGTGGGAGAGGTATGTCGCAATGGGTGAATATATTTCTCATGTTGTTTAATGTTGCTCTGACCTTTTCGATTCTACATCGTATTTCGGTTATTTGATCCCATTTCGAGTTGACGACTGTTCCAAGGTATATAATATACGAGTCAAGCTGTTAAATTAACTGGTGTTTTATTTTCAGTTTTCTGTCAGCTTTTGAGTTTTTCTGACCAGCATCCATTTTGTTTTATTTATGTTGAAGTTAAGTCCTCTTTGTTCACTCGCTCTTTGTACCCTGTCCATAAGATTCTCAAGTTCATCGATACTACTTGCAAGTACGACTGTATCGTCCGCATATCGGATATTATTTGTCAATTCTCCAATGATTTTTATGTCTTCGTTTGCTTCATCCAGTGCTTTTTTAAAAATTTGTTCGGAGTAAATATTAAAAAGGAGAGAGGGAGAGAGAACATCCCTATCGCACACCTTTTCTGATCTCATTTCTCTCTGTGGACACATTGCCAACTTTCACCCTGGCTGTCTCATTCCAGTGGAGATTTGACACAATTGCGATGTCCTTATCATCAATTCCTATGCTTTGTAGAATTTCAATAAGTTGGTCATGTCATGTCAGATTATCACATGTGGAGAAACCTTGTACCCTGTAAATATACCTCTACTATATATGTATTGGCTCTTAATACAGGGGAGTTCGTTAAGGAGAGGCCGAAAAAAAATCTATCCTTAGAAAAAGCCGAAATCGTGAGATTAAGATAAGGTAAAGTTAAGGGCCAGTTGTTCAATCAGTAGTTAACTCATGGATTAACCTTTGTCGAGCGGTATAATTTCACATCGGTAACAGACGGCATAGGTATAATTGTACCTGTTATACATTTTCTTAAAAAATCCTTAATATAAATGGAAATATTTGTTCGTTTTAAGATAATATTATTTTATACTAGCATAACGGATTAAAAAAGTTTTCGCTATTGCAATAAATAAATAATATTATTTAATTAACAATAATAATAATAAAGGTAATTTGTTCTTGTACGGATTTACAAACAAAGATTAGAAGCCGTTTTTAAGTGGGGCATAGGTAAATTGACTCCCATATACCTGAATTAAGAAGGGTCAAAATATTTAGATGGTCGAATTGAGTCCCGGGCATCGTAATCCTTCTAATTACCTTTTAATAGCTTTCTAATTTGTAAGTACTTTCTAATTTCTACATATTTAGAAATATTGCATATTTAGAAATATTGTTATTACCTGGAATAACAATAGAGGAATGAAATGATTTTATTGGTTATGCATTTTTGGTAATCAAATATAAAAAAGCAATATCCTACAAAATATTTAGTATGGTCGTATGGTGCGATCTATCTGTATACGATACGGTGTTAAGTTGATTGCCAAAATGAGTTCAGTGAAAATTTTTCTTAGTGAAAAAGGAAAACAATTGATTGTGTTAAATGGCTTCAAATATCGTTTTCACAAATCTTTAAAGAATAACGACAAGCGTTGGATGTGTTGTGCGCAGACGATAGAAAAATGTAAAGCATTTTTAAAAACCCAAGGTGACAACGTAGTGACGGAAATTCGGGATGAACACAACCATAGCGAATTAAACGAAGATGCACTTAACCGTCAAATGTTAAGTAACTCCTTAAAACGAAAGGCCGTAGAAGACATCGGTGAAAGACCTATGAAAATTTTGCAAAAGGAATTACGAAATGGAGATATTAGTACCTTGACTACCAAAGACGTGGAATTGGTTCGAAAAAATATGTATAACGCCCGACGATCTCTTCTGCCTAAATTACCAAAAAGTATGGAGGAAACTCATGATATATTAAAACATTTCCAGTGAAAACCAACAAAAACGAGTATTTTGTATTTTGACAACGAAACCCGATTTGGGCTTCGAAACGTTAATAAATTCATTTTTTAGTAAAATTGTGGCTTATTTCCCATAAAAAATACGTAATTATAAAAATGCCACAAGGAAATAGCTTCAGAACAACAACAAAAACGAGGATTTTCTAATGGTGAACGACATAGAAAACCAAATTATTATGTTTTCCTGTAGCAGCAATTTAGAATTTTTAGCAGATTTGGACACCATTTATATAGATGGAACTTTTGAGTATTGCCCAAAGTTTTTTAAGCAAATATTCCCCATCCATGGGCGGAGGTAAATTCCTCACCAACCATTAAAAACATATAATCCGACAGGTATTTTCCTCACCAAATTTAAAGGTTCATATTAATCCGGCAGGTATTTTCCTCACCAACTCACTCAGGTAATAAAATAAAAAGTTAGATGTAATTTAAGAATATTTATTACGTAAGAATCCGAAATCCGAATATAAAGTCGTTAATTTCCTTACATTATAATAATAGTTTATAATATAATGGGCAAAACGTATAATAGAGGAGTCAATGGAGTTTTTGCTTATGGAAAAATCAAATAAGATAGAACTTTTTATAATTTCATTAAGAAATGTTAAATAAACAACATATCAAAAAGTAGTAGGTACTCCAAAAGTGGGTGCTTCACTTTTTATTAAACAAATGAAATTAATTGTTTTTTTAAATGCCGACGAAAATTATAAATTTTAGAAAAAAGCTGACTTAAAAATTCTACGTAAAGAACCGAATACAAAGATTTGTCTAATATTAAATCTACAGCTTCTATAATTTTTTTATTTAGAACGCTCCAGTTACCCTTCTCACAAACATTGGCGCACTTTATAGAAGCGTTCAACGCTGCGCGCGTTTGAATTAATTTATTATAAAAATCCACAAGGAAAAAGCTTTCCTGTAGGCTGTATACCATATAATACAAAAAACGAATAAAATCCTTTATAAAAGGTATATTTAAAAATCCCTAAAAAGGGCTATATCACAGAACTAGTTTTCGATTGGTTGACCAATCATTTTAGATAAGCGCTGAAGATGTGTGCTTACAAAATACCTTTTATAAAGGATTCTATTGGTTTTTTTAATTTATTATAATTTCTTAACTAACTGATCAAACTAAATTTTACAAATCGGAAACGAAAGAAGATAATTAAAGCTCTTAAGTTGAAATAAACAGAAAAATATGGGCAAACGTACGGTGTGGGCGGAAAGTGAGAAGTACATGAATTATAATCAAAAATGGTTTAAAAATGTGTAACTAATACAATTTTACCTATAGGACTCTAAAATCTTACTAAACAACTTACTTATTAAATATCTTACTAAACGATGTTTTACTAAAAAAAAAATCAACTTAACGTTTTTAAGTAAATTAGAAGCAATTATTTAGGTTGATGGAACTTTTAAATACTGCACAAAATTTTTTACTTAACTATTTACAATTCATGGACTTAATAATGGACACTTTGTGCCGTTATTCTTTTGCTTTCAAATAAGTTAGCAATTTCATATGTGATTGAGTTAAATTGTGTCAAAAATTAAACCTTTTTAATCCCAAGATTGTGTATTCAGATTTCGAAAAAGAGATCCATGCAGCCGTAAGTGAAGTGTTTCTCTCTGCGAAAATAAAATGATGTAGATTTCATCTCGGACAATCATGGTGTAGAAAAATTCAAAAAGTTGGATTTTCCTAGATCCCTTAGACGCACGTGAATGTTTTGCTATAGACTTTAGTTAGATTTGCTGATTACTTAGTGAACAAGGAAAACAGTTCATTACTTGAGCGTACAACCATTGCCTGTGAAAGCCTGCTTAATCATTGAAGCGAACCAGTATGTATACAGTTTTCGGATCGAAAACTATTATTTTTATACTTTATTATATTAACAGGGATTTTTGAACTCGCGAGCTAACTAGTGTGCTCCGTACTCAAGTTTAAACGGATATATTACAATTTTATAGGTGTTTTTTAAAGCTTAAGATATAGTCTTTAAAGTGCACTAAATTATTTTACTTCAAAAATGTAATAAACAACTTCTTTTTGAGAAAATTAAGAAAGGTAAAAAATGTAATACAAAATCCGAAAATTATCAGTTAAAAAAATGTTTACAGAAAGTCATCAAAATTTTTTCTGTACAACTTACTTACCTAAAATACACTTAACAAGCTTAAACAATATTAAATGTTCAAAAAAATTTTTTGCGCTCTTATACAGTATGTCTGCGCAACTTGGAACCTATGGAAAACTTCTTTATTATAAATTTTACGAAAAAAAGTTATTCTTCATAAAATGCTCTGCATCGTATAGAATATAGAATCTAAAATGCATCAAATATCAAATATATTCTACCTTTGTATTTGAAAATATGAATTTCGCTCAAGGGTAACGTACCTTAGTATTTGAAAATATCGAAAATTGTTATTAAGAAAATATCTGATAGTTGAATCTTAGGTTCTAGACCATGCAGAACTTTTTATGAAAAATAACTTTTTTTCGTAAAATTTATAATAAAAAAGTTTTATATGATTCCAACCTACAGGGACATATTGTATATTTACTCCCCTATAAATTATTATTTAATATTTACTATAATAAGAGACACACTTTACAAAATCCAGTCTAGTCATTAGATTTGACTGATATCTTATTAATAAATTTTCTACATTTTTCAATTTTAGTTTAACTTTTTTATCTTTGATTGGTTTTCCAATATGCAAACTTTGAATTTTAACATACGTATCTACCTGAAATTCTTTAATTTTTTCTAAGAAAATGTATATGGATGGATGCATATTATAAAAAGATGAATTAAAATGCGAATGAAAAGATTCGCAAGCATTCGTGGTACGAATAACAGAAGAATTTGCCTTTGCCCATAAATATGGGGAGAATATGGCATTTTCGTCTATATATGTTTCAACTAAATAATCAACATATCTATCTAAAATTTCATTTTCTGGTTTGCATAACATTAAATCAAACACAAGACAATCTGATACGTCTTCTGGTTTTATATATGTAAGGCCAAAAGTATGTTTGAGCCACTTGCCTACTTCACAATCATTCGTATATTCTGATTCTGATGTTAAATCAAGAGACAGAATTTTTCTATACCACATACTAGAAGCTTGCAGTAGGTGAAATCTACAACCATATATTTCAGTGTTCGGACATATTTGAATGATTTCATTATGTATAGCTTTTTCAAAATCTATAAAAATTTTACTAGGATTAAACTTAATTTTGAGAGCTATAAGAATTTCTGATTTTAACAAATAAAAAAGATTTTTGTAAGTTTATGTTTTTTTTTGTTTGGCAGTAAACAGTATAATAAAGAATTACAATGCCCATTAAACAGCCCGTGAATAGTGAATGATTGCAAATAATATCTGGTACAGAAGAAAATGTGCCATCTATATAATATGTAAAATTCAATGTGGCTAAAAGTCTTACATTTGTTTCACTATTATCTTAGTTTTGACACAGTTTATAGAGAGAATATTTTTCCCCTTATTGAACTTTAGCAATATTGGAAGGAAGTCGACCAGGCATCATTTTTTGTCGATAATTTTATATTTTGTCTTATGTAACTTATAACGAATATTTAACGTATATATTTAACGTATATTTATTATTAACGTATATTTTTTCTTATATCAATCGTAGAATTGTTTCAGGCAAATTAGCTGCAAGCTCTTGGCGTATAATTTTTGCTGGTTTTTCAGTAATATTCTCTTCGGCTGAACGTTTACAAGAGTTAGAAACAATTTTCCGATCTATCTACTGACGATCTGGTACATGATTATGTTGTAGGGTACTTCTTGAAATTGTAAAATTTGCACCAATAGTAAACAATTTCGCACTACAAATTGAAGCCCTTGGCGTGAAAAGGTTATATGCCACATACAATTAGTTTTGAGAAATCCCCTTTAGAAAGTCATTTTAAATCCAGGAAATCCAATTTCAATACAAAATTTAATTGACTTTTGGTACAATAGGTAAATAAGGTTGCCTAATATTTTAGCAATAATAATAACTAAAAAAAATCACAACTTTTTTTTTAATAATTTATTTACAAAAAAAATGTGGCTTGTACCCTTCTACATGAAAGAATAAACTAAACACTTAAAAAAACAAAATGAATACATAAACATTAGTCCTCATCACTTAACGGCAAATCTTCGTCCAAATATTCGACTTCCATTGGTTGTGTGGCCTATGTTTCTTCTTGGCGAACACAATTTTTAGTGCCAATGTTCATATAAAATTTGGTGATTGACTTCAGGAATATAAGGAAGTAAAAGCGATAAATTATTTATCTTTTTTTGGTTTAGTTTTATTGGGTCCAAATATTTCTGTTTGAGACATTCTGTCAAAGAAATTCTTCTCATACCCTTTTTCCCAATATTCACGTTCTTAAAACTTTCATTTAAATAATGTTTTATTTTGAGTATGTTCGGGTTTTCATTTTCTAATCTGATGATGATAATTTTGCTGAACGCGACGTTTTCTTCTTCATCTGTAACCTTTTTTTACTTAGATTCTCCTCCAACACTTTAAAGGATAAGAAGTCTTCTCTCTTTAGTACTGTCACGTGAAATGGATTGTTCCTTTTACACTTTTTTACTGCCTCACACCAATCTACTGGTCCATATACCACCTTAATTTTCTTCTTATATTTCTCTATAATAGCAAAATCCCTGTCTGACGGAAGATGTGTATGTCCAACTACTAAAAACCTATGTTCTATGGATTCAAATACAGCCTCTATGACCAACTGCTTCCACAACCCAATCAAGACCCAGTTTTGTGTTCTGTCCTTCGCAGTTGTCCGTATATATAAACGGTTAGGTTTTTGGGGAGGTGTTCTTGTTCTTTAAAGTGTTTCAAGAGCATACTTGCAATCCCATCACTGCCTCTTTTCCCAGTGTTCTCAGACTACATATACATATAGCCCTTGTTATTTACGCAGTCATGAATTCCCAAATTATACACCCATGCTTTCCTCAAATAAAAAGCTGGACCAGTTGTTAAAGAGGGCACAGGAAGTGCTTACTAAAGGTCAAATGATAACACGTATGTATCTTTTGAAGCTGACATGCCTATCTCATTTTTAACGTATCTTGCATTGCTTCAGCTCGCCTTAAATGCAACTCCTTTTCTGTCTTAAATTTCTTTAAAATATCTTCATTTTCTTTGGAATTCTCAATCCTTACCTCTAGTTCATCACATATTTTACAGGTATCGCTTCGAGGTATCGTGAAACCTATGTTAAATTCTGAACAAAATATCCTTCTATATTTATCTTGACTAATGGGTAACCAGGGATTTCTTTCAGCACACCAAGGTTTGTAATACTCGTGATATAAAGTATATATTTAGATCATGATAAATGTATGTTTTATGAGGGTTTTTTTCTGCTATAATGACTAATGTATTTTGAATGCTATTAATATGATCCCGAGCCGACTGGCACGCCTCTTCCGATATTTTATTATGACGCTCCAAGAATTTTCCTCTTTGATCTGATTTAGGTGTTGTTAAGCCTGCAACCATTTGTTTCTGCAGCAGTTGTAAGCGCTTTGGAGAAGTCAAACCATAGATGGACATAAATTCTTTTTTGCTTTACTTTCACATCAAAACCATTGACTTTCACAAAGTAATAAAAACTAAAATTTCGGGAAGATTCAACTTTCTTTGTTTTCTTAGGATATGAACGTTTGCCGCTTCATGCTATGAAATAAGTATAAGTTCTGTTTGTTATAATCTGCAATATTCCAAAATCCGTGAAAAATTTGGTTTTCTGTACCTTGAAGCAGCATCCTACAGTTTTTTTTGCATCCACAAGGCGGACCCAAGACTCTCGCTGAAACATTTTTACCTTTCTTGCTTGTATAGGATGAACCAAGATTTCGGCGCGTCTTTCTAAAAGTGTATTTATCTACATTTTTCCTTCGCCACCTAATTTTTGTTTCTTTTTCAGGGGTAGGAAGTTCGTCACGGCTCTTTTTTCTTGGGGTTTCCTGAAAAAAAATGCGTTGTTAATGGCAGTTGGTATTCTAAACATATTTTGAATGGTAAAAAATATCTTAATAGTTTTATTGGTTACGCATGTGTAGCATCATAAACTTTATAAAACATCACATTATGTCACAAACTACTAAAATAGATATAAAAAAAATCAGAAAAAGGATATATGCCACAAAATAAGCCACATGACTTGCAAGAATATATCCACAAAAATTACAGTAAAAGGGTGTATGCCACAAAACCTAAAAAACGTACCTGTTGCTGCTCGGAGGGCGATGAACTATCTTCATTTTCACTTTCAACATAATCCTTGTCTTTTGTGTTATCATCTGAGTCCCAATCACTGTTACTTTTTTCACTTGAATCACTTGAAAACTGATAAAAATCACGAGAACATCCGCACGTGGCTCACTTATGATGGTGGCTTGTAACCTTTTCTTGAAAATGACCGATGTGCTGCAGAAATTGTAAAAATGACACTTCACCACACTAGCGCCATCTGTTAGAGAATCGTTAAAATAAATTTTGTATGGCTAGTACCCTTATTCCCGAATGATGTAAATAGAAAATATCGATTTTTACAGTTTTGTGGCTTGTACCCTTTTCACGCCAAGGGCTTCAATTGTTTTATTACACCTCCAGTACACTTCTTCACTTTTTAAAACTTTCACTTTATAAAACTTTCACTTAATAAAAAATAAAATTTTCAAATAGCAGTAAAGGTTTGTCGCGATTACTTTCTATTAAATATGCCAAAATTGCAATTGTGACTAAAAATAAAATACCATAATTATTAACTCGTTAATTATTATAGGTACCTACTGTAATCTTAGAGCAGGTAGATAAATAATTCCCTTGAATGCCTTTTTGTAAACTCTACCTGAAATAATCACTTCGATTTTGGTGAGGAAAATACCTGTGGGATTATGGCATACCCTTCCAAACGCAGGTAAAAGATTATTTTGGTGAGGAAATTACACCCACCGCCATCCATGGTCTAAAAGAAATCATTATATACCTTTGGTTTTCTTCTTATTGCCAAATAAACAAAAACATACATATACACTGGCACTTAAATACCTAACAAAAAAAGTTGAGAAATGAAATAAAAAACTCGCTTTAAGAACGATATTTGCCGATTTTGAAGAAGCAATTCAGCAAAGTGTCACTGAAGTTTGGACTAATGTTTCATTGAAGGGCTGCCGATTCCATTTAGGACAATCCTGGTAAGTAGTTATATTTGAATCCTTTTTTGAATGATGATGATGTGTATGTGTGCTTTTTGTTTTTTGGTTTTTTTGTACTGATTTACCATATGCCACGCTGTTGTAATTTTCCTGGTCCTGATAAGTAGTCATATTTGACATATTTGAATCTTTTTTTTGATGATGATGATGATGATGATGATGATGTGTATGTAACCTTTTTGTTTTTTGGTGTTTTTTACTGATTTCCCATATGCCAAGTTGTTGTAATTTTCCTGGTCCTGATAAGTAGTCATATTTAACATACGAGTATTTGAATTGTATTTTTGATGATGATGATGTGTATATATGCTTTTTGTTTTCCGGTGTTTTTTACTTATTTTCCATATGTCATACTGTTGTAATTCTAATGTTTTTTTTTTCTTTTTTCAGGTGGCGCAAAATTCAGGCACTAGGTTTAACATCCTTATACAAAGACAAAGAGAGTGATGTAGGAAAATATTTAACATACTGCTTTGGAATGCCATTTCCCAACCCAGAAGATGTAGGAGATTGTTTTGTTGAAGCTTTATCATCAATAAAGCCACAAAATCATAGAATAGTAGAATTTGCGGACTATCTGGTCGATAATTATATCTCAGAATCGGCTAAGTTTCCGCCAGAAATATGAGCGGAGATGTCAAGCAGTTTACAACGGACGACGAACGCGTGTGAGAGTTTTCATTCCAGGTTTAACTCGTAATTTTATTTTGCTCATCCTCATAATTTTTAACAGTTTTAATAGACTTTCAAAGTAAAACGTATGTTAAAATTAGAAGTATACAAAAAAAAATAAAAAAAAATATTCTGCACAAACCCTTACATCAAAAAAATTTGTAGATGAACAAATTTTAAAATTAAATAACAGATTAATATCAAAATTTGATTACCTCAAAAATGTAGGTGAAAAATTTAGAATAGTTAAATAAATGAATTAGCATGTAATTCTAGCTTATTATATTGCTTTTTCTAAATATTGTAGGTATACATTTTTGTAATAAAATTATATGCTCTAAAATAAATTATTGTTTTCTAATTCCTAGAAATCATTACGTACACCGACTAAGCCCCAGGTAGACACGGGACTCAATTTACCCATCTTCGGGACTCAACTCGGCTATTAGAAATACGGATTATAAATTCTGGGACTCAACTAGTTTACTCCGTTTAAGTGACCTTCTTATCTATCGTAAATTATTTAAATTTCTGTAACAATAAATCCGGAAATAGTGGTCGTAAACAAATTCTAGGAAGAGTAGCATTGTATTGTATTTCAGTTGGAAGATTTCATTCACATTAAGTTCTTTGGTGCTTGCCAATACGTGTATACCTGAAGATAGTCATGAGTTATAATGATTCTACATTTAATTTGCCGACAAAAGATGTATACATAGAATCAACAAAGAAAATTTGTATGAGATATGAAATATGGAGTCTCTGCCACCAATACGTGCAGCAATGCAGAGGTGTAACCAGGATGATCCTAAGGAGGGGTGTTACAACTACTTGATGGTCTCTGGGGGGTATGGAATAGTAATGTTGTTAAACGTATAGAGCTCAAAGTACATCCAAATGGGGGGGGGGTATAAGCCCCAAAACCGCCCCCTAGTTACACCTATGCAGCAATGTCTCGTGATCGTTTCAAGACCATGCTAAAATTTATAAGATTTGACAACGAAAATACCCGCCAATAACGCAAAAGAGCCGATAAGGCTGCACTTATACGAGATATCTTGACAATGCTGAATAAAACTGCAACAAGTCTACAAACCATTCCAATGCATAACCATAGATGAACAATAATTGTTTCTATTTAGAGGCCGCAGAAAATTTACACAATATATATCTTCCAAACCCACTAAACATGGTATTTTGGGTTTGTAATGCATTAAATACCTTATCCCATACAAATCCATTAAAGTAAGTTAGAAAAGAGCTACATATTTTTTCCACAAATCTTACATACAATCATGGTGCTATTGTATGATCTTATTTGCTAAAGAAAAACAAAGCAGTAGTGTTACTCTCTTCCATGAATATAACAGGACAAGTAGACGGAAATGATTGAGATGACTGAAATGATTGACAATCCATTACAAAAAAAAGGACCAACGCAAGAAGTTTTTGAAGGATCTTTCTAAAGATCTTTGTCTTGCTGTAGATACTCCTCCTCAAGTATCTCACAGCATTCGTGGATCTACTCCAGTAACCGGAAGTTGGCATGTTTGTCAAAAGGAAAGGAAAAAATAACCTAAAACGAGAAACAGTTTTGTAGTATGTTTTCTACCTTTGTGTGACGAAAATTCTTTTTCCGACATCTATGTATTGCAAAACTCCACACTACCATTCATTTTTGTATTTCGATTCAAATAAACTATCACTTAAATAAAACATGTATTGATTTTTTATAACATTTATTAAAAAAACAAGGTACAAATGTACCTATGCCGTCATTTATGGGGGTAGGAATAATTTAAGCCCCCTGCTGCGAACTGAATAAAGTTTTCTTTGTTATATTTGGCTCACATAATCTATTGGATAAATGTAGAGATGTCACAAATGTTCAAGTCTCTATCTCGTTAACAAAAAAAGTTATCACAATTTTGAAAACTCAAAAGTTACAATTGTACCTATGTCGCCCGACGAAGGTTAAGTAAATCATGTTTAAATTTAATTCAAAGATTATTTCTTGAAGTTGTTCAATATTGGTTAACTTTCGGATTTATTAAACCCGAGTACTGAAGCGGTGACAATGTTGTCAGTCATTAATCAACGGCTTGGAATAAATTTTATCATGAAAATTGTACTTAAAAATGTGTTCTGTGGTATAAAGTTAATGATTTTTGACATATGGTGTTTAAATTAATTTTCTTCTAAAATTCTTGTGCATTTTTGTTATGTTAATTTGTTTCAGTGATTATTTTAATTTAACACATTCACGGACACGCTGTTATTGTACACACATTATTCTTATGGAGTAAATGACTTCATATGCAGCCATGACCGTGAATGTGTTAATTTACACAACTAAACATAATTAAAATGGAAGAAAGTAATAAAAGAAGGAGAACTGCTATCTTTACGTCAAAAAACACATGTTTAATGTAATGTTAATTTTTAGCTTTTAACATTAAAAATTCTATATCATTCCTTCCCAAAAAAATTCATAAAAATTTTTTCCAATTTGTTTTTACCTGATTTTTACACATAATGAAAGGCAAGTGAAACTTATGGACATATGTATTTACTTATAAATAATAATTATAATAAATAAATTTGTAGAAAGTATAAGTACTGACCTATTAAGATATACATGTATATTTGCTGGTTCGGTTTAGGATTTATTAATGGATTTGGATTACTTTCACATATTTATTTTTAATTAAAAGTACAACCAACTGACATCTTATACTATCTGACATGAAGGGGCCTCGCTTGTCAACCCATAGGACATGACAGGAGTACATAGACACAGAACTATCACTAGACTGACTAGTTACCCTGACATCCCCTTTTCTTAATAAAGCTAAAACAGAATTTACAATTACAGATCCTCCTACCAGGGGCAGAAGTTTTTCATTTATTATAAATTAATAAATGAAAAATAGTTTCTGTCCTTGTGGGATCGGTACTCACCGGAGGGACCGCAGAAGTTCGGAAACAATTAGCGTCTCTTTGCAAAGACAATGACGTCGACTTTGCAAAGTAACAAGACTCTTACTCAACACACACACTACACATTACTCCCCTGACTTAGTGATAAGTTATACAATTACGTGGCTAAAGGTTCTAGTTCTAAACCAAAGCCAGAATCAGAGAAAAAAAAATTACAGATCCAACCTCTGAGGACATTTAATTTTCCTTTCATAGGAATTAACCAAATGACTTGTACCAGTTTCATAAACTAAACTGTTATCTTCAGAGCCTGTATCGGTTTCATGATTTATACTATGATCTATTTCAATTTCTACATTGTTACTCTTTTCTCCGAAATCTAAATTTATAATTTTACCGTCACGTAAATTACTACTCTTATCTTTTTCAGAAATGACACTATCACTTTGCGTTTCTTCATCACTTTCCTCCACTTTCTCACTATTTATATTTTCAAGTTCTTGACCTACTTCTTCACTTATATTCTCTAAACTTATATAAACTTTCTTATGACTACTTTCTCCTTCCTCTTTTAAATTTCTTAAATCTTTGTATGGTGATGATGGAAGATGGTTTTCTTTTTTGTCAAATGGTTTAATAAATTTCCTGTTACGATAGAGTAATGAACCATTTTCCATTCTCACCTTATAGGTTCTATCCCTAACTCTTTCTATTATTTTAGCGGGTAACCAATTGCCTTTTGGCTTTAACTGTACAAAAGCATTTTGACCTATGTTTAATGGTTTTAAACTTTTTACCCCTTTTTTCTCATTATAGTATTTTTTATATGAATTTTGTCTATCCTTATCGAATTTATTATACTTAAAGTTATTAAA
Organism: Diabrotica virgifera virgifera; assembly: GCF_917563875.1. Classification (NCBI taxonomy): domain Eukaryota; kingdom Metazoa; phylum Arthropoda; class Insecta; order Coleoptera; family Chrysomelidae; genus Diabrotica; species Diabrotica virgifera. The sequence goes on along the minus strand of NC_065443.1, from coordinate 160,860,304 downwards.
AGTTTTAGATTTTAATTGTTTGTCTGTACATGGCAAAGTTGACCTAAGTCTTCTAGACATTAAAAGTTCTGCTTGAGAATACATTCCACCAACTGGCATGTTTCTGTACAAGAGCAATGCCAAATATATGTCTTTTTGATCTTCAGTGACTTTTCTAAAAATGTTTTTAGCAGTTTGAACATTTTTCTCTGCCATACCATTGGACTGTGCATTAGTTGGTGAAGTTATAATGTGATTAAATTCCCATTTAATTGCAAAGTTTCTAAACTCGTCTGAATTAAATTGTGGACCCCCATCAGAGACAACTGTTAAAGGGATTCCATGACGTGAAAATATTGACTTTAGTATTTCAATAATACGAGAACTTGTTGTATTATTTCCAAGTTTCTCAATTTCAATATACTTTGAAAAATAATCGACAATTAAAAAATATTTTTGCCCATTGAGTTCAAAAAGATCTCATCCAACTTTGTTCCACGGTATTTCTGGGATTGAATGTGTCTCTAGAGGTTCTATGCACTGTGACCTTGAGTATTTATAACAAATTTGACACTCTAGTATAAATTGTTTTATATCATTTAACATCATTGGCCAAAATAATGTATCCTGAGCTAACTTAATACACTTACTAAAACTCATATGATTATAGTGAATTCTATCTAACATTTCTCTGCGTAGTGGTTTAGGCACTACTATGGCATTTCCTTTAAAAATAAGATCCTCTACTACTGTCAACTCATTTCTGTATTTATAATAAATTTGAACTTTTTCCTCTACTTTATTACTATTTTTAGGCCACCCCTCTATGATATATTTTTTTAAAGCTTGTAATTCTGAATCATTTTTAGTTTTATCCTTAAACTCTTGCAATTTGCTTTCTGTTACATTGATTTCTGACATTATTAAACATACTTGTGCATTTATCTCACTGTCAAAATTATCAATTACTTTTTCTTCACTACAATATGCTCTAGACAAAGCATCTGCTAGCAAAAGATCCTTACCTGGTTTATATCTCACTAAAATATCATACTTTTGGATTTGTAAAAGCATTATTTGTAACCTAGCTGGACATTTGTATACTGGTTTTTTGAATATTGATATTAATGGTAAATGATCTGTTTCTACTATGACTTTTTTGCAAAGACAAATTCATGAAATCTTTCTAACCCAAACTGTATAGCAAGTAATTCTTTTTCAATTTAAGCATACCTCGTTTGAGCATCTGACATTGCTCTCGATGCATTATGCACAAGGAAGATTATTTTGTAGAAGCACAGCACCTAACCCGTTTTGCGATGCGTCTGCTGAAACTACTGTCTCTAATTCAATATCATAAAATTGTAATACAGGTTTATTAATTAGAACTTGTCTTAACTTTTCAAAAGAAATTTCATGTTCATCTTCCCAAATGAATTCATTATTTTTTTTAAGTAATTGACGTAATGGATATGTTATGTCTGAGAAATTACCAATAAATTTACTTACATAAGTCAGCATACCTAACAGTCTCTGAACATCCTTTTTATTTTCTGGTCTACGAAGTTGAGTAATTGCTTGTATTTTGGATTTATCTGGACTTATACCTTTGCCTGAAATTATATGACCCAAATAACAAATTACAGTTTTACCTAACTTACATTTTGACAAATTAAATTTAACATTGTTTCTCTTAGCAATTTTGAAAACTTCTTTGAGCTTGACATCATGCTCTTCTTTATCTTTTCCCCAAACAATTATATCATCAATGTATGTGTCGGCACCATCCATTTTGAAAATTTCCTTGAATTTACTGTGAAACACTTCTGGAGCCGATACTAAGCCATAGGGCATTCTAAGAAATTTATATGTCCCGAAAGGAGTACCAAATGTGCAAAGATTACTACTTTCTGCTGTTAATGGAATTTGATAAAACCCTTGTGTTGCGTCTAATGTACTGAACACAGTTGCATTGCGTAATTTACTCGTTATTTGATCTAAAGTTGGAATTTGACAGTGTTCTCTTCTAACAACCTTCTTGAGTTCAAAAGGATCTAAACAAATTCTCAATTTATTATCTGGCTTTCTTACAAATATCAAAGGATTCACCCATTCTGAAGGACCTACAATTTTTTCAATAATTTTTTGCTTTTCAAGAGTGTTTAGACTTTCTTCTAAATTTTTAAGTAAAGGTAAAGCTACTTTTCTTGTTGGGTGTATCACTGGTTTTGCATTATTATCAATTTTTATATCATAACTTTTATTAATGCATCCTATGCCTGAAAAAATATCTTTAAATTGTTCAATTAAAATATTATATTCTTCAAAATCAGTACCTACACTATTTACTTTAGATATTAAATTTAATTGAATACTAGAATTTAAGCCTAAAATTGCTTCAGTTTTAGAATTTACAATATAAAAGTCTAAATCATGTTCAACTTTATTTCTTTCACAGTGTAATGTGCATTTACCTACCACATTAAGGTTATTTCCAGTGTAAGATTGTAGTTTTGTATTTGTTTTCATGATTACCCTGTTGGAAAATCCTAAAGTTTCAAAAATACTCATTGGTAATACATTTGCCATTGCACCTGAATCTATTTTGAAAGTAATTTTATGTTTATTTATATTTAAATCTGCAAACCATGCTGTATTTGTGAAATTATTTTCCCCTGCATTAACTTCTAGTACATTGCCTCTGAACAAATCATTACAACTACTTGTTATATTTGTGAAATTATTTTCCCCTGCATTAACTTCTAGTACATTGTCTGCGAACAAATCATTACAACTACTTGTTACATTTGGACTTTTAGTTACAGTATTTATTTCATTAAATTTTTTGTTTTGAAATTTTTTCTTTCTACATACTGTTGCAAAATGATTTGGTAATTTACAAAAGTTACATACTTTACCAAAGGCTGGACAATTATTTATCCGATGCGACCTTTGACCACATTTATTACAATTTTGTATATTCTGACTCACTTCCTGATGCTTCTCCTTCTCACCACCTTGGTAACGATTACCTGATTTGTTGACTGCTTCCACTTCTATTACATTACTCGAGGCTCCTACTCTCATAATTTCACTTCTGGCTCTGGATGACTCAATTACCTGGCAAAGTTCGATTGCTTTCTCCAGTGTAAGACCATCTTCTTGTAATAGTCTTTCTCGTATTTCATTGTTCTTAATGCCACATATAATCATTGTTACAATAAGACTATCTTGAAGCTTTTCCAATTGACATTTATCTGCCCTTTTCTTCAACTCGGTTATGAAATTATTGGTTGGTTGTCCTGGGTCTTGTTTGTAAGTAAAGAATTTATACCTTTCATATGCAATATTTTCTTTTCCTTGGAAGTGTACTTCAAACTTTTCCAATAAACATTTTAACTTATTTTTTTTGTCCTCTGCAAACGCAAATGTGGTGTATATTTTAAAGCCTTCCTCACCTATATAATGAAGTAGCTGGGCACACTGTGTCTCTTCGCTTTTCTTATTTATTTCCGAAGCAATTTAGTAATTTTCAAATCTCGCTCTCCACGTTTTCCAGTTTTCTGCTAAATTTCCGGTAGTACACAACTGTGTAATGCCTCTATTATCACCCATTTTCTTCTGTAATTTGTAATTTATTATAAAACCATTTGTTTCTACCAGACGTGTCTTGGAATTTTTAGGTTATGGACCATACATCTTTGAAATTTTTAATTGTATTTATATCTCATCCATATCATTCAGTATAAGAATTTAATTGTACCAACTACTGAATGCGCCATGTATATTTGCTGGTTCGGTTTAGGATTTATTAATGGATTTGGATTACTTTCACATATTTATTTTTAATTAAAAGTACAATCAACTGACATCTTATACTATCTGACATGAAGTAGCCTCGCTTGTCAACCCATAGGACATGAAAGGAGTACATAGACACAGAACTATCACTAGACTGACTAGTTACCCTGACAATACACTGAGAAATCTAATTTATTTTTGTACTGCCTATGTGCATATGTTATGGGTTATAATAATATAAATTATTTAACAAGTATATTTTTTGAATAAAAAAAAATTATATTAACAACAGCTAAGAAATCTTCGTCTTCTGTGATATGTCATATTTTATCATCAATATCAAAAACACCAATATTAGAAATAGCCATTATTATTATTAGAGACACGAAATTATAATAGATTAGGTTTGTTCTAGCAAACAGTCAAACTAGTCAAAAACCGTCAGCCAACAGTTGGTCAGTGAGAAAATTTGTAGAAAGAACAATTCAATATTTATATCTAACTTAGTGCAATGTGCAATAACTATGGTTGTTTCAATGTGAAATTTTATTGAAAATATTTAATTTAAAAACAGAAAGTAATGTTACAAACCTATAGTTAACACTGTTAATGCTTCGTTTCTGAGTGATTAAGATAATCTCTGGTTAATAGATGGTAAGTGTTAAACTTGCATTGAACAACGGAATATTAAGTTTAATTGAAGATTATTTTTAATCTGAAGATAATCTCTAATTGAACAATCGGCCCTAAGTATGTTAAGTTAAGTTAAGGTAATCTGACGATTTGAGCAGGGCGTAATAAAATTCAGATCGAAAAATTAAAAAGTATGTGTTCAATATTTTTCAAAAATCTATAGAGTGATACCAAACACGACCCCCACGGAGAGGGGTGACGGGTAAGTTTAAAATTTTAAATACGAAGCCCGCGATATTTCGCGAAATGAACATCAGATCGAAAAACCCAAAAATACACGTATTCAGTATTTTTTAAAAATCTATCGATTGGCACCAGGCACAACCCCAGCGGAGGTGGGGTGGAGGGTTATTTTAAAATCCTAAATAGGAGCCTTCATTTTTTTTATTGCAGATTTGGATTCGTTGTTAAAAATAAGTAACTCTTATTCTACACATTTTTCGAATTATGGATAGATGGCGCTGTAATGGGAGAAAGCGATTGTTGGAAATAGAAAATTAAATTAAAAAACGGACAGTCCCCCACTTTATGGAAAATTTAACTTTTTTTGGTTATATGGCCTTCTCTACACAACCCAAAAGGTCCTCATAACGTTCGAGTACCTACCTAATTACAAATTTAGCATAATTCATACTTTCCTCTCCTACTACTAAGTATGGCTCCCTGTTGATCGTATACACGGTTTTATTCGTTTAAATTCGACTATCCTTTTAATACGTGGCAATATTTGGAAGGCGAGATACAGAAAGAAGAAGAATATCCTTGTTAAAGAACCTGGTTTGCTTCTTTTCGCATTTCTATTCTTTTCCTATATGGTACAACTTTTAAGATTCACCTTATTCTTAATCTCGTTGTACGTTTCACTTTATATGTATATTGGATGCAAGTAATTTGTACTTCCCCATTTTAGTCTTCCCGGAATTTCAAACAAAAATTTACTTGCTTTCGAGAGATTCTATTGCAAGCGAAATCTTCATTTCTGTATATTTTTTGAAATTTTGGAAAAGGTAATTTACTTAATAGGCCTGAAAATTTTTCTTGTATTATTAAATACATGCCTTTTATATCAGTAATTACCTAAGCACGATTGTTTCAACATACTATTAGTGCAATCAAAGTACAATATTACTCAACATCTATTTACATGTTCCCATACAACCCAGGATCCCTACTGTAAGGATTGCTATGTCACTCAGGTTACATTGTTACCCATATCCTGCCACTAAAAGGCACGTACCTGAGATCGAGTATATACAAGCAATCTTTAGATAGAGAGAGATGTATTGTGCACCAGAAAGTTTGAATAGCTGTCTTATGCAAAGTTACAAATTTTTTTGGATAGATATATGAATTGATGATGCTCAATCAGATGCATACTGAAACTACTGGGGCGATCTTATAGTCCTTAGCCTACAAAAGACCAAACCAAAATTTTAGAAAAGTGGCGATTTATTTCTCAACATAGCCTTTTAACTCGATACACTTGATCCAGCGATACTTTAACTTCTTTCACGCGTGGTGATGATTACCTCCGTGGCGATGAAGACCTCCATGTTGTCCAGTGGTGGGTACCACAAGATCCATGTTCCTTTGGCGGTTACAAATCGACCGAGACGTAAAAACTCCTTCAGATATCACACTTACTTTACTCACTTAGTGCTAAGCCTTTTTACCTTTAGGGGTAAAGCTGGTGGAGTTGAGTTTGGCATTGTAGTCTCCATGCTATCCGATCTTGCGTTAGGTTTCTTGCACTTTCCAATGTCAATCCCTTCTTCTCGACTTCTTTTCTGAGTTCATCTACCCACATAACTCTTGGTCTTCCTCTTTTGTTTTTCCCCTGCACTTCCGTTTCGAACACTCGTTTTGTTAGCCTCTCATTCGACATTCTACACTCGTGCCCGAACCATCTTAGTTGTCCCTCCACTATTTTTTCATTGATTGGTTCTAGTTTTAGGTTTTGTCTAATTGGTTCGTTTCGTATTTTGTCTGTCCTCTTTCTGTTTGCTATTTTCCCCAGGAACCTCATTTCCATAGCATTAACTCTGGATTTTTATCTCCCCGTCAATGTCCATGTCTCGCTGCTATACATGATTGTTGGTGTAACTACTGATTTAACGACTGCCGTTTTTACTTTCTCCTGTATCTCTTTTTTCCCCAAAAATGTTGTTTTCATAGCGTTAAATAAGCTTCCTGTTCGTCCCATTCTCTCGTTTATTTCCATGTCTTGTTTACCATTTGATTCGATTATTACTCCTAGGTATTTAAAATATTCCACTTGCTCTAGTTGTTTCCCGTCTAATTCTATTGCGTGTGTCTTCCTAGTATTTGAAATTATCATTGTTTTTGTATTATCTGTATTAATTTTCATATTTATGTTTGATAGTTCTTCTTCTAGGATTTCAAGATTGGTCTGTAAGTCTTCTCTGTTTTCTGCTATCAATAGCATGTCGTCTGCAAACAGTAGCTCCGATAGTTGATTCCGTTTCATTTGCCAGTTCTAGTTATGTTCTATATTAGTTTTCTCATTCTTCTCTTGGCTTTCTTTATCGCTTCATCCAGTACCACTGAGAATAGCAGTTGACTCAGCACGCATCCCTGTTTGACGCCTTGACTTGTAGTAAATTCTCCGGATTCCTCGTTATTGGTTCTTACTGTATTTGTTTTATTTTTGTACATATCCTTTATTACTTCTATTATGTGTCTGTCGACTCCACTTTCTTTTAGCGTCTTCCATACGTCCTTTCTTCGGATTCTGTCAAACGCCTTTTCCAGGTCAGTCAAGCACATATATGTATCTCTCTATTCTTCTTGATTACCTTCTCACTTACTTGTCTTAATGTGAATTAGGTCTTGCGTGATTCTGTCCTTCCTGAATCCACACTGTGTCTTCCATAGTTATTTCTATTTGGGATTTTATTCTTGTCCTTATTATTCTTGCAAATACCTTCCCAGGGATACTTGATATGGTGATACCTCGGTAATTATTACAGTTTCTCTTGTCTCCCTTTTTGTGTAGTGGTAATATAATGTCTTTATTCCAGTCCTTTGGTAATTCTGTTCTATTTATGATATTATTCATTAGTTCTTTCATGCTATTCATTCCCTCTGTCCCCATGAATTTTATCATTTCCGGGGTGATATTGTCCTTGCCTATTGCTTTGCCCAATTTTACTCTTTCTATTGCTTTCTCTAATTTCTCTCTTGTTATGGATTCCACTTGTTGTTCTTCATTCCTTTATTGTATCTATTCTATGTTGTTCGTGTCTGCATGAGTTAGCTCTTTGAAATGTTCTCTCCATCTTTCCATTATTTGTTTTTCTTATGTTAGTACGTTTCCATTCTTGTCTTTTATGTTCGGAATAGTGTGCTCTTTCTTTTGTCTGAGTTGTTTTAATGCGCCGTAGAAGAGTTTTTGGTTTTCCCTATAATTGTTTGTCATTTTTTGTCCAAATCTCTCCCATGTCCTTTCCTTTCCTGCTTTCACCGCTATTTTAACCTCTTTTTTTTCTTTTTTCTATATATGCCTCGTAATCTTCCGGGTGTTTTTTGCTTAGATATCTCTTCCATTTGTCTTATTTGTTCTTTATTTTCTCTCGTATTTCTTCCGTCCACCATTCCGTTCTCCTCATGTTAGTATTTGCTATTTTTGCTTTCCTGCTAGTTTCCTCAGCTGCTTTGATTATGCTGGCTTTTAGATATTCCCATTTTTCTTCTATATTTGTATCTTTTGCCCTACCTTTCAGAGTATTATCTAGTCCTGGTTTACTGTAAAGAGACCGAAATCATTAGACCGAAAGCAGAAGACCGAACTTATTAGACCGAAAAGCACTTTACCGAAACCTCACTAGACCGAACAGCAGAAGACCGAAAAGCAGTTCCTTTTTCTTGTCGCAGTAAAAGAGATAAGACTAATGTAATTAAGTACAACTAAATATTATTTGGATGGTTATTATAAACAGTTAAAATGATGTTAACGTCAATCTACCCTTAATTTATTTTTACCTTCACTAATTTGTTTATCGGATGAAAATTATTTCATATCAGACTGTACAGAGTAACAATTTACACAGTCTGTATATAAACTAATACAAAAAATACAATAAACAAAAAGACTGCTATACAAAATCTTAGCATAATTTACTGCAATCTTTTTAAATTTATGTACCATTTCGGTCTAATGCTGTTCGGTCTAGTGAGGTTTCAGTAAAGTGCTTTTCGGTCTAATAAGTTCGGTCTACTGCTTTCGATCTAATGATTTCGGTCTAATTGTCGTGTACCAACTTTTCTTGGAATTTCTTTTTATATCTTTCCTCTTTTAATTTGTAACTTTTTATTTTTTCGTTTACTACTTTTCTTATCTTTTCTGCTTTTTCCTCTGTTGTTCTCAATCTCATTATTACTAGATAGTGGTCACTGCCAATCTCTGAGCCTCTTTTCACTTTCGTATCCTGTACTCTTTGCCATTTGTTGCTGCTTGCCAAAAAGTAATCTATGATGGATTTTTCGTTTCTGCTGTCTTGTACTCTCGTGTATTTGTAAACTTACTTATGTTTAAATTTTGTATTTGTTCTCCTAGTTTGTTCTCCATACATATTATTCTTTCACCATTTCTGTTTAGTATTTCTTCTCCTTCTTTTCCCATGCACTCCTCTATTCCGCTGTTGTTGTTTCCAACTCCGTTGGAAATACCGTTTAGATCTCTCATTACAATTATGTTTTCTTCCCCATTATCAATTTGCATTTGGAGCTCCTCGAAAAATTTATCTTTCTCTTCTTTTCTTGCATCTTCATTTACTCTGTAGGCTGTTATTATTGTCCATATTTCTTCGTCCACCAGTTTCATTTTCACCGATAATATTCTCTAGTTAACATACGTTTCTTCTATAACGTGTTGTAGTCTATTCGGTGCAATTATTATTCCGACTCCTTCTTTTGCTCTCTCTTTTGTATTCGCTTGTTTTATCATTTCTTCTACCTATTCTTCCTCTGTTCCATAAATTATTTACAAAAAAAAGAAGAATATATGTAATTTATTTAATTCAAAATACATTTTACTGCTGTCATAAATCAGACAACAATGTTTATATCACAAACAAAGATTGCTCTTCGCTTAAAGTAAATGTTTAAAGTTTCAAGAGGCAGGTGGCTGGCGGGAGCTGGCTTAAACATTGAATTTAATCGAAAAGCAATGTTTACTTCTGAAATGAAATAAACATTTTTTTCTTCTGTTTACGGGCAGCAGTAAAATGTATTTTGAGTTGAATAAATTACATGCATTCTTTTTTTTTGTCAAATAATTTGATTTAAAAAAATTTTTTGGACACCTTGTTAATAAGTATCGGTGCCAATTTAACATCATGTCTGTTTGATGTATCTGTTGAAATGCTCAAAAAATTGCATCCTTTTAGCTCGTTGTGTAATTATTTCGTTGTGATCTCTTTCCATCCGTGGGATCACTTCCGTGATGATCGCTTCTCCCTTTGACACGAATTTGGGCTCAAACAGCTTCTATATCAATTTTGAGGAGCAATCAGATATTTTAAAACTTATGTCGTGTATTGCTGTATGTAATGCCAAAGTAGCTTATTTAGCAGCAATGGAAAGTTCATTTTCTGCCGCTTCGTCATTTTTGAAAAAGAATGATATGGTAGATGAGCTTACAATGTCACTTGCGCTGGCCTTGTGTTTCGAGCACCTTAGATGGTCCTTAATCAATGGCCGGGGTGTAGGCGTTGTTCAAGTTTGAACGGAACGCTAATGCAAACCGGTCGGGACGCCGGGACAGGGATCTCAAACCGGGGCTGTCCCGGTCAAACCGGGACGTATGGTAAGCCTATAGATACCCATACTAACTATGCTTTTGGTATGGTGCGTGTCCCAAAATATCATTGCACAGATCTACCAAAATGTAAAAGACTCAATTGGGGTGTGATCTGGACTCATCGCTTTGCCTCTTTTGTTTATTTTAGCACTTTTTATTGTTTTAAATTTTTTTTGACCTATTAAACAGCTCTGAACAATTCTTTGATGTATTCCTACCATGCGTTTAGTTAATGCTTGGTCTCTACGAGACCAAAGTTGACAAACTATTTAGTATGAGATCGTCATCAAAAAGATAAATAAAAAGGATGTCATCCCTCGACAGATAAATATGTGGTGCACATTTTTTTTATCTTTACATTTTTTTGTATGATACACTCACGGACAAAAATATTGCCTAAAATAAAAAAATAAAATTGTGAAATAAAATTTTTTGTGCTGCCCCAGTGTCATAGAAATAGGATTTCTCTTCCGAATGCGATGTTTTATTGTATCATATAAATGGTATAAACGGATTTAAATTTAATTTGCGCTATATGGTGGCCAATATAATTTTGAAATTGAATCTCATCAAGGTAAGTATTCACTATTCTACTGACATAAAGACCTGCGTCATGGTGCATTAATACGAATTTGTTATCCAAAATGGCTGGCAAATGGCAGAACATGATCTAAAATGTTTTTAATGTACATATTATCAGCTGTGATTCACCCAATCACCTTCACAAGTTCGGCCTCTCCTTTCCAAGAAATACCACTCCATAGCACTATGCCGTCACCACCAAAATTAACATTCTCTATGAGGTAACATCTGACATACCGTTCAGCATATGGAAGCAAGATTTACAAAACTTCATCTACAGAAGAGATGGCGAACAGTATGTCAGTTGTTACCTCATACAGAGCGTTAGTTTTGGTGGTGGCGACATATTGCTACAAAGCGGCTAAGACAACGCGGATGTAATTAGGCGAATACCAACTGACATTATGTACATTGAACGCATTTGAGAAGATCATGTTTTGTCATTTGAAAGCCATATTGGATATGACATGTTGGTGCTAATGGTCGTCTTCATGCCGTTAGCATAGTGAATACTTACCTTGATGAGATTCAATTTATAACTTATACTGGTCAGCACATAGCCCCGATGAGATTAAAATCCGATTATAGCATTTATATGATATTTTAAAACATCGCATTCGGAAAATAAATCCTATTCCTATGATACAGAGAGTTAAGGATAACAGCACAAAAAATTTCATTCCATATGCATATGCAATATTTTTGTCCGTGAGTATTATCAAACCCAGTGTTTAGAGATTATTATATTTCTCGTCAGGTGGTTAGCTTTTAACATACTCTACTAAAATTATCCTTACGTAGTATCCGTACTGCATAATTTTACATGAATGTTTGTCTTTCGGTAAGTAGAATGAAGAAAAATATTTGTATTAAGTGGATTTTATTGTAACACATTAATTAAAAACAATCTCTAATTTTTATTTTAAAAAGTGAAGTTCACTCATTAGCTTCTTTCTTTAATGGATATTCGAATTCCATTTTTAGAGACTAATATAGTCTCCGGTGCTAGCTGAAGTTCATGAACGGGCGTTGCTGGCATCAATTCAAAATTTCTTAAAATTTTCGATAGCGTACTTTTTACTTCTAGTATTGCAAATTTTTGACCTAAAAACATAAAAAATATGATTAATTTAGGAAAAAAATATTATGTAATATTTTCCTAAAATTTCTTCAAAGGGTCTTTAACTGTTTGACAATATACTTTTTACTTCTAGTTTTGTTTTCATTTTTTGGTAAATAGTGGAGTCAATATAGAACGAAAATATGCATTGTTTAGGAAAAATTCAAACAAACTTATATTTTTCTAAAACTTTTTCGTTAGTTTATATACATGTTAAAGTAAAAAGTTCTACTCACAGATTTAGCAGCTAATTGTTTAAACCATAAAATTGTTTTGTATAAATCATTTTACTTTGTAAAATGGTGAATATTATGTTTCTATTTTGTTGTTGATTATGCTGAATCCGGCATTATACAGTATGGTGCAAATGAAAGGAATACATTCGTTATTTCGTAAACCGGCGACTTTTAGAAAAAATCCCGAAATGGATCGATTTTTATTTTAAACTATATTTTGGCATATATGTCATACTAGTGACGTCATCCATCTGGGCGTGATGACGTAATCGATGATTTTTAAAATAGGAATAGGTATGGTCTGCTAGCTCATTTGAAAGGTCAATTCTCTATTCTGCAATATAAACATTTAGATAATTATTTGCACAAGGTGTCCAAAAACATTTTTTTAATTAAATTATTTGACAAAAAAAAAAAGAATGCATGTAATTTATTCAGCTCAAAATACATTTTACTGCTGCCCGTAAACAGAAAAAAAAATGTTTATTTCAGAAATAAACATTGCTTTTCGATTAAATTCAATGTTTAAACCAGCTCCCGCCAGCCACCTGCCTCTTGAAACTTAAACATTTACTTTAAGCGAAAGCAACGTTTATTTGTGATATAAACATTGTTGTCTGATTTCTGACAGCAGTAAAATGTATTTTGAATTAAATAAATTACGTACATTCTTCTTTTTTTGTAAATAATTTAATTTAAAAAAATTTTTTGGCCACAAATATATAAATAATTATGCAAATGTATATATTACTGAATAAATAACCTTTCAAATACGCTAGCACACGACCCCTATTCTTATTTAAAAAATCATCGATCACGTCATCACGCCCAGATGGATGACGTCATTAGTATGACATATATGCCAAAATATCATAATTTAAAAATAAAAATCGACCTGTTTCGGGATTTTTCCGTAAAGTCGCCAGTTTACGAAATAACGAATTTGTTCCTTTCATTTGCACCATACTATATTTTATGGCATTACAATTTGAGAATTCAAAAAATATCTTATACCGTATGTCTGCGTACAAGGACATAGAGGACTCTGTTTTATTATACGAAATTAAATTTATTCTTCATAAAATGCTCTGTGTAGTCTAAAATCTAAAACTCAACCATGAGACATAAAATTTTATCATATTATAATATTATACGAGTTATGTCAAAAATATGAATTTCGTTAAGAGTAAAATAGCTTTATAATTCTGGATATCAAAAATTGTTATTATAAAAAGTTGTTTGGAATTAAAAACTATGTTTTAATATGCAATTACATCCTTCTAATTGAAAAAAAACATTTCAAATTTTTCTCAAATTTCGGATAAACAACATCATTTTATTACAATTATGATACCTAACTATTTTATCATTTTTACGAAAACAAGTTATTCGTTATAAAATACCAGGCATACCTGGTCTAAAATCTAAGATACGACCATCAGATTTTCAATTCTACCGGGTGGTGAATCGTAAAACGGGCCATAGGAAACTCAATGTAAAATTCTAAACTCTTGAATTCCTGATTCCCTAATTATTTTACATCAAAAGTCATGAGAGAATATTTGTAGAGGATTGAAATCTGTATTAAAATCAAAAGATAAAATTGTTCTACGATTTAAACGCATTCCAAAATTTTGAAAAATATAATACATTTGCAACAATAGGTATGTAGTATGTGTGTAAAAGTTAGGCCACACGTTACTATTTAACTGACAGTGCTCACACCATTGACTTAATAAAAAATCTTTATTATTAATACTTTCTCCGCAACTGAGGGTATCTTATCAACTGTATTGTTTTTAAACAATAAATAATAAAATAAAAATATTGACAGTTCAAAAATGTGAAAATAATAACTTCATTGTGACACATTATTGCACTGTGTGTGGCCTAATTTTGGGCTGAAAAACTAAAAAATGTATTACATTTTTACAAAATTTCGGAATATGTTTAATTCGTAGAACAATTTTAACAGTTGTTTTCAATACAGGTTTCAATCCTCTACAAATAGTTTCTAATGTATTTTGATGTAAAATAATTAGGGAAGCAGGAATTCAACAGTTAACATTTTACATTGAGCTTCCTATGGCCCGTTTTCCAATTCACCACCCGGTATACGAGATATGTAAAAAATATGAATTTCGCTTAACAGTTAAATAGTTTTATAGTTCACAATATTTCAATTAGAAATGTGTAGTTAAATATTGAAACATATTTTTTAATTATAAACAACTTTTCTTTTGACATACCTCGTATAAAATTAATAAAATTTGATATCTCATTGTTGCATCTCAGATTCTTTACGATGTAGAGGTAGAGCATTTTATAAAGAATACCTTTTTTTCGTAAAACTGACAACAAAAAATTTATCAATAGGTTCCCAGTTACGCAGATACTCTGTATAAGAGCTCCTCAAATTTTTTATTTTTTATTTTTAAGCATGTTATTTAATGTACTTTAGGGAAGTTGTTCAGAAAAAAGTTTTGATGACTTTGTACAAACATTTTTTAACTGATATTTTTCGGTTTTTGTATTTTTTTATGTTTCTTAATTTGTTCAAAAATAATTTATTTATTTCATGCCTAAGGTAAAATAGTGCATTTTAAAAATTACATCTTAAGCTTTACAAACACCTATCAAATTGTAATATTATATCTGTTCAAACTTGAATAATATCCTCTTAAAATGGTAGTAATTATGTAACACTACGAAGTTTTCAAAAATTACATTTTTTGAGACGTCGCCGTATCATATGAATTAAATTTTTGAAACTTTTTTAATAAAACATCATTTTCGCTATGTTCTGCTATTTTCGACACTGCACTGGCGTCAGCCGGTAAAATAAATAAAGATTATGTATTGTTCGTCCGCTATAACTTTTCCCATGCGTCACGATTCATTTTGAAACAAATTAAGTCAAAACATAAAGTGAAACGTACGCCAATGTGTTTAGTATATAGTATACAGTATACAAAGTGTATATATACACACATCGACGTTCGTTTCACTTTATGGTTTGACTTAATTTGTTTGAGAATGAATCGTGACGCATGGGAAAAGTTATAGCGGACGAACTATATGTATGCATTTAGTAAAATGTTTGAAAGATGACTTGTGCAAATTTGAGAGCTATATATGTAAATAAAATTGTATTAGTTACACATTTTTAAATCATTTTTATACAAAATTCATATATACCTAACTCTCATTTTCCGCTCGCACCGTACTTATGCTCGTATATTTTATTTTCTTTTATTATAACCGTAAGATAGCTTAGTTTATTGTTCTTCTTTCATTTCCAATTTTTAAAATTTAATTGATCAATTATTTAAATAATTATATTAAAAAAACTCAACCCTGCGCTTCGTTGAACGCTACTATAGAGTGCGCCAATGTTTGTGAGAAGAATGATTTTATAATATAAAAATCATAGAAGCTATAGATTTAATTTTAGAAAAATCTTTATACAGAGAGGGGCTAAATTATGGAATAAATTAATTTTATCTAAAATGGACCACTTTGGAGAAAAATCGCGAAACAGGTCGATTTTTATTTTTAAATTACAATTTTTTTGCATATATTTCATACTAGTGACGTCATCCATCTGGGCGTGATGACGTAATCAATGATTTTTTTAAATGGGAATAGGGGTCGTGTGGCACCTCATTTGAAACGGTGTTCAGTTCTCTATTCAGTAATATAAATAATAATATCATTATTTGTAGAGGGTGACCAAAAAAATAATTTTTGAATTAAATTAATTGACGCAAAAAGAAGAATGTATGCTGTCAGTAAATAGAAAAAAATGCTTATTTCACAAATAAACATTTCTTTTCGCTTAAATTAAATCACAAACAGCCTCCCACCTACCACTTGGCAGTTTGAACATTTAATTTAAGCGAAAAGCAATGTTTATTTGCCAAATAAACATTTTTTCCTATTTTATGAAAGTGATAGAATGTATTTTGAGTTAAATAAATTGCATACATTCTTCTTTTTTCGTCAATTAATTTAATTCAAAAATTTATTTTTTGGCCACCCTGTATAAATATTGATATTAATGTTTATATTATTGAATAGAGAATTGAACACCCTTTCAAATTAGGTGCCACACGGCACCTATTCTCATTTAAAAAAATCATCGATCACGTCATCACGCCCAGATGAATGACGTCACTAGTATGAAATATATGCCAAAAAATTGTAATTTAAAAATCAAAATCGACCTGTTTCGGGATTTTTCTCCAAAGTCGTCCATTTTAGAGAAAATTAATTTATTCCATAATTTAGCCCTTCTCTGTATAAGGTTTTTTGTGTAAAATTTTTTGAATTTTTCAATGGCCAGATCAGTTTTTTTTAGAATTATATTTTCATAGGTATTAAAAAAAACAACTAATTTCGCAGTTCATTTGTTGAATAAAAAATGAAACACTTAAACATTTCGTAATGATATTACAAAAAGTTCTATCTTGTTTGATTTTTTCCGTATGCAAAAGCTTTATTGACTCCCCTAAAATAAACTGTTTGTAAACTAGATGTCACCTGGTCCAGCCTAGCTTATTTTGACATGAAATGCCCACTTCTTTGTTGTGGCTACACAGCACAGCACCGAATCTGCTTTTTTACTAACTGTTCACGTCTTTGTTGTGGCTACAATTCACAGCACTAACTATACTCCGGTCAATTTACACATCCGAGGCTACAAAAATTACCATCAAGCTGAAAATTGGCAGGATTGTTCAAAATACCATCATAAATGAAATCTAAAAAGTCCTCATAAATCCGATCCGAACTAAAAAATTTACGCGGGGTCAAAGGTCACCAAATATAGTTTTTAGCGATTTTCAGCGAAACGGTAAGTTTTATCTAGTCATAAAAGTAGTTCTAACAAAAAATGTAGATTAGATAATTATCTATAAAAAATGCCTCATTACTTTTTTCCTGAGAGCCACCGTTTTTGAGATATAACGATTCAAAAAGTGATAATCGTCATAATATGCGCACACGTTTCCACACCACCTCTGAGGTAGTGTATTAGCGCGTTTTTTAACGTGGTTTTTTAACAATGGCTTTTTTTCACGCTCTTCATTACATTACTGGCTGCAAAATAAGCATTAAGCATTGTTTTTTAAAACAAAAAGCTGGTTCGCTTACACGTGCTCTAGTAAGAGGAGGACTTTTGGTCGATGTACTGCGGCTTCTTGTTTTTCATGTTGTCTTTTAATACCTGCAGCAATAGAACACTTTCGAGTATAACTTTTACGAAACTCCACATGTATGATCACAGATTTCTGCTCTTTAAGAAATTCTAAAAATTCATCAGCTCTTTTAGTAATTGCATTGATTAATGTTTTTATACAACGTTCAACGGTAACAATTTCACCTTCAGTTAAAATTTTAGCGCAAATAAAACAATATTCTGACATTTTTGTTATAACAATAAAAATAACACGAAATAGTTTAAAAATATAGGTTTAACACGTATTTTCACTCCGAAGTAGTACTCAAGACTAATTAATACCTCGAGGGTGTCATCTACCTGAAGGATTTCGCCACCCAGGAAGATTACGGTGTAATTTGCATAATAGTAAACAAACTAAACTAGCATAAAGTTTATTGTATATTGAAATATTTATTAGCACTTAGCAATAAACATTTTGCCTAGAAAGTTGTCTTTCATTATTATGTTCAAACCCTTCTGAAAGAAGAATAGGTAGATTAGATTAGCCAACGAACGTGTTTATTCCGACAAAACCCATCTTTACAAATTGAATTATGGCGCATAAATAAAAAGAATTATTATAAGTTAATACTTTGTCATATCAATTTACTATTTTTGTTGGGATTAAGCCGTAAAATCCAAATAATCCTTATTATTTTCGCGTTATATTAATATTGTAAAGATTTTTTTGTGGCACTCTAATATAATACAGCTTATACATTGCCTCCCGCGGTAGAGCGCAAGCTGTATAGTAGAAAATTTTATATTATTATATGTAATATAAGTTAAGTTGACCGATAGAATATTATGTTTACTTGTATTACAGCTTCAGTGATGTATATACCTGGTGTACTAATACATTATATTATGACGATTAGAAGTCTTTCAACTTTTTGAATCGTTGTGTCTCAAAAACGGTGGCTTTTAGGAAAAAAAGTATGGAGATTTTTTTATAGATAATTATCTAATCTACATTTTTTGTTAGAACTAATTTTACGATAAAACTTACCGTTTAGTTGAAAATCGCTAAAAACCATATTTGATGACCTTTGACCCCGCGTAAATTTTTTAGCTCGGGTCGGATTTATGAGGACTTTTTAGATTTCATTTATGATAGTATTTTGAACAATCCTGCCAATTTTCAGCTTGATGGTAATTATTGTAGCATCACTCCTATTTTTGAGTCTAACTGGACGGGTCTACTAAGCGTTGCACAATTTCACACATTACACATTTACACAAGCTCGAACGGTTTAGTCCTCTTGAGCCTTCGCATCTGAGGTTGATTGACAAGAAGCTGTAGTACATCATGCTTGGCATGCTTATGGAGCATCTCTTCACATCTCCTTCCGGCTTTCTTAATTTCAATTAGAAAAAATTTGACTTAAAAGTCTCTACGTAGGTAAATCACTATTCCGAATATACCAAGGAGCACCTACAATATTCCTTAGTATTCGGTTCTGGAGCGTTTCTAAAATTTTATATTAATTGTAGGCCATAGGTCGACATCGGTTTCAATATCTGTTTATGAATCAGTACTTTGTTCTGGATGGAAAGCTGAGAGTACCTACCTATCAGCCAATACATATTTTTGTACTGTATCTTTACCTGTTCAGTTTTCTTTTTAACATGCCCCCTCCATTTGAGTATATAGATAGATAAATAATTTTATTAACCCTTGGTTACATACACGCATGCATAGGGCATGTCAAAAATTACAATAAACATTCCAACACTACAGTTACAAACAAAAGTAATATATAGTACAAGACAAATAAACAATAAGTTGCCAATAATTATTGTATAAATCATGTTAAATACAAAAATTAAAATTCGCCCCAGACATTGGACACCTTCTAAAATTAGAGCTAAGTATTCTGTAAATTCAGGTACTGAATAAAAGGCATAGCTTATTAAGAATTGCTTTAAGCTTTTTTTGAAAAGTTCTTAGTGAATTAAACTAGATGGTAGTGTATTAAAAAGTAGGGAGCCTGCATATTTAGGAGTTTTTCTAAAATTAGTATGAATATGATTGGGAAAGATAAATTATCCCGACATTTCTTGTGTTATATGCGTGTAAGTCATTTGCTCTTTTAAGATCATTATTTAACTTAGTGAACGTGTGTGACAACAACTTATGGATATATATTGAAGCAAGCATAAAAATGTTATTATTTTTAAAACATTGTCGACAACTGACTTTAAAGCGTAAACCAGATATTGTTCGAATTATTCGTTTTTGTAGGACAAATACTCTCAAACTTTCCGATGCCTGTCCCCAAACAATAATGTTTTGACTGATTATGGAATACACTTGAGAATAGTATAGTGTAACCAACGCATTTACAGTAACTTCGTCCTTTAACTACAATATCGCGAAATATGTTCGATTCAATTTTAAACAGGTATTGTTTACGTGTTCACGAAAATTTAAAGTATTGTCCAAAATCGTGCGAAGAAAGTTAGTACTATAAACTGATTTAATAATCACGTTTTCTGTAATTTCGAACGCAGAAGTACTTATTTTTCTTTCACCATAAGAAAACTGGATACACACTGTCTTATTATTCCGCTGAGACAAGTAAGGTGGTATCATCTGTATACATGAATATATGCAGAGATAGTTTTTCTGAGATATATTCAAAGATATCATTTATATAAAGAAAAAGGAGTAGTGGACCTAGTACTCCACTCTGAAGTATTCCTAAATTACTAGAGTAGACTTTCGATGAAATATTATTGATAGACACAAAAAGTGGTCTATTCGTTGTATACGAATATATAAATGAGTTAAGCTGTTCGCGAATGCCTATAGCTAAAAGTTTTTCTTTTAGACATACTGGATCAAGAAAGTCGAAGGCCCTGGAGAGATCAACGAATATTCCAAAAGTGTACAAATTTTGGTCGATTTTTTCATGAATAACTTGAATTAAATCTACTATAAGTAGCTGTGTCACATGAACGTCCTTGTCGAAGTCAGTGTTGTTTACTACTTAGGATTTTTATTTTACTTAAAAATGACGTAATTATACATATTATACACTACTTTTTCATAAGTTTTTGCGATAACGTTTGACGTCCGCATATAAACTCAGGTATTTCGCTGTTTTTTTTTTGTTAGGAACAAAGTTGTCGATTACATAATTGGAAGATTGTTGATTTTCTTGTTAGTAAAGTTAATATAAACTGATTTCTGTGCATTAAACATAATATATATATATATATATATATATATATATATATATATATATATATATATATATATATATATATATATATATATATATATATATATATATATATATATATATATAAATAATATACAGGTACCAATATAAAATATAGATAGAACTATACATGTATAGATCTTTATTTTATTTCTGGACAGGGAGTGCAAGTGTCCTTGCACCTCGCTGCCGGTACCCATGAACCTTAGTTAAGTGCACTTTACATCAACAATAAATTGAACAAAAAATTGACAAAGTTATTCAAGGCCAAATTTGACGAGTACAAAATGTTTGGTTTGTAAAAGAAAATGAAGGAATTTGATGAAATAGAACAATTGGATATGTTTTATTTTGTCAAATTTCTTTATTTTCTTTTTATTCACGGCAAAATTGGATGTAGAATTGTGTTTTGTATAAGCCAAATTTGACCTTGAATAACTTGTTGTCAATTTTTTGTTCAATTATTGTTGATGTAAAGTGGACTTTAGGTAGGTATAAAAATTTGATTTGCTGTGAATTGCGTAACAGGGTCCCATCTGCACCCTGATATTTTCAGTAATGTCGCATTCAATCGTTTCGTTCGTATATTGACGTCACCAAATGAATGAATTAGGTTCACGAGATTTTGTAACAGCAATACCTATGCAATTTCTCGGACCAGCACTGAAAGGAGTGTATACGTATGGGTTTGTTAATTTTGCATCTTCAAACCTTTCTGGAATAAACTTAAGAGGTTCTGGAAAATACTCTTCACATCTATGCATAGCAAAAGTGGACAGCAAGATATTCATACCCTTTGGAAGTAGATTTCCATCTAAAAGTAAATAAGAAATAATTAATAATTGCAAAATGAAACGATATACCTAAATAAATAAGAAGCCAGAAATTGGACTTCGTAAGTCCTACGTTTTCACTCAACTTGGCCGGAAGTAGAACCGGAAGTTGGTATTTGAAATTTTCGTGTAATTTTATATACGATTTCACTAAGTTTGAATCATTTTTGACAAAACTTTTTAACCAAAAACGACATCAAACCCGGAACTCAATATTTGAAATCGACTTTTCAATACGCGATGGTTGATATATCACATTATGTAGTTTTTCTGCGACCATAATGTGAGATTTCCTATTATACGTTTACGTATAAAAATTAATCTGTTCTCTTGCAATGAAACTTTAAATATAGACCTAAATTACTTGCTGTACCACTCACATCAATGTGAGCAGTCTAGTGGGTTCATGGATCAACTCCAGGTGTGGTACAAATCATTTAATGTAGTAATAGAAAAGTCAAAATAGATCTGCGACACAAATAAAGAGGATGGCGATACATTGGGTCGACTTGTATTGACTCACATTCTTGACAGAATGCACCTTAATATGATTAGAACTAATGAGAGAAGTACTTTTATAAATTGTGTAGTGTAACTCTTCCATGATAAAACAGACGATTTATTAGTAAGCTGGTGATGTGTTTGGACAAACGACAGTTAGAATTTCTAAGACTGAATAGTCTACCTTAATGATTTTGCCAATCGCTACCTTTATTAACTTCAGACCAAAAAGATAAATTGCGATGTATCCAGGTAACACACATATCATGAAACGCATTCCGTACTTATACTTTAAATTACATTTTATGTTTTTTATGTCGGATTTGAGATTTCACCACAGGCATTGTCAAACCCTAAAAGTTAGGCAAAAATTGTAAAATAAAGATTCATTTATCCCGCTGGTTTTTAACTTTAATAACAAGTTTGTATTTGTAAAACAATAGGTAGTATGTATTACCGTATTCCATATCTTCTGGTAATCGTCTTCCTAATACAGGCACTGAAGGATACAACCTTAGAGTTTCTTTTATTACCAGGTCCAAATATTTCATATCCTGAAACTGAGACACAGTGGGTTTAGCATCTACAAAGTTACCAAACATTTCCTTTTGTTCCATAAATGCTTTTTCCTAAAAAAGAAATGTATCTCATAAAGTTATTTTCCCATCTTACATAATGACCATCAGACTAATTACCCAGAATAAACACCATGTGGGAACTACAATTATTGTAATATATACTATAAAATATTATGAACTGGAAATCCATCAGAAGGGACACATATCGTCGCCTTAGTACTATAACTTGATAACTCCAAAATTGACGTTTTTGAGATAACTAGTTCACAAGATGTATTTTATTTGCCTCTATATTGTGTAAAAACTTGATAACTAGCTTTAAACGGGTTAAGTATTTATTTACGATTGACGAAAGTTGATAAAACTCAAATGCCGCTAATATTCAGTGCTAAAACTTGACAAGATAAGTTATCAAGCTATTTTTTAATAGAAATAATCGTGAATACGACATACACTGAATGCTATAACTAGATAACTCGAGGTATCTAGTTTTAGCACGTGTTTCTCTGAAACCATTGAACTTACCACATAATTGCTATCTGTTAATTCGGTTCATTTTAATGCAAGAATTCGAGAATTGTTAGCAGATCTGGCAACCCCCATGGCAGGGGGCTAATTTTCAACAAAATGATGTTTAAAATATTAGTTGTGCTAAAAGTTCACTTATATGCGACTTAGCACAACATGCGGCATTACCAAATGTTAACATTATGGTAGTGCTAAAAGTTGATAACTTTAATTTTTCATGTTTTTTTCCATATTGGAAAACAAATTTACACCATATTCCTAAATAGATCAGTTGCCAAAAAGTTAAGGAACAGTATTTTAGAGCCGCAGAGTGAATTCCGTATTTACCAACATCATGGGAGCAGCACAAATATCTTTAAAATCTTTAAACTCGTTTATCTCAAAACTACTAATTTCGAGTTATCAAGTTATAGTATTAAGACGACGATATGCAAGCTACCTCAGTAGCACTGGAAAGCAATATAGGCACATTGATAACGTCCGCTATCCGTCCGTCTATCTTTAAAAAATGACTACGAAAACTATATACGGTTGGAAATTAGAGAGATATTGCAGAGCCACTTTTGCACTTGTTTTGCATGCACAGTAGAGCATGCGCAGTTGTGATATTTGGCTTGCGTTCTCTCTCTCTCTCTCTCTCTCTCTCTCTCTCTCTCTCTCTTGTCGTTTCCTCATTACTGAGGATCGTGACTACTTCCAATATTCCTAGCAATGTTTGTCTGTTGGTCTCTATCATCAGCTGCTCCAAGAGCTTCGCAGAATGAGTTTACAGCTGAATTCTTTATTTGGTCGGACCATCTAGTTGGTGATCGTCCTCTTGATCTTCTCCCCGGAACGTTTCCAGAAACAATTAATCTCTCCAAACTGTCGTCACCTCGGCGAACCACGTGACCAAAAAATTGCAGAATTCGTTGCAGATATATTGTGGACAGCCTTTTTTTAATATTGAGTTGGTTTAGAATGGAAACGTTTGTCCTATGAGCTGTCCAAGGTATGCGCAGCATTCTTCTCCAGCCCCACAACGCAAAGGCATCAATTTTTTGGAGCTCGCATGCGCGAAGTTGCCAATACGCATGCTTGCATGTACCGTATAGAAATAGTGAGAATACAAGGCCATTCATCAGTCTCATCTTGATATTTCGAGAGATAGATCTGTCTTTCCAAACTTTAGTTAGGCGACACATTGCATTTTTTGCATTACCAATACTTCTCCGAACTTCTGCTTCACAGTTACCATCGTTAGTTATACTAGACCCGAGATAGACGAAGGTGTTTATTATCTGGTATTCCTGTAACATGTTAGTTACTTGAAGAGTGTCGAATCTGTCGACCACCATTATTTCTGTCTTAGCTTTATCGATTTTCAGACCAACTTTATCGATTTCGTACTCAACTCTTCGCAGAAGATCAAACAGTTCTTGCTCATTTGCTGCTATAAGTGTAGTGTCATCAGCAAATCTTAAATTGGATATTTTCCTACCAGCTACTGTTACTTCAACGGCCCATCCTTCTAAAACCATCCTCATGACATGTTCGCCATAAATGTTAAATAACTCAGTTGACAACACGCATCCTTGTCTAACACCTCTCTTGGTCTTGAATTGGTTTGAGAACTTCTGATCTAGTCGTACTGTCGCTATATTGGATTAGTACAGATTTTTAATAAGTGTCACCAGGTGCATTGGTGCGCCTATTTCTATTAAAATTGACCACAGATTTATCCAGCTTGCACAATCAAATGCCTTTTGGTAGTCAACGAAGCATATAATCATAGGTACTTGAAATTCTCTGTACTAAATTTACAATCAAGATGCAGTAGAAATAAATAAACCAAGACACAATAAATCCTACTAGGAGCACTCCGGCATCATAATTTACAACGTATGTATAAACTTTGGAAATAATGATTTGGGTTTTACAACGTATATACATTGTAAATTATGATTCGGGAGTGCTCCCAGTAGCATTTAACGTGTCTTGGTTTTTTATTTTTACTGCATCTTGATTGTAAATTCAGTATAGACTTTTCAATAAGTTGTCTCAGGTTCAGGATTTGTCCCCTTGTATCTTTACCCTTTACAAACCCCGCTTGTTCCTGAGGTATTTAGTAATGTAGATAGGTTTTAAATCTGTTTTAATAATATGCAACAAGATTTTACTAGCATGTGTTATTAGTTACAGTGTGCGTTAGTTTTCACATCTGCTAGTAGTTCCTTTTTTATGTAGCGGGGTATAAATTGAGGTACACCAATCAGATGGCCATTTTCCTGAATTCCAAACAGCGACACATATAGAATGGATGCCATGTAATCCTTTGTCACCTAGTAACTGTAGTATTGCACATGGTATTGAATCAATGCCTGGGTATTTATTTCTCTTTAGTGATTTAATTGCATCTTTGACTTCAGCGAGTAAGACAGTAGGTTCTCTAGGGTAGTCAGAGGGTCTCTGATTTTTTGCTGATACCTACTTCGTTATTTTTATATAGCTCGCCATAATAGTTTCGCCATGTTTCCAATATTTCGTCAGTATCGGTCTTTAGATTTCCTTCCTTATCTATTACAGACCACGTTTGGGGTTTAAATTCTCTGGTAATGAGTTTGATCTTCTGGAATAAATCCCTCGGTTCATTTCGACAGTCATGTTACTCTATCTCTCTGCATATTTGAGAGATGTAATCAGCTTTGTCTTTGAGGCACTCTTTTTTGATTTCTTTCGATAACGCTCTGTATTCATCGTTTGTTCCGTATCTAGTTTTATGTTCTTTTCTGCGTTTAATCACAGTCCACGTATTATTGGACATCCATGGCTTACGGCCAGTGGAAACCGCTGCCTCACAGTCTTTTGCAGTCTTGATACCTTATCTTTGAAACAGATCCAAGTGCTCTCAGGGTCACTATCTACTTGGTCTAAAGAGAGAGCTTCTTCTAGGTTGTGTTGGAAGTCATTGATTTTTTATAGATTTAGAGACATGACTTTTCTCTGGGTTCTTCTTTTGGGGACTTTAAAATGAAGTCGAACGTTCAATAATATGAGTTGATGAGCGCTTCCACAGCCTGCGCCAGGATATGTTTTACAGTTGATGGCCGACGACTTCCATCTTGATCTTATTAGGATGTAGTCTATTTTATTCCTTGTTCGTCCATCTGGGCTGCGCCATGTGTATAATCTCCGTGGATGATGTTGATATAACGTGTTTGTAATTGTAAGATGCTGATTCTACACAGAACTCCACTAGACGGTCGCGATTCTCATTTCTCTGTCCCAGTCTATTTTTGCCCAGCACTCCTTGAATATTTTCATTAGATGACCCCACTTTGGCGTTACAATATCCTAAAATTATGATGAGTTCACCATTCGGAATAGCGCGAACAGTTTCTTCTAGACGACCGTAAAACCTGTTGATGTCTTCTTCTTGTGCAGCTGTTGTATGAGCGTATACCTACATAATGTGTAGGGTATTGTCATCAATAGTAATATATTTAATTACGTAGTCGTTAAATTTAGAGGGTAAAATTATTGCGACTCCATTTGTACTTTTGTTATCTGGGCCTGAAAAATAGACGACATTGCCAGCAGTTGTTTTAAAATGCCCTTTACCACTCCAGTGAGTTTCTGAGAGTCCCAGTACCGAAAGATTGTGGTCTGACATTTCTTTTTCAATTATGTGTAACTTTCCAGGGTTTTGGATCAGTCCCTAGACGTTCCGTGTACCAGTTCGCTGAGATTTTCTTAAATTAAATGAAAATTTACCGGTAGCGGGTAGGAACTCCTTTGGACAGTCCTATCAGAGAAAGTGAATCAATCCCTGCCTTCCGCAGATTCCAGGGGTTTCCTGACCCGGGAAACTAGTACCTGTTTAGGGTCCCTGGTCCAGGGTCACGGATGAAGACCACAACGGTATTCACGGCGGAGAAGAACATCTTCGGTACGGTGTGTATGGCGGAAGTGGCGACCCCTGATTTTAGGGTTGGTATAAAATTAAAGGGGGTAGGTGGAACTCCTTAACCATGGTGAAGGCAATTACCTAAGAGACGGTCACTCTAAATTCAAAACTCTGGTCCTCCAAGCTTGGAGGTTGAGGCAATGGGCTTGCTCCTCATTCCTCGGAAAAAGTATATTGCAAAAAACCCGAAAGTAAAGCCTCGGAAAAAGGACGGACATTCTGGAAAACGAAATTGGCAACGAAAACCGATATTGAATGTTGGAACGTGGAATATACAGGGTATTAAAGGAAAGACTGCAGAAGTTCAGCAAGAAAGTTTAAAAATGAACATGGACATTCTAGTGTTAACTGAGACCAAGAAGAAAGGACAAGGAGTAGACGATGTAGGAGAATATGTACACATATATAGTGGAGTCAGAAAGGATGAACGTGCCAAAAGAGGAGTATCCATACTCATTCATAAGAAGTATAAAAATCATATAACAAGTTGGCAAGCAATAAACGATAGAATAATAACAGCGAATTTTATCGTAAAGGGGCGTCGTTTATCAATTGTAGGGGTATACGGACCGACTGATGATGCTAAAGTGGAAGAGAAAGGACAATATATCGCAACCTTAGAAGACACCATAATAGAAATCGGTAAAAGTCGGGAGCTCTTAGTTTTAGGAGATATGAATGCACGCGTGGGCAAAAAAATAGGAAGTAATGTCATTGGAAGGTATGGAGAAGAAATCCTAAATAATAATGGCGAGCGGTTAATAGAACTTTGTACGCGAAATGAACTAAAAGTCATGAACGGATTCTTCAAACACAAAGATATACATACTTACACGTGGATTCAAACAACACGCAATTTGAAATCGATTATTGATTATCTAATTGTGGCCCAAAAAACTAAACTGGGAATCCTTGATGTTAGAGCATACAGAGGAGCAGAAACTGGAAGTGACCATTACTTGATAAAATCCAAAATAATACTGCCTTCATGGGCCCAACAGAAACAGGGTGTCTCAGACTCAGGGAATGGACAGAAAATTGAAGCGGTTCGATATAATCTAGAAAGTTTAGAACACTACAGTACAAAAATGCTATACAGAAGCCGACTAGATAATATATTGGATGAAGAAACACTGACACAAAACATAGAAAACGTACACCAACACATTATTTCAAGTATACACCAAGCCGCCAAAGAGGCGCTAGATATAAAAGAAAATAGAATACATAAAGGTAATAGCTGGTGGAACGAACATCTACAAACACAAAAAGAAAATAAACAACAACTATACCAAAAATGGTTAAACACTGGCCGGATAGAAGACAAGGAAAAATACAGAAACACCCTCAAAAAATTTAAACAGGACGTATGGCAGATAAAAAATGATTCATGGGAAAAAAATGTAATGAGTTGGAAACATATATAGGTGGTAGGAGAAGTAGAGAATCGTGGAGGTTTATCAAAACATTGAGATCAGATACAACAGAAAATGTAAGGCTTGACAACATAACAACAAATACATGGGAACAGCATTATAAATCCTTGCTGACTGAAGACCGCCCACAATACATACAAGAAGAATCAAGCCCAGTAATAGTAGAAGGTGAAGAAATAACAATAACAACAGAAATGGTACAGAAAGCTATCTCACAATTAAAAAAATGGTCGGGCACCTGGCCCTGACAATGTTCCCGCAGAACTAATAAAATCAGGTTCAAAGAAATTAATCCGAATGATCACAGAATTCCTTCACAGAATTATTAACGGAGAACAAGTTCCAAAAAGCTGGAAAGAGGGCTGGATCTCTTCAATACACAAAAAGGGAAGTAAAAGTGATATCAACAATTATAGGGGAATAACTGTAACAAGCACAATGAGCCGTTTATATGGCAGAATACTGAAAACCATTATTTGCGAAGAATATCAACCCTATGAATCCGAAGAACAGTGTGGTTTCAGGGCCGGCCGATCTACGATTGATAATATATTCTGTCTAACACAGGTTATGGAAAAAAGACTAGAACGTGGACAAGACACACATATACTTTTTGTCGACCTAACGAAAGCATATGACACAGTGCCCGTCATCGGCAACTGTCATCAAAGCCATACAATGCCTCTATAAAGATTCTATGTCAAGGGTAAAGAGAGGTAACCATCTGTCATCTAGCTTCCAAGTAACAAAAGGCCTTAAACAAGGGTGCTGCTTATCTCCCATTCTTTTTCAATATATATACCGACGGTGCTCTCAGACTTTGGAAGCAGAAATGCAGTGGTATGGGTATACCAATCGGAGACATAACATTATACACTTTGAATTACGCAGACGACCAGGTGGTAGTTGCCCAAGATAAGGAAGACTTAGAATATATGACAAGAAAATTGATGGAAGAATACAGGAAATGGGGTTTAGAGGTAAACATAAGGAAAACACAATATCTACACATCGGTAACCAAATACAACAGGAGGACCTAGATCTTGACGGAAGTGACTACATCAGGGGTTGTATAGAGTATATATATCTAGGGATTAAATTAACAAATAGTGGAAGAACGGAACCCAGTATAGATGATAGAGTGACGAAGGCTAGAAAGGTTACTAGAGCCCTAAACCCTGTCTTATGGCAACATAACATAAATTTAAATACAAAATGAGGATGTACGACGCTATTCTGAAACCAATTTTAACGTATGGCTCCGAAGTGTGGCAAATGACAAAAAAATCCGAAAATAAGCTGCTTACTACTGAAATGGATTTTTTTAGAAAATCTGCCAGAATATCGAGATAGGACCATGTTCGAAATGAACAGATCAGAGAAAAAGTAGGTAAGCAGAAAACAATAGTGGACGAGGTACAACGAAACCAACTTACTTGGTATGGACGTCCAACGAATGGGAGATGAAAGATTACCAAAAATTACAATGAGATGGATACCGCCAGAAAAACGGAAAAGAGGAAGGACACCGACCTCCTGGAAACAAGGAATTACAAAAGCCATGTCAGAAAGAAATCTTCAAGAAAATGACTGGCTAGATCGACAGGCTTGGCGATTGGGTACCGGAAGGCGTAGAACGCTATAGAACCGGTTATATATATATATATATATATATATATATATATATATATATATATATATATATATATATACATCCCGCTATCATTATGTCATCTTTTCATGTTGCAGTCATTTGGCATCACCAAGAAATACTATCATTTTCGAATTTTAATTCGTGTATGTTTGTTGAGCGCATTTTTTAACGCCCTGTATCGTTCTCAATTTTCTAAAATTTTAATTTTAAAAATTTAAATTATATACAAAAATTTTTACACTTCATAACCATTTTGACTTCCACCACATAAAAATGTGTATTTCCCATCATTTTGCCGCTTTTCGACGTTGCCACGAGTTAAAAATACCGATCTTTTGAGGACGGGTAGAAAAGGTCTATTGTAAACTTAGAGGATGGAATATTTTGGTAAAATATTCCATCCTCTCAGATTATAAACTACATAAAAGGTAGGTTCTTTACCTGTTCAGCTGGATTACCAAGCAAGGGTCTAAATATTTTACGAGTTGAATTGTGTTTATTTGATTTCATCTGTTAAATTAAAATTTCTCATACCGACTTAAAATATTTGTTTGAAAAATTCATTTTATATTTTCGTTTAATTTACTTAGGGTTTTTGGTCAGAATTTTGAAGAAACGCTTGGTTTGACATAAAATTTGGGACACGTACCTATAGCTAATATGTTAAAGAAAAAAAGTGATATTGTGCCGATATGTGCTTTTGATCTGGAGGTGAGTTTCGTCGGTTATAGGGTATGAAAACAAATACGTTCAAATAAGTCCGGAATTGGATAAACTGACTAATTCTAAGCAACTTCTATTTTATAGCGTTTTTCACTAAGTCAATACTTTTAGAGATATTTGCGAGTGAATATGTTCATTTTTCAACAAAAAAAAAACGTTTTTATACGGTTTTTCGCAAATAACTCAAAAAGTAGGTACTTTATTGAAAAAAAATTAGCAAATAGTAAATATAGCTTATAAAAAAGTGAAAAAATGGTATATGTGTCAGGTCTGTAGACCCAGTAGAAGCAGAGTTATTGCTAAGCTTTGTTTTAAAACCAAGAGGAGTAGGTAAACTAAATGGCAGATTCACACCCAAGAAAGTCACTAGAAATATCATCAGATAAATCTTCTTTTTTGGTTGATCATATCGGCCTTTGACGGTAATCTTGACTAAAAATCTAAAAATAAAAGGAAGAACGCAGAAAATACAAAAATTGCTGATAAAATAAATAAACTGACCTATGAAATGCCAATAGTGTCAAAATTTGATATGAGTAAAATTGCCTGAGGTTGTACCAATTACAAACAAGGTGTACGGCGCGGGAAATTTGAATGACTCCTCTTGTTTAAAAACAGACTATAGTGAAAAATAAGCTCTTATATCTCAAATTCCAAATCGAATATTTTAACGTGAAATATAAAAAATGAAACACTTTTCTGGGAAAACTTATTACAACTTTCTGAAAGTGTTTAAGAAAACGTTTATTTTTATTTTTTTTTAAGTTTCCAGCAGCAAGAGTAAGCAGGTTACGCTCAAAATACAGTTGTTCCTCTTTTTTTGGTTAAAAATATTCTAAAAACTCCCTCTAATTAACAGCCCAAATGGAATTAATCGTTACCACTTCACAAGTAACTTTATGTATTGTTTGTGTTTGTAAGTTTCATCAGTTCAAAGTGCTTATTTGTGGAAAAATTTGGTTTTAAAGTAAATTTTTTTAAATCTTTAATTTTGAAAAAAAGACTTTTGTCAAAATAACTTAAAAATTATTAGTGATACCAAATATCTTAAAGAGTAAAAAATGTAGGTGTTGCTTTTTTAAATATTTGGAATTTTTTGATTTTCTGGAAGACAAAAATTGGTTAAGATATGGCTGTTCAAAATTTGCATATACATACTCGTGACTAGTGATTCGTTCGAGGCCTTTCAACAAAACCCCTTTCAAAAATAAGCATTTTGAACCAATGCAACTTACAGATCATATACAGGGTTTCCCCGAAAATAGTGCGTTCCTTAAAGGTATAGATAGAAAGCACAATGTAGAGCAAAAGAGTCTTATAACATTTTATTCTAAATTCAGCCGTTTGACCAAAAAACGAAAATACATTTTGATATGCAAATTGATACTCAATTAGTAAATAAACAAGGGGTCCCATTAGATTAAATTTCACAGTCACAGGTTCTTCTACGCCATGTTGCCAGGTCATATAAATTTATGAAAATAAAAATTTACTCTTATGGAGAACAACGTAATTTTTGTTGAAACGGTTAACTTTAGGAAAAAATGTTACAACACCTTTTTGTTCTAAATTGTGTATTATATCCACACCTTAAAGGAACGCACTATTTTTGGAGACACCCTGTATAAACAATACATTTATCTAAAGTAACGTGTGAAGCGGTAACAATTAATTTTCATGACTTTCTTTTGCCAAAAAAAAGGGAACGATTTTATTTTCAGCGTAACTTGCTTACTTTTCACGCTAGAAACTGTTTTAAAAACACCAAAAAAAATTTTTTTTAAACACTTTAAAAGAGTTATGATGAGTGTTTCCCGAAAAGTGCTTTATTTTTTTGGTTATTTTACGTTGAAATATTCGATTTGGTATTTGACGAATAAGAACCTATTTTTCATTAGCTGCAACCCTGCTTCTACTGGGTCTACAGACCTTATACTGACACCTCTTTTTCATAAGCTATATTATTGCTAGGAATATTTTCTTCGATAAAATATGTACATACTTACTTTTTGAGTTATTTGCGAAAATCCGTCCAAAACGTGTTTTTCTATGAAAAATAAACATATTCACTCGCACATACCTCGAAAAGTATTGACCTAAAACTTTTATAGAACAAAATTTGCTTAGAATTAGAATTAGTCAGTTTATCCACTTCCGGACTTATTTTGCACGTATGTTTTTTCACCTCTAAGAAGGGGTGAAAGTCACATCCAGGACAAGAGAACATATCGGCATAATCTCACTTTTTTCTTTGGCATTTTAGCTACGTGTGTGCCAAATTTTATGTCAATCCAAGCGGTTCTTTAAAATCTGGAGGTTGTGCGATATTTTATCGTGAGTGAATGGAATAATAATTATTACAACGGCAATTATTGCCGTTGTCACTTTTAGATAAGAAGTCATTATCACAATGATATAGTCAGGTTAACTGAATTGTATAATTATTGTTTTTATCATTAAATGTGAAAACCTAGAATTATCCATGTCTGTCCGTCAATAAACACAACTCGTCTATTAGTAGGACAGAAAGAATGACAAATAAGGTGTCAAATGAAAGCCTATAACCAAAATATGATATTACATGTGAGAAGTTTGACCTCGGACTGCCTGTTCCAGAGTTGCAACCGAAAGTACTGTTTTAAATTCGTCGAAATAGTACAAACTATTGGTCAACACGACTAAGAAAGACCAGAACAAATACATACTTCCGGTTTCATGCCTGTCTGTTCGTCCATATCTGTAGGTGAACAAAATTCATCCGTCATATCAGCTGACAAAAAGTTACACGAAGGGTTCAAATATCGACTGCCGGTTCAACTTCCGGTCACTTTTTGTGAAAAATTAGAACTTACGATGTCCAATTGCTTGTTACAATTTTTTTTATAAGTGTTCTACTCTATCTATTCTGACTTTTCATTAACTTACTTAGATCACATATAATTTAATACAGTTTTGATGTCAGGGTCTTCAAAATTTATGTGGTGAGTTCCGGTATGTGATGAATGAAAAACGACTCCATAAGCAGAAGAAAAAAGTGTTCTCAAGACCTAAGACAATACATCGACTCACAAGAGCGTTGTGACAGTAGCAAAAATTCGAGTTGGGGTTCTAATTACTTTCTCATGCGGCTTACTCTCCTGACTTGGCCCCCTCCGATTATTAAGTGTTCCCAAATCTGAAGAAATGATGGGCGAGTCACAAAGTTTCACAAAAAAGCGAATATTTCGCGAAATGAACGTCAGATCGAAAAACTAAAAAATGCGTGTTCAATATTTTTCAAAAGTCTATCGAATGATACCAAAAACGAACCCCCCACGGAAAGGGGTGAGGAGTAAATTAAAAATTTTAAATACGAACCCTGCGATATTTCGCGAAATGAACATCAGAGTGCCAGTGTGTGCTTTTTTTCTGGGGATGAGTACCACCCCCTTCTCGAGTGTGAAAAAATATAGGTCCAAATAAGTCCGTAAGTGGATAAACTAATTAAATTCCTTGTAACTTTTGTTTTTAGATGGTTTTTCGCAAATAAATCAAAAAGTAAGTATTTGATCGAAAAACTATTCCTAGCAAATATAAAGCTTATAAAACAGTAAAAAAAATGATGTATGTATGAAGTCTGGACACACAATAAAAACAGAGTTGGAGCTAATCAAAAGTTGGTTCTTATTCGTCAAATTCCAAATCGACTAGTTCAACGTAAAATGTCCAAAAAATAACGCACTTTTCGGGGAAAACCCGCCACAAATTTTTTAAAGAGTTTAAAAAAAGTTTTATTTTTGTTATATAAAAAGTATCTATTCTAACACCATCAGCATCAAAAGTAGACCGGGCAGTATCGTCGCCCCCGCTAGCGAAATTATTCCGATTCGATTTTTTTGCACAAACTTACTCAAAAAGAGGTCCTTATAACATATCCAAAGGGTGCCGGGCGGTGCATTGGTCGAAAAATTGTTTAAAAAATTTTTTTGAAACAAAGTCACAAAAACAATTTTTTCATTTCGAAC
The DNA here is from genome assembly GCF_917563875.1 of Diabrotica virgifera virgifera. Lineage (NCBI taxonomy): Eukaryota > Metazoa > Arthropoda > Insecta > Coleoptera > Chrysomelidae > Diabrotica > Diabrotica virgifera. Next base: position 160,825,420 of record NC_065443.1, on the reverse strand, counting down.
AATTTTTTTTAGATAACTTGTGTCATTCTGGGCAAAAAAGGTGTCTTGCCATTTTTGTTTAAAATTGATTGTTGTCGAGTTATATGCGATTAAAAATTTGAAAAATGCGAAAATGGCCATTTTTAAGTCTTAATAACTCGATTAAAAGTTATTATTATGAAATTAAAAAGTGAGCAGATCAAGTTTCAAACCCTTGCTTCAAGGTCCTTTAGAGATTTTTGTCATTATTTTATTACAAAGCTGTTATTTTTAATTATTAATAATTAGCGCTATAGTCCCGGATTTATCGTCGCCCCTGTTAGTGAAATTATTCCGATTCGATTTTTTTGCACAAACTTACTCAAAAAGAGGTCCTTATAACATATTCACAAGGTGCCGTGGTCGAAAAATTGTTTAAACAATTTTTTAAACAAATCCACAAAAATAATTTTTTCACTTTGAACAATTTTTTTTAGATAATTTTGGACATTCTGAACAAAAAAGGTCTCTTGTCAATTTTCTCTAAAATTGATTGTTCTCGAGTTATACGCGATTTAAAACCTGAAAAATGCGAAAATGGCCATATAACTCGACAAAAATCAATTTATAGAAAAATCTCAAGATACCTTTTTTGCTCAGAATAACCCAACTTATCTAAAAAATCGTTCGTAATGAAAAAATTATTTTTGTGAATTTGTTTAAAAAATTGTTTAAGGTGATACAGTAGCGATCAACAGGTAGCCAAAACGCGTTCCAAGATTGCGGCTGTAATTTTGAATATTTTTTCAAGATATTTGGCACACGTATCCGTAATATAATAAAGAATGGCGGTACAGAGCCCAATTTGAAAAATATATTAGGTAATATTTGAAAATTATTCTGTAATTAAATACAATATTAAAAAAACGAGCCTGTACCGCCATTAAGAAGAACAAAAAAATACACTTTCTTCAAATAAACTTTTTTATCCGATGCCTAGATTTTGTGTCATGTTGGAACTACTAAAATGTTTTATTTCATTAGTCCAAAACAAAATTTAAATTTTTTAATTCGACAAAATATTTCCACGCACAGGCTGTGGTCTGTATTAATTCGAGAACCAAGAGAGACAGCTCATTAACCGCCTTTCATTTTTTCTTAGAAAATAAACGATCTCTACACAAAGTACTTATAGGATAATACGCCGCCGTTATGAAATGATTGTAGGATGTTAAAATGACGAAGGATGTTTTACCCGGAAATACGAATTTTATATACTTTTGTTATATTTAATACCCTAATAGCACACGACGTCCTTTGGACGTCCAAAATAGGTCAATTTTTGGTCCTAACGTCCATGGACCATAAACGGACGTCCTTTGGACGTCCGACGCTGGACGTACTTCGGGTGTACTAAATATGTACGTCCTTTGGACGTCCGGCGTTGGACGTCCGGCGTTGGACGTTCTTCAGGTGGACTAAATATGTACGTCCTTTGGACGTCCGGCGTTGGACGTCCTTCGGGTGGACTAAATATGTACGTCCTTCGGACGTCCGGTGTTGGACGTCCTTCGGGTGGAATAAATATGAACGTCCTTTGGACGTCCGTACTCGGACGAAATACGGACCTTTTCCAATCGTCCATATTGGACATATTCTACCAATAAGGGGATTAAACAGCAAAATTATTTAATAAAATATTAACTTAATTATGTTAATAAAATAGTTTAAATGGAAAAGATTATAAATCATATTTAATTCAAAACTGTATATGTAGTTTAATATCTAATACATGTTTTTGTTTTTATGTAAAGTGTGAAAAGCTGATCGGTAAATTATTCGTTATGTCCACTCTACATCAACAATAAATTGAACAAGAAATTGACTAAGTTATTCAAGGCCAAATTTGACGAGTACAAAATGTATGATTTGTAAAAGAAAATGAAGGAATTTGATGAAATAGAACAATTGGATTTGTTTTATTTTTTCAAATTTCTTTATTTTCTGTTTATTCACGGCAAAATTGGAAGTAGAATTGTGTTTTGTATAAGCCAAATTTGACCTTGAATAACTTGTCGTCAATTTCTTGTTCAATTATTGTTGATGTAAAGTGGACTTTATAATGTTTTATTATTCCCGTTACCAAGATGATAGAAGTTTGGTGGTTAATTTTAATAAGCAAAAATATAATTTTTATCAATGTATCCTTACTACAGATGAATATTGAGAGCATCTTTTTGAAGTTGAGCGTACGTGTGCCCAAAATAGGTCCAGTTTTAGTCCTAATGCGGATGGACTATAAATGAACGTCCTTCGGACCTCCGACGTTGGACGTACTTACGTGTTGAATAAATATGAACGTCCTTTGGACGTCCATTGGACGTCCGTGCTCGGACGTCCGTTGGACATTGACATCGATCCGTGAGCGTCATCTGCAAAGAAGAAAATCACAAGCCAGGACAACCAATCCAAATAGTGAGTGTTTCAAACTTTTGTGTTGTGTTGTCAAAAGTTTATTTAATTATTTATGTTTTTCCTTACATACTTACATATTTTTTCAAGCTTTTTGGTATATTTTTCATATTTTTTACTATATTTCGATAAAAAATTTCTTCGCAGTTTTATCCTAATCAACATCATCATCATTCTATCCAAAAAGGCAAATCGCCAAAATCGCAATTTTATCATAATATGATATGTATATTTGCATTTTACCACATTTTTTCGATGTTTTGAAACATTTTTGTATATCTTTTGTGTATCTATCTATATTTTGTATATCACCCCTCCTCGGGGTGAAACTCACCCCCTAAATTCACATACTAATTTGTAAGTACACATACTTTGTAAGTATGGAATAAAGGTTGCTTAATATTAATCAGTTTATCGAAGTCCGGACTTATTTTGAACGTTTTTCACCCCAGAGAAAGAGTGAAACTCACCCCAGGGCAATAGCACACATTGGCACAATATCACTTTTTTTCTTTGGCATGTTAGCTATGCGTATGCCAAATTTCATGTCAATCCTTTAAAATTTACAGCAAAAACCATCAAAGAATGTAGTAATACTTGTTTTCATGAAGTCGGTGATAGAGTTTGACAAATCTTTATGGTTGTTAAATATCTTTTAATTTGTGTATTCGATTTTTAAAGGTAGGTACTATATACGTCCATTTGGCACAATAAAAAATAACCTTCGACCGGTACATATTGCTTGTATCGATGCTCGGTGCATTGTTCAGTCATAAATTTTACCTGTCCCTATAGCGTCGGCCGTCGGGTCCTATTGTAAATTATTATAATAATAGTCCGTCTCGGTATTTTATTATTTCTGTCATAAGTATCTCTGTGGAAATGCAAATGCTGCTTGTAACATCCCAAAAACCAGCTCTACTATTAATTGTACTCGTATAAATAAGTGTATAATATGTACCTACCTACTTATTTATTTTATTCATTTATAGACCTGGATCCCGCGTAATAAAAAAAGTTGATTAACAGCAAGCTGAAAATTTGTTAATAGCTTCACGGTGTCTAGTCGGACAAACTTTGATGTACGGGAATACTGGAACCGGGGAAGTTTTAATTGTGGAACAGGTTAAAAACTTGGAACATCAGACTACCGAAAACGTTCCATGTATTTTGTCGGACAGAACTTCCAATTGATTTGTTACCATTTCATTAAACTCTTATGCAAAAATCAGACTGCGTACCAGTCTACTTTTATTCTCTTAATATTTTTACTTAAAAAAAGTGTACTACAATCATCTCGCTAAACTTAATATAACTGTTTTCGAGATAATCCCATTTTAAATCTGCGATATAACATAATTTTTTGCATAATATTGTAGTTAAATCCGAAAAATCAACTTAAAACCATAATAATAATTGTGCCAATTCTCATTTATGTCATTTATATTTTTGGAGATTTTTATGGTTTATAAGTTATTTTTCGAGTTTAGCGAGACGAATGTAGTATATATTTTTTAAGTAATAATATTAAGAGAATAAAAGTTTTGATTCGAAAAGTATATGTAATGTAGAGTTCCCTCAGCGATGTGATATAATATTATTACAGTATAGCTCCCCGTGCATGACAAGCTTATGGAGGTAGCCCATATAGCCTAGGCTATAATATTATTTAAAAAATCACTTAGATGGGACAATGGCTTTAGGAAATTCGAGACATCAAAAATGGCCCATTTTTAAGGTGGTGCGTTAATTTCTTGGAGAAATGTAATTATAATTTAATGTAAATAATCTAATATCCAATAATTGTAAATTAATATAAGATGTAATATAAGTTCCTTAAAAAATATATTTTTTATTTCCCACAATACATTCTCCACAGGTATAAATATCGTCTCTAGACGTCCACCGAACGTCCTCCCAGGACGTTAGATGGATGATCGGCAGCAATACATTGGACCAAACTGGGACGTCCTATGAAGGCCCAATTGACGTCCACCGAACGTCCCTTCGGACGTTAGGTGGACCTCCATTGGGCGTTTGGCAACGTGGAATTTGGACCAAAATTGGACGTCCTGTTAAGGTCCAATTCACGTCCCCTAAGACGTCCGATTAAGATCCAATTTACTCCGATTAAGGTCCAATTTACGTCCAATTAAGGTCCCATTTACGTCCGATTAAGGTCCAATTTACGTCCGATTAAAGTCCAATTTACGTCCGATTAAGGTTCAATTTACGTCCGATTAAGGTCCAATTTACGTCCGATTAAGGTTCAATTTACGTCCGATTAAGGTCCAATTTACGTCCGATTAGGGTCCAATTTACGTCCCCTAGGACGTCCGATTAAGGTCCAATTTACGTCCGATTAAGATCCAATATATGTCCCCTCGGACATTAGATGGACGTCCAATGGACGTTCGGTAGCGCGACATTTGGACCAAAATAGGACGTATAAAGGACGTTCCTCGGACGAAAACGGACGTCCAATGGACGTCCCTAAAGTCCGTGAAGGACGTCCATTGGACGTCCTTGTGCTATTAGGGTAGGTACCTACCTATAATTCTGGTGATTTTTTAAATCCTCTATTGTTAAGAAAATTTACACCTTTAGCCAAAGTTTTACGATTTTCTAACGGAAATTAACAAGTTATTTTAAATACGCACCAATTATCGATGTTGAAAGGAGTTTTTCAAGTTATAAAAATATTTTGTCTGATCAAAGAATATGTTTCCTCGTAAAGAATTTGGAAAAACACATTGTAGTGAATTATAATCGAAGATATATTTATAGTGATATTGTTGTTTTATTTTAAATAGGTAACTATTGGTAGCAGTTTTTGTAAAAACTGTGAATAAATTGCATATATAAAAAATGATTTTATTTGAAAAATAATAAATAAGATTACTAAATAAGACAGAAAATTTGTGGTTTCCCGAAATGCGCATTTTTTGAATTTTTGTGCATATCTTGCGCATATTTCGTAATTTTTTACCGCATATATGCGAATATTTCATCAAAATTGATCGCATATAAATCCGCTCCCTAGTCATTGTATTCTGTTGGCTGATTCCAATGATTTGAGCCGCCGTACGACACGTTGGGACCAATGGGAGTGAAGATACGTAACTAATACCTATCAAGAGGTTTACTCAAACTTCTTTTCTGTACTTATACCTACCACTCGGTATAAGTACAAAAAAGAAGTTTGTGTAAACCTTTGCACAACTGTGTAAATACTAAAGAAAAATCTAAAATATTAAAAAAAAATAGTGGAATCCGTTAATCTGTTCTCGAAAAAATTAGCTATGAAAATGAGCATAATTTTCTATATCCCTAACTTTTGACGAGCAGTTTAGCTTAAATGGGGAAAAGCGGTAAGCTTAGACCAAACACCAGTAGGAGGCATTCAATTAATTGAGGAAAAAAATTAAATGGATAACAATATTCATTTCAGTTATAGAAAAGGCATTGCCCCGCTAGAATGGTTGAAATCACAAGTAACAATTAATAGTCCTACAAAAAAGACAGGCGCTTGAAAGTGATAAGACCATTGAACAATAAGCCTGCGAACTGCCTTTTAAACACATTCTTAAAAATAATCCATAACACAATTAAAAAAAGGTTTGTTAAGAAATTCTTTTATAGACTTCAGAAATTCAACAACTTCTCCTGATTATGTTTAAAAAACGTACGGAATGCACTAAATGAAAAAAAGAAGAAAAAGATTTATCATACCGTTATACTCTAATATATTCTTACGTTGAATATTTGATGCTTCCCTGTAGAGTATAAAACGGACAGTTGTGTTTTTCCCGTGAGCTGCCTTGTTTAGTCTTCTTTGTCGTTCTATTCGTTAAATCCTATCCTCTCAAGTCACAGCGTCAGAAAGCAGTGGGTATATGCAGTGAACGGGAGGCCTATGTCGAGCAGTGAACGTTGGGGCCCTTTCGCGTTTATCATATGTAGAGAAGTCGCTTGTCAAAAACTGGACGTATGTAATCGTATTCTATTTGTTAAATACTCTCACCTAATATGTCATACCATGTGTGTTAATCCATTTTATTTCTACAATTTTAAAGTGTTATTACATGCCGTCATTTTCATTTGTCTACACCATCTTATTCTGCCAGTTAAATCCCATCATTTCAGACGCTGTACGTCACGATTGAACAAATAGAACCGTAGATACAAGACTAAGGCCCTTTTGACATGATGCTGTAATTGATTTTCATACGTCATTGTATTATATTAGTCAAATCGTTATTTTAGGTGCTGTACGCCACGATTGGACCAATAGGAGCGAAGATACGTAAATAAGGCCCTTTTGACATATTGCTGTATTTGATTTTTCTGTGTCATTGTATTCTGTTCATTAAACCCTACCATTTGAGCTGCTGTACGTCACAATTGGACCAATAGGACTAGATATACATAACTAGGGCCCTTTTGACTTGTTGCTGTATTTGATTTTTCTGTGTCATTGTATTTTATTTGTCAAGTCCTATTATTTGAGATGCCGTACGTCACGATTGGTCTTATAGGACCGAAGATACGCGACTAAGGCCCTTTTGAAATGAGGTTGTATTTGATTTTTCTCTCGTTGTATTCTGTTTGTCAAATCCTATCATTTGAGGTGCTATACATCACGATTTGACCAACAGGACCGAAGATACATAACTAAGGCCCTTTTGACATATTGCTTGTTTGATTTTTCTGTGTCATTGTCTTCTATGATGTCTAAGGCATATCTCTGATAAGCCCTATTTTTAAATTGGACTTCGTAAGTCCTAGGTTTTCACCCACAAGCTTTTATTTGACACCTCATTTGTCATTCTACCCGGTATAATGGCGGAGGAGTTATATTGGCGGTCGTACGGACCGACAGAAAGAGTACCCAGCTCAAATATCTCACCTTTAGTACCATCCTTGGATTATAAGCTTTCATTTGACACCTTATTTATCATTCTACTTGGTATAAAGACGCAGAAGTTATAGTCGCGGTCGTACGGACCGGCGGAAAGACAGCTTAGGTCAAATCGCTCACCTGTAGTACCATCATTGGATTATCAGCTTTCATTTGAGACCTCATTTGTCATTCTACTTGGTATAAAGACGCAGAAGTTATAGTCGCGGTCGTACGGACCGGCGGAAAGACAGCCTAGGTCAAATCGCTCACCTGTAGTACTATCATTGGATTATCAGCTTTCATTTGACACCTCATTTGTCATTCTACCTGGTATAACGACGGAGTGGTTATATGCGCGGTCGTACGGACCGACGGAAAGACAGCCTGGGTCAAATATCTCACCTTTAGTACCATCCTTGGAATATAAGCTTTCATTTGACACCTCATTTGTCATTCTACCTGGTATAATGACGGAGAAGTTATATTCGCGGTCGTACGGACCGACAGAAAGATTGCCTAGGCCAAATATCTCACCTTTAGTACCATCCTTGGATTATAAGCTTTCCTTTGACACCTCATTTATCATTCTACCTGGTATAATGATTGAGGAGTTATACTCGCGGTCGGACGGACCGACGGACAGACCATGTAGGTCAAATATCTCACCTTTAGTACCATCCTTGGAATATCAGCCTTCATTTGACACCTCATTTCTCATTCTACATGGTATAATGACGGAGGAGTTATATTCCCGGTCGTACGGACCGTCGGAAAGACAGCCTAGGTCAAATATCTCACCTTTATTACCATCCTTGGAATATAAGCTTTCATTTGACACCTCATTTGTCATTCTACCTGGTATAATGATGGAGGAGTTATATTGGCGGTCGGAGGGACCGGCGCACAGATCGCCTAAGTTAAATATCTCACCTTTAGTACCATCCTTGTATTATAAGCTTTCTTTTGACACCTCATTTGTCATTCTACCTGGTATAATGACGGAGGAGTTATATTCGCGGTCGGAGGGACCGACGGAAAGACAGCCTAGGTCAAATATCTCACCTTTAGTACCATCCTAGGATTATCAGCTTTCATTTGACACCTCATTTGTCATTCTACCTGGTATAATGACGGATAAGTTATATTCGCGGTCGGAGGGACCGAGTCACAGACCGCCTAAGTCAAATATCTCACCTTTAGTACCATCCTTGTATTATAAGCTTTCTTTTGACACCTCATTTGTCATTCTACCTGGTATAATGATGGAGGAGTTATATTTGCGGTCGGAGGGACCGACGGAAAGACAGCCTAGGTCAAATATCTCACCGTTAGTACCATCCTTGGATTATATGCTTTCATTTGACACCTCATTTGTCATTCTACCTGGTATAATGATGGAGGAGTTATATTCGCGGTCGTAAAGACCGACGGACAGACCGCCAAGGTCAAATATCTCACCTTTAGTACCATCCTTGGATTATCAGCTTTCATTTGATACCTCATTTGTCATTCTAGCTGGTATATTGACGGAGGAGTTGTGGTTACAGACAGACGGACAGACGGACGTGGATAGTACAAAGTTTTCACATTTTTTCAAAATTGGGTGAAAACAATAAAACATGATGCCAGACTGATTTCTTTATGAAAATAATATATACATTCTCAAATTGTCTATTTTTCGTTGTGAATAATATTGTATTCAACAGTGATGCCAAATTTCTGATGCCAAAATGATTGATAATGAAAGTGGGATATACGTTTTCATGTATATAACGGCAGCGACAAAACGGTAAAACACTGAACTAAATGTATATAATATTTTCACTGTACGATCATTTTGGACTCAAACATTTTATGGAATAAACTTATATAACTTAGTAAGAGGTAAACAAGGAAAGCTGATATATTAAAGTAACATCAAGGAATCAAATCTCTAACTACCGAGCTGATTAGACTTCTGGTAGCAAGTACAGGAATAAAGTTATTAAGGTAGTGTAAAGTGGCATCGATATACAGATGCCACTTTGCAAGACGATGCCAAATCGATGGTAAATGCATAATGTATCGATGCCAAATTGATAGTAGGATGTATATATATATATATATATATATATATATATATATATATATATATATATATATATATATATATATATATATATATAAATGAAAATTTGAATTCAGTCGCACAATTTCTGCTAGGTGCCTGGTCTCACACGCGGGCAGCCGGTAGCAAATTTCACACCATCCGACCCGGAACCGAGATGGCGCCGAGCCAGTGTCGGGTACAAATTCCATATTCACGTACTGAAATTGTCATGGTGGGGGGAGAAATTCTCTTGGGAAAATAGTGCAAAGAGTGTGGTACGGGTGCAGTTCGATACAATTGTTCAGAGCTGCAGTCAACAAAGTTAAGATTGTGTGATGGTAGCCAACCTCCCATAGGAGACGGTACTGCAAGAAAAAGACTGCGACTCCAAAAAACAGGGTGAGTTTTCGATATTTTGCTTCGCGATTTTAAAGTTATTTGAAAAAGTTGTTCCAAATATTATTCTAACCCCACATTCCAGATTTTATGACAAAATTCGCACTTTTAGTTTTTTCAAAATTTGTAATAAGGATTCTAAAACTTATCTTTAGCTGTCTTGAGATGCAACTCGGGACAGCCACCGATTGTAGGTTTTAGGATCCTGACCGCAAATAAAAACTAAAAGTGCGAATTTTGTCACGAAATTTGGTATGTGGGGTTAGAATAATATTTGGAACAACTTTTTAAATTTAAACAACATCTCTATCGCGAAGCAAAATATCGAAAATTCAACCTGTTTGTGGATTCGCAGTAGGCCGCGTTTAAAATTTAAATTTCAGTTAACTATCTTAAAAAATGTGAACCATTAACCTGTATAACTGTGCAAAATTTCAAATCTGTATTTATTTTGATAGCCGAAAGATGGGGGTGTTTTCTTCTTAAATGCGATACACTGTACAAGAATGAAAATCCATTGTAGGTTGATAAGCAAAATGCATACTGCAAAAAATAAAGGAACAATAATAAAATCACATCAAAACTAAAAAAGTATAAAAACACCTGGAAAGTCTAATACCTACATAAACAACAGACTATTCTCTACTCTCTTTTGCTTGGAATACGAAAAATCAAGCACCCTCTGCAACAAATACCCCCGATAAGGAACAACTCTGGACTCTGGGTCCAGAATTGTCTTAACAAATTCAACAATTGCGTACAAACAGAGAAAGATAACAAAATACAAAGATTTCAAATTTCGAAATGACAACAAAGGCATTAACAGAAGTATTTAAGTTAGTTCTAATCCATAACCACTTCCCTAATCAACGGAAAGTTGCGAAATTTCTCCATTTTCCCAGTTCCTCAAGTTGTAGTATTAATTTCTACTGTATATCTTCATGTATATAATTTTATTTTTATACAGGGTGTAACAAAAATGCAGGTCATAAATTAAAACACATGTTCTGGGATCAAAAATAGTTCGGTTAAACCTAACTTACCTTAGTCCAAATGTGCACATAAAAAGAGTTACAGCCCTTTGAAGTTGCACAATGAAAATCGATTTTTTTCAACATATCAAAAACTATTAGAGATTTTTTATTGAAACTGGACATGTGGCATTCATATGGCAGGAGTATCTTAGAAAAAAATACTAGTAAAATTTGTATACCCCATAAAGATTTTATGGGGTTTTGTTCCCTTAAACCTTCCCAAACTTTTGTGTACGTTCCAATTCAATTATTATTCTGATAACATTAGTTAAACACAATGGTTTTAAAACTTTTTTGCCTCTTAGTATTTTTTACAGATATGTACACATTTTATGGGGGTTTTGTCCCTTTAAACCCCCCAAATGTTTGTGTACGTTCCCATTTAACTATTGTTGTGGTACCATTAGTTAAACACAATATTTTTAAAGCTTTTTTGCCTTTTAGTATTTTTTAGATCAGCGACCTTTTATCAACATCTGACTTCTTTTTTAAAATGTTTCCTACAAATATCCCTAAAAATGTAAATTATAAATTTTATAGATATTAACAAGTAGTGCAGTAACTGAAAGTTTTCACCTTCGATTTCGTTGAACCTTCATCGATTTTCATGAAAATTGGTGAGTAGTTGGAGGATACCTCAAGGAACAAAGGTGACATGATGCCAACTGGCGCTTTTACCCTAGGGGTGGATGCCACCCCTTCTCGTGGATGAAAATTATTTTATTAAAAATAATACCCTAAATCGATAGAGGGACAAATTCTAAGCAAAATTTGTTATATAAAAGTTACTAACATAAATCGACACTTTTTGAGTTCTTCTTCTTCTTTCTTCATTTTTGGCGTGCATACTAGTGCATTTGCCAGCACATTTCTTAGCATTGCATTTGGTCTTGCTCATGGCAATATGCAATACTGTTTCTATGAATTTAATGGTATTGGTGAAGGTCAGTAAAACACAGATAACACAATAACTATAACACAACAAAGGCAAAGGAGTTTAGACAGCAATTTAACAGAAAAGTTATAACTTTGGGTTAGCTTCTTTTAGTTCTTGTTTTAGTTATATGTTCATCTTGTTGATGCTTAAAAATTTATTTAAAACTTCTATTTGTTTTTTGTTAATACTTTGTAATATGTATAATGCAGAACAAATTACACGCTTTGGCAACACTGCAGAACAAACCTAGCACTAACTTGTGGTTTTTTCAGATTTTCTCCAATCGTTAAGTTTCTATATTAGGGGAAAGTACAGATTTACGTAAACTTAAAGCGTCACATTATACCTTGTGTATCTTTTGTTTAAGCAGAACAAATTATTACAAGCTGTGGCAATAATGCAGAACAAATCTAGCATTAACTTGTGGTCAGGGGCGTCATTTGATAGGGTAAGGGGGGAACTTGCCCCCCCTGACCCTGGAAATGACTGAAATTTACAAAAAATAGATCAATTTTGTATTATGTTTGCATATATAATGTATTGTATATATAATGTTTGCCCCCCTCTAGCAAAATTTCAAATGACGCTCCTGCTTGTGGTTTATTCAGATTTTCTCTAATGGTTTGGATTCTATATGGGGCAGTACAGCTTTACGTAAAATTGAAGCGCCACATTTTATGCTGAATAACTTTTTTGTTTATGGGAAACTAATTACTCGCTTTCGCCTGGAGGTAGAAAAAACTAAGCACTAAGTGGCTATCTATTTGAATATTCCGGAAAGTATTTGTTTTCGAGTGGGCCGTACAAGTTTATGTAAAGTTAAAATGCCACATGTTTTTTTCAATATTTCTTTTATTTTTTAGAACAAACTTCAAAAGTACCGAACGAACTAGAACAAACCTAGCACTAACTGCTACATTTGTGAAAAAATATATTGTGAACTGGGGCAATACAGGTTTACAGACATCGGCATTAAATAATGACGTAGATAGAGAGTCGCCCTATCGTATTCCAGTTGGTGTTTCTATATTTTTGGAGATGCCGTTATCTGTTAATATTGCTGCCGTGGATCCTTCCGTATATATCCATTGGGATATATATGTGTTTCATGACTTCTATTAGGTCGGGTCTTATTAAGGGTAAACAGTAGCGCGTCATCAATATTTATATTGGGAAAAAAAGTTTATTTGAAAAAAGTTTTTTTGTAACATTTTATTGAGATATAAATTAATTTCCACATTATAACATATTTGTTAAATGGGCCTCAGTAATAGTACAGCACGGGTTCTAGCTATTTCCCCGTGTTAAATCCCATAAGAAATAGCTAAGGCCCATTCTGTCATTTTTGACGGGTATAGTGGTGGAGGCGCCAAGACTCGTAGGATCGTCGCGTGTGGCGGCTTGCAGGAAAGGAGAGGGGTATCGAATATGGGGTAAGCGCAAAGACATGGCATTATCGCATACGCTGTTATTTGTGTCTACTTTTTGAATCTAAATTATAACAGATGAATATTTTTAGGTAGCATGTCTCTCATAAATTTAATATGGTAATGTTTTGTCATATTTCATTATATCTGTATTTGTTAAAGCGTGATGAGGGAGGATTAGTTTTACGAATAAAGTATAATACATTAAATAAAAGAGAGAATTGTGAGACACACATTGTCAAAACACTTCGTTGATCTGATTTTAACTTGAGATTGGAAAAAACAAATATTACAATATTGCTAAAAAATATCTTCGTTATTAACGTTTGAGGTGACAAATTAGAGTGCAGTTCTTCGTCAATAAATCGCTTTCTCATGTTCCTGTTACAACCTAGCGTCCAAGCCATCTAGCATCTATATGACATCGTAAAAATACTCTCTCTCTCTCTCTCTCTCTCTCTCTCTCTCTCTCTCTCTCTCTCTCTCTCTCTCTCTCTCTCTCTCTCTCTCTCTCTCTCTCTCTCTTTCTCTCTCTCTCTCTCTCACACACACACACACACAATTCATAAAAGATACAGGTGAGGTGTCGTGGATATAATGTACAGCAACGTATGGGGTAATACTAGAAATAAAATATGATTAATTGTCGAACATTTACCATTCTTGCGACCAGACCAACAAACATCCTCAATATAATCTTCTATGATTGAATACTACTATACATAAATCTCCCTCCAATCATACACCTGGGCATTACAAAGAACATATACGATTCTTACGCTCAAACCAACAAACACCCACAATATAATCTTCTATGATTAAATACTGCTATACATGAATCTCCCTCCAATCATACACCTGGTCATTACAACGAACATTCTTCCAGTGAAACCAACAAACACCCGCAATATAATCTTCTATGATTGAATACTACTATACATGAATCTCCATCCAATCACACACCTGTTCCTTATAAAGAACATATACCATTCTTACGGCCAAACCAACAAACACCCACCGTCTTCTATAATTGAACACTACTATACATGAATTTCCATCCAATCACACACCTGCTATTTACAAAGATTGTGAGTTGCATACTTTATTTTATCTACGGCAAGTCGGGTAATAGTATGTTTTGTAGGTAGATATTATACTTCTCACGTAAAAATGGGATTATCTGTTTTATTAGAAAAATCGTTTAACAATATAGCATAGCACAAACAATTGTTTGATATATAGATATGATGTATATGTTGACATAGAAAAGGCAATTAATATAGTGAAAATAAGTTGTATTATTGAAATAGAAAAATACATGTACAGTATTTTACCTATGACCATAAAGAAATTTAGACTACATAGACTAAAAAAAGGTTAGCAAGGACAGTCAAGCAGTAAGTAATGGTTAAATATAATATGTAAACGTTAATAAAATAATGTTAGTATCTAAGCGATGGAATGTGTGTAAAGCGATTTATAAAAAATTATATAAGCATGCAATGAATGAAAGGTAGCCAATTCGGTCAAACATAAATTTATTGAAAAAACAAAAATATATTCTTAACAGCGGTCACCAACGTGAAGGTACGACTACATCGACCTCTATGTTAGTAGGGGTGATAGTTAGTAGGAATGAAATATTTTACATTATATGATAATATATTTAATATACTTAACATACTTACTAAGATCAGTCCATTACTTGGTTTAGTAGACATCTTTTATTGATATGTTGGACATCTTTTATGTATTCTGATTAATGTTAAAACACCGATACTTTGGTATTAATTCATTCGTTACTAAGTTCTATAGTATTCAAAAATGAATTATTAGGGATAAATGTGATAACTCTAGGTTATCTAATTTTAAAACTAGGGATTTTCCGTCTCCTGTTTTGTGTCAGGCTATCGAAGACTTAAAAGTAAATCGGGGAAAGAAGACCATTAAGTTATCGATTGTCATAACTTGAAGGCTATATGAGCAACGGCTCCAGAGTTAACTAGAACAGCTCATTAATTTGCCACGTATGTGGTCCATATCAGATATCTTTTTAGTGGTCATAACTAAACATCTTTTTATATGGGCTAATCTTAATAATTATTCTTCATTTAGAGATAATATATTCAAAACTACGGTCTACTAGAATCATCATATGCTATAAAAACGATGAGTACGGGAAAGGTTGAGGAATGTAGTAAAAATGGCCTGTTCCAGATATCAATATGTTAGCTGTAATAAAAAAAGTTGTACAAAATTACAATACTCAGTCATCTAAATAATTTTAGTGACGTAAAAACGATTAGTAATACTAGAGGGTGATAGGAGGAATATAATAAAAAATTGTATAATTCTGATGTACTTATCAATATTGTAGTTGCAATAAATAAAGTTTTAAAAAATGACTATATTCAATAAGCATCCATCTTAAAGTCAATCGAATCATCAATGATAAACGTTAAAATAAGTTTATTAAAATTTTTGTGTTAAATCTAATCAACATCCATCTCAAGAGTATCAATTAAATAGTGCCCAAAGGGAAGCGTATCATAAGAAACCTGAATGTGATGTCTTTTATCATCATTGGAGCTAAGCGCAATCTTGCTTTGAGTTATAGAATAAACTTGGTGTTTATCAGAGCGTATAAGATTTTGGGAGGCGATCTTCGTTGTAAAGGAATCTAAACATTCTACGTAGTCTCAGAAGTAATTTTAGTATTTACTACAGATTTCTTTACCCCCCTTGCCTTCTTTGTCACACCACAATTTCGTATAATATTATCAATTTCATCATCCTCATACTCTTGTTCTTTCAACTTCCCCCTCAACTTTATAATGTCATCATCTGTGGTAGCTGCTTTTGTCACGTATAATTTCGATCGGAGCCCTATGTAGTCGGTCATAATGCAGCCATTATTCTCATCTTTCATTATGCCCAATACCTTCTTATTAACCAGAGGGATGTTGTAAATGTTATCTTTAGGATAGTCTCAGATATCAAAATATTTATAGCAATCAGGTATCATTGCTTCATACGGGTCTTTTTCCCGTATCTCCACGATCACACTATCGGTATCGGTATAGCAGGTCGAAAAGTTTTCTCCGAACCTGCTAGCTAAGAAGCCATATTGGAAATCATATATGGTTGTTTTCGCCAAGTCTAAAATACTCATTCCAACATAAATCGGTTTAACTAACCATATCTCCGCTCGATGCATCTCAACAGCAATCAAATTTTCATTAAAGATAGTGGCGTTTTTAAACAGGGGCCTACTTTTTCTAGCTTCAACTCCATAATGACCCTCCCAGTCTGTCAGCAATTTAATATCAACGCGCCTGCGCACACACTCCAAGGTCTTACCGAACACTGCATTGTTCATAAGCTTAAACAGATTCTTTTCAAACTCATTTTTGGCTGCCTTCCGGAGATTTGCATTCAAGTCGATGTATGACTTTAACCAAGGAGACTGCTTAAATTTCAGGACTCGATGAATCTTTTATAGTATAATCCATGAGCTAGCGCTTGCTTCAAGGCTTTGTAATGAATTACATATCTTTCTTTATCTTGAAGGGTAGCAATTAATTTGGTCAGCTCTCGCGGACGTTTAGGATGTTTCATAGTTTTCGAGTTCAAGGATTGGGGACAGAATGGGATGTCTTTATGACGATCATGGAGATGTTGAGGGTACTCCAGATCGACCTCGAGAATGCACCCTTCAGAAGAATCGTCCGGAATACTCAGAACGTCGATGTTAGTATCAGACCACTCGAAACCTCCATATGGAAGATATTGCGACATTGCCCACCCATATTGATTATTGGCATCGAAATACATCAGATAGGAGTCGGGTTTAGATGGGTCGTAAGATACCATGTACTTGTTATTAGCATGAACACGACGTTTCGAGCAATTTTGACTCAAACCACCACGAATGCCACGCTCCACAAACAAATGCATATCTGGATCAGTTAAAAGTACAAGTTCCTGTTTTGTATACTTAAGCATTGCATCCCACGTGAATGCAGGTAGAGTAAAGTAATGAGCGGGGTCAAGATTATATCTTTCGAGACAACTGGAGCGGAACCGTTCAAAAACGTCGGCAAGAAGAAGAATATCTGTTTTAATGTAGAGATCGACGTAATCTCCGAGAGAAAAACAAGAGAATGAGGACCAGACTTGGAGGGCGCGATGATAATGGCCGCGAGGACAAGGCTTATCCTCAAGTTTATTATAAAAGACTCGATAGGCGGCAGACATGTTTCAATAAAGCGATCAAAAGAATCAATATAATCATAAGGCATTATACTTTTCGCAGTAAGAAGAATGAACTACTCCTCGGGAAGGAAAGCATATTGAGAGCGGAGATTAGGATATTCGGTCAAATAAGAAGAGAGCTTATCGAGAGAAGACGCCATAAATCGAAAACTATCGATGAAACGAAATTTAATTCGAGCATCATTAATCTGTTTAGTGAAAGATATATATTTTTCCTTAGTAATAGGAAGAAGATCTACGGGGCCTTTGATGTGAGTAGCAATATCAGTAACAATGAAGTGGGCATCATATCCGCTGAGGTTATGAAATATCACAGGGATAGTGTGAGCATCTTTTTAATTAATGTTACACCCTTCATGAGCTGCAAATCTATAATTATTTTCTGGGATCAGGTGATTATGATCTCGCATTTTCTTATCGCTGGGGGAGAAGCGCTGCTCACAAATATGACAATGACTGGCTGCTTGAAAATCACTCTCTTGCTGAAATGTCATATTAATATCAAATGGACCCATAAACACCGTAGAAACATCCTCAGTCAGATGATTTAGTTCGTCTGCGAACCATTTCATGCAATCTTTTCCACGATATGATTTGTAAAATGACAGAGAATCATCATAGGAACATTTAAAGTAATACCCAACGGCAGCAGGTATATGTTTTTAATAGGTAGTCTTTTCAGCACTATGTTCCAGAACGCTTTCGAGATCTGCGTATACGGCCAAGGGGGCTTTTAGTTTATTCCTGAAATTCTTAAATTTTAACATTTTATGGCTATCTTCAGGCATTTTAATGGCTGTTTCATTTATTCTTTCACAATGGTTGATGTGAGCTTCTAGCTGTGTAGACGATGAAAATGGTTGTAAACACCTATCACACATAACATCTGATCGCCCTTTGCAGCATGTCTTATGAACATTCAACTTTTCTTCTGATCGGAAGTAATGGAGGCAGCCATCACAGAAATATTTCGTTCTCTTTTCTTTGCTAAGCTGCTTGGAAAGGAGGCGACATAGATTTTTTATCCAAACATAATGATATCTAACGGGACCTTGGTCGTCATATTTATCTTGTATCAAAAGCATATTCACATGTTTATCCTTCTTGTTTTTTAGGAAGTTTGGGAGGGTCGTATAGTTCTTCTTCTTCTTTTTCAAAATGTATACGTTGATCGATATATTATTCTGCTTTTCAAAATTCGGAATCTGTTTAATGGACATTGGCCACTGAATACTTTTAAGTTTCAGCACTTGACAGTAGTGCGGATAAGATGACAATAAATCGACATTTTTAGTTGTAGGATATAATGCTGATATGATAGCCCATGCAAAGCATGCCTCATCATCGTTCTTAACATTAATGCATGATCTCTTTCTTTTTATTTGATGGGGAAGTTCAATGTATGAGGGGCCACGCTGTGGTGTAAATTTGTTTATATTAACCCCCAGGTTAATAACGGTTTTTAGTGCCCAGCCACTATCTCTCTCTTGGAATCCTTTCAAGTCTCTGCTGATGGGTTCCACTACTTTTTTCTCGAACCATTCATCAAGATTGGTGTCTCTATAAATGGCTGAGTTTGAAGTAGTGAAGTACTTGGTTTCATTTATCACCTTTTCACCTAGGGCAATCTCGAACTCTCCTCCAAATGCTATGTTAACTTTCACTGCAGCGTTATTTTTTAAGGGATTCTGGATTCGTCGCTTGAGCAGAGCTTTACAATCAACCAGGAAACTACCTGGGTCCTTGTGTTTAAAGTTCGAAATGACTCCAGTGTGAATTCTTGAATTAAAGGTAGATAAAGAGTCATCACAATGTACCCTCTTGTAAGCAGTCTCCGATCGAGTGTTAAGTTCCGCCCCCTTCTTCTGTTCGGCTTTTAGTTGGTTTCTTAATATTTTCACCTGCCGCATCTGAGCTTCGAGGTGCTGCTTTTCGCCAATCGTCTTTACAAACCTCATTCTATCATGAATTGTTTTAATCGCTTTTTTACACTCTACCAACCCTTTTCTTAAATTTTTATCATTATAATTTTCAGATATTAACCTCAAGATGGATGAAATATACAGAATAAATTTAGCCAACATGTTAAATTAAAACTATATAATTTAATATTAAATTAACAATAACATTTTCAAAAATTGCCAATTTAAAGCAAAAATTAGGAAAAACTAAAAATTATCAAAATAAATTCAAAAATTATAAAAAAAATCAAAATTTTCAAAACATACTTCTCACCAGAGCACACGTAAATGATTTACCAAAGCACTGAAGGAAGATCTTAAACAGAATGAGAAAATACAAGTTGCGTCAAGTATTTAGTAAACTTTGGTCGGACGGAAAACTGAATGGTGATACGTTATGCTCAAAAGGCCCCTGAAATGGGTAGATTCGTGCTTGTTTTCCCATAAAAATCAATGCAAAATGCTGTATTTAACATATTTATTGAAACCATCAAATACTTCATACAGTTCAGTGCTGATAGTTATAATTTTATTGCATGTGTTCATGGACTTGATATCTGATAGCTTACTGTCAGGTTTTAGATAAATACCAAATATTTCAAAATTTACCTTTATGCTATGGTGCTGATGTAGATATTCACTCAAAATGTTAAAACTTTTGGTTTAACATCGTATAAAATCCATGATAATCCTGTTTTTATCACTATTAAAACGATAAGATGCGATTCTGTTTTTAAACGTACGCGTCAATTTTAAAACATATCCATCTATCACTTCCAATTTAAGCGGTCTTAATCTTTTTTTGGGAATATAATAATCACCATTAGGCTTATTAACACTATTTACATTTCCGTATTTGCATGTGTCCTACGTCGCGACAGGTTATCCGAGCGCGAAAACTATTTATTACACTTACTACACGTATTTATAATTCCCGATAAACTAATGAGGATCTCCACTAATTTGCCTTAAATAAGAAAAAAGATACGAGAATATTAACCCCACCATATCATTTTTGACGATGTTGATCGATTGCTATTTTTAGACCGGACATTGGGAGTCTAGACAGCATCCTGTTTGATATGTATACTCTTCGTGCGAAATGCTGAGGATAGCGGAAAATCTGGCAATTGTGATAAATTAAGAAAGATGATATTGTGGGCACTCATTTCTTGATTTTTCTCATGCAAATTGGCAGCTGTCGTAAAGCGGACATTAAGTCATAATTCAAAAATTTAACTGAACACACACTGTGAGATAATCACAAACACAGTTGGTGGTATTTTTTGTGAAAAAATATAACTATGCAGAAACATAAAACAGTCGTGTGAGAGGTAAAGACATCTGCTTGTCTTAACAATATCCGATCTAAACGACGAGGTTTTTAATATCTGAAAATAACTTAACGATCTGGACATCTGGTAGTCTAGTCAGCATCCGGCTGATATCCTTCATGCGAAATGAGGGAGCAACGACCAACAGTGGGAGTGAACATTCGGTCTAAAAATAGCATTAAATCATTAACATATTTAAAGCAAATGCCTCTTCTTCTATCCGTCTCTCGCAAAGTATAATATACAGGGTGTTGTCAGAAAGTCAAACCAATTCTTCTTTCCGCCTCTCGCAAAGTATAATATACAGGGTGTAGTCAGAAAGTCAAACCAATTGTTCTTTCTGCCTGTCGCAATACAGGATGTAGTCAAAAAGTCAAACCAATTCTTCTTTCCGTCTGTCGCAAAGTATAATATACAGGAGGTAGTCAGAAAGTCAAACCAATTCTTATTTACATGTGTCGCAAAGTATATTATACAGGATGTAGTCAGAAAGTTAAACCAATTCTTCTTTTCGTCTGTCGAAAAGTGTAATATACAGTGGGTAGTCAGAAAGTCAAACCAATTCTTCTTTACATCTGTCACAAAGTATAATATACATGGTGTAGGCAGGAAGTCAAACCAAGAACCGGGAAATTAATTACAAATATAAGAGCACACGAGTTATGAAACAACCATTTTACAAGCAAAAACGACACAACATAAAATGAAATCAGTAAAATAGCGAAAAGGCAAGACATCATAATCAGGTTAAAACCTCCATATATATTTGTGAATGGAAGAAACAACACAAGATATAAAATTAAAGTGTTGGAAAACCCATACAAAAGTAATATGTATACGTGTGTACAATATTTTTATAAACCTTGTTTATTTAATCTAAACATGAATTAAAATTTCTAGTGTAAATCTTAAGATCCAGTTCAAGATATAATTTCAGTGTTCCTATTTATTTTTTCAAAAATTTTAAGATATCGTTTATTTGGTTATATGTATACCTACAGCTGCACTATCAATAATATTACTTATTTTGTAATTACCCACCATCCAGGTAATTATTGATAAATAAAAAATGTATGATGAGCTGCAGAGTTCCAGGTATTTTTCACATTTTCCGGGCATTATTTTTTATTTTCCAGATATTTTTCTGATCTCTCTTATTATCCGTCTATTTTTTTGAATTTTGCAAGTATTTTTAGCATTTTTCGTAATTTTTCGGGTATTTTTCATATTTTCCGAGGTATTTTTTAACATCTTGTCATCCACTTTCAAAAAAAAAACGACACCAACGAATCTCTTTTATGTTAACCATTTTCAATTGTACTGTTACAAGTACACCACATTAGTCTTAAAGATTTTGCAAGGTCGGCTGAATGTCTCCGGACCTGCGTATAATTTGTCTCTTTTTCATTACTGAAAAACTGCAACGAATATGTTTATTTGGTGAAAAAATCTAGTTGACACAATTTTATAGGAAAACTTTACCGTTTTACCGTTTTATTCACTGTGTTCATTTGTTGAGTAACATATTTAAATTATTTTGATTTTTAAGTAGTTTCACAGTCTTCTCTAATTATCATTTTTTATAGCTTATTTATCCTCCGCAAGACTTCCGCATTTGTTATATGGCTCATGTAGTATATCGTCGTCATCAGACCCAAACTTCGTATGTAAATTTTTGACGAAATCTACTTTTGTGTTATGACCATTCATCTAGTCGACTTTTATCGTAAGACCTCGTAATAAAATTATCGGTAGATATGAGGTTTGGATTGTCATTAAATTTCTTTCGATCTGTACAATGTCAGGTTATTCGTTTTTATACAAACTTTCTACTATATAACTAATAATTCTAGTAACTATATAACTAGTAATTTGAAAATATTAAACATACATACTTAGATAAAATGAGTAGTGAATATTTGTACACCCAAAATGAGCAGAAATGAGCAGGGTCAACGACCTGGCCATCTGGCAGTTTCGACATCCGGTTTGCTATGTGCGTGCAAATTGTGGAGGAGAGACACCTGGCAGTCTCGACTAGCAAAATGTGGAAGATCATCTGGCGGTGTGGTAATAGTGTAGAAGAGGGGGTGTACAAATATTCACTACTCATTTTATCTAAGTATGTATGTTTAATATTTTCAAATTACTAGTTATATAGTTACTAGAATTATTAGTTATATAGTAGAAAGTTTGTATAAAAACGAATAACCTGATATTGTACAGATCGAAAGAAATTTATTGACAATCCAAACCTCATATCTACCGATAATTTTATTACGAAGCCTTACAATAAAAGTCGACTAGATGAATGGCCATAACACAAAAGTAGATTTCGTCAAAAAGTTTACATACGAAGTTTGGGTCTGATGACGACGATATACTACATGAGCCATATAACAAATGCGGAACTCTTGCGGAGGATAAATAAGCTATAAAGAATAATAATTAGAGAAGGCTATGAAACTACTTAAAAATGAAAATAATTTAATTATCTAACTCAACAAATGAAAACAGTGAATAAAACGGTAAAACGGTAAAGTTTTCCTATAAAATTGTGTCAATTAGATTTTTTCACCAAATAAACAAATTCGTTGCAGTTTCTCAGTAATGAAAAGGAGAAAATTATACGCAGGTCCGGAGGCGTATTTACGTTTCCGTGTTCATTTCAAGACCCGGTAGTTTTGAAGTCGGCACGTAAACGGCGGAGCATATCTGCTTCCAAACACGTGTGCATTTCAAGACGTTTAATTTTGAAATGCGCACTGGTTTGTAAAAGAACTTCGCGCGTAAAATTATCACAAATACGTGTTAAGTTTTTAACATTATTTTATTTTATTTGAACTGTTTATCACAAATAGCTCATATCTGCAGAATAACAAATTATCATTCATTGGATCTGTGGAAATAAAACAATTTTGTTACCAAAGTTACCTTCTTTTTTTCTTTATAATTTTTATAAAATAAACTATTACGATACGTATACATT
This sequence comes from Diabrotica virgifera virgifera, assembly GCF_917563875.1. Lineage (NCBI taxonomy): Eukaryota > Metazoa > Arthropoda > Insecta > Coleoptera > Chrysomelidae > Diabrotica > Diabrotica virgifera. The sequence continues at coordinate 160,801,645 of NC_065443.1, read as the reverse complement.
TTGTAGTAATGCACAACAATATAGGTACTAAAAGTGTTATCTATATTAAAAACATATTTTAGTTTCAGCTAAACAATTATTTTTCAGCAAACATATTTTTAGCTATTTTTAAAGTTATTTTTAAAGAAGCTATATCAGAGGAAGAACAGGGTATATCAATAAACGGAAAATTCTTGAAAAACATAAGATTCGCAGACGACACCGCTATTTTTGCAGACAGTTTAGAAGCACTGCAACGAGTAGTACCTAAATAGATTACATCAAGTCAGTATAAGATATGGACTACGAATAAATGTTAAGAAAACCAAGTTCATGATTAATTCTAAGCAACATACAATAGGAAGGCTAGATATCGAGGGAAAACAAGTAGAAAGAGTGAGTCACTACAAATATCTGGGAACCTGGGTAACAGGAAACAACAACCAAGGTAGAGAAATCAGGACACGAATCGAAATTGCAAGAAAAGCATTTATAAAAATGAAAAAATGTTTGTTAATCGAGACCTTTCTCTGGAGCTGAGAATAAGAGCCTTAACATGCTACCTGTTCTCGACTTTTCGTATGGAATGGAAAGATGGACACTGAAAGTAGACAACATAAAAAAGTTGGAAGCGTTTGAGATATGGTGCAATAGAAGGATTTTTAAAATACCATGGATCCAACGAGTTACGAATGCAAAAGTGTTGAGAAAGCTACAAAAGGATTGCGAGGTGATAAAGAACATCAAAACAAGAAAGCTGGAATATTTGAGCCACATTACTAGAGGTGCGAAATATGAGATATTAAGGCTCATAATGCAGGGCAAAATTAAGGGGAAAAGATCCATAGGTAGAAGAAGAATTTCCTGGCTGAGAAACTTAAGAGAGTGGTATAGTTGCAGCTCAGTACAGTGGTTGCCTGTGATGATAGCCAACCTCCGATATGAGAAGGAACTACAAGAAGAAAAAGAAACATATTTTAGTTTCAGCTGAAAAAAAATTATTGTTCAGCTGAAACTAAAATATGTTTTTAGTAGAACACTAAAGTATTATTGTGCATTACGAAAAAATGTAGTAAGTATATCTACATAATATAATAGTTTATTTTAAAACAGAATATTTTGGTACTTCTTTGAGTTTTTTGAAAATTTGTAAAGAAAAGGGAAGGAAACAGATCCAATGAATCATAATTTTTTTATGTAAATATATCATTTTGCATAAAATTTGTATATAGGAGGTATTGGTAGTAAGGAGTCGCTTTGTTATACCTAATGGTGTAAAAATGTTTGAATTTTAAAGTATGTAGTATGAAACACAAATAGGTACATTTATTTGAAAGTAATTTTTTTTTAAAACGTACATTGTAACAATAGTACTAATGTTTTTTTGCAACAGGTCCATTGTTTTTAATGTTTAATGAAATATTATGTTTTCTTTTTCGGGATTCTGCTTTTGTAGGTCTGCCTGATTGAATTCTTCCACTACAAGGTAAGCCTCTATCTTTGCGTCGAGCGATCGATGTAGACTGTACACGGATTTTACGAGATCTTCTTGTAATATTCTTTTCACAAATAAATGATATAATACTCGATGGAGTTTTAAGTTGCGACAAATTAGATGCAAATTTTGTAAGTCGTTGGTGTTAGCTAAGTTGGCGTCGTGTTGTAGAACATCAGAAATTCTTAAAAATTCGGATTTAATTTTGTCAATCGTAGACATATAGTTTTCTGTCATATCCTCTCCACTTACTTGAAAACTTTGAGGTTCTGTTAGAGTTATTGGAAGATCAAATGAGTCTGAGATAACATCGTCGTTCGTAGCCATAATATAAGAAATGATGCATTCCGTTTGGCTAGTGTTCTCGTTTGTGATATTTTTAGTGATATCTTCGAAAAATTCCTGAGAAAACTCATCTCCTAGGGCCCATTTTGCAAACTGTTGACGATCTGCTTCGGTTAAAGTTAGAGAAGTTTTAAGCGTAAGTCCGAACTTTATTTCCACTGCACATAGATGCTTACAGTATTTACCTCCCTGTCCAAAGTGACAATCACACACTGCCATATCAGAGTTTACTACATACAAATTAATGCCTTACTTTACAAAAAATGTATTGCTGTCAACTTGCTTTATTTCGTCAATTTCTTTACTACTTCGGCAAAACTTTTCATATAATATAGTGAGTTTGCGTGATCTTCCATTAGCAAATTGAAGAAGTCTTTTTTTGTGATACGATTCAAACGTTTTAGTTATAAATTCTATTAACGCGCACGTATTAAACACTTTGCATCGTTGTAGCACAATGTCTTTAAATATTCTTATTGACGATTCAGAAAAATTGTTTGTATTGTTGCCTCTAGTAAGAATGTCACATCGATATGGTAAACACCATTCTTCGCGGCGATCCCACAAGTTAGACAAATGTTTTTTAATTTTTCATTTCTCAACACTAGGTCACTATTTAACAAATTAGACATATTAAGTTCTGCTTCATGCATTGTTTTTGCAAACACCACACAACGAAAAGAGTTCATTGTTGATTTCCGATGCTCTTTTCCAACTTCGTGTTCACTTTGCCACAACCATCTCCACAGGGCCTGATTGACATGAAATATACAGAGCAGTAATCTGCTATTGGGAAATACCTCTCTTAATGCATTTCTTTCGGCACTACTATCATCAGTCATAATTATCTTGGGTTGAAATAACTTGTTGCAAGTTTTCTCAAGATATTGTTTAGCTGTTTGAAAAGCAACAGTATAATTATGCTGTGATTGACTTGTAGGTAAAATTACAGCTATAGGTAATGCACCAACCTTAGTAGCCACGAATATAAAAGTTACGCACGTGTTAGTTTGATCACATGATCCACTTGTATCGATAAATACCATTTCATCAGCTAACCCAGCTAAACAAACTCTTTGCATTATTGGAATAACCAAAACACAAATAATAGGATCTTCCTTAATAAACAATCTAATATTGAGTGCGAAAAGTTCTATCTGTTTTATTTTTAAAATTTCTAATATATCTATACTGTCTCTACTACCGTAATTTTTTAGTCGCCACTGTTCATACAAATAACTTACTTGCCGATCAAGAGGTTTTTTTTGAGCATTAGCTAACATCACATAAACATTTTCCTCACAATTTTCCATAATACTGAATTCATGATATGATTTTGCTGCTGCAGCTGTCATGCCAGCTTCAAAATATGATAAAAATAACTGTTTTGTATCGTCACAGCAACGTAGTAAACTTAAAGACTGAGCCACATTTATTCTATGTGAATGATTGAAATTAATGTCTATCAGAACATTGAAACCTCTTTTTAATAATTGCGAGGTTTTTAATGTACTGCTTGTTGCTTTCAAAAATTTAATACTTATTGAAGCCTTACAACTGAAGTTTCTAGTTGCTCCATTTATTTTGTGTTTTAACTTGTTCTTTCCTGCTAGCTGACAAACATATATCTTGCGAAACTCAAATCGTATAGGTGTAGGATAGCGCCTCTTCATTATCCAATTTGTTTTGGTTTCCGCAGAGAATTTGTTAATAATACAAGCACAAATGTCATCGTAGTTACCGGTATAACACAACGAACATTGAACTTTACACTTATAGTTACTATTTTCTTCAAATGAATTTTCTCCAAATAACAGAATTTCAAAATCTTGAGAGATTTTAGTAAAAACACCTTTAAACTGCTCCATCACCCTTAAATAATTGACTTAAATACACAATACACAACAACATGACCCGCAAAGTTAAGCTGATAAACAGCACGTGCAACGAATAATAGACCTATTAGTTCTATGCACTTGTTTGTAGAATTCCAACGCCACATTATTCGGTACAAACCCGTGCACATTTCGGGGGTTGGCGCTTTCAAATCAACACCTTTTTGGAACTAGATATGTATCACCGTTTCGGTGTCCGTTTCAAAACCGCAATGTCTTGAAATTAACACGCAAACGGGAATACGCGATCTGGAGACATTCAGCCGACTTTGCAAAATCTTTAAGAATAATATGGTGTACTTGTAACAGTAAAACTAAAAATGGTTAACATAGATGAGATTCGTTGGTGTCGTTTTTTTTTTTGAAAGTAGATGACAAAATGTTAAAAATAACCTCGGAAAATATGAAAAATACACAAAAAATTACGAAAATGCTAAAAATACTTGCTAAATTCAAAAAAATAGACGGATAATAAGAGAGATCAGAAAAATATCTGGAAAATACAAAAAATGCCCGGAAAATCTGAAAAATACCTGGAACTCTGCAGCTCATCATACATTTTTTATTTATCAATAATTACCTGGATGGTGGGTAATTACAAAATAAGTAATATTATTGATAGTGCAGCTGTAGGTATACATATAACCAAATAAACGATATCTTAAAATTTTTGAAAAAATAAATAGGAACACTGAAATTATATCTTGAACTGGATCTTAAGATTTACACTAGAAATTTTAATTCATGTTTAGATTAAATAAACAAGGTTTATAAAAATATTGTACACACGTATACATATTACTTTTGTATGGGTTTTCCAACACTTTAACTTTATATCTTGTGTTATTTCTTCCATTCACAAATATATATGGAGGTTTTAACCTGATTATGATGTCTTGCCTTTTCGCTATTTTACTGATTTCTTTATAAGTTGTGTCGTTTTTGCTTGTAAGATGGTTGTTTCATAACTCGTGTGCTCTTATATTTGTAATTTATTTCCTGGTTATTGGTTTGACTTTGTGCCTACACCATGTATATTATACTTTGTGACAGACGGAAAGAAGAATTGGTTTGAATTTCTGACTACCCACTGTATATTACACTTTTCGACAGACGGAAAGAAGAATTGGTTTGACTTTCTGACTACATCCTGTATAATATACTTTGCGATACATATAAAGCAGAATTGGCTTGACATTTTAAATACCTCCTGTATATTATACTTTGCGACAGACGGAAAGAAGAATTGGTTTGACTTTTTGACTACACCCTGTATATTATACTTTGCGACACATGTAAAGAAGACAAATTGGTTTGACTTTCAGAATACACCCTGTATATTATACTTTGCGACAGACAGAAAGAAGAATTGGTTTGACTTTCGGACTACCCACTGTATATTACACTTTTCGACAGACGGGAAGAAGAGGCCTTTGCTTTAAATATGTTATCGATTTAATGCTATTTTTAGACCGAATCTTCACTACCACTGTTGGTCGTTGCTCCCTCATCTGGCACGCAAATATCAAACCGGATGCTGACTAGAGTGCCAGATGGTTAAGTTATTTTCAGATATTAAAAACCTCGGCGCCGGCGCTTAGATTGGATATTGTTAAGACAAGCAGATGTCTTTAACTGTCACACGACTGTTTTATGTTTCTACATACTTATATTTTTCACAAAAAATACCACCATCTGTATTTGCTATTTTCTCACAGCGTGTTCAGTTAAATTTTTTAATTATGACTTAATGTCCGCTTTACGACAGCTGCCAATTTGCATGAGAAAAACCAAGAAATGAATTCCCACAGTATCATCTTCCTTAATTTATTACATTTGCCAGATGTTCCGCTATCCTCAGCATTTCGCACGAAGAATATACACATCAAACCGGATGCTGTCTAGTCTACCGGTGTCCGGTCTAAAAATAGCAATTGATCAATATCGTCAAAAAATGATCTGGTGGGGGTAATATTCTACTATCTTTATCCTATTTAAGGCAAATTAGTGGAGCTCCTCATTAGTTTATCGGGAATTATAAATACGTGTAGTAAGTGTAATAAATCGTTTTCGCGCTCGGATAAGCTGTCGCGACGTAGGAAAACATGTAAATACGAAAATGTAAATAGTGATAATAAGTCTAATGGTGATTACTATATTCCCGAAAAAGATTAAGACCGCTTAAATTGGAAGTGATATATGGATGTGTTTTAAAATTGACGCATGCGTTTAAAAACAGAATCGCATCTTATCGTTTTAGTAGTGATAAAAAACTGGATTATAATGGATTTTTAAAACATGTTAAACCCAAAGTTTTGACCATTTTGAGTGAATATCTACATCAGCACAATACGATTAAGGTAAATTTTGAAATAATTGTTATTTATCTAAAACCTGACACCAATCTATCAGATATCAAGTCCATGAACACATGCAATAAAATTATAACTATCAGCACTGAACTGGATGAAGTATTTGATGATTTCAATAAATATGTTAAATACAGCACTTTTACATTGATTCTTATGAGAAAACAAGCACAAATCTACTCATTTCAGGGGCCTTTTGAGCATAACGTATCACCATTCAGTTTTCCGTCCGACCAAAGTTTACTAAATACTTGACGCAACTTGTATTTTCTCATTCTGTTTCAGATCTTCCTTCACTGCTTTGGTAAATCATTTACGTGTGCTCTGGTGAGTGGTAAATTTTGAAAATTTTGATTTTTTTTTAATTTTTGAATTTTTTTGATAATTTTTAACTTTTTCATAATTTTTGCTTTAAATTGGCAATTTTTGAAAATTTTATTGATAATTTATTATTAAATTTTTAGTTTTAATTTAACATGTTGGCTAAACTTATTCTGTATATTTCATCCATCTTGGGGTTAATATCTGACAATTATAATGATAAAAAGTTAAGAAAAGGGTTGGTAGAGTGTAAAAAAGCGATTAAAATTATTCATGATAGAATGAGGTTTGCAAAGACGATTGGAGAAAAGCAGCAACTCGAAGCCCAGATGCGGCAGGTGAAAACATTAAGAAAACAACTAAAAGCCGAACAGAAGAAGGGGGCGGGACTAAAAACTCGACCGGAGACTGCAAATCGTAGGGTGCAATGGGATGACTCTTTATCTACATTTAATTCAAGAATTCAGACTGGAGTCATTTCGAACCTTAAACACAAGGACCTGGACAGTTTCCTGGTTGATTGTAAAGCTCTGTTCAAGCGACGAATCCAGAATGCCTTAAAAATAACGCTGCAGTGAAAGTTAACATAGCATTTGGAGGAGAGTTCGAGATTGCCCAAGGTGAAAAGGTGATAAATGAAACCAAGTACTTCACTACTTCAAACTCAGCCATTTATAGAGACACCAATTTTGATGAATGGTTCGAGAAAAAAGTAGTGGAACCCATCAGAAGAGACTTGGAAGAATTCCAAGAGAGAGATAGTGGCTGGGCACTAAAAGCTGTTGTTAACCTGGTGGTTAATATAAACAAATTTACACCACAGCTTGGCTCCTCATACATTGAACTTCCCCATCAAATAAAAAGAAAGATATCATGCGTTAATGTTAAGAACGATGATGAGGCATGCTTTTCATGGGCTATCATATCAGCATTATATCCTACAACTAAAAATGTCGATTTATTGTCATCTTATTCGCACTACTCCCAAGTGCTGAAACTTAAAGGTATTCAGTGACCAATGTCGATTAAACAGATTCCGAATTTTGAAAAGTAGAATAATATATCGATCAACGTATACATTTTGAAAAAGGAGAAGAAGAACTATACGACCCTCCCAACCTTCCTAACAAAAAACAAGAAGGATAAACATGTGAATATGCTTTTTATACAAGATAAATATGACGACCAAGGTCCCGTTAGATATCATTACGTTTGGATAAAAAATCTATCTCGCCTCCAAGCAGCTTAGCAAAGAAAAGAGAACGAAATATTTCTGTGATGGCTGCCTCCATTACTTCCGATCACAAGAAAAGTTGAATGTTCATAAGACATGTTGCAAAGGGCGATCAGATGATATCTGTGTTAGGTGTTTACCACCATCTTCATCGTCTACACAGCTAGAAGCTCACATCAACGAATGTGAAAGAATAAATGAAATAGCCATTAAAATGCCTGAAGAAAGCCATAAAATGTTAAAATTTAAGAATTTCAGGAATAAACTAAAAGCCCCCTTCGCCGTATACGCAGATCTCGAAAGCGTTCTGGAACATAGTGATGAAAAGACTACCTATCAAAAACATATACCTGCTGCCGTTGGGTATTACTTTAAATGTTCCTATGATGATTCTCTGTCATTTTACAAATCATATCGTGGAAAAGATTGTATGAAATGGTTCGCAGATGAACTAAATCAGCTTGCTGAGGATGTTTCTACGGTGTTTATGTGTCCATTTGATATTAATATGACATTTCAGCAAGAGAGTGATTTTCAAGCAGCCACTCATTGTCATATTTGTGAGCAGCGCTTCCCCCCAGTGATAATAAAATGCGAGATCATAATCACCTGATCCCAGAAAATAATTATAGATTTACAGCTCATGAAGGGTGTAACATTAATTACAAAAATGCTCACACTATCCCTGTGATATTTCATAACCTCAGCGGATATGATGCCCACTTCATTGTTACTGATATTGCTACTCACATGAAAGGCCCCGTTGATCTTCTTCCTATTACTAAGGAAAAATATATATCTTTCACTAAACACATTAATGATGCTCGAATTAAATTTCATTTCATCGATAGTTTTCGATTTATGGCGTCTTCTCTCGATAAGCTCTCTTCTTATTTGACCGAATATCCTAATCTCCGCTCTCAATATGCTTTCCTTCCCGAGGAGCAGTTCATTCTCCTTACTGCGAAAGGTATCATGCCTTATGATTATATTGATTCTTTTGATCTCTTTATTGAAACCTGTCTGCCGCCTATCGAGTCTTTTTATAATAAACTTGAGGATAAACCTTGTTCTCGCCGCCATTATCATCGCGCCCTCCAAGTCTGGTCCTCATTCTCTTGTTCTTCTCTCGGAGATTACGTCGATCTCTACATGAAAACAGATATTCTTCTTCTTGCCGACGTTTTTGAACGGTTCCGCTCCAGTTGTCTCGAAAGATATAATCTTGACCCCGCTCATTACTTTACTCTACCTGGATTCACGTGGGATGCAATGCTTAAGTATACAAAACAGGAACTTGAACTTTTAACTGATCCAGATATGCATTTGTTTGTGGAGCGTGGCATTCGTGGTCGTTTGAGCCAAGTTTGCTCGAAACGTCGTGTTCATGCTAATAACAAGTACATGATATCTTACGACCCATCTAAATCCGACTCCTATTTGATGTATTTCGATGTAAATAATCAATATGGGTGGGCAGTGTCGCAATATCTTCCATATGGAGGTTTCGAGTGGTCTGATACTAACATCGACGTTCTTAGTATTCCGGACGATTCTTCTGAAGGGTGCATTCTCGAGCTCGATCTGGAGTACCCTCAACATCTCCATGATCGTCATAAAGACATCCCATTCTGTCCCCAATCCTTGAACCCGAAAACTATGAAACCTCCTAAACGTCCGCGAGAGCTGACCAAATTAATGGCTACCCTTCATGATAAAGAAAGATATGTAATTCATTACAAAGCCTTGAAGCAAGCGCTAGCTCATGGATTAATACTAAAAAAGACTCATCGAGTCCTGAAATTTAAGCAGTCTCCTTGGTTAAAGTCATACATCGACTTGAATACAAATCTCCGGAAGGCAGCAAAAAATGAGTTTGAAAAGAATCTGTTTAAGCTTATGAACAATGCAGTGTTCGGTAAGACCTTGGAGTGTGTGCGCAGGCGCGTTGATATTAAATTGCTGACAGACTGGGTGGGTCGTTATGGAGCTGAAGTTAGAATAAGTAGCCCCCTGTTTAAAAACTCCACTATCTTTAATGAAAATGTGATTGCTGTTGAGATGCATAGAGCGGAAATATGGTTAGTTAAACCGATTTATGTTGGAATGAGTATTTTAGACTTGGCGAAAACAACCATATAAAGGACCTTCAGAGTCTATCTATTGAGCTAGATCTCATCATACAAAATCTTTCTGTCCAATTAAATCAAAAAACTTCGATTAGAAACTCATGTTACAAAACTATCAATAAATTCAAAAATAAATATATTCCATCTGCTACTTCTTCTAACTTATCTAATGCATATATCTCATCAAATAATCCTAATAATACATCCTCATTCAATCTACCACCTACTTCTCAAAACACTTACTTCACCTCTTCTTTTCCTTCACTTTCAGATAAGAAACGTTTAGACCACCTCAACACCCTGAAATCTATTAAAAACAAAGTCAAATCCAACAATCTTATCATAAGTAAAGCAGACAAAGGAAATTGTTTAGTGATTCTAGACCAAAATCTTTATCATGAAAAAGTCACTACTTTTCTATCTGATAATAATTTCACTCTACTTCATGAGGATCCTTCCAAAAAGTTCATAAACAAACTTAAAGACAACCTCAAACCTTTCACAGAATTTTTTTCAGAACATGATGCACCTTATTACAAAACACCCAGCAATCCTTTGACACCCAGACTGTATGGTTTACCTAAGATACACAAAGAGGGTATTCCAATTCGTCCAGTGGTTAGTTTCATAAACACTCCAGTGTCAATCCTTTCTAAATTCATACTTAACCTTATCAACACTATGACGAATTTTTCCCCTCGTTTCTCAGTCAAAAACACCAATCATCTAGTCAATAAACTTCAACAAATTAATCTTCATCCCAACATTACTATGCTTTCATTCGATGTCAGCAACCTTTTTACTTCGGTCCCCAAACAAGAAACTATTAATCTGGTACATTCTCTTCTTAGAGCCAGCTCCATTACTATGTCTACTACCAATTCAATCATCCAATTATTACAATTTTGCTTATCTCAAGATTTCTTTGTATTTAATAATACATATTACAGGCAACCTGATGGCCTAGCTATGGGTAGTTGTCTATCTCCTCTCTTAGCTGATATATTTATGGATCATTTAGCATCCACACAGATTATGAAAAATCCTAAAATTCTACACTGGTTTCGATACGTAGATGATTGTCTAGTTTTCTTAACAGGACCCTCCACATCAGCTGAGCTATTGCTTTCTAAAATTAATCAAATCCACCCCAACATTAAGTTCACTATGGAACTTGAATCATCCAATTCAATTAACTTTCTCGACCTCACCATCACCAGATTGAATGACCACTTCGATTTTAGTATTTATAGGAAACCAACACAGACTGATCATGCCATACCCTTGTCTTCAAACCATCCAATGTTACATAAATACTCTGCCTTCCACAGTTACATACACCGTCTAGAAACCATCCCCCTATCTCAATCTAACTACACTAAAGAACTCAACACTATCAAACAAATTGCTTTCAATAACGGTTACGAACCAAACCTTATAACCAAAGTCCTTCATAAGAGACAACTGAGGGTTCTGAGGGAGGCTGCGTTTCCCAGAGATCTGACCACCAGACCCATTTATGCTTCATTACCTTTCCATCAAGAGAGCCTTTCCGGTGATATCAGTAATATTATCAAGAGATCAGTTGATAACATACACATCTCTTTTAAAGTTTCCAATAATTTAGGACAATGTCTTTCCAACTCCAAAGACCCTATCAACTACATGAATCATAGTGGGGTTTATAAACTTCAATGCTACGTACATAGGAAGAACTTGTAGGTCACTAGCATCTCGTTCCCTTGAACACACAAAAAGAGAGAACACTTCCACCTTTTCTCAACATTTAAAACAAAACAGTCATACCCTTAACATTCCGGAAAATGTTTCTCTAATACACAACATACCTCAAAAGAATTTCTTAAGACTGGACCTATACGAGGACTTGGAAATAATTAGAGAAAAGCAAAGTAGCCCTAACTGTGTTAACCGCCATGTGTCTTTCAATCGTGACTTCAATCCCTTACATCGTCAACTTTTTTCTTAACCTAAATTTCAAAACTTCTTTGCTGTTTCCAAACTCTTTTTTCATTTATATTAACCTTTCCTCCATATTTACTTATCTAACAGATGACATTTCTAACATCAACTCATTATCCCTTAACTTCTACTAGTCTTCCAAAATAATCTACTTTAACTTTTTCCACAGTTTTTACTAAATCGACCAGTCACAACTCTAACACTATTTGTTCTTTTCCACCCAATTTCATAACTTATCGCCATTTGATCAGGTTTTCGTTATAGGTCCAACTAAACTTCAGAAAAATATTTATAAAAGGTTTTTATACTAATTCTTCCACTCTCTTATCCATAGATGTGGGGTCTGGTTTCTGGGGCGCCCAGCCTTTTTCATCACACCTCATTACAGCAAACAATTCTGATATCAAATCACAAATTATTCACTACCATCTAATTTTACACATATTGCTTGTTTTCCAATACACCTTCATACATCCATCCAGTTTTAAACCTTTTCAATTCAACTCGATAACTTGGTATAAAAAATAAAAAAAAAAAAATAGGAAAAAAATCCCTATTTCATAAACATGTTTAGTCCTAGATGCTTATGTTACATAAAAGGACCTCATACTTTTGCCAGGTTATTAGTTCAATTGATATTCTTCTTCACTTCCAATATCAACACTCAGGTACCTTAACCAATTAATTCACATATCATTATATCATATCAGTTTCCTCCTGTGACTCATACAACTTATCTTAATTTCAACACTACTTTAATATCAGACTTCCATTTACTACAGACTCTCTAATTTACTCTGCCATTGGTACAATTTAACCAAACACTTCTTTTAATTCATAGTAAATCAAATTTTCCACAGCACAGTTGAACTTACTTCAATTAGAATAGGAACATGTATAGATAGCTGCATAGATTCTGGCTATTTCTCATATAAAAATCATTTCATACTTCACGTTCATCTTACATATTCAAGGTACTTACTTAAATGTAATTATAGCCATAACTTTGTTGATGTTTGTTATTACTATGTAAATTTTCATTAAATATTTTACTAACAATTAGTTGGCTATCGTAATACAGGGTAAATTCCATGTCACGTTGTCTATCTGTCTTTTGACACCTTTCAGAAACATCACTCATTTTGCAATCAATTGCCATTAAGTCATTGAAATGTGATCAACTCAATTTTGATCCCACTTGTTGGGAAACCTGTATACCTTACCTTAGGGCATTATCCTGTTTGCCATGTGACCATCACAGGCCTTTTTATCGAAGTATGCACTTTTAAGGCATCTATATTATATGTAAAGGGTTTTTACCCAGATATTTTTCTTTTGTGGCTCAGCTAGCATCCAGTTTGTAAGTATAACCAACTTGCTCTAACCTTTGTCAAAATTTAAATAATAACTTTATATTCATTAAATCGGTTATACTTATTTTTAGATCGAACACTGATGATGATTTTTTAAAAAAATCGAAAACGTTTTGTTGTGATGTAGCCCTTTTAAGGGATTTTTAATAAAAAAATTTTATACCTTTTACAAAGGATTTCTTTCCAATTTTGTGATTGATGGTATACAGCCAACTACAGGAAAACCTTTTCTTTTCCTTGTGGATTTTTTAACCATATATGATTTCCAATATGGCTACTTAGCTAGCAGGTTCGGAGAAAACTTTTCGACCTGCTATACCGATACCGATAGTGTGATCGTGGAGATACGGGAAAAACACCCGTATGAAGCATTGGTACATGATTGCTATAAATATTTTGATACCTCAGACTATCCTAAAGATAACATTTACAACATCCCTCTGGTTAATAAGAAGGTATTGGGCATAATGAAAGATGAGAATAATGGCTGCATTATGACCGACTACATAGGGCTCCGATCGAAATTATACATGACAAAAGCAGCTACCACAGATGATGAAATTATAAAGTTGACGGGGAAGTTGAAAGAACAAGAGTATGAGGATGATGAAATTGATAATATTATACGAAATTGTGGTGTGACAAAGAAGGCGAAAGGGCAAAGGAATCGTAGTAAATACTAAAATTACTTTTGAGGACTACGTAGGATCTTTAGGTTAAACACCAAGTTTATTCTATAACTCAAAGCACGGTTGTGCTCAGCTCCAATGATGTTAAATTACATCACATTCAGGGTTATTATGATACGCTTCCCTTTGGGCACTATTTAATTGATACTCTTGAGATGGATGTTGATTAGATTTAACACAAAGGTTTTAATAAACTTATTTTAACGTTTATCATTGATGATTCGATTGACTTTAAGATGGATGCTGATTGAATATTGTCATTTCTTAAAACTTTATTTATTGCAACGGCAATATTGATAAGTATATCAGAATTATACAATTTTTTATTATATTCCTCTTATCATCCTTTAATATCACTAATCGTTTTTACGTCACTAAAATTATTTAGATGATTGAATATTGTAATTTTTTACAATTTTATTTATTACAGCTAACATATTGATATCTGGAACAGGCCCTTTTTACTACGTTCCTCAACCTTTCCCGCACTCATCGTTTTTATAGCATAATATGATGATTCTAGTAGACCGTAGTTTTGAATATATTATCTCTAAATGAAGAATAATTATTAGGATTAGCCCATATAAAAAGATGTTTAGTTATGACCACTAAAAAGATATCTGATATAGACCACATTCTTGGCAAATTAATAAGCCGTTCTAGTTAACTCTGGAGCCGTTGCTCATATAGCCTTCAAGTTATGGCAATCGATAACTTAATGGTCTTCTTTCCCCGATTTAGTTTTAAGTCTTCGATAGCCTCTCACAAGACAGGAGTCGGAAAATCTCTAGTTTTAAGATTAGATAACCTAGAGTTATCACATTTACCCCTAATAATTCATTTTTGAATACTATAGAACTTAGTAACGAATGAATTAATACCAAAGTATCGGTGTTTTAACATTAATAAGAATACATAAAAGATGTCCAACAGATCAATAAAAGATGTCTACTAAACCAAGTAATGGACTGATCTTAGTAAGTATGTTAAGTATATTGCCGTTATTAAATATATTATCATATAATGTAAAATATTTCATTCCTGTTAACCATTACCCCTACTAACATGGCGGTCGATGTAGTCGTACCTTCACGTTGGTGACCGCTGTTAAGAATATATTTTTGTTTTTTCAATAAACTTATGTTCGACCGAATTGGCTACCTTTCATCATTGCATGCTTACATCATTTTTTATAAATCGCTTTGCACACATTCCATCGCTTAGATATTAACATTATTTTATTAACGTTTACATATTATATTTAACCATTACTTACTGCTTGACTGTCCTTGCTAACCTTTTTTCAGTCTATGTAGTCTAAATTTGTTTATGGTCATAGGTAAAATACTGCACATGTATTTTTCTATTTCAATAATACAACTTATTTTCACTATATTAATTGCCTTTTCTATGTCAACATATACATCATATCTATATATCAAACAATTGTTTGTGCTATGCTATATTGTTAAACGATTTTTCTAATAAAACAGATAATCCCATTTTTACGTGAGAAGTATAATATCTACCTACAAAACATACTATTACCCGACTTGCCGTAGATAAAATAAGTATGCAACTCACAATCTTTGTAAATAGCAGGTGTGTGATTGGATGGAGATTCATGTATAGTAGTGTTCAATCATAGAAGACGGTGGGTGTTTTAAAGTTTACCAATCTAGCGATTAGCAGAAAAGGTTTATATCAGTATTGCGGCGCCAAAAGTGTGATTTTTGAATTCTTTTTGGTACTTAAAAAGTATTGCTTTTAGGCCATCGATACAAAGTTTTTTTGTTAAAAACCACACATTTTGCACTACGAGGTATTGCTTCTAGGCTATCCATATTACGAATATGTGTGCCAAATATCTCGAAAAAATATTCAAAATTACAGCCGCAATCTTGGACAGCGTTTTCAGCGCGCTACTGTTGCCTCTTCAAACAAGGGCGGATCCAGGACTGATTTTCGGGAGGGGCCATGAACTTTTTTTTTGGGGAGAAGTACCGGGGGATCTTGGAGTAATTTTTAAAAATTAGGGTTACAATGGTGAGTTTTAAGTTTTCACACACTTTTGAGTGCCCTAAAGACATTCAATTATTAAAGCCAGTACCGATTCCTACACATTTTTTCGGATCCAAGTGCAGTTCTTTCAACAAGTTTAATACTATTTTTCCCAATGCTTCTCCTGTCAGGCCTTGATCTTCCCCTCTTTCTTGATTTTCACTAATTATTTTATGTTCTCATAAGCGTCAATGAACAAGTTCATCGAGGTTCATTGACGTTCATTGAACTCAGGAAGATGCTGTTTTTGGAGAGCAGAGGGTGTTTTTTTAAGAGTCTTGTCTTCTGATGCGATTTTAAACCTTAACAATTCCCCTCATTGCTAGGTCCAACATCTTCGTCCAGAAGCAGAAGGCCATCATCACGATGGCATCTTAGAGGAATATTTTGTCAACCTAAGAACACTATAGAACTATAGACTCTACTATTGATTGTAGTCTTTCTCTATTTTCTTGTATCTGTTTAGACCTCTGAGAGTCTATCTGGTTAATGACTTTTGCAGGTTGCTATAATTTTGTAGAAAATCCAGCCCAACCTGAACGCACCACTTGTGGTATGATGTATTTTTATGGGTTTGTATGGCTCCGTCTTTGCCCATGAGTTTGGCGAAAGATGTTAAAGGTTTCGTGACAAAGCTTTGCGCTGCCATCCCTTTATTGTGATCATATTTTTCATTAGAAAAATAAAACACAATACTTGTAAAACAATCCCTTATTAATGTGCGAAAGTACCAATCAACTCCTTTGTTCTAAGTGCTGGTGACCCAAGTAACGCTTTATTTCTTATCTATTCTTTGTTTGTACAGAATATGGAAATTGATACGACTTTGATAGCTGCCAAGGTCGTTCTAAAAATTGGCACTTTGTAAAATTATCAACATTTTGATTTGCAAAAAATCCTATGTCAGTCTTAAAGCTTCCGTTACTGCTTTTGTTCAATTCTAGTACAGAAGACATATTTATCCCCTGTTTTGTACATAATATGTGTTTGAAACTAAAAACATTTGAACTGCAAATATTTAAATTTATATTTTTTTTTAATTCTCGGAGGGGGCCATGGCCCCCATGGCCCCCTCCCTGGATCCGCCCTTGTCTTCAAACAAGCTGTCGAATGCTTGTTTAAAATCTACGAAAAAATATATAAGTCGATATCTTATTCGTAACACTTCTCAATTGACTACATGACTATTATTTGTGTATTGCGTCTCTTGTTGAGCTTCCCTCTCTAAATCTACACTGGTAGTCTCCATTTTAGTATAAATAAACTTCTCGTCAAAACTTAGGGACATAGAAAATTATGCTCGTTTTCATAGTTGATTTTTTCGTGAACAGATTAACGGATTCCGCTAATTTTTTTTTATTATTTCATACTTTTCTTTGAAATTTACACAGTAGTGGCAGAAGAATAACTCCAACTTCGTTTTTGTACTTGTGCCGGGTGGAAGAAAAGAAATGTTTTCTTATGTTAAATTTGAGATACCCTGTAGGGAGGACGAGTGTACAAATGTGAGTATACATCAGAATCGTATTGTAGTCTTATGTTTTTTGAACATTTTGTTTTTTGAATGTTTGATATCTTTATAAACAAAAAAAAGGTAGATTTTTAGTTTAACATGTGTTTTAACCGAAATAATAGGTTGAGATACCTTGTAGGGAGGAAAAAGAACAAAGATGATTATACATCGATACTATGTTATAGGCTTATATTTTGCGAATATTTAATTTTTTTAATTTCTCTGACATCTTTAATGACAATAAAACTAGACAGTTTTACTCTTTAATGTGTTTTAACTGACTATAAATGCGATACGTGAGGAAGCCATGTCCTATCATACCACTAAGATTAAATTATTTTCTACATATAGTGCGAAGGGAACAGAGTGTTGAAAGAAAAAAATCTGTGTAATGTACCTCTGACTATTTAAAGAGCCTCCACGTAGACACCTAATCCGTATTTATTCTCAAGGAAATTCCACTCCAAAACGTCCCACAGCCTACATTAAACAATTTCGTGTCTCTTATGTTGCGCTGTGCATACCGCTTACCTGGTCTTATAGGTGTCAATAAGAACTGTTTACCTAATGTGCCTTTCTGTTTTTAAAGTTTTGTTGACTATTATTTTTTATTGTTAATTTATTGTCGTTTCAGTTAAGACGCATGTTAAAAAGTAAAACCGCATATCTTCTTTATTTCTAAAGATATCAGGTACGTTCGGAAACCAAAATGTTCACAAGATATAAAAATCTAAAATAATAAAAAAAAATAGCGGAATCCGTTAATCGGTTCACGAAAAAATCAACTACGAAAATGAGCATAATTTTCTATATCCCTTACTTTTGACGAGCAGTTTATATTTTGAGCACCTTGATGCACCTTCTGATCACAACTCATTTATTACTAAACACAAATTCCAACTAAAAAAGACACATTAAACCCAAAAAAAGAAAAGCGCAAATATTGAGAAGGTTCAATCCAATAATTATATAAACGAAAGAACTAAAAAGAATATCAACACAAACCTAATTTTAAGACAAAATGAAGATGCCGTTGAACATAAAATAAAGATAAAATATAACAACTGTGGAATGCTTTGGAAGGATCTTCGATCCCTACAAAGAAATAATGTCAACAACTAACATGAAATACATTTTCGGTATTGTTCGATGTATTGCATAAGTAAAAGACAGTGGATCGTTTGCTATACGTATAAAAATAAATATAAATAATATGTAGTTTGTCCTTCCTACCTGAACTTCAGGATGATTGGCCAAAGCAAACATTGCAAAACTTATGGCAGACGAGGTTGTATCGTGGCCCTATAAAAAAATATTATTTTTTATATATTTTTATTCGTGTTACTTTTACTAATATTAACCGCTACTTAGCGGTATCACATACCGGCGCTGCGCTGGTAAAATGTTTAACCGTTGATTGAATAACCGAAAAATCAACGGTTTAACACAATTCTGAAATACGGCGTTTTTCGACTTTAACCTTTGTCGGGCGGCATAGGTACAATTGTAACTTTTGAGTTTTCAAATTGTGATAAATTTCTTTTTCAAAGAGGTAGAGACTTGAAACTTTGTGACATCTCTACATTTATCCAGTAGATTATGTTAGCCAAATATAACAAAAAAATATTTATTCAGTTCCTAGAAGGAGGCCTAAATAGTTCCGACCCCCCATAAAAGACGGCATAGGTACATTTGTGCCTTGTTAATTTTTTTAAATAAAGGTTATAAAAAACAATATATTTTGTTATTAAATGATAGTTTATTTAAATAAAAATACAAAACTGAATGTTATTGTGGATTATCGCAACACATACATGTCGTTTTAGACAAAGAATTTTCGTCACACACAGGTAGAGAACACACTACAAAACTTTTCCTCGTTTTACGCTGTTTTTCCGCTCGTTCCGACACACATGGCAACTTCCGGTTATTGGCGTAGAAATTACTCTTAGCTGCAGGCCCACCTTTTTGTCGTAGGAGATTGCGAGGTTTTGTTTGAGCACTGCGCATTGGATCATTACTCCATTCAGTTCCATCCTTGGATATCAAAATGTTGCTTGAAGATTGAGGTTCATTCTCTATATGCTCGTCTGAGTCGTACTCGTCTGCCTGTTCTATAATAAATTCATCTTCAATGTCGGATTCCTCAGCAATCGCTTGTGGAACATAGCTTTCATCATCAGATGCAATAAACACTTCTTAATCTGAATCGGATTCTTCAGCCAATTTTAATAGTTCAGCGGACGTTAACCTGTAACAAAACGTTACATGTCATGTTATGTTAATAACCTAGTGTGTCGGATATCTAGACTTGATCGCATCCCAAATGAAGAAAAATAAGAAGAAGAACATAAAGAATGTACAATACCGTAGATACAATAGAATCCAAACAGCTTTTATGGTACGGGCATGTAATGCAAATGAATGATGAACGATGGCCAAAACAGGCTTTAAACTATGTTCCATGGAATAGAAGAAGGAGCACTGGAATGGAGAGAAGGAATCAGAGAAATAATGAGAGATAGAGCCATAAATGAGGAAGAATAGACCGACCGAAAAAGGCAGAGATCGAAATGCGGGATGCGGCAGAGTCTGTAGGACCCCCGTAGATATAATATCTGTTAATAACCTTTATCATTACGTCATTTTGTGTACTATAATATTATCAAGAAAAAATATAAATCTACTACTAACCTCTTTCGTCGCCATTTTGGTAAACTAGATGTAGAATCACTATTATATAATAACTCATGATAATTTTTAGGTATATATAAGCGTTTTGGCAATCAACAACCAACTAAATGTAGATAAAATATCTAGGTTTCCAATTGGAATACAAAACAATGCTACTCTTCATAGAATTTGCTTACAACGTCTGTTTCTAAGTTGCAGTAATATCAATAATTTGCGATAGCTATTAGGGTCACGTAAAAGTGCCTTTTAAGCTTTGTTAATGGGTACAAGATCAAATTACCTTATATTAGTATTTATTTATGGCAATATTCAAGAATTTTTACCAGTTATGACACTAATAATATAATATTATTTTAAAACTAACACATATTTCCCTTTAGATTAAGGAATTTTTAAGAAACTATATAATAGATACAATATTGTACCATGCCGTCTGTTAGCGGGGTAAGATTATGCCGCTCGACAAAGGTTAAAGAGTTTACTAGGTACTCACCAGATTTATACTGATTCTGTGATTAAGTGCGGTTGCAATATTCACTGCTAAAGGATTGAGATTCAAGTGATTTTGGGATCACTTACAGCGAGGCAGTATAAGTGTTAGAATTTATATGTGAAGTTTGGTTCAGAAATATAAGCGATGAGCCTCTAATAATAGGCGAAATTGTCGATAAGAGTGTTGGTTGTACTCTCTGAACTAAGTAAAAAAAATTAAGACAGTTTTGGCTTCGCATTGCAACTGAATAAAAATGGTATACATTTTTATTTTCTATTAGTATTACTTATATTGCGTAACATAGGTCCATTTTCCGTAGGAATTTACCACCTTGAACAGACGGTAGATTCCCCCGTGTCTTCTTTGCTATAAAATAAGAAATTCCCTCGTGTCTACAGATAGGAAATGTAAAAAGAGAATATTGGACACGCTTTACCAAAGAAATGGAACACGATTTGTACGGGGCGCAAAGAAAAGTTTGGAAAATACTAAAAAGTAGGAAAAACCCATTAACGAATATAGAAGTTTAAATAAAATAGAAGCAGAACAATGGACCGCCTATATAGAAGAACTATATACGGAAGATAATATAATACCTAAAGAAGAGGAAAAAACAGGAAATGAAGAAGAATCCAATATAGACACAGAACTAGAAATCACAAAAGAAGAAATAAGGAATAACATACGTAAATTAAAAACAGAAAAGCCTCAGGACCCGATGGGATACCAAATGAACTCCTAAAATATGGAGGAGAAACCTTAATCGAAAACATAGAGATTCTCTTTCAAGAAATAATATGTAACCAGCATGTACCCGACCAGTGGACGACGAGTATAACAATGCCAATATACAAGCGAGAAAACAGCAAAGACTCTACCAACTACCGTACCATCACCTTGCTGAGCACAGCTCTCAAATTTTAACGAAAATACTTGCCAATAAAATAAATGAAGAATACACAATTAGTCAGGAACAACAAGGTTTTCGGAAAAATATGTCAGCAATAGACGCCATATTCATAGCCAGACAAATTGCAGAGAAAGCACTGGAATATAATCAACCTGCATTTATGTACTTTATAGATATGACTAAAGCCTTCGATTGTGTAAGATCAGAAGATGTTCTAAGATTGCTAAAGGAGAAAAATCGGCCCAACAGGATGATAAGGATAATTTTAGACATTAATACGAAGAAACAAAAAACAGAATAAAAGTCGAGAATGAACTAACATCGGAAGTAGAAATCAACTCGGGAATCAGACAAGGGGATGGTTTGAGCCCATTGCTATTTAACTTAGTAAAGGACAAAATCACAGACAACATTAAAAGTACTGGAAAAGGAGATAAGATGTCAGAAAACAAATAAAAATCTTCTGTTATGCCAACGACGCAGTGTTCATCTCCGATAACGAGGATAACCTACAGCGAATGGTACAAACTTTCAATACAGTGGCGAAGAACTACAGCATGAAAATATCAACAGCTAAGACAAAATCCCTGGTAGTGTCAAGAGAACCCATAAGATGCAAATTAGTAATTAACAACGAACTAATTGAACAAGTCTCGAGACTCGAATATCTGGGAGTCGAAATATGTAGTTATGGTGATATTAAAGACAGCGTCCGAAAGCAAGCAAATAAAGCCAATTACGTATCAGTATGTCTGAGGGATGTCATCTGGAGAAATAAAAATATTATGAAGCTGGAAGAGAAAGTACGTATATACAAATCATGTGTAAGATCGATCATGATGTGACACAGCAGAAACCAAGAGGATGCTGAGATCATCAGAAATGAGAACGTTGAGGTAAATAACTGGGAAAACACTGAGAGACAGAATACCGTACGACAGAAAAAGAGATCTCGGTAACATACAAGACATAGTACGGTGTGGAAGACAGAGAAAACGAGAGTGGAATCAGCATGTGACGAGAATGGACAGCGAGAGAATAGCCCGTATAGCCAGAGATTTGAAGCCAACAGGCAAGAGACCAATAGGAATTTAACATCACAGTTAGGATTACAAGCTCAAAATCGGTTAAGAACAGGCCAAGACCTAATGTCACAAGAAGAAGAAGAAGAAGAACAAGAAGAAGTCTTCTTTGCCTCAGCATCCATCTGGCTTGCAATTTTTAGAAGCCGTGGAGGTGTTACCAGGAAAATGGTCCAATAAGTTTTCAATTTGATATTATTTTAAAATTTTTTAAATATTTTATTAAGTTGAAAGCTTTGACTTCCTGTAAAAGGACTGGCCGATATTACAAGTTCTATCGAAGTGTGGCATTTGCTATGTAGCTAAGAAGTAATGAAGGTTCTTTTTATTAGAAATATAAGATAATAAAAGGTACAAATAAAAGTAAAAATTATTTTTATTTTAACCGAACCGAATTATTATAATAATATATACAAAGAAATTAACATGTTTCCTCTACAAAATATTCTAAGAGACTGAATCTGAAAAACAGAACTAACACCGTTCTCACATTCAAATGTAACATGACACTTTTATGCAATTTTAGGCAAGAGTGTGTAACGTTACAAACGTCACATCTTTGCTATTTTATTTTTAAATAATTATTTTACTTTATTTTCTTTAATATTTCATTAATGATTATCTTCTGTAGGGGAGACTGGGTAACAGTGAGACATGGGTAACAGTGAGACACTTGAAATATCTTCCTCCCTTTTCGCCACGTGGAGATATTATTACTTATGCATGCTTGCTGTATTTACTGGTTACTGATTACTAATATGTTAGGCGGCCGAGCAGTTTCAGTTTAGGATTTATCGTGATAAAGTGTGTTTGGTGAGCACTAAGTAAAATAATACAGGGATTTTGAGAATTTTTTATAAAAGCATGTTAATTACTAAGATTTTTCTAGTATTACTATGACATTTGTGTGTAGATTAGTAAACATGATGCCAGAGTTTAGCAATGCAAACTAACTTTTATAATAACAAAAATAATATTTTTTAAATTTTATGGCAAATGGGTAACAGTGAGACGGGGTACATTGAGACATGTCTCACTGTTACGCAGATGTTATAAAAAATTACATTTTGTATTTTTTTTCTAAAATTTGTAGTAAAAGGCATTAAGATGATATTGCCAAGGCCAGTTTGTTAACGTCACATTTAACGGCAATTTTTTTTTCATTAGAGACAAATTTCAATTTAATAAATGTACGTTATTTCCGATCCCTATTTTTTTAATAAATAAGTACTTTGTAACTTGAATTTGTTTTTTTATTTGTTTTATTTTTCATATAAATATATATTTTGTATTTTAAATGTTTTTTATGTTTTCTTTCCTATACATATTATACTGTCTCACTGTTACCCATGCATGGGTAACACTGAGACAAATGACAACTTGACCTTATGTGTCGAATACAAACTAAACAAACCGAGCTATTTTCAAATTTGACTTTCTCTTGTGTAATGAACACATGTGAGAGTACAATCCTGAAGAAATTTTGTTTATACATGTCACAGTAGTGGACTTATGGTTAAATGAAAAAAAAGTGTCTCACTGTTACCCAGTCTCCCCTATTCGTTTTAACTTGTTTTTCCGTTAAAAACCTGTTTGGCGGCGCCCGTTCTATAGGCAACTCTCTTTTCATCTAAGTCATACTAAACATACTTTATAATCTTACATTCTAGTATTTGATCTATACTCTGGGCTAATTAGCAAAATGCAAGAAAAAGTTATTTACCAGCAATTTTATTTCTGGAATCGAATCTAATGATTGTATCTATATATTAATAATATAGGTATGCAAAGTCCGCAGATAGTGTGCTACTTTTTTATAAACAAAATGACGCCCGAAAATCGTGTTTTTTCCAATTTTTGCTCTGTAACTCCAAAGATTTTAACTTTACCCCAAAAACACCCAAATAAAAATTTACCCTGCATAGATACGTGTTTTTCTCGATTTACATCGACGAAAATTTTCCCCAGAAATTGCGGGTTTTCCAACAAAATCTTTAATTTCAAAAGCCGATGGAAATTGAATGAACAGTTTAGCAACAATTGAATTGTTAATTCAAAATTTACGGTCGCTATAATAACGACAATAATTATGATGCATAAGAAAAGCTATAATTTTTTCATAAAAAGACACTGCAACTATCTAATGTACTTTACAGAATTTAAATTGGACTATTTAAGCGGCCTTAGGAATATTTTAAAATTATACACAATTTTTTGGCTTATAAACAAATAGAATATCTCGGTAAGTGTTAAACTAAATTAAATCGTGAAAACGGTATTCGAAAAACAGCGGCAGGACGCTTCTTTTAAAAGAAAAACGTTTAATTATGACGAGTGGTTCCTGAGATACAATCGGTCAAAGTTGACCGGAATTTACGGCAAAGATATAAACAACAGGATCATAATTTTCAAACCATCACCTTTTTATTTTTGTCCTCTTTCATCACACCAATTTTTATATCTTTAAAATACTCGTAACATATATTATTATAATAAAAACTATCCATAATACGTGTGAAAATTGCCAAAAATAGCAAAATTCCAATCAAAAATTAGGTTGGAGAAAATGTAACCCTCAAAGTTCAAAATCGGTATACGTTAAAAAAATGCATTTTCTCGGCTTCCCATGGAGCAATTTCCTTCATTCTTTTTTTGTTCCCTAATAACTCGAGTAGAGCCATCTAACTAACGCATCATTAAATGTCAAACTTGCTTTTGTTTTGTTATAATAGATTAATTATTTATGTATAAGAAAAGAAAATTACATATTTTTTCAAGTTGTAGACTTTGAAGTTGTAAACTTACTTCAAGTGTACCTTTTACCGTTAAAAATAGAAATATTCTCATTTGAAAGATGTATAATTATTTAAACAATCTTTATTTAAACAAATTAAAATTTTTTGTTATAATCAATAAACTAATTTATTATAACAAAACAAAAGCAAGTTTGACATTTAATAATGCGTTAGTTATATGGCTCTACTCGAGTTACTTGAGAACAAAAAAAGTTGACCGGCATTTACAGTGCCGGAGGCCCCTAGGCAACCCAAGCTATGAGGCTCCTTAAGAAACCTAGGTTTCTCCGTTTTTAATAATTTTTATTTTTGAAAATGTCTGTTCGCCTGTTGCGAAATAACCCAAAATGAGTGTGAAGCAGGACTAAATTGTTTTCCCTGCAAGTTTGAAGCTGGGCTATAAAATATTTGAACTGTTTTAATGAATTTTTAAGTTCAGATTTAATATGATCAGGATAGTTTTCATGTAGTTTTGAAGCACACTCCTTTATTTGAGTATCACTTAATTTTGGAAAAACACAAAAACCAAATACTGAGTTCATTGTTCATTGACCCGTACAATGTCAACCGACGACTCAGCTCAGTATTTAGAGTATAGTAGAGAATATTCAGAGTAGTGTAGGTGGCAGGCCCTCTCTTCGTAATAAGCAAAATTATTTTTTTGGAATTTTAAGAACTCCAATAGTGAATTTAGAAGCTGAACTGCAGTTTGAAGTTCAATCTCTTCTCTCTGCAATGATTTACTAGCAGTGTTCGCGCAGTACATTTCGAACGTATTCAGAGTAAGTTCGGGATTAGTTTCCAATGCGCAGGCGTCAACGTAAACTTATCCTGGACATGCTCAGGATTTTTCACTCGGCGAACAATTTTCGGATTCGTAATGTAATGACGGGTTGCATACATTAAGGTTAGAGAAGGAAGCCTATTGTTGTCCCTTTCTTATTTCGAAATAAATGTCAAAAAAATGCAAATGCAACAAATTTGTAAGTCAACAAGGAGAAAGAGAATAAAAGCAACAGGCAAAGGATTAACTTTCTATTCATCAATGCCTTTCTTAGAAGTTAGATATTTGATTAGCGTCTTTCTTTATTATTTCCACATTATTTCGATAATTTGGTATTTCCAAGCCGAAATCCAGCTTATATTTTCGTAGAGAGTAAAAGATTGTTATGCATCATTTGGAAATGGCAGCTTGATATTTAGATATAAAAATTACCTTTTCGTACTTCCGGGCCTAAAGTGACAACTTCACTCCCTTGTGACAGGTACTAAAGTGTCACATTTAATCCCTCCGGGATTAAATATTGACGAAACTCCCGGAACGATTAAATCACAAACAAACGAATTTAAGGGATATTTTATTGAAAAATATAATTAATTAGAATGGTAATTAACGTTAATATTCAAATTAATATTGTGACAGTTAATAAATTAAGCATTAAATATTTATCATCCGGAGCCTCCCGTAAGAACTGATCTACCTGCTCAGACGTGAGAATTCTTGACTTCTTTGGCTTAAATCCCTCATTTCTTCTCTTCAAAAAAGCTAATAATTTTGGAAATTTACTTATATCAATATCTTCTCTAATGTTAATAACCGATTTCAGCATTGAGTAATGTGCCCAGAGAGTTGAGGCACAAACCGCTTTTGATTTATCATCGAAGTAGACTAACAGCGCATTTTCAGTAGGTTGTCTCACATTTTTTAAGCGGCACCACTTTTTAAAAGCATCGTACTGCTGCTCGTATAGTTTTCTAGATTTCGGTGGTAACAATTCTTCACCTACTTCGGCTGCTCTTTTATCAATATCAGATACACCTTCTTCACTCATGATACCAATTAATTATCAATAACAATGTTTCTTTACAATGACACTAGTAATGACAATGTTTCTAA
This sequence comes from Diabrotica virgifera virgifera, assembly GCF_917563875.1. Classification (NCBI taxonomy): domain Eukaryota; kingdom Metazoa; phylum Arthropoda; class Insecta; order Coleoptera; family Chrysomelidae; genus Diabrotica; species Diabrotica virgifera. The sequence continues at coordinate 160,774,391 of NC_065443.1, read as the reverse complement.
ATTATAACTGTCACAACGCAATGTTACTATGGTAACTTATTTTAAAGACAGTTTATTAAATGAGTTGAAGAGAGAAAAAACTGATTGAAATTATTGAAATAATTAATAAAATCATACCGGAAGTACGAAAAGTATCGTATATACCTTGCGACTGAAGTACATTTAATCCTTCAGGTAAATTATGGCCCTCCCTGCGGTCGGGCCATAAACTTTACCTTCAGGATTAAATGTACTACTTCAGTCCCGCGGTATATAATGTACTATTAACTTACTGGGGGTTGAACATTATGCGAAGGGAGGAATAATTTAGTAAAGCAATCATTTCCAATTTTGATATTATATGTATTGAATTTGATAGGTTGTGGCATGGTGTTGTGGTTTATTGCACCACAAAAATAATGAAATATAACAAGACACAAGAAATAGTTTCAGAATAAGTTTGATGTGTTGTTTATGTTTCATTATATTCAATAAGAGACTAATAATTTAACTCATAAATTAAACTGAAAAATAAACCACAAGAATATGTAGGTACTTATAAGCTCATCTAGATAGAAGAAATTAAGTAAAAACAGAGTACAATTTATTGTAATACATACTACCGTAATAGATAATTATTATCGAATATCGAATGAAAATAATAATAGAAAAGGTACCTACGTATTTAGAAACACTAATGGAAAACATTGACAAACACAACTAAAAAAGCTTTAATATAAAAAATATTAAAATTTGTTTGAAGAATATTTAAATGATACAACACTCTAGATAATTTTAAAACTTTAAAAACCAGAATAATCTACATCTACAAGTTGTTTAACAAAACAATATTTTAGGTTAAGAATCGGAAGGAGTAAGAACAGAATGTCAAGAAATTCTTCCCAAATATTTTGTGCGCCTGTGCGAACTTAAAATCCAAAACAACATCCTCGAACGTCGAGAGCGTATCCCGGACACGTTCAGGATCTTTTTTCTGTACTGCGCGAACACCGAATTAAAAATCCGGAGGGTGTTCAGAGGGAGAGATTTGAACTCCGCGAACGCTCGATTTTGTAATGCGCAGGCGTTCTCTCTCTGGGTATACCCAGGACGCACAGCGCGATCAAAGCTACTGACAGCGTTCATGCCTTCTAAAATTGTTACCCAAAGCTCATTCATTATGAATGTTTCGCTTTTGACATTTCTTTCAACAAATACTTAGCCTCATGAACTGTTTCAGCTTGCTGATTAGTGTCTTCAGCAAGAGTATGAAGAGCAGATTTGAAAGCATTTTAACCTTTAGGCAAAGGTCTTATGGCATGTGCTGCTTGTTCTTATAAGGACTAGATCGTGGCGAATGAGATCGCTTAGTGGAGTTTCATTTAAGCATTTGATCATAACTTCCCAACAGTGGGTAGAGGAAGAAAAAACGGTGTACACAGACTGAACACACCCAAAATACGATATTCTATTTGAGGGAAAATACGTCAGCCAATCTCTTTTAATTTTTGTTTTACTGATTTGTTTTCGAAAAACCATAGATTGTATAAAAATCTTGTAATTTCTTTTTGACGCTGAAACTCTTTCATCAAGGTTTTTACATTCTGAAGAGCTTTCCCAATCCAAAATGTCCTTACTTTTTTTTAACTTAGGTTTGGTTTCTGGTTCTTTAATTTCTTGAACTGGAATAGAACTATCGTTACATGTTTTTTCATCTTCTTCAGGTAGGAAAGCTATATTTCCCTATTTCTATTCCATCACGTGCATTTTCATTGGTTGCTGCTTCACTAGCTATGGATTTCCGTGTGAAACTGAGTTTAAATAAGTTTTGCTTCTGTTTTGGATTTTGATTAAGGATCTTTTCTTTCTCCTGATTTTTCTTGTGTTTTTTTGCTCACTTTCGATTCTTATTTCCATCTGTAGTACTGGTCCTTCTACCAAACAAAGGGCATTCATTAGCGATGTATTCCCACTTTCTATGTGAACAAAAGTATGCATTTTAATGTAACTTTATACGTCCACCATAACTTTTATGGTATTGCGCGATATTTGAATATTTTAACATTTTTTCGTTTTGGTCCCCGCGAGGCCCCCTTTGGGGCCGAGGCCCCTAGGCAACTGCCTACTTTGCCTAATGGTTAATCCGGCACTGGGCATTTACGGCAAAGATATAAACAATAGGATTATAAATTTCGAACCAACACCTTTTTTATTTTTGTCCTCCTTCTCCGCACCAATTTTGATATCTTTAAAAGACTCATAACATATATTATTATAATAAAAACTATCGATATGACTAGTAAAAATTGCCAAAAATAGCAAAATTTCAATCAAAAATTAGGTTGGAGAAAATGTAATCTCAAAGTTCAAAATCGGTATACGTTAAAAAAATGCATTTTCTCGGCTTTCCATATAGCAATTTTCCTTATTATTTTTTTTGTTCCCAAGTAACTCGGGTAGAGCCATCTAACTAACGTATTAGTAAATGTCTTTGTTTTGTTATAATAGATTAATTTATTTATAAGAAAAAAAAATTACATATTTTTTCCAGTTGTAGACTTTTTAAACGCTTTATAGTTCATAATATATATATATATATATATATATATATATATATATATATATATATATATATATATATATATATATATAGTTCTTTATAACGTTCAATAGTTTGCGTCAAATCTTTAGACGTTAATTTGACTGCCTTTTCTTCAACGCAAATGAATGAACATTTGCAGACATATGCATTCGCGGGAACAATACACGAATAGTCAATAATTTTTTTTATCTTTATTAATTGTTTAAATAAAAAAAAACGATTTTAATGGAAAATGCTTAAATTCTCTTGTTTTTTACAATTTAAAAACTTGAAACTTTTACGGATTGTAGCTAATGATATGAACTATACATAAGTTCACTTTTTACGTTAACTGTTTACGTTATGCTTCATAAATAAACAATAAAATTTCAAATTTGGACGATCATATATTTGTTTATATAAAAATCGGCGCTTATCCGTGTCAAATTTCAATACGATACGAAATAAAACTTCAATCAAAACTCAAATTAAAAAAATTCGTGTTTTTATCGTAGTCTTAGAAAAACCACCGGTAGAGACATTTTGTGCTACAATTAACATTAGAATACGTTTAGAACTTTATTAACTTTTTTTCAATGCAAATGACTGAAAATTTGCAGACATATGCATTTACGGGAACAATACACGAATAGTCAATAAAAAATTTGTATGTTTATTAATAATTGTTTAAATAAAAAAAACTATTTTAATGGAAAATGCTTAAATTCTCTTTTTTTTACAATGAAGAAACTTGAAACTTTTACTTAAAACTATACATAATTTCACTTTTAACGTTAATTGTTTACGTTAGGCTTCATAATTAAACAATAAAGTTTCAAATTTTTTGCCGATTCCGACTACTTTTCATGTTAGTACATCATAATATGTTTTATATATGTTTTAGTAACTATGACGATATATTTTAATATTTGAAAAGTGTAAGACTAAAAAGTAAAAAATAAAAAAAATATAAAATTTTTTTTTTAAGAAACCCTTTTCTTTAGTTACGAGTGAATAAAATTAAAAATATAAAGAAATCAACCAAAAAGCAAAAAAAATTGAAAAAATCTAACACATTCGTTAAAGAAAAGCGTAAGGCGAAAACCGCTTATTCGATGAAGACGCGCCACGCTTTTCTTTGACGAATGCGTTAGATTTTTTCAATTTTTTTTATTTTTTGCTTTTTGGTTGATATTTTTTATAATATTTTTAATTTTAGTCACTCGTAACTAAAGAAAAGCGTTTCCTAAAAATGTTTTTTTCAAATTTTTTTATTTTAGGTCAACTTACTACAAGTGTACCTTTTACCGTTAAAAACACAAATATCCTCATTTGAAAGCTGTATAATTATTTAAACAAGCTTTATTTAAACAAACTAAAAATTTTTGTTATAATCAATAAATTAATTTATTATAACAAAACAAAAGCAAGTTTGACATTTAATAATGCGTTAGTTATATCGCTCTACTCGAGTTACTTGGTAACAAAAAAAGAATGAAGAAAATTGCTCCATGGGAAGCCGAGAAAATGCATTTTTTTAACGTATACCGATTTTGAACTTTGAGATCACATTTTCTTCAACCTAATTTTTGATAGGAATTTTGCTATTTTTGGCAATTTTCAATAGTAATATCGATAGTTTTTATTATAATAATATAATAATATGTTATGAGTATTTTAAAGATATAAAAATTGGTGCGGAGAAAGACGACAAAAATAAAAAAGGTGATAGTTCGAAATTTGTGATCCTGTTGTTTATATTTTTGCCGTAAATGCCGGTCAACTTTGACCGGTTGTATCTCAGGAACCACTCTTCACAATTAAACGTTTTTTCTTTTAGAAGAAGCGTCCTACCGCTTTTTTTCCAATGCCGTTTTCATGATTTAATTTTATTTAATATTTACCGAGATATTCTATTTGTTTACAAGTCAAAAAATTGTTTATAATTTTAAAATATTCCTGAGGCAGCTTAAATAGCTCAATTTTAATTCTGTGAAATGCATTAGATAGGTACAGTATCTTTTTATACAAAAATCATAGTTATTATTATGTATCGTATATATTGTGGGTATTATAGCGACCGTAAATTTTTAATTTACAATTTAATTGTTGCTAAACTGTTCATTCACTTTCCATCGGCTTCTGGAATTATAATATATACGAAGAGAGCTTTTATATTGCCAAGCTATTTAATTATTGATAAACAATTACTTATCTAAAATTTTAGTTGAAAATTAAAGATTTGTTGAAAAGACCCACATTTTCCGGGGAAAATTTTCGTCAAGGTATGTCGGGAGAAACACGTTTCGATGCAGAAGTTAATTACGGTGAATTTTTATTTGAGTGTTTTTGGTGTAAAGTGAAAATCTTTGGAGTTATAGAGCAAAAATTGAAAAAAACACGATTTTCGGGCGCCATTTTGTTTATAAAAAAAGTAGCACACTATTTGCGGTCTGTGCATACCTATATTATTAATATATTATACAATCATAAGATTCGATTCCAGCAATAAAATTGTTGGTAAATAACTTTTCCCAAAAATGGCATATTCTCCGATAATCTGGCCAGACTACTAATCTTGTGTTCCATAGTCGTTATTTCAAATTTCATGTTCTGTGTTGTGTGTTTCGATGATATGACAGTGACACTTCATCGCTTGCTAAAACTAAGTGGAAAGGGAAGACTTATTCCTTAAAAAGGGCATGAAATTCGAATAATAGCTTTACTTATCCATCAACACTTAGTCTCTTCGGTTTTGGGAAAAAAATCAACCTTTCTCCCTTCGGGAGCTCCACAATCTGTTACAGATTATGGAGATATACGATATGCCATTTATTATAAGTTTAATGACTATTTCATCAATAAAATAATATCTATAAACCAATACACTGCCAAATTTCACTCACCTCAAACATAAATGTATCAACTTCCTCCCTAATGTCGGTCCTCAATAAAGGTTCCCCATCCATTGAATAATCTAGGAGCAAGTCTAAGAAGGCCTGTTTTTTCTTTATACCAATGTTGGTATTTTCATCAACTAAAATTTCTGTCTTTTTCTTTTTTTCGGATATTTTTTTGTCGATAACACTATCGGTATAAGCATGAAGTACTTTTAAAGCTCTCTTTTCACGGTAATAGTTTAAAGTTAGAGGATACAATGAAGGGTCTAGAGGAGATAAAATTCGTTCTACAATTACGTAGCACATCGATTTGGTACTTCTTACATATGGAGAAGTTGAATCTGTTTGTGCATTTAACTTTATCCCCATAGCTGCCTCTGGAAAATAAGTTTGTGTTTAGAATATTCATAAAAGATTTTTACGTTTTATAATTGATAAAAAATGATCATAATAACTAAGCAATTTTTTCTTTTTATTTATTCTCAATAGAGAGAATCTACTTTTTTTATCTGACCAGCAAAACTTCTCAAAATAAAAGAAACCCGACAAAATTTTTCTAGTCAAAGCAGCTATGGTTTTTGATTCAAATAATTAAATAATTCCTTGGATAATCGATTATTCATAAAATAATACGAAGAAAGAAATATAAGAGTTATTACAGTATTATTTTTCTCGACACCCTCACGGTAGAAGAGAACCGGATTATATATATATATATATATATATATATATATATATATATATATATATATATATATATATATATATATATATATATATATATATTATATATATTATATTTGTAAACAAAATATGCACAAGATGGAATGCAACCATAGACATGTGTTTCTGACTTATTAGTCGTCATCAGTATGATATAGCTAAACAGGAGCAATGCAACCAATTTGTGGCTGTAATGTTAGAAGACCCTCAGGATTCGAGAGCAACAACTAACACATCCACGGAGGAAGCTACAGCTACCTGAGGCAGGGAATGCCAAACGTTTATAACGTTTTAAACAATCAAACAAGGAGAAGTTAGCGTGAGTTAATACTTCCTGGAAAAGGGCAAAACAGTCACAGGGCTTTACTGAGCCACATTATTCGACGTCAAATTTCAGAAAAAATAGCTTCAATTGGGGAAGAAAAAAGTAGTCTTCCACCATGAAAACGCACCGGCTTACACTTCCGTCGTCGCCATGGCCAAATTGGTCGAATTGGATCACGAACTGCTGTCCCATCCAGCGTATTCTCCAGATTTGGACCTATGCGACTTTTTTCTGTTTCCAAACCAAAAGAGTCACTGGCTAGGCAGAAATTTAAGTCGAGTAAGGAGTTCATCACTGCCAGAGAAGCCTACTTTGCAGACCTCAAAAAAACGTATTTATCAGATGGGTTAAGAAAGGTGGAGCATCGCCAGGTCAAGTGAATACAGGGGAAAAACAAGGAATGTCACATTTTATACATATTGAGATAAACACCAATAAAGCTTTAATTCTTATGATATCTAAAAACTACTTAGGAGGTTATTAGCAGAATTCTAGCCATTAATATTCTATGTATATTCGTAATATAAAATTAATCTATATTAACTTAATTTAATTTTGCGCCAAAAAACTGCTAACATGCCTTTTTTGTTCAGTGGCGTGCGGACAATCTTGGTTATTCACCTGGATACAAATTCTTAAAAAATTTTTATAGACTGATACTTTCTGTTTTTGTCCTGAATCGATAGGCTAGTCCATAGTACTCAGTTTTTGCTACGATATGGCGAGAAAAGCCAAAATTCATAAAAATGTGACATTCCTTGTTTTTCCCCTGTAATCTTCAAGTGTACCAAGCTGAAAGTAGACTAAGTTTAGAAATAAATCATAACTTTTTTAAAATTTTCGTTTTTCTTTTGAAGGCTAAGTACATATCGGACCGCCCTAGGATTATAAATCTATAAAATTTGTTCCAAAATTATTTAGAATGTCAGAAGCGGAAAATAGTAATTATTCTCATAATCGAATCGTATTAGCTTCTATAATAGCTGATTTGAATAATTTGAAATTAAAAGTAGTATTTTTATTGTGTTTTTTTCGATTGATATATCATCCGCAAATTCTAGGTCTTCTAACTGATTAAATAGCTTCCACCTGATGCCTGTTCAATCGTCAGTTACTTTTATCATTACCCAACCTATCATTATACCTAGCTTAATAAGCAGTAGGGTAGGGCATAGTACACAACCCTGTTTGACTCCACTTTATACGGCTATTTCCTCTGTTCTATCTATCTAACCAGCTCTAAACATCCATCCTTGGATATAGGCCCCCTCTTCCTTCTTCCATGCCTCTCTATCTTGTGCAATTTGCATCCAATTTGACCCAGTGTGTTTCTTCAGGTCATCAGACCATCGCATCTGTGGCCTTCTCCTTTTTCGTTTGTGGTTCCACGGTCTCCAATGTATAATAATCTTAGTCCATCTTTCATCCTTCTGCCGTAGGGTGTGTCCGGCTAACTTCCATTTAAGCTTTGCTACTTATGTAGAGACATCTTTCACTTTTGTTTTGTTACGGATCCATTCGTTTCTTTTCCTGTCTGATAGTTTAATGTTCAGCATTTGTCTTTCCCTGGATCTTTCTGTCGTTGCTATTTTTTCCATATTTTCTTTTGTAAACGTCCATGTCTGAGAGCCATATATTAGAACCGGGAGTATACAGTGATTGAATACTCTTGTTAAACAAAAAAAAAACAAGAGTATTTCCTCTGTTACTTCACAACAATTTTCCAGTATGTTTTTGTATCCTTCGTAGAATAGTTAAATAAAGTTTATGGTTTTTAGTGGTAGCCCATATAATCTTAAGATATTCCACATCTGTATCCTATTGACACGGCCAAAGGTCTTTTCAATGTCGATAAAACTCACATTTATATCTTTATTCTATTCATTTGTTTGTTACAAGAAAATTCTAAGGGTGCAAATGTGGTGAATGGTGGAACGTTTGGCACGGAAGCCTGCTTGGTTTCTTCTCAGTTTTTAGCTAATTCTGGCTTCAATCTTTCCAATATAATTTTGGTGAACATTTTGAATGTAACGCTTAGTAGTATCATTGCACGCCATTTGTTGCATCTACTCAAGTCTTCTTTTTTTGGGTATTTTTATTATGGTAGGGGAGCCCAAGCGCGGATTTTTGCAGTTACTCGAGCGCGTCAGATTATTACATGGGGAGAAACCTGGTACCCTGAGAATGTACCTCTACCATATTTGGCTCTTAATGCAGGCGAGTTCGTTAAGGGGGGGGGGCCGAAAAAAATCTATTATAAAAACTGGAAATCGCCAGATTAAGATAAAGTAAGTTAAGTACATGCAAAACAGTGTATATTTCAAAAATCTGACGATTTGGGCAGGCGTAAGTAAATGGGTGAGTCCCAATGATTCACAAGAACAAAGCGAATATTTCGCGAAATGAATCACAGATCGAGAAACCAAAAAATACGTGCTCAATATTTTTTAAAAATCAATCGAATGATACCAAACACAACTTCCCACGGAGAGGGGTAAGGGGAAAATTTAAATTTTTAAATACGAATCCCGCGATATTTCGCTAAATGAACATCAGATCGAAAAACTGAAAACAACACTTATTCAATATTTTTGAAAAAATTATCGAATGGCACCAAACACGATCCCCCACGGATGGTTACTTTAAAATCTTAAATGGAAGCCTCCATTTTTTTATTGAGGATTTGGATTCCTTACGTAAAGATAAGTAACTTTTATTCGAGACATTTTTCCAAATTATGGTTACAAATGGAAAGTCCCCACTAAAATGGAAAACTTTACTTAACTTTTTTTGGTTTTAGGATCTACTCTTCACAACCCAATAGGTCCCTATAACGCTCGAGTGACTGCACATTTAGAATACCATTTCCAATCCATCCTTCCACTCCTTTGTTAATTCTTCTTCAGTCCATATTATTTTGTTCAAAAGTTTAGTAACATTTTAATTTATTGCGCAGTAATCTGCTTTTATTAGGTCAATGGATATATTATTGTCGATTCTTGCAACTTTTCCATTTTTAGAAGTTTTAGTGCGTTTCGAATGTTTTCCCTTGTAGGTAATTGCTAGGTAAACAAAATTAAGAAAATAGGTTTCAAACCTTAGAACATGAGAGGTAATTTTGAAGCAAGTGCTATAGACACATTGCGCCTGTGCCAAAGAAATAAAAGATGAGTATTTGATAATGCAGGGAACGAAAGAAACAAAAATCTAGTGTAAAAATGATAGACTACTATAGATTTTTGGATAGTGGTTGAAAATCGAATACTAACAGTAGATTTGAGAATTAGTTATCAGGTTTTTCTAAAAGACCTATCATAGTTTTTATTTTATAAGATACGAACGCACTCTTCTAAGAGAAATGAGAGTTTAGAAAACCACGGACGTAGAAAGAAACAAAAGAAGTTATATTACATCCGGACGTCATTATTGAAATACCAAGCCAAAATGATGATCAGTAGACTTAGGCAAATATGCAAATTGCATATTTTGCATATAATGCATAAAAAATGCAAAAATGTCAAATATTGCATATTTTTATAAAAATGAGCATAAAGTGCATGTAATTTGAAAATTTGGTGTTAACTATATATTTTTATACTCAAACTTACAGATAGAATGTAAGTGCCAATATTTAATTTTGTTTTATAATCACTTGGTATTCAAATTCTTGGTATAGTAACTACTAAAAGACAGCGGCTTATAGTTTTGTCACGTTTTGTCATGGAATTAAGGGTTTGTGTTTGCCAGTTTATGTCTCTAGGTAAAAATTTTTATTTTGACGGTCAGTTTCACTTGGTTTTTGGTTTCACTTTTGTTGTAAAATTGGAGGCGTAAACAACGTGTATTTCTAATTGGGAATAATTATTGTGCTTTGAAAATGCCAAAAATAAGCAATGTTTCAACTTTTGGATAAAACCTTACAAAGAGCTATCTATGGATATGGATAAAGTTTATTGCTCATGTTGTGGCAAAACCGTAAGTACATACGTATTATTTTTTATTTTATTTTAAAAATTTACACGGTAGTACAAACAAAGATTTTAAAATTGGAGATTATGTGTAAGAAATGTACCGACACAAGGCTAGTTTGCAATAAATCGATGTATTTTTCTTTTTTCAAGCATTTTTAAACTCCTTGCGATAAAAAATGGGATACCTATTTAAAATTCAAATCATTCAATAGTCTACTGAAAGGTCGCCAATATTTTTTTTCTAACAATAGCATAGTTTGTTTTAATTTTGCTAAAAACAAAAACATATCATATATTGGACTTAATTAATTAATTAAGTGCTTTTAAGTTATGCTCACAGTATTTTTTCTTTAAATGTAAACAGAAAAGACCAAGAGCCTCTTGTATATATTTGGGGGTTCTTCCTTCTTGCACAGTCATTTCTTGATATTTTCAAGATTACTACACCGTTTTTTATTTGATTTAATTTAAATATTTTAAATGTTATTCAAAAACGGTTCCTTTTTAGTTTATTTATAAAATCTTAGATTTTAAAAATAGGTACAACTATAGAATATTTATATTCTTTTTTAGATTTCTTCTGAAAAAAAATTTCAAATAGATCAGCATGTCAGAACCGCGAAACATTTAGCTAAAAAAGTAAAAACCACATCCGGTGAAAAATATCAACCTTCAGTGTCCAAATGTTTTCAGTCAAGTTCCAAAAAACAAACCGAACAAGAAACTTTTAACGAAGACTTGTGTCGTGCATTAGTATCTTCTAATATACCGCTTTCAAATTTATCTAATAAAAACTTTATTTCTTAAAAAAATATTGCAAACAAAACATTCCCAGTGAACGAACTATAAAGAGAAATAATGTCAATTTGTTATACTCAGTTATCCACAACATAAAAGCCGAAATAGTTAATAATTACTTTTACATATTTTATGTGTGGACGAGACCACTGACTCGTCAGGAAGATACATTGTGCACTTATTGATTCGTGTACTTAGCGATGAAACATTTCCAAAATCGTATTTAATTTCCTGTAAGCAAGTGGAAAAAACCAACGCTCTAACAATATCACGGTTTTTACAATAAGCATTAGCAAACTTTTTTCTTTCTGCTGCTGTGCCTAATGATAAATTATTGCTTATATTTTATCTGATGCCGCACCATATATTATGGTGAAAGGAGGACAAAATTTAAAAATATTTTATCCAAACTTAATACATGTCACTTGTTTAGCGCATGGCACATGGAATAAACAGAGTTGCGGAGGAAGTAAGAAAAAATGTCCACTAGTTAACAGTTTAAAAGCGAGCGTCAAAAATATATTCCTGAAATCACCTGTAAGAATACAATGTTACAGAGATATGCTTCCTGCTGTTCCACTGCCACCGCAACCCATTTTAACACGTTGGGGAACATGGTTAGAAGCAGCTAATTTCTATGCTGATCATTTTGTTGATAAAAAAAAAATAATTAACCTTTTAACGGATGATAGTTGCCAATCTTTATTGGAAGCTAAGCAAGCCTTCCAAAATAACATCCTCCAACAGCAACTGTCATTCATAAAATCAAATTATAGTTTTGTCCAGAAAACTATAACTCAATTAGAATCCTCCAAATTATCATTGTTAGAGAGCACAGTTTTAATAAAAGAATCTGAGTCATTGTGTCAAAACGTTAAAGGTACTATTGGAAAGGAAATTTTCCAAAAATTTAAAGTGACCATCGAAAAAAATATTGGTTACCAGGTTCTTTCTGAAGTGGTTCAAGTACTAGCTGGGACATTTTCCGAAGCACTTAATTTAGAACCATCTATTATAATAAATTTGAAAAATGCCCCAGTTACATCAGTTGATGTCGAAAGAAGTTTTTATAGAAGTTTTTATTAGAAAATTTTGAACATCATTTGATAATCTATTGTTACCACAATTCAAAATAATATTTATATGTTAAAATAATTGTATATGTTAAGTATTTATAATATTGTAAGTATTTTTGTAAATAAAAAAATATTGTAATTTTTTTTATTAGATGCATATTTTCTAGATAAATATGCATATTTTGCATAAAATACTGCATACTTTTGCATAAAATACTGCATATTTATGCGCATATTTCATACTTTTTTATTTGCATATTTGCCTAAGTCTAATGATCAGGATCTTTTCTTAGAAGAAATGTATGAGGGACTAATTGTTATGTATTACCTACTAAAAATTCGCTTACAAGAATATGAATAATTTTTATTTGTGGCATACATATTATATTTCTTCATCTTTTGGTGCTTATTAGTTTCGAATATTGGCCATCATTCTGGCTATAATTATTCTGTGAATTAATGTTTTAAATATTAGTTGTTGTAGACAACCATCTTCTTAGTTCTTTAGCCATGGTATTCTTCTTCTCCCAACTCCTAGCTTTCTGAATACGTACTCTGCCTTGAAAGATTATTTTCAGTAATCTGTATTTAGTGTCATTTCTCATTATGTGTCCGAGATATTTTAACATTCTTCTTTTAATCTTATGTATCATTTCTCTTTATCTCTGCATTAGTACAGTCTCATTGGTTATCTCGTCTCAGTCCATGATATCCTTAAAATTCGCCTATATAGCGACATCTCGAAGTCTTCAAGTTTTTTCCCCATTGCTTCAGTAAATTTCTTGAATTCACCTCCGTAGTATAATATTGAGAAAATATAACATCGTAGGAGCCTTACTTTTAATCTCCAGATTCAGGTTTTGGCTATTAAAAAGTTTGGCCATATTGAATGCGCTCCTAATCTTCTCTATTCTACATTCACTTCTTGTGAGTGATCATATTGTGATACATTTTTACAGTAAATAAAATAAGAATAGATTGGAATTCAAAAAGATTTTTAGACTATATTAAAATGAAATTAAATTATTTTAAGGTGACCATTTTCCTCTTTTTCTTTAATTGATCAATGAATCTCTAAAACATTAAATATTTCAAGGAATTCCTATTTCATTATGTTAAAAAATAAATCATAGTATAATATATTTATGTACGTACCACATATAACGTCTAGCGTGTAAAGAGATACTGGTTCGCTGATTTCGACAGTCTTTTTCCCTACTTCTCGTCGAAGTTTTTGTATAAATATATCTCCAACGGTGTCGAAGACTTCAAGAAAGTTTTCTAAAATGGAAAAATGAAAAGCTGGAGTCAGCATGCGCCTTCGCTTTTTCCACTTTGCCCCTAAAATAGGATAAAGGTGAGTATAAGGAACAAAGAAGAAAGTTGTAAAAAAATTTTTTCATAGTCTAGGTTATTGAGTATCTATTATTGAGAAATCAGTTACGACATTTTGACATTGAATTAATTAACAAATTATGTTTTTGTCTTCTTATTTTTGTGTGAAAACGACGTATTTTCGCTGAATATTCTCTTGACCAATAATTGGAAACCCCAATTTTTATTGAAAAATCATCTCTAGCGATGAGGCACATTTTTGGATGAATGGATACAAATGGAATTCAACGCACCACGAACAATAATTCACTGTTTGGTGTGATGTAGGGGCGTCATTTATCCACATTTCTTTGAGAACGATAGCCAGGTCATCACCGTCAACATCGAGCACTAAAACCTACTATTCCAAATTCATTTACTCTGAAAATTATTTGTTTCTGTTTAGAAAAGTTATTCATAATTTTTAAAAATTCGACGTTTGAAGCAATTTTTGCAATAATTAAGCAATAAAGTAACAAAAATAACTTTGGAAATTTTCATTATAAAGTATTTTGGATGCTTTTGCAATAAAATTGTGTCACTTTCCATATACTTTACTGCTCTTCTCCTTCAGTATGCAGCTGTTACATACCTGTATCAAAAAGTTTTTTGAAAATATCGTTTCTTTACTGTATAAACAGTAGATAATTTACATTGGTAAATTAAAATATTATGAAAATATTTATTTTGAGTTAAGCTGATACTGCTCTAATAGAAGCAGTACGTAACGTTCATGGTTACAGAATGGGGAACAAAGAAATCAAAATATTATGTTATGCAGACGACGCCGCATTAATCGCCGAGGTATAAGACCATCTCCAAAGATTAACACATATTTTCAACACAACAGCCAAGAAATACAATATGATAATATCAGCACAAAACACCAAATGTTTGACAACATCTAAATACCCACTGCGATGTAAATTCGAAATTGATGGGAAAATCATAAAGCAGAAAGCAAAGCTTAGATATCTGGGAATACATAAATATATCCAGTTACGGAGATGTTGAAGAGCAAGTACGACAAAGCAAGTGAACAAAGCTAAAAAGCAAGTAAAGCGGCGGGATATCTTAATGACACCATCTGGAAGATCAAACGCCTAAGACAAGACACAAAAGCAAGAATCTATAAAGCAGAAATTAGACCTACAGTATATTGACATACACGGCGGAGACAAGACTTGACACATCTAAAACGAAACGACTAGAAGAAACAACAGAGATGAAAATATTTCGATGAATATCAGGTAAAAGTCTGTTGGATAGGGAGAGAAGCAAAAACATAAGAAGATTATGCAATGTAGAAGATATAAATGGATGGGTGACAAAACGGAAACAGGAGTGGAACGAACACATTAGCAGAATGGCAGAGGATAGGATAGTACGAAGTACGAATAACACGAGATAAGTCACCAAATGGACGAAGAAGTATTGGCAGAATAAGAAAAAGGTGGTGCGATAATTTAAACAATTTACGAGGCTAATATTGAAGAAGAAACATGCTTTAAGCCTACCTACAAGAAGAATGAAGAAGAAGAAGAAGAGTTATGTTCTTAAAATTCTTATCTAATACCGACGATTTCTTATCCTTGATTTTAATAATGTGTACCTTCTGTACCTTGTACAGTGTAATTAATGTGTGTACCTTGTAATGTGTATGTGTATTCTTTTTTATCTCACCAACAAAATGCATTATGCATTATCTTTTTCCCCATAAACCTGTAGCGTAGGTATCGATGGCAGTTCAATGTAGATCGAAAACTTGCATTACTCAAGAAGAAATCAAACAAGTATAATTCAAAACTATGTTTACTATGCACCTACTCCTACATGCTTATAACTAAAATATTTGCACTTTTTTAATTAGGGATACATAATTTCATTATTTTATTTTAATTATGATAACGAGTTTATTACTAATTTTCCGAAAAAATGTATTGCTTATAAAAAGTTCTGCATGGTCTAAAATCTAAGACGCAATCATAATATATAAACTTTTATTAATTTTATATCAGGCATGTTCAAAAATATGAATCTAGCTCAACAGTAAAGTATCC
Source organism: Diabrotica virgifera virgifera (assembly GCF_917563875.1). NCBI lineage: Eukaryota > Metazoa > Arthropoda > Insecta > Coleoptera > Chrysomelidae > Diabrotica > Diabrotica virgifera. Next base: position 160,758,604 of record NC_065443.1, on the reverse strand, counting down.
TTATAGTTCACATAATTTCAACTAGAATGTTGTAATTGCATCAATCACAATAACAATTTTCATCTTTATTACCACAATTTTCGATAAATATGCTTTACCCTTGAGCGAAACTCATATTTCCAATATTCATCTTTTCTGTTGGTTTAAAATTGTTTAAAAAATAAATGCTGTTTAGTATAATTAATTTTAAAAATATCTGTGAATGCATCATTTTACCATAATTAAAAATGTTTTTATTTTGTTTTTGATTACGCTTAATTTGAATCTGACGTTACACACACACGGAAAATAAAAAAAAATTAAGCTCTTATACAGTATGTCTACGTAACTTTAAACCACATGGGAAACTCTTTTATTATCAATTTTACGAAAAAATTATTCTTCATAAAATGATCTGCATGGTCTAAAATCTAAGATGGAACTATTCGATGTGAAATTTCAGGCATATTATACGAGATATTTGTCAAAAAATATGAATTTCGTTCAAGAGTAAAGTAACTTTATATTTCACTATATCGAAAATTATTATTATGAAAAGTTGTGTATAATTCAAAACTATGTTTACTATGCACCTACTCCTACATGCTTATAACTAAAATATTTGCACTTTTTTAATTAGGGATACATAATTTCATTATTTTATTTTAATTATGATAACGAGTTTATTACTAATTTTCCGAAAAAATGCATTGCTTATAAAAAGTTCTGCATGGTCTAAAATCTAAGACGCAATCATAATATATAAACTTTTATTAATTTTATATCAGGCATGTTCAAAAATATGAATCTAGCTCAACAGTAAAGTATCCTTATAGTTCACATAATTTCAACTAGAATGTTGTAATTGCATCAATCACAATAACAATTTTCATCTTTATTACCACAATTTTCGATAAATATAAAGGTGCTTTACTCTTGAGCGAAATTCATATTCTCTGATATAACTCGTATAAAATTGATAACATTTGATATCTCATAATTGCCTCTTAGATAAGTGCATTTTATGGAGAAAAACTTTTTTCGTAAAATTGATAATAAAAAAAGTCTCCAATCGGTTGCAAGCTACGCAGACAGGTGCTGTATAAAATTTTTTGTGCTTACAAAAAAATTTTTAACTACTTATTATTTTTTAAGCTTTGTTATTAAATGTATTTGAGGCAAGTTGTACAGAAAACAGTTTTGAAGACTTTTATAAACATTTTTTAAGAAGTTGTTTATTTCATTTTTAAAGTAAAATAATGTAAAAGGTGAAGTTTCCAATCCTAATAGCAACATTTATAATATTGAAAAATATTAAAAATATTACTAAAAGATTTTTAAATTGAAAACTTATTGGTCCATTTCTTAGATTATTTTGCCTTCGCATTGCAATTGAATAAAAATGGAATTTTTATTTTATTTTTATTTTATTTTTATATTAGTCTTTACTCCTTTGAGTAACTAGGTCCATTTTCCGTTGTAATTTACCAGCTGAACAGGCGGGGTCGTGAATTGTAAGTTTTTTTAATTCCCTCTTGTCTTCTTCGCTTCAGAATCCATCTGGCTTGCAATTTTTAGAAGCCATGTAGGTGTCACCAGGGAAATGGACCAATAAGTTTTCAATTTAAAAATCTTTTAGTAATGTTTTTAATATTTTTCAATATTATAAATGTTGCTATTAGGATTGAAAACTTCACCTTTCCATTGTCGTATTTTTGTATTTTTAGGGCAACTGTATTGTTGAGAAGCAAAATGTCGTTTTTAGTTATTATTTCCTTTTAACAAATATTTTTCCTGTTACTCTAGCCTAGTTAAAACAGGTAACATATAGATACAAAAATTAAATGTATACTTTCGCTCTCCTGTAAAATTTTACTATTTTGAGTTGCTACAGTCTAGAACGGGATGTGCGATATATTATCTTGTTACCTGTACTAGTTAATAATCCCTCTCCTAACCATCCTTTCATGTAATCATATTGGTCAGCTTTATCAATATATTTTGTAGAACTTAATATATGCTCCACGAATTTTTCATCTGTAGCAATCATTGCCATACTAAATGGCCCATCATAGACCTTGACTAATTTACCATAATCACGTATAAACCCTAAAAAGACGTCTAAATACTCTGAAAAAAAAAAGGAAAATTATTACATATCTATAAAAGCAGAGGTGCCTCCGTAAGTTTTAATACCGTCAAGTATAGAACAATATGTATCATGAAGACTAGACATGCTACTTTTCAAAAAAAAAAAAAAAACAAACGCGACTACGCGCGATTAAAAAAACGAAGAAGAATTTTCCGTCTTCTTCTTAGTTCAGGCGAGACAAGCTAGTCTCTGGCACTTGGTCATAAGACAAACACCAAATTAAACAGTTTTCCCATTGATATTTTGAGGAAATATTCTGGTTAAATCCTCAGTTGACCAGTGAATTCCTGCTCGCATCACTTAGCACGTTGCAATTGTATATGATATGTACATACGCCACTCCCTTCATCCATTTCATATTTTCTGATCCATATTTAATTTACCTTACCCATTTGGTATAACAGGCACGTAGCAAGGAAATGTGCTTGAGGGAGGTCCAAACACAACTCAAATTTTGGCGCTCTCTGAACTAACTAAAATAAGACTGCTCTTGTTTCGACTCACAACGAAATGATTATTTATTATTTTTGTTAGTACTACTCCTATTCTGAGTATTGGGAACTAATCTTAGTTAGAATTTTGCCGTGCTGGACAGGCGGGTAGTGAGATGCAACTTGATAGATCCTCTAGATAGATGCAACTCTTTACTTCGGCGATTGGTTGGCTTGCAAATTTTAGATGCCACGAATGGTGTAATCAGGAGATTAGTTCTGATAAAGTTTTATTTTTAATATTGTTAATATTAAAAGTAAAACTTTCGTTCGTCTTTAGCAGATGCCACCACAGCATCCATATCATCTTAATCTTCCGTTTGTGGGTAGAGGCTGACAGCCAGAATTTTAGTGGTTGAGAGAGAATCAAATATGTTCTCTCTGAAGAGACTCTAACAAGGATCGAAACTAGTTAGAGCACTTTTGGCGCTCTATGAACTAACTAAAATAAGACTGCTCTTGTTTCGATTCACAACGAAATGATTATTTATTACAACTCAAATTTTTTGTTAGATTAGACGGTAAAATTTTTCAAATTTTACCTAATTTCATTATCGTATCTTTAATATCAGTTTAGCGTCTCTGATGATGTTAGTTATCACATATAACAGGGTTAAAGTGAATATTTGCGGGTCACAATGCGAGACAGGAAGATAAAAGATGGAATGCTACAATATAAAACTGGAGGCCGTGATAGGAAGAAGAGGAAGAGAAAGAACTCAGATGCGATGAAAGGACGATATTCTATAAGCTACAGGAACTCACTGGAAAAGCGCAGCCAAAGACAGATTATATGGAAAGATTTGGGGAAAACCTATGTCCAAATCTGGATAGAAATGGGCTAAAGAAGAAGAAGATGATGATGTTAGAGTCTACTATAACGAAATATAGGATTCCATAGAAAAGAGTACATCTGGTCTTCTATTCAGTTGTCGACCCAGTAATTTTTGGTTATTTAATAAAAATATACTTACTTGGCTTTAACTCAAAATTCCAATGAACGGACCAAAGAGTCAATAAAATGAGCCTTCGTCGTTTCCCATCTTGTTTCCGGGTGAACTTTTTACTCGATTCATTGCTGAGAACGAACGTTTTACACTGGCCGTTGTGGCAGGGATCGTTGCCAAAATTGTAAGTAATTTGTAAATTTTTGGAAAAAAATCTTTATGAGAATGTTCATTACGCGGAGAATTTCAGTATTTGGTTCCAAAGATGATATTGTATTACAGTTATACCATAACATATATTCAGCTTTTATTGCTCTAAGAGAAGGGTCATGGGAGTAATAGGTAGACAAATGTTCTAGCAATTTTGCTTTTTCTGTGGAGGCAAATCCAGGTAAAAGAATTTAAAATGTTGATAGAATACTTTTCCTTGTGGTAAATCTGATTTTTAAACTGGATATATCCAAACGTACACTGAATAAAAACAAATAATCCTAGTAAAATAATAATAATAATAATAATTTCGTTTACTTTTTCAAAAATAATAATAACCATTGGGGATAAACTTGCTGCTTTGGTACCAAAGCCGAGACAGTTTTGGGGGGGGCCGGACCCCATGGACCCCCCCTTTGGCTACGTGCCTGTGGTATAAGTGTTTTCTTAAACGACAATGTCCTATTACCATTTCGGTGATTGTCTCAATCTTTTGTTTATGGGGGTTGAACAAATTTACCGAAAGTTTTTTGAAGTTATACTTCTTTAACGCGATTAGGAGGGAATGTAAATGTGCGCGAATTCATCAAAATTTTTGATGCCAGGCGGATACGTTATAGTTAGCTCTGATTGGGTGTTGCAATGACATGTCAAAAATTATCCAATATGGCGGCTTTGGTTAAAGCATGGTTAAAGAATGTGTTGTCATTTTTATTATTATGGTTATGATTGTTAAGTTGTATTTTAAAAGTTGTGAGAACAGAGACAAAAGTGAGTTTATAGTTGTACTGAATTTTTAAATAGTTTATATATATTTTAGGACTTACTAACATAGAAAAAATGTTTGTGTACTTGTACGCACGTTAGAAGTTATACTTCTATTAAAATTGTGTAGAAAATCTTACATTTTTTAAGATTTTCTACGATTCCTCTTGGGAAAAGCAAGTGCTGGGATGATCCATTTCGCCCAAAAATGATTATTGATCGAGAATTTACCATTTTTAATTATTTTAAAATTTGACAAAAATACAAAGGGTATAGCGGATAGCCCACATAAAATAATGTTTTTATTTTTTGTCAAAAAACGACGTTTTTTAGAATTTATACGATTCCTCACGAGAAAAACAATTGCGGGGACGACGCTTCAGTTCATAAAAAAATGACCTATTAACCGATATTTTCAATTTTTGGTATTATTTTAATTATTAAAATTTGTTTAACCCGGCACCTGCCACGTGGGGTGCTACCAGCACCCCATAACACATTTTTATCAAATATTTGGTATTTCAAGTTTGGTATTTATATAGCATAGATGTGTTAGTGTTTGAAGTGGTTATTTAGTGTCATTCTGAACTTGTAGCTTTAAAGTCGAATTGGGGTGTCATCATCTGGTACTTTAAGTTTTAATTTTCTTTTTGTATATTTTTACAAACAGGTCAAATTTACATTTTTTATTGAAATAACTTATTTAAATTATTAATATAGACTTTATATTCACTAAATGTTAATTTTTTTTAAATATTTTACTTGACTTCATTTATTATGGCTTGGTACTTGCTAATTTGCTTATAACATCTTTTTCATTCTATTTTTTAAATTTTATAATATATTAGTGGCTAATAAGTTAATAAAACATGTTTTTTATATTCTTGTGTTACTCAACACATTATTTTGTTTTTTAAACAAGTAGATCACAGAAAAATTTTATGGGGTGCTGTAAGTACCCCACGTGGCAGTTGGCGCCTTGCAAAGCCGCGTGGCAGGTGCCGGGTTAATATTTAAATAACAATCCAATTAAAATATTTCAAATATATTTGTTTCGTTGAAATCATAAAAATAGAAGTATAACTTCTTACGTGGGTACAAAACATACACTCTTTTTTTTATCAATATTCTTCATTATTTTTCGAGGTTGGATTTGCCTCTGAGATAAATCTCTATTTTCTCGTTTATTCCAATGCACCCCTTCTTGGCCCAATATATTTGATGTCATGTGATGCCAGGGTTAATCTGGAAATATTTTTATCATTCTTAAAAATTCTGATAACATAATGTAACCTTAACATTTTAAAAGGACTCAAGGGTATTTACCCGTAAGGTATAACGTTTGCTTTACTTATAGAGCTCCTACTTATTTTAGGTGATAACACTTATGATGGAATATTGATTCCCAAAACGTTTTGTTGTGATAGAGGTAACCATTCTTAAAGATTTTAAATATACCTTTTACAAGATAAGGTTTTTATGGTTTTTTTTTATTTATGGTATACAACCAGTTACAGGAATTTTTCCTTGTGACATTAAAAAAAAACAATGTTTTATAATAAAAAGTGCTAAAAATTCTTATGGGGAGCTGATAAAAGAAGGTTTGAGCTTGAATCTAGATACTTCGGCATTTCAATAATCATTTTTTTGAAATGTCAAACTAACGTCAGAACGTGTATGTATCGATCTGTAAATTGGTGCCGAAATTTGTAATTATTACTGTAAATACTAGTAATCAAAATTAGTTTTCGCTCAAATAGTGACTAATAACAATTGTGTTACGTGTTAATCATCAAGAACGGGCTGTAACTTCGGTCAGTAAGAGACGTTTTACCTAATAATCTTCCAACTTAAACAGATTCAGTGTCAAACTGTCAATAGTTTTTCACTGTTGCTATCCCGTCCCAACGAACGCCAACGGTTAGGCAACCAGTATTGCAGTGATGTATCCAAGGTTATCACTTATTTCCAGACATCCAAAGCGTTAATATAAACAAATTCAAGTTACTTTTTACTACATACGTAACAATTTAAATCAATGTTCCCCCACTGTTAGCAACACCATGTCTGGATCCAATTCTTCCAGTAATCGTACTAGTTCATATGCAACTGCTACTATGACTAAACAACGTCCGAAGTATCCCAAGAAGACCGAAGCAATTTTATAATTAGTTGTACGTCTCTATAGTATCCAATGATTGTATATCCAATTTTTTTTCTTCATAATATTTACCCTAATGTTATTTAAAATTTAGAAATTAACTGTTATAATATTTAGTTTTAAGTCCTTATAGACCAGGGCCCATCTGTAAAAATATTAGTACATTTGGACGTTGAGAGGTGACTCAAATTTTTTTGAAGAAATTGCTTGAAAATAAATCAAATAATAATATTTGAGTTATCCTCCCTCTCAAAAAGGTCCGGACCATTGTTTAAATAATCAAAATGTCAAAAAATTAAGGAAAAATTCGATTTTTTTCTTCGTTTTTTGATTATAACTTTAAAAGTATTCATTTTCGAGAAAAGTTGTACTAACAGAAAAGTTGCGCAATTAAATTTCCTACAACATAGAAATGGTTAAAAGTTAATAAAATAGTCACCCTTGTTGCAAAATAGCAATAATTGCGAAAAAACCATACAAAAACAAGTATTCGCATTTTACGTTTTTCAACCATTTATGCTACACTTAGGACCTTCATATTTTCACCCAGAAAAACTTTATGATACAGTAAAACAATACCGTAAATTTCATTAAGATTGGTTCCACAGCTTTCGCAAAAAAAATTCATTTTTTCAAAATATTACAGGACTGAAAATAAAGGAGATAGCAAGTTGAATTTTTTTTGCATATAGAACTGTATTGTACTTTTCATTTGAAATTTTGCAAAATTAAAATCGATTAACACCACCGCGTCAGGATTTTTTTTAAATAAATATTAATTATTGGTGCTACGCGCAGGGCAGCGGATAGTTTGCTCTGATTGGGCATTCCAATCACCTTTGATAATGATTGATACATTTTAATTTTTATTACAAATATATATAAATAAATACATTTGTTTATTGCAAAATAAAAACACATACTCTATCCTTTAAAATAACACTTTTATTAGCAAAAATTTTCTTTGTCCATATATTTTAACTTAGAGAATAAAAGTTTATTATTTTTAAACATATGCAATTGTTTAAACAATATTTCATAAACAATAATAAAATTAGTTTGGTTTTTGTGGAATTAAAATATTAAAATACAACAAAATATAGAGTAAGAAAATAATATAGTAAATAAAGATTGAAAGAAATTTTGGTGGAAATCAACTTGTGTGAATCCAACACCGCTGTCCTGCGCGTAGCACCAAAAATTAATGTTTATTTAAAAAATTTCCTGACGCCGTGGTAATTAATGGATTTTAATTTTGCAAATTGCAAATGAAAGGTACCGTTCACTTCTATAAGCAAAAAAAATTCAACTTGCTACCTGCTTTATTTTCAGTCCTGTAACATTTTGAAAAAATGAATTTTTTTTGCGAAAGCTGGATTGCAAAATTTATTTGGGAAAATCTGTTGAACCGATCTTAATTAAATTTACAGTATTGTTTTAATATATCATAAAGTTTTTCTGGCTGAAATATGAAGGTCCTAAGTGTGGCATAAATGGTTGAAAAACGTAAAATGCGAATACTTGTTTTTGTATGTTTTTTTGCAATTAATTGCTATTTTGCAACTAGGGTGACTATTTTTTAAATTTTTAACCAATTCTATATTGTAGGAAATTTAATTACGCAACTTTTATGTTAGTACAACTTTTCTCGGAAATGAATACTTATAAAGTTATAATCAAAAAACGAAGAAAAAAATCGAATTTTTCCTTCATTTTTTGACATTTTGATTATTTAAACAATGTTCCGGACCTTTGTGAGAGGGAGGATAGCTCAAATATTATTATTTGATTTATTTCCAAGCAATTTCTGCAAAAAAATTTGAGTCACCTCTCAACGTCCATCTCAAAGCAGATGCGCCCTGGACTATTATTGTAGATAATTATTGTATAACCAATATTGTTTGTGTCAATGGCCATTGCTGCCGAGACACATAAATTTAAATAAAAAAAAATAATCATTTTTTTTCTTGTGTTTTTGAACCTTAAAAGTTTTTTTTCCAGTTTTAATTTGTTTATAACTAGGAAGCGATTAACTACAGGAACATTACAAAAGGTTTTTACAAAATTTTTCTTTCTAATGATCCAAAAAACTTATAATAATGTCTACCGGGCCTAAAAAATTAATTTAAACAGGAATAACTCCGAAATTATGGCATTTACATAGGTATAGGGTATATTACATGAAAAATAATCCGTATTTCTTAAGGACTTCAAAACGCAAAAAATATACAGGGTATTCCATTTAAAATAAGAAAATTCATTAGATTTCTAGAGCACCGGAAGACTTGACAACAATGTAATTACCACTATAATATCGGCCACATTAGAAGAACCTTACCCATCCAAAATCTATAGAAATCGTTCTAGCGATTTCCGAGAAATTACCGTGTTTCCAGACTTTTTAGCTACCCTGCATAGTGCAAGGTGCAAAGTTTGCGTAGTATTTTGAGTCACGATATGTTCTGTTTATTGCGACTAAGTTTATAAATTTCTGGGTTGCGACGAATTTCATCTGAAGGGACCTTTCAGTGGTCTTACATAGTAGATATTCGTTGATGATCGGCATGTTTAATGCTCAATGCAGTCTTTTACCTCCTCGGAATAGTGTCGTAGAAATTCAAGGTGTCGATGTCGCCTGTAATAAGAGTAACGAAAGTTCTCCACATCTTCTCTCTTTAAGTCCAGAACTAGAATATCCAAAGCGATGTCTTTAAAAATGTCATTTATTTGTTTAGGACAAGCAGTTTAGGTGATTTTGTTGGGAACTTATTATTTTTTACAAGGCCACAAGTTTTTTTTAAAAACTTAGATTCTAAGATTCTCTGAAATCAAAAGTGGATTTAGTGAAGCTGAATCTTCCGATTCTTCTGAAACTCGGCTATCACTATGGTGTAGGGTAGACATAGGGGCTGATGAAATGAATACGCTTTAAATGGTCTAAATATCGTAATTAATTTACCAGCTTTATTGGAAATATTCCTCAATAAAATTTATCATTTTTATTCCCAATATAAATTGTAAATAAATTGTATTAAGTTGTTACAAGCAAATAGCTTCAAAATAATATTAAAAGCTGTAGTAATTTAAAAAATAAAAATTTAGATTCGAAATTTCAAAAAAAAATCCTAGAAAATAAATAGAGTACAATCCGAGTGACACAATAGACTATTATGAAAAGTTATTACTGTAACAAATAGGAATAGGGAGGAAGAAGAGTTCGAGTAGGATGAATACTATTTCTTAAATAGAAAGGGGTCTGGAGAAAAATTAGGGGATATTTATAAAAGCTACTTGCTACGGCAGCTCATGGTTGTGTGGTGGCGGGTCATAGGTTCGTTTAAGGAACTAGGGAGTATCAACTTCTATTACCAAATTAAATAAGGGTACTTACACAGATATCCTAGGGTGTTTACATATAAATGATCCTGGATATATTTTGTTTTAGGGCGCCTTACCAGGAGTTTCTTTTATACAATCCAATATTTTCTTAATATGTATACTCTAAAATACTTTTAAATGTGTGGTTAAAATTTTGCTAATAGGTAGTTATAAATAAGCAGGACACATACAGTTACATATTTATTGGAAACTTTTCCTGTCAAACAACAAAACAAACATTAGATTTTATAGGTTACATTGGCGATATTTACCTGTGACTAAAATATACCTACTTTCTATAAAATAGATATGGTGCACCAAAAAATAAACAAATTTATTGTTTTATTGACTTGATATCTGACACACTTAAGACATAATACATGACATTTATATTATTAAAAAGGAAAAAATGTTTATTTTTACTAAAACTTAAAAATAACAACTGTCAGTTACGTCACTTGTCAAATATCATTCCAAAAATATTTATATGTCTCAATTAATTTTTATATGGTTAAATCACAATTTTGATTTAACAATCATTTTTATAATGATGGAAGCAAATATCTTTCTGACCCAATCAAAAGTTCATTTATTATATTTTTATATTTTAAATTCAAAAAAAAAATTATATTCATCAAAAAAATTACTTTAATCCTTGAATCCAAATTTTATAATTAAAATAGTCACTATACCTTAAACTTTGAAAATATTCATCTGTCACAACATTACTTCACCATAGGAAAGTTTTGACAGATCACTCTTACGTCACTCGACGGATGATTGGAAATTTCCCACTGCTATGGTAATATGTAGTTATTATACCATAACAAACAGGAACATGCTAATTTACCTCTAGTTTTCTAATCCAGGAAACTTAGATTTAATCCATTACCATGTAACCATAACCAATATTATTATAACCAGCTATAAAGATTTTATAACAGCTCACGGGCTTCACAAAGGACTAGATACGCCATACCATAAGTTTACAAAAGCGTATAATCCAATAATCCACTAATCAACAGAACTGCTACACTATCAAATGATCAAACCATTAAATATCTTCACCAAAAGAACTTTAATAGATCCCAAATTTAACTTGGAAATTCTTTTGTGGAACAAAAAATTGCCGGTTAGAATCTAACTTTTTGACATGTTTATCGGTCAAAAACTATTTTGAGACTCCCGTTCTTTGCGATTCTGTCTAAATATTCCTACCCATGTCGTACCAACTTCGTATTTTCGTTCGTCGTAGCCAATCACGACTAACGATTTTTACGCGACATTTGAACAGGCCAATGACTGCTTTAATATTCTATCACACTAGAATATTCTAATGACAAAAACGTAATTTTCGCTACAAGAAGAACGCATGGCAAATTATCTCGATTTCCAAAACACGCATTTCTTCTTAGAATGTAACGGCTTATTTAATATTGTGAAACAGTTCAGGGCCGGTTTAGAAATTTTTATTCGACTTGAATTTCTACAAAGGACTGACAAAAATATTTGGATTTACTTAGAAAGGGACTGTAAAAACTATATAAATTAATATATTTATATCTCCGCTGGTTTTATAAATGTTACAACAGCCTCCTCCGAAAAGAGAAAACTCGGATAGAATATTCAGTTTTCGATAAACTAAACAAGAAATCAACCATGATTCCTTGAGTGAGGCAAAACAATCACATCAAAAAAAATTATTATTATTTTTTTTTAGATGATGGCAAGTGGGGATTAAATTAAACAAACAACAAACGTTAGGGATTGGGCTAGCGTACCATCGATCGCCAGACTCTTTAAAGTCGAGTAGACTAACATGTTCAGTGACTCTAAAATGAACTGTAGGTGACAAGAGTTTCTGTGTCTTGGGGAAGAAATAAATCTTATGTCCTGTGTGGACCTCGCTGACATTCACAACAGTAACACAAGTGATATATATATTATATAATATATCATATAATATATATCATATACCAGAGCAGACACAGCCTCATCACCTCGTTGCCTAACCGGGAGTAGTTTCAAAAACTAAAAAAACTCATTTGAGCTCTAGGCTCAGCAGATAGGCATCTGCTTTATTCGAGCTCTAAGCTCAGCAGATAGGCATCTGCTTTAACTCCACTAAACGCCTAGCGAGTTTCAGGGAATTTTTATCGGCAACGGTTCAGCAAAAGTGAGGATTTAGGATCTCCATTCTAAATACCCCAATGAGACAGAATGTACTCATTTGTCTCAAGTCGAGATCGGTAACTTTACGTTAAACAACGTCTCACAGGGAATATACTCACTTCAACAACTAGACCAAAATAAAATAAGACTAACAAAAGGGGTATACAACAACAACAAGGACTAAAAACGACATACCAAAATCAAAGAGGATGTCAATTTCTTATCAAGACTAAGGAAAATAAAAAAAATTAAGGGGAACAGAGAATAGGGGATCAGGACTAAGGGGATGACATATTATCTTCATCAGATACAAAAGGTTTTAAGTCTTTAATATGCCATTTACCAAGATTAGAACCGTTTAAATCAGAGAGACGGTACACTACTGGTGACAACTTTTCACGGACTGTAGCTTCAATGTACCTCGGTGCTAGTTTAGACATAAACTTGTTAGCTGCATTAGACAGGACTTTATTCCTTTTCCATACTTTATCTCCTACTTGGAATTGGACTTCTCTTCTTCGTAAGTTGTAACTTCTAGCGTTACGTTCATATCCTTTTCGAAGATTAGCCCTGACCTTTTCGAAGACTTGACTTAATCCTTTTACTTCTGAAGCGTACATATCACGGTTACCAGGAATAATTTCTAGATCTTGGTTCCATTGATCTTTTTGATCAATACCATAGTAATTTCCACTCAGGGGAACATGACGGCCATAATTAAGGAAAGCTGGGGTATATCCAGTTACTTCATGCTTTGCGGTGTTAATAGCTTGTCTGATTTTTGCTAAATTCTTGTCCCAGTCTACGTGTTTTTTTTTACATACATACGGATTGCTGTTCCAATAGTTTTATTATTCCTTTTCACAAAATTACATTATGGTGCATACACGGGGCTAAACCATACTTTCTGAACATTATACCTACTACAGAGAATAATTAGAAGAGGGTTGTTCAGATTTGAGGCATTATCACAAATCACATACTGGGGAACACCAAAAATCAGGAAGACATTATCTTCCAAAAATTCTACTATACTCTTAGCTGTAGCCTTCCTCAAAGGATGGACTAAGGTATATTTACTAAACCAATCAGCAACCACTAACAACCACGTATAACCTTTTTTAGAACGAACAAAGGGACCTATCAGATCAATGGCAACTATCTGCCAGGGGAATTGAGCTTCTCTTTGCTTACCCATTTTACCTAATGGAGCATGATTTGGTGTTTTCTGAGCACCACACACTCTACATGATCTGACAAACTTAAGCACATCACAACGCATTTTGGGCCAATAGTACCTTTCTTGAATACGGGACAAAGTTTTATAGAATCCAAAATGAGCACATGTAGGTGGCTCATGACAAGACTGAATAACTTCTAGGCTTTGGGGTTTGGGTACTAAAATTTTCCATTTAACATCATTAGTCTTGAAAGAATTTGGGGATGGGGCATACTTATAGATAAAATCATTTTCCACTTTCCATTGTGGAAAATTATCAGGGGAACGGAGTATCTTCGATCTTAAATCATAGAACCAAGGGTCTATTCTATCAATATCTATTTCTAGATAATTAATATTTTGGGTATCATTGGTATGGGCTCGGGATAAAGCATCAGGGACTAAATGGGATGTTCCTTTTCTATGAATTAAATCGAAAGTATGTTGTCTTAGGCGCATAGCCCACCTGGCTAATTTGCCTGTAGGATTGGACAGTTTATTGAACCAGAGAAGTGAATGGTGGTCTGTAATAACCGAAAACTTAACTCCTTCAATATAACCTCGAAATTTCTCGATAGCGAAGATCACTGCGAGAGGATTGGGTCTCTCATTTCTCTGTCTGGAATTGGTATTGGATTTCTTAAAAGGACGATCTTGCTTTTCTGATTTGTCTCTTTTGGGGTTTTCAGGCTTGTCTTGTTTATCAAGTACCTGAAGATTCTCTTGGGGTTTCTCTGTATCTTCTAATGAGATACCAGCAAGACCTTTTGTAGTTTGAAGCAGAGGCAAAACATTTTGCTCCAAACGTTTAACAGTAGAGACTAAAATTTCTACAGTGGGAAAATCTTGAAGGGCTATGAGTGGAATATAATCCACTAAAATATTTTTTCTGAAGATTTTAACTCGTTGGGCTTCAGATGGGTACTCTTCCAAACGTCTAAAGAGATTCTCCATGATTGAGGAATAAATAGTGATCGACTCAGACTTTTTTTGTTTTCGACTTTTAATATCGTCAAAGAGATGATCATTATAATCTGGGGGTAGAAAAGCAGTTTTGAGTAAGGTTACCAACTCATTCCAACTGTTAACTGTATTTCTAAACACTTCTATACCAAATAGCAGCGTTTCCGTCAAATAAGTCAAAAGCTGATCTAAACAGGACATCATGAGAAATATTTCTGGACCTAGCAGAATCTCTTATTTTTTTTTAAATGTGGGAAGGGCTTTACTCTCACCATTAAATTTGATATTTAAATCAGAAACTCTAACAGGAGTTGAAACTTGTATAATAGGGGCTGAAACTGAACTAATAGGGGCAACAGGGACTGAAGTTGTATCACTAGTCAATGGGATGGACATATTATCGGATGTCTCTTCCTTTTCCAAGACATTTCCTGTCAACATCAATAAATCCATTTTATAGTTTTCAATAACTTCTTTTACTTTTTCACCTACATTGTCAGGGAAATTTTCTAATCTGAAATCCAGATGAGTTGACCTTGTTTTGAAACGAGCAAATTCAGCTTTTGTTGACTGTGCATCCATCGTTTTTGCAATATTTTGCAAATCTTTGAGTATTACCTGAATTACAGGTAACTCTTTATCAGGATCGACTACATTTTTAGTAAAATCGATGGCAGATGAGGTAGTCTCTTTACTTAACTGACCTCTCAATAACTTACGTTTTTCCTCAACGTTTTTATTTTGTACCTTAAAACCTCTTATGAACAGTTCATAAGATAACTCTTCTGTTTTCAGATCATTTACCTGGGTAGACTTCATTTTTAAAACTGGGGTGAAAGTAACACGCAAGGGAAAGACAGAAAGGAATAGTAGAAAATATGACTTTCAACAAAGGACCGTTTCTATTTATCAAACGAAAGCAAACGTCACCTATCCAACGCGACCGGATCCCAAATCACCAACCTTGTCACAGCTTCTGCTCTTGGCCTACAATCATTCAGTAAATAAAAGAGGAGTCAATGAACTATTTGTCAAAAATTCACACTCACGTACTAACAGGGAACAACAGACTCAAAATTTTTAGACACAACAGGGATATTCAAACACAAACAATATTGAAACTTGCTTCTCGAATGAGCTTACACAGGAAACACCAACAATGGTTCTTGTTCCGATAATTAATGGAAGCGTTCCCAGACAACTAAGCACGCTTCCTCTATCACGAGTATTACACTTGTGATCTATTCTGGTACAGGAAGGGAAAGACAAATAATAATCGGACTGACTAACTCCTTTACTTTACGGGTAGGCTCCGACTAATTCACAGATAGACTCCAAATAATTTACATGTAGGCTCCAACTAACCTTTGGTATCCTTTATGACACTGACAAAGCTCGATTAGTTGAGAAAAAAATAATGGGACTAAAAGCTCAAACGGAAACTACCAGACTATACACATATACTCAAACGACGAACAAAAAATCACAAAATCAAGTTACTCTGTAAAAAATTGTCAATCAATTATGAATAAATGCACAAATATAACAATAATGTTATACTTTTTAAATAGTTTCAATATTAAAATGTTCAACACTACTTATATAGACTACCTGTCTATATTATACTCATCAATATTTTAAAAAAATTTAAATAATGCTTTCACCATGGGTACTGTATCAACATCTACCATAAATACATACATAAAAATAATGTTGACACACTACAATAAGTACATATTTACACCTATTAAAAAATTTATACCACTTTGTAACTTTAAAAAAAATGTAAGGGCTCTTTCTAGGTTACTGACATAAGTTTTTGGGCTAAACTACGTTAGGATACTGATGTGATAGTATAATTGGTCTCAAATCTGGGACAAAAAAATAATTTAAGTTGAAAAACAGTTGGGGCTAGCTAAAAAAAGTAAACTGTTTGGGAACAACTTAATGATAGGACTGGGGATGAAAAGAGACAGATTTGTAGCTTGATACGTTGGGTGCTATTTGTAGCCCCACGTTGGGCGGCATTTGTAACAAATAGAAATAGGGAGGAAGAAGAGTTCGAGTAGGATGAATACTATTTCTTAAATAGAAAGGGGTCTGGAGAAAAATTAGGGGATATTTCTAAAAGCTACTTGCTACGGCAGCTCATGGTTGTGCGGTGGCGGGTCATAGGTTCGTTTAAGGAACTAGGGAGTATCAACTTATATTACCAAATTAAATAAGGGTACTTACACAGATATCCTAGGGTGTTTACGTAGAAATGATCCTGGATATATTTTGTTTGAGGGCGCCTTACCAGGAGTTTATTTTATACAATCCAATATTTTCTTAATATGTATACTCTAAAATACTTTTAAATGTGTGGTTAAAATTTTGCTAATAGGTAGTTTTAAATAAACAGGACACATATAGTTACATATTTATTGAAAAATTTTCCTGTCAAACAACAAAACAAACATTAGATTTTATAGGTTACATTGGCGATATTTACCTGTGACTAAAATATATCTACTTTCTATAAAATAGATATGGTGCACCAAAAAATAAGCAAATTTATTGTTTTATTGACTTGATATCTGACACACTTAAGACATAATAATATGACATTTATATTATTAAAAAGGAAAAAATGTTTATTTTTACTGAAACTTGAAAATAACAACTGTCAGTTACGTCACTTGTCAAATATCATTCCAAAAATATTTATGTCTCAATTAATTTTTATATGGTTAAATCACAATTTTGATTTAACAATCATTTTTATAATGATGGAAGCAAATATCTTTCTGACCCAATCAAAAGTTCATTTATTATATTTTTATATTTTAAATTCAAAAAAAAATATTTATATTCATCAAAAAAATTACTTTAATCTTTGAATCCAAATTTTATAATTAAAATAGTCACTATACCTTAAACTTTGAAAATATTCATCTGTCACAACATTACTTCACCATATGAAAGTTTTGACAGATCACTCTTACGTCACTCGACGGGTGATTGGAAATTTCCACTGCTATGGTAATATGGAGTTATTATACCATATCAAACAGGAACATGCTAATTTACCTCTAGTTTTCTAATCCAGGAAACTTAGATTTAATCCATTACCATGTAACTATAACCAATACTATTATAACCAGCTATAAAAATTTCATAACAGCTCACCGGCTTCACAAAGGACTAGATACGCCATACCATAAGTTTACAGAAGCGTATAATCCAATAATTCGATAATCAACAGAACTGCTACACTATCAAATGATCAAACCATTGAATATCTTCACCAAAAGAACTTTAATAGATCCCAAATTTATCTTGGAAATTTTTTTGTGAAACAAAAAATTGCCGGTTAGAATCTAACTTTTTGACATGTTTATCGGTCAAAAACTATTTTGAGACTCCCGTTCTTTGTGATTCTTTCTAAATATTCCCACCCATGTCGTACCAACTTCGTATTTTCGTTCGTCGTAGCCAATCACGACTAACGATTTTTACGCGACATTTGAACAGGCCAATGACTGCTTTAATATTCTATCACACTAGAATTTGTAATGACAAAAACGTAATTTTCGCTACAAGAAGAACGCATGGCAAATTATCTCGATTTCCAAAACACGCATTTCTTCTTAGAATGTAACGGCTTATTTAATATTGTGAAACAGTTCAGGGGCGGTTTAGAAATTTTTATTCGACTTGAATTTCTACAAAGAACTGACAAAAATATTTGGATTTACTTAGAAAGGGATTGTAAAAACTATATAAATTAATATATTTATATTTCCGCTGGTTTTATAAATGTTATATTACACCAGAGAGCTAAAAACTGAATAGACACATTAATCAAACTGCTGTAGGGACAATTTTTTTAGCATTTATTTAATATTACATAATAATATTAATAACTTACTGTGCGTTGGTATAAAAGCAAATTCCAATAAATTTCCAAAAAATATATTCGGCTTGGGACCTGGAATATTTCGCATGTATTTTGTGTTTCTACGTGATTGCTGATAAAAGTAAAACGCAGTAAATAAAACAACAATGATTCCAAATCCAATCATTGTTTACAGTAATCTAAAAAGGATTTTCCATAGTAAAAAAATTGAAAAAAAAATATGTATAATTAATATGTAGGTATAAAAAATATCATGAAATAATCTGCGATTGCATTTCACTTCATTTCTAATACCATACCATAGGTACCCTATACGTATTTTGTCTTCATATCAAAGACTCGTCAGGAGCACGTGAATGAGTGTTCAGAGTGCAATGAAATGCAGCACGCCTAGGTCGCTTAATAAACTAAACCGACTTCAGTGCGCTAGGTACGACATCTTTAGGAAATAAATGAAAGGACTTCTCTCGTATAGAAAGAAATGTGTACCTGCAGTAGCGAACGGCGAACGTGAATTGTGAATTTCAAAGCTTTCATAAAAGCAATGAAAATGATATAAGGAACCATTTTGTCCCACAAATACAAAACGACGTTATTTGCCACGCATTCGTCAAGTACGGAGAAACCGTAATATGAAAGAGTCGGCGATTGCATTTCACCTGATTCTGAACACCATCGGTACCCTACAAGTGTATCATTGCTTTTATAAAAACTTTGAAATTCACAATTCACCTTCGCCGTTCGCTACTGGAGGAATTTCTTTCTATACGAGAGAAGTCCTTTCATTTATTTCATAAAGATGTCGTACCTAGCGTACTCAAGTCGGTTTAGTTTATTAAACGACTTAGGTGTGTCGCATTTCATTGCTCTCTGAACACTCATCTAGATGCTCCTGACGACTCTTTGATATGAAGACCAAACACGTGTAGGGTATCGATGGTGAAGTGAAATTCAATCGCCGATTCTTTCATATTACGGTTTCTCCGTACCTGACGAATGCGTGGCAGATAACGTCGTTTTGTAGAGGTATTTGTGGGAAAAAATGGTTTTTACATCGTGTTCATTGCTTTTATGAAAGCTTTGAAATTCGCAATTCACGTTCGCCGTCGACTACTGGAGGGATTTCTTTCTATACGAGAGAAGTCCTGTCATTTATTTCAAATAATATTATGTATACAGAGTGAGTCTGTAATTTGGAATAAATTCAATATCTCAAATACCAATCGTTTTTTTTTTGAAAAATGCTCAGACCCATCGATTAGTATTTCAAATTGTCCTGTTTGACATACAATAATAATGTATACAGGGTGTCCCAATTTAGAGATATGACGTTATCGTTGATTTTATTAAATGGCAACACTGTCATTTTGATAGCTATTTTGATAGGGTGTCTAAAGTTATTCATAACTGCAAAATATAAAATTTTTATTCTCTACCATTTACAAGATAATAAAAAACAACAAAGTTATGTCTGCAATTTGGAATAAATTCAATAATTCAAATACTACCTTATTATTGTTTTTTTGAAAAATGCTCAGACCCTTCAATTAGTATTTCAAATTGTCGTTTCATATGACGTCATCGTTGAGTTTCTTAAACGGCAATACTATCATTTTGACAGCTATTTTGGTAGGGTGTGTAAAGTTATACATAACTGCAAAATTTCAAATTTTTATTCCCTACCATTTACAAGATAATAAAAAATAATAAAGTTATGAAAAACAAGTAATCAAATAATAATTGAATTTAATTATTTCAATTAAGCAACAAATGCTCATAATGTTGCCCTCAATGATTGCCAAAATAGTCAATGGGCAGCATTATGAGCATTTGCTTAATTGAAATAATTAAATTCAATTATTATTTGATTACTTGTTTTTCATAACTTTGTTATTTTTTAATACCTTGTAAATGGTAGGGAATAAAAATTTGAAATTTTGCAGTTGTGTATAACTTTACACACCCTATCAAAATAGCTATCAAAATGACAGTGTTACCATTTAAGAGAATCAACGATGACGTCATATCTCTAAATTATTACACCCTGTATACATTATTATTGTATGTCAACAATGACAATTTAAAATGCCAACCAACGGGTCTGAGCATTTTTCAGAAAAACAATTGGTATTTGTATTACTGAATTTATTCCAAATTACAGACATAACTTTTGTTATTTTTTATTATCTTGTAAATGGTAGAGAATAAAAATTTTATATTTTGCAGTTATGTATAACTTTACACACCCTATCAAAATAGCTGTCAAAATGACAGTGTTGTAATTTAAGAAAATCAAGGATGACGTCATATCTCTAAATTGGGACACCCTGTATATATTATTATTGTATGCCAAAAAGGACAATTTGAAATACTAATCGACGGGTCTGAGCAATTTTCAAAAAACAATTAGTATTTGAGATATTGAATTTATTTCAAATTAGAGACTCACTCTGTATAGCTGTATATGGAATAATAATGTTGTTATGATAGTTCCGTAGATTGATCCTACATAGAAAAAGTCCCTCGACGCGAAAGAAGAAGTAGTCTCGTACGAGAATGTTCTGGATGTCATGGAATAACCCAGAAATGTCTGGTGACATCTAGAACGTCAGGAATCTATATAAACATATGTGTTTGACAGTTTATAGTTCAGTTGTAATTGAGATTTTGAAGTTTGCAGTTTGTAAGTATTGTAATTTATGTTCGAGTTCAATAAAGGTATTTACAAGAAGTGTAACATTGGCGACAGCAGTGGGTGCAAGAAGTATTTAATTATTTTTGAATGGTTAAGAGCACACAGTAGCGATCAACAGGTAGCAACAAACGCGGTCCAAGATTGCGAAAGTTCTGCGAACTTTCAAAAGTGAGGCAACAGTGCGTCGGTAATTCGACACTGACAGTGACGTTTATACTATCAAAAACAATTATTTGTATACACGTAAGCGCGAAATGTTGCCAAGTTAGTGACGTTCAATTTCTTGTTATAAAAAAATCGATTTTTAGTCGTTCCAATGTGACACAAAATCTAGGCACGTGATAGAAAAGTTTATTTGAAGAAAGTGTATTTTTTTGTCTTTCTTAATGGCGGTACATTTGTACGCCTTTTTTCAATATTTTATTTAGTTATAGATTAATTTCCACATCCTAACATATTTCTGAAATTGGGCTCTGTACCGCCATTCTTTATTATATTACGAATATGTGTGTAAAATATCGCGACAAAATATTCAAAATTAGAGCCAAAGTCTTGGAACGCGTTTTTTGCTACCTGTTGATCGCTACTATTTGCTCTTAATACGAGATCTACAGAATTTAGTAAGGAAATGGATACGTCAAGACCCCCCGCATGGTTTATAAAAATGAAAGATGAAGAAAAGCGTAGGCAAGAAGAGAAAGAGAAAAAGGAGCAGCGTAGGAAGGTGAAGGAAAAGCGTAGGCAAGAAGTCGAAGAGATGCGTAGGCAAGAAGAGGAACAGAAGGAGGAGAGGCGTAGACAAGCAGAGGTAGAATTTATGAATAGTTTGTCCCAAATTCACGAAAATTTTCAGTTAGAGGTAAGTCGAATTACTAATAAAATAGATATATTAGAAGAAAAACAAAACTCTTTAGATAATCAAATAGAACAACAAAATTATTTAGACAACAAAATAGAGCAACAACAAAACTACTTAGACAGTAAAATAGACCAACAACAGAAAAATCTAGAAAATAAAATATAACAGCAACAAAACGATTTGAAATATAGTTTGAAATAGTAAATAGTCTAGTTACCAAACAAAATTAATACTTAAGCTTCTTTATCGAATATTGTTTCAGTTACTAATGTCGAATCCGAACAAAAAGCCCTTTCATCTTCCATCGTTGATCCAGGCACAATTAGAAGTAGCAAAATTTTAAAACCACCCACGTTCGATGACTAAACAGAGTGGGAAACTTATCGTTTTCAATTCGAAGCTGCAGCTAGAGCAAATGGCTGGAATGAAAACGAAATGGCAGCTTCCTTGGTGGTGTCGCTTCAAAGACAAGCAGCGACTCTTTTGCAATTTCTTTCCCAGGGTGCACCCAGTTATACCTCTCTCGAACAAGCTTTAGAGACAAGATATGGCCAGCAACATCTAAAACAGGTTTTCCAAAGTCAACTGAAAGTTCGATATTAAAAACATAACGAAAGCCTGCAAGAACTTGAGGCCGATATTAAAAGACTATTGCATAGAGATTTTCTGGAACAAATCGGTATACAGGCATTTATAGATGGACTACATGATATCGAAATGCAATAGGCTCTTCGATTACAACACCACAACACACTAAATGGAGCACTAATCTCAGCTGAGGAGTTTGAAGCGGCGAAAGGTATTTCCAGATCTCTTCCACAATTAAAAGAAATAAGATTTACAGAAAATAAGCAAGTCACTACCACAGATAACGAACAACTAGTTTTATTCCAGATATTAAGCTTACTGCCAAATATGCAACAACAATCTCAAAATCAGAACAGAAGATGTTTTAATTGTGGAACAATGGGAAATTTGCAAAATAATTGCAGAAATAAATTCCAGGCGACGAAAGAAGAATCAAATAATGAGATTAGAAAGTCGCCTAGTTCAACATCCGTAAGCCTGTCACAAAATTCCACTAGAAAAGATGATATATGGTCACTAAGAAACAGATTTCCTACAGCTGACGATAGAAAGGAACAAAGTACAATGGAATCTGAAGTTATTCATTTGAAGGAGCAACTAGCGATTAGTAAAAATGAAATAGAAAGGTTAAGAGAACAGATGTTAATATTGCAAGAAAAGTGTAAGGTAATTCGAACCAATGCAATAACTACACAGTCCAATCTGGAAAATAAATGCCAGAAACTAATAAAAGAGAAAAATGTGTTAAATAAACAGTTACAAGAATTCCAAAATGCATTAAATGAATTACAAGTTCAAAGCCAATGTCAGCTAGCACAAAAAGAGAATGCAACCGAAGAAGTAAATCTGCAGATGACGACAGTTGAACAGCAAAAAGATAATGACCAGACTTCTCTGGAAAACCTTAAGAAGATCCAAAAGAAAGATAACGACTTAAGAGTTATACGAGATGGGCTTAAAAATGGAGTTTGGATTTCCTGCCAAAGATCTCTTTGGCAGGAAATATCTAAATACATTTGTTGTGAAAACCACAGTTAAATTATTTCGCATTTATGCAAATCTCTCTTGTAAATCTGTTGAATCAATCTGTATTGTGTTTGAAAGATTTAATTCTCTGAAAATTTGAGTGTTAGTATTGTGTTAGGGCACAAAAGATAACGGACATATGGTTGCTGCTTTGGCATCTTCGGTGGTCGCAAGGGTATAAACATGTGTGAATGCCACGGATACGCTCTTGTTAAGTGACATTCTTACCCTTAAACAAAATATTGCAGTTCTATAATAAAAACTGAGTAGTCTATCGCCAGCCTCTCTAAGGCGAGGTATTAAATGTGTGCTCCACTTTTCGTCGTGAAAATACGTTACACTCTCGCAATAATTACCCCTCTCGCTAATTATCAACACGGAAATTTGTATAATAGACTCTTTCTCTCTCTTTCGCTACTAAGACAATTTATCGTTAAGCCGCTTATTTATCAACTCGTTGTTGTTAATAAATGTTTTTGTGGCTTATCACTTTTATTTCTCGTGTGCACAACCCTTCATATCGTGTTAATTAGTAACTTTAAAACCAGACCAAATAAATTCTCAGAACCAGTCGCTCTAAAAGTTCACTAGTTTGTTAATATCGAAGGACTCCCTGCTTTGGGACATATGCGTGTGGTCCTAAAATATTCAGCTATGTCCAATTAGGCAAAAGGTAATAATTAAACCCTTCTCACCACTGTTGGGGTAAGATTAAATAAAAACTCACACCATCTGTTGGTCTACATCGACCCGGATTTTGGTTTGGTATTCGCGTTGGGTGTGGCGCTTATTCGAACATTTTTGTGTGTAATACCTATATTACAAGACTTGTTAGTTCGCGACACGATAAACTCTAAATAAAAGGAAGTGAAGTTATTGTGTGTGGTTAGTACCTGCCACCTGTCGCTGTATTCATTGGACTTATTTGGTGAGATTTTTCCATTTTTAAAACTTTTAGTGCTGATCAAAGGTAAACTCTGCTCAAAGACATTTTACGGTCAAAAAACACTTTTGATGACATTTAGCGGGAATGCTGTATCTCTCTGTGTAACTTAGACTCTTATTCTTTCGCGTGGTTGATAATTGCCAAACAAAACTCTCCAATGTAATTTAGGCTTTTCCACGTATCGATAGACTCTCTAGCCGTGTGTGCTCAATTGAATTCGGCATAAAAATGGAAGACCTCAAGAAAAAGAGGACGCCTTTGAAGGCTAAAATTACAAGGATCGAAAACTGGCTCTTACAAAAGGCTAGTATGGAAACGGATGCGCTACAATATCAATTTTGGCAAACAGAATTAAAAACCTGTTTTTTAAAATATGAAGAAGTAATGTATCAAATAGACGAGATTGATAAAGCCGGTACTGAAGCAGAAGACAGGGTGACAACGGAACAAAAATATTTCTCTATTCTCGCGGGCTGCGGCGTAAGATGGACGAGATATTTTTGGGCCCCCTCTCTCAGATCAAATAGCACTCAGTCACCTTGTAGCCACTGCTAAGGTTAGGCTTCCGAGATCACCATGCAAACGTACTCCGGGACCTTCTCTGAATGGAACTTGTTCTACCAGCTCTTTGCTAATAGTGAACAATGAAGAACTCAATAGTGTGCAACGATTTATTTACCTCAAATCGTTCCTGCGAAATGAACCCCTTCAGTAGATCGACAACATCGAAGTTTTCGAAGAAAATTTCGGTATAGCTGTAAAAACTCTCAAAGATCGTTACGAAAACAAATCGCGAGTGATTAGCTTACACATTCAAAAATTGTTAAAGGCTCCATCTCTAGTTAAAAGTAATTCAAAGGCATTTGAGCATTGTACCAATTGAGCATTGGGATTTGCTATTAATCGAAATATTTTTACAAAAATTAGATTTTGCTACACATAGGGCCTTTGAATATGATATTTAGACAAAGACCTTAACTACTTATAGTATCGTCCTATATTTATAGCAGTTGTTATGTAATGTTATATATAGTGTGTGTCAGTTCATATTTTATTAGTTGTCAAATTATATTTATCGAAATGTCCTACTTATTCAATCTAAAGATATAATAAATTGGCGACGGGGTAAATAATTGAATAAACAGACTTTTAAAATACATATTAAACATGTATCGAGATCAATTCAAACAATATATGATGGTAATCCAGGAAATTTTAGATCAACTGCAGAAAAGTTTGGCAATTACTTCAAATTCGACTATTAATAATTTTATACCTTTATTCGAAAATTTTAATGAACAAAAAGAAAAATTCACAATGTACATAGAACGTTTCGAAAACTACCTTAAAATCAAACACGTTTTCGATGACAAGAAATTTGCTTTAGACTTACTGTTGAATTCTATTGCCTCTGCAAATTTTTCAATGCTTTCATCCTTAGTTGCACCTCACAAAATTAGAGATGTTGATTATAACACCATTGTAAAGAAACTTGATAAACATCTGAATCCAAACAAAAATATTCTTGTGTTGCAGCATAAATTTCTTTCCTTATATCAACAAGAAAATCAGTCAATTTCCGAATATACTACTGCTCTAAAGCAAGCTACTCTTGAATGTGAATTTATCTCTACCTGCGAATGTCAGGCAAACATTTCTGAACATTTTTTACGAGCTCAGTTTATTCGAGGCATCAAAGATAACCTAATTAGAGAACGTCTTCTGGAATCCAATGAAAAATCATTTGAAAAATTAGAAGAAAAGGCTTTAATCTTAGAATCTTCAATTATCGACAGTAAAGAATTTTCATCAAGTAACAATTCTTTAAATATCAACCAAATCAATAAATCTAAACAAAGACCAAATTCAGCGTTTTATATTACGAAGCGTTCCCAGTCTAGATCAAGAATTAATTTTCAAGAATTGGGGATAGAAAATCGATGTTTACGATGTGGTCAGTAACATCTTGTTAAAAACTGTAAAATCAATCCTAAACGACTTCAGTGCAAAGGTTGTAAAAAATATGGTCACGTCATTTCAGTCTGTATTTTAACGCATTTAGCAAACAAAGATAAAACTAACGACCGATCATCTAATTAATAAATATCAACCATCAACCAGCGAAACAACCAGAGGATAATTTTGGCATTAATAAAATTGTAGATATTTATGAAAATCAATCTTATACGGATGCTCAAAAGTTTTATGTTACAGTCCTTATTAAAAACAAACCAGCAACATTTGAAGTTGATTCTGGAACAGGATTTACACTCATCTGAGAATCAAAATTTAAATAACTAGATCTTGATTTACCACTTCAACAATCCGATATTGCCTTTAGATCATATACAAAAAACGTATTTTATCCCCTGGGGAAAGCAAAAACGTCAATACAATATCAAAATAAAATTTCAACAGAAGAATTTTACGTAGTTCCTGATGAAATAGACTCCTTATTAGGGCGTGTATGGATAAGACATTTAAACATTAACCTTCAAGATATCGATTGATGATAATGAACAGAGTTTGTTCAAAAATATTCAGACATATTTGAAGAATCAATTGGACTTGTATCAAATTTTAAAATAAATTTGCAACTGCGTAAAAATGCCAGGCCAGTCTATTTTAAAAAACGAGATGTACCGTATGCACTTAGGGAGAAAGTTGAGAAAAAACTTGGCAACTTAGAAGCTCAAGGAATTATATCGAAAGTCAACCATAGTGATTAGGGTTCACCACTGGTTGTTATTCCAAAAGCTGATGGAGGTGTGAGACTTTGTGTAGATTACAAAATTGGTGTTAATGAGAGAATTGTGTTCGCAAACTATCCAATCAGAAAAATCGAAGATATATTGAACAGTTTAAAATATTCACGATATTTTTGTCGATTGGATCTGTTCAAAGCATATCTTCATCTAGCAGTAGACGAAGAGAGCAGTATTATCTAAACTATATCAACACATCGAGGAACATATCGAATGCATCGACTGTCTTTTGGAATTAAAACTGCCCCTTCAGATTTCAATTGAATTATTGATCAAATTCTATCCGGTCTATCAAAAACTCACTCATACTTTGATGACATAATTGTCCATGGATCCAGTAAACAAGAATGTCGACAAAATCTTGACGCATGCCTTCAACGACTAAAAATGTTCAATCTACACCTTAATCGAAAAAAGTGTGCTTTTTTCGAAACCAGTACAGAATATCTTGGTCATCTTATCAAGCACAACGAAATTTTAAAGTCTCCAAAAAAGATTCAAGCTATTCTCGACATGCCACGCCCCACAGATGTGGATAGAGTTCGAAGGTTTCTTGGTATGGTAATGTATTATACCCGATTCATTCCTAATGCTTTAACTAAATCGTACCCTCTAAGGAAACTTTTACAGAAAATAGCAAAATTTATTTGGAATAATTCATGTGAAAGAGCTTTCAACAAATTAAAAGAGGAAATTGCGCGTGATCAAGTTTTAATTCCATATGATCCAAGTTTGCCCGTAGTATTAGCTTGTGATGCAAGTCCAACCGGTGTTGCAGGGGTACTATCTCATGTTATTGATGGAATCGAAAGGCCTATCGCATTTGCTTCAAGATCTCTTACCAAATGTGAACAAAATTATAGTCAGTTAGACAGAGAAGCACTTGCAATTATGTTTTCAGTAAATCACTTATTCATGTATCTTTTTGGGCGTAAGTTTAAATTCATCACTGATAACAGCCCTCTAACGAGAATTTTTCATCAAAATTCAAAAATTATCTTCAATGACTTCTGCTAGGCTAATTCGATAATATGCATCATTTTTATCAGGATTTAATTACGAAGTCGAATACAGAAAATCTTCTAATCACTTTAACGTCGACTGTTTTTCTAGAGCTTCTATCAATCAACCTTCATCTTCTTTAGAAAAAATTCTCAACGAAGAAATTAAATCTATCTGTCTTGAGTCAATAAAAGAAATTTCAACATACGATCTAACTTATTAAAATATCAAAGATGCCACAGACAAAAATCCCATTTTATCAAGAATTAAATCTGATTTAAAATCACAAAATCAAAATGAACATGATTTCACTTTAGAAGACGAGATCCTTTTTAAAAGTCAGAGAATTGTTATTCCAACTCAATTCCAACGACTGGTCCTATCAGAACTCCACAGAACTCACATAGGCATTACAAAGATGAAACAACTTACAAGAAAGTATTGCTATTGGAAAAACACAGACAAAGACATTGAAATTCTGGTCAAGTCATGTCAACCGTGCGCTGAAATTCGAAAATCACCTTCAAAAGCTCCACTACACCACTGGGATACTCCAACAGAAAATTGGGACCGCATCTATATTGATTATGCGGGTCCATTCCAAGGTTTTTATTTTTTGTTGTGGTTGACGCTAAATCACGATGGGCTGAAATCAAAGTTCTAGGGATGCGCCAACATCAGAAAAAACCATCGATCTTTTGTTAGAGATATGTTCTACTCACGGATATCCTCAAGTTATGGTGTCAGACAACGCTACAATTTTTGTAAGTGATCAATTTAAATTTTTTTTAAAAACTCATGCTATTTTTCAAAAGTTTATTGCTCCTGGTCATCCTGCTTCAAACGGCTTAGCTGAACGAAACGTTCAAACCCTAAAAATGAGACTAAAAGCTATAGTCCTGTCGCCAGGGGGGGTACAACGGCCTCCTGTATTCAGATGGACTTACCCAAGTTTTTTTTATGTATTTTGACCTGTAGAACACGAATTTTTTGGGTAACAGTTGATCCGGATGTCGATAAGATTGTTATAAACCAAGAAGTTGAGGAATCACATAACAGCGATTTCTCGCAAAACAAAACATTTTTTTGTATTTTTTGGGCCACTCTAACCAAAAAATGTTGCTACAAATTTTTTCGTAGGATGCATAGTTTCCGAGATAAACGCGGTTGAACTTTCGAAAAAACGAAAAATTGGAATTTTTGAACCCGAAAAACTTTGGAATAAAAAATAAAATAGCAATTCTGCTTACCGCATTTGAAAGTTCAAGTCAAATTATATCGGTTTGAATTATCTGTATTGCTAAAAATGTATTATTTTATTATTAAAACAAAGCTATAAACACCTAGTGCTTGAGTGATGTTTCAATGATTTCTCATTTAAAATCGAACGAGTACGTAGAGAAGGTAAAAGTGCAAGCGGGGCTATTTCTAAGTAGCATGCATTAAAACGCATGTACTAGGCACGGGAAACACTATGTGTTTATAGCTTTTTTAACAATCAAAAAATAAATTTTTAGCAATGCAAATATTCAAAACAGATATAATTTGACTTAAACTTTTAAAGGCGGTAAGCAGAATTGCTATTTTATTTTTTATTCAAACGATATTCGGGTTCAAAAATTGCAATTTTTTGATTTTTTGAAAGTTCAACCGCGTTTATCTCGAAAACTATGCATCCTACGAAAACACTTTTAGGAACATTTTTTGGTTAGAAGGGCCCAAAAAATACAAAAACATGTTTTGTTTTACGAGAAATCGCTGTTACGTAATTCCTCAACTTCTTTGTTTATAACAATCTTATCGACATCCGGATCAACTGTTACCCAAAAAATTCGTGTTCTACGGGTCAAAATACATAAAAAAAACTTAGGTAAGTCCATCTGAATTAAGAAGGCCGTTGTACCCCCCCTGGCGACAGGACTACTATGTCTACTGATCGTTTACCCATGAGTAAGAAAGTACAAGAAATTCTTTTAAAGTATAGGGCGACACCACTTTCCTGTGGAAAATCACCAGCTGAAATGTATCTGAACAGATGTTTAAGAATCAAACTCGACGCACTACGTCCACCAAAACTTAGCAGATCAGAAAATCAACCCAATGGTGCAAGACAATTAAATGTGGGGGAGAGAGTAAAAGTACGGTATTACCAAGGTAACCAGGAACTTTGGAAATTTGGCACAATTGTTAAAAAGTATGGATTGTTACATTACCAAGTCCAACTTGATGATGGCTATTGTTTAAAACGTCACATTGACCAAATTCGTAAAACCATGGTACCTAAAAGGAATCTAACCTTTGTAAACGAACCAGAAGTAATTCATTATCAACCACAGTATTAAGAACCCCCCTGCATCTTCTGCCATCTATCCAACCTCCAGTCCATTTACATCCAAATCCTATCAACGAAAATGTAGATCCAATAATAGAACCTGATCATCCTGATAATGAACTGGTACCCATTAATGAACCTGCTGCGGTACCCATTAATGAACCTGCTGTTGAAGAACGTAATGATCTTCCACAGTTAAGAAGATGTGAACGGATTCGACATTTTAAGTCAAGATTTTAGATTTAGGTTTTTAATTATTTTGTATTTTTTTAAGTTCAAAATAGCGTGGCAGAATATAGTATCCTCCTCTATTTATAGCAGTTGTTATGTAATGTTATATATAGTTATGTTAGTTCATATTTTATTAGTTGTCAAAATATATTTATCGAAATGTCCTACTTATTCAATCTGAAGATATAATACTACCCTTTCAGAGTTTTTTAATTTTCTCGAGAAAAAGTGTGATATTGAGGAAAAATTAAATGTTTGTGACCATATTAAAAAGGTTACCAACAGGACTTAATCAGAAACATCTTTCTTCTCATCAGTTGACCAATCATCACTGTTCATAAGGTTTATCAGTGTAATGATTTTAAATGCCTCTCTTTACAGGAAAAATTTAACTTTGTAAAAGGTAAGAAACTGTGTTTTAATTGTTTGGATAGTAAAAATTTCTCTCAAGATTGCGGCTCTACTCGATCATGTACTTTGTGCTGAGGTCGTCATCACTCATTCCTCCATGGTACCTCTGAAAATGTCTCTTCCTCTAGGAACATCAATAGGCAATCTCTCTCTCGTGAGCGCAATGCTCAAGCTCCCCAAAATTCGCAAGGTGCTTCTCGTATTGTCGCTCCCATATCTACTCAGCATTCTTTTAGTAATCGCAGACAAAATGAAGCTTCTACTAGTTCATTCAGACCTCCTGTAGATGTGCAAAATTCTCCAGATTCTCAGTCAGCCACGTCTCTCTCCACTTTATCAGTTAAAACTGATATATTGTTGGCTACCGCTTTAGTAACAGTTTATTCGAAAGACGGCAGACCCATGCATGCCAGAGCGCTCCTAGATAATGGAAGCCAACATTCGTTTACCTCTCGTGATTTGGTTGAGAAGTTAAAACTCATCCCTTACTTTAAACAGTTACAGATATCAACCATATCCGAAAACACCTCACTCTCAAACGAAATGTTAAATTTATACCCGTGTTGAGCTGCCCCCCCCCCCACTTCCAAAAATTAATAAACAAATAGCCCTGATTTATGAGCTATTTATGAGCTTTCATATTCCGCAAACTAAAAATTTTGAGCTCGTTCCACTGAGCAGGAATTTAATACTTTACTGAGTCAGCCCCCCCCCTCTACTTAAAATAGGAATATTGAATGGGTTTTTGCGGCAGAATTACGAGCTATTTATGAGCTCTTGAAATTATATAGTTTCAATTTTTGAGCTCATCCCCTTCACCCCCAAACAACCCTGTAATTGATTTAACTTAAGAGAAAAATGCTGAGAAAACTTAAAATATATCGTATTGCGGATATAATTCCTATAGCTTATATACTCTAAAAATAAACTATTAAATTACGTGCATTTCGATTATTGAGCTACAACCCCTTCGCAAGAAAACCACTCTATCTTCCCGGCTTAAGAGAAAGTTGTACTTAAAATTAATTAAATTAATTATTTGGCGACTACATATCATTTAATAATTTATAAGCTTCCAAATTACGAGCGTTTAGATCAGTAAATTGCAATTTGTTTTGTCTAGTGCAGTCACTGAAGGTAAAAATTAACGATTACCTTCAATTTCGGTGAACCTTCATTGATTTTCACGAAAATTGGTCAGTGGTTAGAGAATACGTCAAGAAACAAAGGTGACATGGTACCACCTTGCGCCTTTACCCTGAGGGTGGATACCGCCCCTTCCCGGGGGTGAAAATTATTTATTAAAAAATAACTGCACAAATTAATAAAAGAACAAATTAAGAGCAAAATTTATTATATAAAGGTATTAAAATAAGTCAATACTTTTTAAGTTATTAAAGACCAAAAATTTTAATTATTCGTGAAAAAAATGCATGTTTTGAAGCGGTTTTTCGTAAATCACTGAAAAACTGTAAGTTTTTACAAAAAAGTTAATAGTAGTTTAATTCGTATAGCTTATATTCTAAGAATAAACTCTTAAATCACGCGCCTTTCGATTATTGAGCTACAACCCCTTCGCAAGAAAACCATCCCATATTCCCGGCTTAAGAGAGAGTTGTACTTAAAATAATTTAAATTAATTATTTGGCGACTAGATATCGTTTAATAATTTATGAGCTCGCAAAATATACGCATCTCAATTATTAAATTGCCATTTTCTTTCTATAGTGCAGTCACTGAAGGTAAAAGTCAACTATGACCTTCGATTTCGGTAAATCTCCATTCATTTTCACGAGGATACGTCAAGAAAGAAAATTAACAATAACAACTTAGCCGGGAGTATATGTCACCCCTTCTCGGGGGTGAAAATTACTTTATTAAAAATAAATCAAGAGAGGGACAAATTCTAAGCAAAATTTGTTATATAATGTTATTAAAATAAATCAATACTTTTTGAGTTATTAAAGATCAAATATTTTAATTTTTGTGTTGGCCTGTACCCATTGAATTGGCAAGTAACTAGCATCTTCGAGCAGGGAAACATGGTGCCATTTTAGCATGTGTTCCATTATATCTATCAACATCGACTTGTAGTCATACAATTTTACCAAATTATATTATGTAAACCATATAATATTATGGGGTTACCACTATATACAGTGTGCTAGTTTCAAACTACTCGGCAGAATGCACTAAAGATGTTCTGTATTAGAACGAAAACGTTTTGCAATCCATGACATTTTAGATAGTTTTTAAATAAACGATTTTATACCAGAATACATCTCGAAGTTTTTTACTTGTGTATGAGTTTTTTTCAAAAAATATTGATTTATTTTAATAACATTATATAACAAATTTTGCTTACAATTTGTCCCTCTCTCGATTTGTGGGGTTATTTTTAATAAAGTAATTTTCACCCCCAAGAAGGTGTGACATATACCACAGCCTATAACCGCAAGTTGTTATTGTCAATTCGTGAAAATGAATGGAGATTTACCTAAATCGAAGGCTATAGTTGATTTTTACTTTCAGTGACTGCACTATAGAAAGAAAATGGCAATTCAATAATTGAGATGCGTATATTTTGCGAGCTCATAAGTTATTAAACGATATGTAGTCGCTAAATATTTAATTTAAATTATTTTATGTACAACTCCCTCTTAAGCCGGGAATATGGGATGGTTTTCTTGCGAAGGGGTTGTAGCTCTATAATCGAAAGGCACGTGATTTAAGAGTTTATTCTTAGAATATAAGCTATACCAATTAAACTACTATTAACTTTTTTGTAAAAACTTACAGTTTTTCAGTGATTTACGAAAAACCGCTTCAAAGTATGCATTTTTTTCGCGAATAATTAAAATCTTTGATCTTTAATAACTTAAAAAGTCTTGACTTATTTTAATAACTTTATATAATAAATTTTGCTCCTAATTTGTTCTTTTATTGAATTGTGCAGTTATTTTTTATAAAATAATTTTCACCCCCGGGAAGGTGAGGTATCCACCCTCAGGGTAAAGGTGCAAGGTGGTACCATGTCACCTTTGTTTCTTGACGTATCCTCTAACCACTGACCAATTTTCGTGAAAATCGATGAAGGTTCACCGAAATTGAAGGTAATAGTTAGTTTTTACCTTCAGTGACTGCACTATACAAAATAAATTGCAATTTACTGATCTAAATGCGAGTAATTTGGAAGCTAATAAATTATTAAATGATATGTAGTCGCCAAATAATTAATTTAATGCATTTTAAGTACAACTTTCTCTTAAGCCGGGAAGATAGGGTGGTTTTCTTGCGAAGGGGTTGTAGCTCAATAATCGAAATGCACGTGATTTAATAGTTTATTCTTAGAGTATATAAGCTATAGGAATTCTATCCGCAATACGATATATTTTAAGTTTTCTCAGCATTTTTCTCTTAAGTTAAATCAATTAAAGGGTTGTTTGGGGGTGAAGGGGATGAGCTCAAAAATCGAAACTATATAGTTTCAAGAGCTCATAAATACCTTAACCCTCCCCCACTAAAGTATTAAATTCCTGCTCACTGGAAAGAGCCCAAAATTTTTAGTTTGCGGAATATGAAAGCTCATAAATAGCTCATAAATCAGGGCTATTTGTTTTTTAATTTTTGCAGCTCAACACGGGTTAAATTTAGAATTTTTTTCTTATAATGTAAAGGACAGAAGTTTTAAAACTTCCTTCGCTGTACTCGTTAGTATAACTTGTAGGCTTCCTAGAGCTACTATAGATAGAAGTAAAATAAACGTCCCACACGATCTCACTCTCGCAGATCCCTCGTATTCTGTTCAGGGTAAAATTGATTTGCTTCTAGCTGGTGATATCTATAGTGAATTATTGACGGATGGATTTATACGGTTAGGAAAAAATCTTCCCATTCCTCAGAGTACTCACTTAGGCTATGTTATTTTTGATACACTTAATGAATCCTCATGTTTTTCACCGTAATTCATATCGGGCTATGTCTCAGTTAAATGTTTCTCTCTTTGCTCAGTCCGAACCCGAACAAAATAAGTTGGATAAGTTGATTCAACAATTTTTCGAAATTGAAGAAGTTCCCCTTGCTAGTAAATTAACTATTGATGAAGAATTGGCGGAACAAATATTCAGTAAAACCACTATTGTGTTACCTACAGGTCGCTTTCAAGTAAATATTCCACTTATCTCTGAAAACGCTAATAAAATGTTAGGTGAATTTTACATACGCTCAGTATAAGTATTTCATTAATGAATACCTTCTTCTCGAACATGCCAAAATATTGTCTCTCTCTCTAACCAACGGAAAGTTAGAAAATAAATATTTTCTACCGCATCATTGTGTGTTTAAGGAAGAATCCTTAACAACAAAGCTTAGGGTTGTTTTTAATGGTTCGATGAAAAGCTCTAGTGGTTATTCGCTCAATGACATTCTACTCAAAGGTCCTATCATTCAACCGGAACATTTTGACATTTTGCTACGGTTTAGATTGTATTTCTTCGTTTTTACAAAGGATATACAAAAAAATCTCAGGGGGAACACCATTACAAGTTAGAAAAACCTGGATAGGGTCTTGGAATCTTGGTAGTCTTACAGGTAAGAGTCTGGAGTTAGTGGATGCGCTCAAACGAAGAAGCGTTCAAATTGCTTGTATTCCAGAAACTAGGTGGAAATGACAAAGGGCGAAAGAACTAGGTGAAGGATACAAATTGTGGTATGTAGGGAGTAGTAACACTAGAAATGGAGTTGGTGTAATTGCTGATAGTGAAATGAAAGATAACGTAGTAGAAGTTGTAAGAACGAGTGATAGAATGATGTCAGTGAAATTTGTAATTGATAAAGAGGTATTGAATGTTGTGTGTGTGTGTATGCTCCCCAAACAGGTCTGGGTGAGAATGAAAGAAGAGCTTTCTATGACCAATTAGGAGACGTACTGAGTGATATTCCAGCAGAGGAGAAAGTTATAATATGTGGTGATTTCAATGTACATGTGGGCCAAACCAAAAAAGGATATAAAACAATACATAGGAGATTAGGCTTTGGAACTAGAAATTAAGCTGGAGATGACATGCTTGAATTAGCAACAGCATTGTACATGGCCATTGTTAACACATTCTTTAAAAAGGGAGAAACTCAAAGTATTACCTACAAAAGTGGACGTCAATCCCAAATAGACTACTTGATGATAAGGAAAGAAGACATACGTGAATGCAAGGACAGCAAGGTAATAATTAGTGAGAGAGTAAGCCAAAAACATGAGCTGCTTGTTCTGGACATCCAAGTAAAAAAGCGAAACTAAACAGAGATATCGGTGAGGACCACAAAAAATCAAGTGACGGCTGCTAAAAGATGAGGGAAAGAAGGTCTATTGAGGAGAAGAATAGTAGAAAAAATATGTTGGAACTTGAAAAGAAGCCCTAATAAAATTTGGAGAAAAATAGCCAGTAGTATTAGAGAGACTGCTATTGAAATACTTGGGAAAACGTCAGGAAAAAAGTTTGAGAATAAAGAGACTTGGTAGTGGTCAAACGAAGTACAAGGAAAAATAAAAGAGAAGAGAAAATTATATAAAAAGTGGCAAGAAACCAAATCCAACGCAGATCTTCAAAACTATATGGTGGCGAAAAAGGAAGCGAAAGTAGCAGTAGCAAAAGCCAAAGCAGAAGCGTATTCAAACCTATACGATCAACTTGATACCGGGGAAGGCGAAACGAATATATATAAAATAGCCAAACGGAGAGCAAAGAAAGCAAAAATTTTAATCAGATAGGGGCCGGTTGTTCGAACGCTAATCAACAATGATCATTATTAAATATTTAATTACTGTCACCAAAACTGTCAATGTCAACTTTGTTTGGGTCGCTGAAAACATAATTAATTACAATTATGAGATTTATTATTAATTATGTTAATAATTATTGTTATATTAATTGATTATAGTCTCAGAATTGTAATCAATTATGTTTTAACAATTGACATTGACAGTAATTAATTATTTGATAATGATCATTGTTGATTAGCGTTCGAACAACCGGCCCTGTATCCGAGATGAAAATAATAAAATACTAGTTCACGAAGGGGATGTCAAAAAGGGATGGAGAAAGTACTTTGACAGCTTATTAAATGAAGAATTTGACAGACAGCCTGTAGAGTCAACGGAGACAGTAGCAGCAATGATCACCAAAATAACAAACGAGGAAGTGGCTCAAGCGCTTCAAAAAATAAAGAAAGGAAAAGAGGTAGGACCAGATGATATTCCCGGGGAAGTATGGAGAGCATTGGAAGAGACAGGAACAAGGTGGCTAGCAGATCTATTTAATAGAATTATGGAAGTTAAACAAATGCCAGACGAATGGAGAAGCAGTATAGTGGTACCTGTTTACAAAAACAAGGGAGATATACAACAATATACAAACTAAAGGGCTATAAAGCGGCTTAGCCACACCATGAAAATATGGGAAAGAGTAATTGATAGACGGATACGTGAAGAGACCGAAATATCCGAGAATCAATCTGGCTTTATGCAGGGCAGATTTGATCAACAACAGATGTAATTTTCATTATAAGGCAGTTGATGAAAAAATACAGGAGTAAAGAGACCAACGCGTAATGGTATTCATTGATCTTGAGAAAACATATGATAGAGTTCCTCGAGAGATTCTGTGGTGGGCACTCAATAAGAAAGAAGTCCCTGGTGAATATGTAAAAATTGTGAGGGATATGCATGAGGGAGTAACGACTAGTGTTAGGACAGGTGTGGGAGTGACTGATAAATTTCATGTGAAAGTAGGATTGCACCAAGGCTCTGTGCTTAGTCCGTATTTATTCTCATTAGTTTTGGACCAGAAAACAGCGAAACTACAAAGTAACATTCCATGGTGCTTAATGTATGCTGATGATGTCGTGTTAGTAGGAAATAGCGAAAGAGACCTAGAACAAAAACTGGGACCGTGGAGAGAAGCTCTGGAGGAAAAAGGTTTAAAACTTAGTAGGACAAAAACAGAGTATTTGGAATGTTCATTTAAAGATGGAATTACTACAAATAAAATGGTATCTTTTGATGGTAAAATGATTGTAAAGAGCAATAGTTTTAAGTACCTAGGATCGGTATTACAGAGTAATGGAGAAATAGATGTAGATGCATGCAGTAGAATTAGGGCTGGATGGATGAAGTGGAAAGAAACGAGTGGTGTGTTGTGTGACAGAAAAATTCCAATGAAGCTGAAGGGAAAATTCTATAAAACAGCCATAAGACCTAATATGATGTACGGAATTGAATGTCGGGCAGTGAAAAAGAAAGAGGAACAACGAATGCATGTGGCGGAAATGAGAATGCTTAGATGGATGAGTGGAGTAACAAAGAAGGATAAAATTAGAAATGAGTGTATTAGGGGAAGTCTAGGTGTGGCACCAATTGATGCCAAAATGAGAGAGCATAGGTTAAGATGGTTTGGTCATGTTCAACGTCGAGACGTTAATCATCCAATACGAAGAATAGCTGAAGTGCAGATTCCTGGAAGGAGTAGAAGATGACGACCAAAGAAGACCTGGGGGAGACGATAAGGCAATATATGTTGGTAAAGGGGATTAACATTGACATGACCCAAGATAGAATTGTGTGGAGAAATGCAATTAGGGAAGTCGACCCCGCATAGGGATAATGCAAGAGAATGATGGTGATGATACAAAAAATGTATAGACAGGTTAAAATAAATCCTGCTCAAACCTCTCTTTTAAACATTCTCTGGCGTGACTCCCCTGAAAAAGACATTAAGTGTCTTGAATTGTAAACCGTCACGTATGGAACTAAAAGCGCTAGCTTTCAGAGTAATCGCTTTTTAATGGAACTGGCACAAACTCATCAGACTGAGTATCCTCTCGCCAGTGATGCTCTTCAAAATAGTTGTTACATTGATGACATTCTTTATGGCGCTAATGATGTACAGACTCTCCTTAAAGCTCATAAGAGAATAACTAGTTTGCTTGGAACCGCTTGTATTTCTCTCCATAAATGGTGTTCTAACTCAGACTTGTTTTTAAAAAACATCTCTTCTCTCTCTTCGAACACTTCTTATGTAATAGCTCCAGATAATGGCTCCAATAAGGTTTTAGGTTTATGTTGAAATCCTATTCTTGGCACCTTCTCAATCTCTGTCTCAAATTTTACCCTAAAGGACTCATACACCAAGAGAGAAATGCTGTCAATA
Organism: Diabrotica virgifera virgifera; assembly: GCF_917563875.1. Lineage (NCBI taxonomy): Eukaryota > Metazoa > Arthropoda > Insecta > Coleoptera > Chrysomelidae > Diabrotica > Diabrotica virgifera. The sequence continues at coordinate 160,719,210 of NC_065443.1, read as the reverse complement.
ATTGCCCAAATATTTGATCCTCAAGGCCTAATTAACCCAGTTACAATTGTCGCTAAATTAATTATGCAAAAATTTGAATTTTCAAAATTAATTGGAATGATATCATAGATGCAGATACGTTGCATGAGTGGCTAAATTGTGTTCGCAGTCTCTCGCATTTTAAGGATTTAAATATACCTCGGTGTCTCTTTTAAGTCAAGAAATCACTAGTGTTGAAATTTATGCATTCTCGGATGTAAGTTTAAAGGCTTATGAAGCTTGCATCTATCTATGTGTGATTTATAAATCAGAACAAGTATCTTGTTCACTTTTAGCAGCTAAGAGTCGTGTCGCTTCGCTAAAACCCTTGACTCTCCCAAGATTGGAAATCATGGGTGCGCTATTGTGTAGTAAGCTCACAGCAAGGATTGCTGATATTATTGAAGAAAAACTCTCTCGCTTAGACTCTCTAAATATGTGGTCGGATTCAGACATTGTTCTCGCTTGGCTTCGTTCGCATCCCTCTCGTTGGACTCAATTTGTAGCAAATAGGGTTGCACAAATTTTAGATAATTCTCCTAACGCTTACTGGAGGCACGTACGATCAAAAGAAAATCCTGCCGACATACTCTCCCGAGGAATGCTACCCTCTGAAATACTTAAATCTTCTTTGTGGTTTCATGGTCCTCCATTTTTAAATCAATCTCGGTTGGATTTATTGAAATACAATCCAAAAGTGTATACCTCCAAGCTACCTGAAGAAAGGAAAGTAACTTTTCACGTTCGAAATGATCAAATAGATTTTTTCACCTCTCTTTCTGATAGGTTCTCTAATTTGTCAAGGTTTGTAAGAACTTTAGCATTTATATTCAGGTTTGACAATGATGCCAAATCGCCTTCTCGCAATTTAGCAAATTCTCTTGAAGTAAGGGAACTTAAAAACACTGAACTAAAGATTGTTAAAATGCTTCAGTATTCTTCTTTCTCGCTTGAGATTTTTGAGATTAAGAAAGTTAAAACTCTAATATAAGTCTCTTTTAAGCTTAAACCCCTTTTTGGATGAAAATGAAATGCTGCGGGTAAGGGGTTGCCTTGGTAACTCAGACGTTACCTTTGACCAAAAATATCCTCTTCTCCTTCCCTCAAAAAATCGTGTAGTACGCCTCATTCTTCACAGAGAATATATCAGCCTTTGTCACTCTGATCCTCAAAATACTTTATCTCAAATTCGACTTAAATATTGACCTTTAAATGGACTATGTGAAGTTAAAAAGGTCATACACCAATGTATGGTTTGTTTTAGGTTTAGTGCCAAACCCTCTAATCCGATTATGGCAGATTTACCAAAGGAACGTTTGCAATCCTCTCGGTTTTGGATTTCGGCGGTCCCTTTCTGATAACGCTTCCAAACTTTTGATGAAGTTCAAAACAGAACCGCTACTTCACATGTGCATACTGTAAATATCTACAGAAGCTAATTCTAAAGTACCTTCATTCCATCCCTTATCCTTTTTTGTGTACGGGAAAAAATGTCATATGAGATAAGTAAAAAAAGAAAATTTAGAGTTAAACTGGGTGACTTGTTCTGAAAATTGAATTTTCCTAATTTTTCGCAACTATTCCAAAGTAAAATTTGTTGTCTTAACTACCTCTCATTATATACACTCACCGGCACGAAAAACGGGCACCCCAAAAAATGGGTCATTTTTGATGGCTTGTATCTCCTAAACCAGTTCTCCGATTTAAGTAATTTTGTTAATATGTTATAGCATTATTCTTTAGCAATATCGCTATAATAATATTGTTTCTAGACAGGTAAATTATCAGTGTATACCGGGTCTACGAATCAAACTGGGTTTTTTTCTCAATTTTCGCAACACCCTGTGGAAGATTCTAGCCTTTATACAATATTGAAATTAAAACCTAACTATATCCCCAATGATTGCTTAATATTTTGTTTTTTTTTATTCATTGGCTTATGTTGGATAACAAAAAAAGGTAGGGACTTTAACAACTAGCCATGTTCTTTATCAATACAGGGTGTTTCTAAGTAAGTGCGACAAACTTTAAGAGGTAGTTCTGCATGAAAAAATAATGATCGTTTATTTGATAAAACTATGGCCGCAAATGCTTCGTTTCCGACATACGGGATGTTGAATTTTTTCTTACAAACTGACGATTTATTTATTGCTCTAAAACCGGTTGAGATATGCAAATGAAATTTGGTAGGTTTTATGAGGTAGTTATTGTGCATTTTTTGACATTCAACAAAAAATTTTATATTCACCATTGGCATGCATGCTGGTAATATGACCGGGTAATATTACCCGTATGCACGCCAATGGTGAATATAAAATTCTTAATTGTAAGTCAAAAAATTCGCAATTACTACTTCATAAAACCTACCAAATTTCATTTGCATATCTCAACAGGTTTTAGGGTAATAAATAAATCGTCAGTTTGTAAGACAAAATTCAACATCTCTTATCTCGGAAACGAAGCATTTGCGGACATAGTTTTATCAAGCAAACGATCATTACTTTTTCATGCAAAATTACCCCTTAAAGTTTGTCGCACTTATTTAGAAACACCCTGTATTGATAAAAATATGGCTAGTTGTTAAAGTCCCTAACTTTTTTATTTTCCAACGTAAGCGAATTAATAAAAAAAAAACAGACTGTTAGGAAAACTTGGGGCTATAGTTGGGTTTCAATTTTAATATTTTATAAAGGCTAGAACATTTCACAGGGTGTTGTGAAATTTGAGAAAAAAACCCAGTTTGATCCGTACACCGGGTATACAATGAAAATTTACCTGTCTAGCAACAATATTATTACAGCGATATGGTTAAAGAATAAGGCTATAAGATATTTAAAAAAATACTTAAATCGGACAACAGGTTTAGGAGATACGAGACATCAAAAATGACCCATTTTTGGGGTGCCCGTTTTTCGTGCCGGTGAGTGTATTTTTCTTGCAGTTTCCCGATCGTCAAATCTAACAAATTTTCAAGTCTCATGAAGGAGAAAATTATGGACACTGACCTATTAACATTACACATTTAGATCATAAATTATTAATAGGTACTTTATGGTGTCAGTAGTAATTAAAACAAAATCTTTTGTGCACCGCGTTCTATAAAATCTATTGACTGTGTAACAAACGAAGGCACCGTATAATAAAATGACTAGTAGGCGTAGAATTTGGAAAAATAAGATGGAAAACGAACTACGGGATAAAATGTAAAAAACAAACAGAAATATAATAGAGAAAGAAGAGAAAGAAAAAAAGGAGCATAAAATGATGATGAAAGTGAGCATAATTTTAGGTGATGCATAACTTTTGAAATTATGTTTATTAAACGAAATGACAAAATAATACAAATATTATCTGAATATACCATGTGGGTTTTTAGAGACCCGAGGGAAAAAGCTTTAAAAGTCGTAATGGGAAATATAATAAGTAGGTACTGTATTTTTTACTAATTATTTTAATTTGTTTTTAAAAGCAAATTTTATTACATACCTGATATTTGAATAAAAATGACAATATTCCATAATAGTTCTTTACTACACAAACAAAATATTTAAAATTTTTAGTGATAGTAAAGGACACCTCAAAAACAATAATTGTATCACTTTAACAGCGTTAAGACAGTATGATATTTTTTGATAAATTTTGGAGTCAATCAGTTCAAATATAATGACCTTAATTATCTAATCTATAAGAAGAACCAATTGTCCCCGTTTTAGAATTAAATATTTTTTATCCTTTAGAATACGTAAATAACCATTAATTAACAAAAATAATTTAGGATACATAAGTTCATTAACAGAACTTGGATATTGAAATTGAAATCAAAGTAATCTTTATTTCATAATTTAGCTACTCAATTAAATTACATTATGTGTTTATTTTAATTAATAATACTTCAATAATTATTGAAGTGTTACATGCTACCATATCTTCTAAATAAAAACATAGATTTTTTGTTTATCATTTAATTTTTTTATTATTATTTAATTCAGTTTTATTTAGAATATGGCAACTTAAAAATACTCGTAACAACAGTGATTTTTACACAACGTAATGCTACGGCTTGATAAAAAATATTCTCATGAATGCAGATTGGATATGAATTTGAAGAAAACTAAATGTATGATCATTAGTAAATAAGCAGATTCAAACATCCAATTCAATATTGAAGATCATGTAATTGATCTACTTTATTAGGAATATGAATAGCATCAAATGTGGAGCAAATCAAAGAAATTAAGATACTTATCGAAATAATCACTGCATTATGCATTTTAAAAAGTTTCTTGGTTGTCAGTATATACGGTTAGAACTACGCCTAAGAATGCTTCGGTGTTACGTGTTACATGTTCTCTAGTGTTATTTACGGCTTGGAAGCGTGGTCACTAAAAGAAGTGCATAGGGAGAAGTTGGTCGCCATTGAATTTTTATATTACAGACGACTACTACAACAAATAACATGGACGCAAAATATGTCAAACGTGAAAGTAACTAGAAACTAGAAGGATATAAAATGACGCCGATATAATGTGAAAAGACGAAAACTAGAGTATTTAGGACATTTGATGGGAACATAGTTAGAAAGGAGAAGCAGAGGAAGGCCACAAATGAGATGGGCTGATGACATTAAGAAGATTGGAGGACAAAACTTGAAACAAGTGGCGCAAAATATAAAACTCTGGATTAAATTGGGGAGGCCTATGTCCAAATTTGGATTACTTAAGGCTAAAGAAGAAGAAAATGAGAGGGCAAAAATACTTATTATTACAACCTATTATGCAAGGCGAAATTCGGAAAAAGTGAAATGTGGGAAAACGAAGAATATCATTGATTAAGAATTTGAGGGAATGGTTTTTAATGCAGTGTAGAATTATTTCAAGCGGCAGTCAACAGGAGCCTATAGCCATGATGATTTCCAAACTCCGATTGAAGAGGGAACTTCAATAAAAACTTAAAGAGTATGACTAAACTTTATGTCAAACAATCAGTATTCAAACTTTCATTGAATATGACTATTTAGATTATAAAATAAATTAAATTGCGCTTATGGTTAGATCTTCGAGTATATGATCCAGAAATTGGTGTCAAGTTGGGGCTAATAGTCAGGGATCCCAGGCCTATTTTCTCCATTTTCTATCAACAAGCTAATTTTTTGTGAGTAGCTTGATTTTGACGAGACGCCCAACTTTTTCCCTTACAACAATTTCCGTAGGTGGTAGATAACAAAGATAGGAGGGATAGTCCAGTCGGGTTAGACGAATCACAGGCCTAACCTTGCATGCCGAGTTGCCCCAAATTTTATTTTCCTAATCTTTAGCGAGAGTCAATAGTAGTGTAAATTTAAAATCTCGACTGAATTCCGCCGTTGCATTAGTCGTCATTTTGATTTTAAAAGGGAACCAGTTTTGCTCAATATCTCCGCCATTTTCAACTTCTAGACAAAAAGTATACAAACTAAATTTGTTGTAAATGTGATTTTTTATAATTTTTTTTATTCCGATTTTTTTCGTACGGTCGATATTTTCAGAGTTATGGGGAAAACAATATCTGTCATTATTTTAAAAAATCAAAATGACGCCTAACGGAATGGCGTAATTCAGTCGAAATTTTAAATTTAAACTACTAATGACCCTCCCTAAAGATTAGAAAAATAAAATTTGGGGCTGCTCGGCGTGCAAGGTTAGGCCTGTTATTTGTCAAACCCGACTGGACTATCCCTGCTATCTTTGTTATCTACCACATACGGAAATTGTTGTAAGGAAAAAAGTTGGCCATCTCGTCAAAATGAAGCTACTCACGAAAAATTAGCTTGTTAGTAGTAAATGGTGAAAATATTCCTGGGATAACTGACTATAAGTGATATTTACCTACTGAAAAAATCAGTAATGAAATAAATAATACCTTTATTTCTGTTGCTAAAATTAAACATAGTTTGTATTCGGAATAAAAAAAGTGCCTCCTATTAATGGGATAAGGGCAGCAATGGTACACGACAATTAGAAAACACAAAAATTAAAAAAAGATCGCAGTAAATTATGCTAAGATTTTGTATATCTGTCTTTTTGTTTATTTTATTTTTTTGTATTATTTTATACTGGGTGGTGAATCGTCAAACGGGTCATAAGAAAATCAATGGAAAATTCTAAATTGTTGAATTCCTGCTTCCCTAATTATTTTACGTCAAAAGTCGTAAGAAGCTATTTATAGGGAATTGAAATCTCTATTAAAAACGGATATTAGATTTATTTTACAACTTAAACACATTAAAATATTTTACACAAATATAATACATTTGCCAGTGTTATAAGTACAATCGTGAGATATTTGACCTCTAAAAATCATGCGAACAAGCTGAAATTTGCTGAGAATATCAATTTTGGGACCCCAAAAAGATACTCAAAAATTTTGTCACTATTACTCCCGGGTTTCTACCTAAAATCCCCATATAAATCGTAAAAATTGGCAAATATCGCGCAATTTTTGTTTATTTAACATCTGTAAAAGAACTGACTTCGTTTGCGATATACATAATGCAAAAATTGGATACGAAAGCTACTCTTTTCACCTTTAAAATATATTTTAAGTTTTGTCCATTTTGTTTTCAAAAGATATCGAATTTTTACCGTCGAGCGTCGAGTTGATCGCTTTTAAAGAACCGCTTGGATTGACATGAAATTTAGCATACACCTAGCTAACAAGTCAAAGAAAAAAGTGATATTGTGCCGATATGTGCTTTTACCCTGGGGGTGGTTTTCACCCCCTTTTTGTGGGTGAACAAATATTCGTCCAAAGAAAGTCAGGAAATGGATAAACTGGCTAAATTTAAGTAACTTTTGTTCTATAGAGATTTTTCACTAAGTCAATACTTTTCGAGTTATTTGGCAGTGAATATATTAATTTTTTCAACAAAATAACCACGCTTTTAGACGGTTTTTCGCAAATAACTCAAATAGTAAGAAATTTGTAGAAAAAACATTCTTAACAAAAATATATCCCGTAAAAAATTTAAAAAAATGGTGTATATATCACGTCTCTACACCTACTAGAAGCAGAGTTATAGCTAATGAAAAATAGGTTCATATTCGTCAAATTCCAAATGGAATATTTTAACGTGAAATAACCAAAAATGAAGCACATTTCAGGGAAAACTCATTACAACTTATTTAAAGTGTTTAAAAAAAAGCTTCATTTTTGTTTTATAAAAAAAATTTCTAGCATCAAAATTAAACAAGTTACGCTCAAAATAATGTTAGTCCCTTTTGGGTTTGGTAAAAAAATCGAGAAAATCACCCCATAATTAGTATCTTAAATGAACTTAATCGTTACGACTTCACAAGTTTCTTGACTCGTGTATATATTGTTTATATGATCTGTAAGTTTCATCGGTTGAAAGTCCTTATTATTGAAAGGGCTGTAGTTAAAAGGGGTTGAACGAGTCAGTGATCACGCATGTATGCAAATTTAGAAACACCAAATCTTAATCAATTTTTGTCAAACAGAAAAACAAAAAAATACGTAATATTCAGAAAATCAAATCTGACTTTTTTTGTTTTTCGAGATGTTTGGTATCTCTAACAATTTTTAAGTTATTTTGAAAAAAAAAATATTTTTCAAAATTTAAATTTTTAAAAATTTTATTTTGAAACCAAATTTTTTCAAAAATAAGCACTTTGAATCGATGAAACTTACAGATCATATAAACACAAGATAAGTAAAATAATTTGTGGAGTGGCAACGATTAATTTCATTTAAGTTGCTAATTAGGAGGCGGTCTTCCCGATTTTTTTTTTTGCAAAAACAAAAGGGACCAATTTTATTTTGAGCGTAACTTGCTTAAATTTAATGCTAGAAACTTTTTGTAAAAACAGGAATAAAGCTTTTTTAAACACTTTAAAATAGCTATAATGGGTTTTTTAAAAAAAAAGTAAGTGCTTAATTTTCACGTCAAAATATTCTATTTGAAATTTGGTGAATATGAATCTATTTTTCATTGGCTATAACTCTGGTTCTACGAGATCCACAGACCTAACGCGTACACCATTTTTTTTTTACTTTTTTATAGGCTATATTTTTGCTAAGAACGTCTTTTTCGACAAAATACTTACTTTTTGAGTTATTTGCAAAAAACCGTCGAAAAATGTGGTTATTTTGTTGAAAAATGAACATATTCACTCGCAAATAACTCGAAAAGTATTGACTTGGCGAAAAAGCTCTATAGAACAAAAGTTACTTAAAATTAGTCAGTTTACCCATTTCCGGACTTATTTTGGACATATATTTTTTCACCCCCAAGAGGGGGTGAAAGTCACTCCCAGGGCAAAAGCACACATCGGCACAACATCACTTTTTTTCTTTGACATGTAGGCTATACGTATGCCAAATTTCATCTCAATCCAAGCGGTTCTTTAAAATTTAGAGCAAAAACCGTGAAAGAATGGACTATTACTCGAAATAAATTTTTTAAAAATAAAATGTGTATACACCAATGAACTATCAATACGGATGGAATGGCCCCGTCCCATTCAAATAGTGAAGCAAGATTGACGCCAACATACAAGAGAGAGGTCCTGAGAGAGACAGAAAAGAATCAGGTAAAATTTGACAGGCCGTATAATATATCAACTTAAATCGGGGAAATGGACCTCATATTTTTTTAACTTGGTATCAGGGCTGATAGGCATTATTTCAAAATTAAGTTAAATTAATAAAAATAAAAAAATATGAGGTATATTTTCCCGATTTAAGTTGATATAGGCAACTGAAATTACACGGCCTGTCAAATTTTACCTGAAAAATTCTCTGTCCCTCTAGGACCTCTCTCTTGTATGTTGGTGGCATTAATTTTCTTCATGCCTATTCCATCAGTATTGTCAGTTCGTTGGTATAAACTCACATTCCCCCTTCCTGCTTCCCTAATTATTTTACGCCAAAAGTCATAAGAAACTATTTGTAGAGAATTGAAATCTCTATTAAAAACGAATATTAGATTTGTTCGAGAGATTTGACAATCGTAAGAGATTTGACCGCTAAAAATCATGCAAACAAGTTGAATTTTGCTCAGAATATCAATTTTGGGACTCCAAAAAGATGCAAAAAAGTTTGCCACTACTACCCCCGGGCTTCCCCCTAAAACCCCCATATAAATCGTAAAAAATGGCAAACCGTGCAATTTTTATTTATGTAACAGCGGTAAAGAATCTGCCTTCATTTATGAAAAAAACGACATTACGACAAAATTCAAAAATTGGATACCAAAGCTCCTTTTTTCACCTTTACAACGCATTTTGATTTTTGTCGATAGGGCACTCTGATCAAAAGATATCGAATTTTTACCGTCGAGTTTATACACATGTTATTTTTAATAAATTGATTTCGAGTAAATGATCAACTCGACGCGCGTAAAAATTCGATAATTTTTTTGATCAGAGTGTCCTATCGACAAAGGTGAAAAAAGCAGCTTTCGTATCCAATTTTTGAATTTTTTCGCAAATCAATTCAGTTTCTTTACCGCTGTTAAATAAATAAAAATTGCGCGGTTTGCCATTTTTTACGATTTATAAGGGGGTTTTAGGGGGAAGCCCAGGGGTAGCAGTGGCAAACGTTTTTTGCATCTTTTTGTAGCCCCAAAATTGATATTCTGAGCAAAATTCAACTTGTTTGTATGATTTTTAGCGGTAAAATCTCTCACGATTGGACTAATAATACTCTGGAAAATCTATTATTTTTTTGTAAAATTTTGGAATATTTTTAATTTGCAGAACAAATCTAATATTCGTTTTTGATAGAGATTTCAATTCTCTACAAATAGTGTCTTATGACTTTTGACGTAAAATAATTAGGGAAGCAGGAATTCAATAATTCAGAATTTTCCATTGAATTCATACGGCCCGTTTGACGATTCAGCACCCGGTATATATAGACTGTGTAAATTATTACTCTGAACAATAAAGAAAAACAAATAAAAACAAAAAGTAAGCAAAAATTCAAAGCAAAAAAAGCTCTTTTAGAGCAAAAAGAATTTATTTTAGTATTTTTTAATTTTTAGTATTGTATTTAGTTTTCAGTATTTTACATAATAAATAAAAAATAAAACAAAAACAAATAAAAACAAAAAAATAAACAAAAAACAAAGCAAAAAAACAACCTCTAAACTCGCCAGTATTTTGTGCTGCCAGTCCTAAACCTGGATAAAGGGTGAAGGGAGGTTGATGCCCAGATTACAGTCCTGTTTGAGCACCCTGTTTTATGTACCTAATGCTTTTCGGTCTCCTACTGTTCGGTCTAGTGAGGCTTCGGTAAAGTACTTTTCGGTCTAATGATTTCGGCCTCTTTACAGTAAACCGGGCAAGGTTCAATACATTGGCTTATTGGTACAAGGGTTTACAGCCCTTACAGTAGGGATCCTGGCCTATACAGAAGAATGCAAAGGGCGTGAGGTAATATTGCACTTTGGTTGCATTGGTGATGTGTTGGCTAAATCGTGTAGGATATTATGCTGATAGAAATGGCATTCAGGCATCAAATCTCTAAAAATATTTTTAGGCCATAATAATGAAAAGACCTTCTCCAAAGCAATAAAACGAATACTGAAATGATCTCATCTCCTGAGGTAAATTGTTCCGGAAATAAAATGATTAGGAACATTAGGATAGAGTCTTGGAATCTTGGTAGTCTTACAGGTAAGAGTATAGAGTTAGTAGATGCGCTTAACCGAAGGATATTTCAAATTTCTTGCATTCAAGATACTAGATGAAAAGGACAAAGGACGAAAGAACTAGGTGATGGGTGTCAATTGTGGTATATAAACAGTGGCGGCGCCTGGTGTAAAATATTGGGGGTGCACACATAATATTAAGATATAAAAAGACCTTGAGACCCTATTTCCGTAGGTAAAATTTTTTGAGTGTCGTCAAATTGTAAAAATCAAAGGACCTTATTAAAAGTTACAATAAATAATGTATTTTATTGACTTAAAATTATAATTTAGTGTTTAAATGTTACAAGCAAGTTTTGCAACGAAAGTAAGTCGCCTTGTTTTTAGATAAATAGTATGATAAAATTGATCCAAATAATGGCATAACCCAGACATCCAAAGTGAAAGTTATCCTCCAACTCCAAATTGTTCTATATGGTCCACATAATGGTTTGAGCGTCGGGTTTGGGGGTGAGAGGGGGGAGAAATCGGTAAATTCGTAGTTTTTTACGTTTTTCGTCAATATTTCCAAAACTATGCGGTTTAACATGAACCACCTTCTATACAAAAATGTTCTACATTCAATTTGAAATAAAAAAGGTCCTATGCATAATCCTTCTAAAATGAACGGTTCCAAATTTACGGAGGTAGTATAATGTAATTGGTCCTAAAAAACGCCTAACCCAGACATCTAAAGTAAAAGTTTTCCTTCAGTACCAAATTGTTCTATATGGTTCACATATTGTTCAGTAAAAAGTTACATCATTTTGAGCGTCCGGTTTGGGGGGAGATGGGAGAGAAGTCGGTAAATTAGTAGTTTTTTTTTAAGTTTTTCGTCAATAGTTCTAAAACTATGCTTTAGCGTAAACAATGTTCTATACAAAAATATTATACATAAAATTTAAAACAAAAAAAGTCCTATACATAATTGTTATAAAATCAACGATTCCAGAGTTACGGAGGGTGAAAAGTGGAGGTTTTCGATACTTTTTATATTATTTGGACAATTGATGATGATTTTGGGTGGTGAAGTTGACGTTTCTTCAAGGGCTTATCACTAACATACCATTGGCCACTGAAATAGCAAATTTTATTTACCAAAAAAATTTCTTTCATTAGTAATAATATTATAAATTGCCCAAATAATATAAAAAGTATCGAAAACCTCCACTTTTCACCCTCCGTAACTCTGGAACCGTTGATTTTATAACAATTATGTATTGGACCTTTTTTGTTTAAAATTTTATGTAGAAAATTTAAGTATAGAAAATAATTTACGCTAAAACATAGTTTTAGAAATATTGACGAAAAACGTAAAACAACTACTAATTTACCGAATTTTCCCCCATCTCCCACCCAAACCGGACGCTCAAATTGGTGTAACTTTTTACTGAACAATATGTGGACCATATACAACAATTTTGTGTTGGAGGAAAACTTTTACTTTGGATGTCTGGGTTAGGCCTTTTTTGGACCAATTATAATATACTATCTCCGTAACTTTAGAACCGTTCATTTTAGAAGGATTATGCATAGGGCCTTTTTTATTTCAAATTTTATGTAGAATATTTTTGTATAAAAGGTTGTTCATGCTGAACTGCATAGTTTTAGAAATATTGACGAAAAAACATAAAAAACTACGAATTTACCGATTTCGTCCCCTCTCCCCCCCAAACCCGACGCCCAAAATGGTGTTTCTTTTTTCTGAACATTATGTGAAGCATATAGAACAATTTGGTGTTGGAGGATAACTTTCACTTTGGATGTCTGGGTTTGGGTCTAGTTATACCATACTAAAATTACTCACAAAAAAATTCAGTAAAATTTGGAATTTCTAGAATCATTTTTTTTAATTGAAAACATTGCGAGTGCTGTTTATCGATCCTGGCCCATAGCTATTCTAAGGAAAGTTTTGATACATTTTAATGCAGAGAGACATCGTTCTGTTTCTGCAGTTGTCACTGGCATCGTAACAAGTAATTGAAGAATTCAAATTATTTCAGAAAAATCGTCTTGTAAGTTATTTTGAATAAAAAATTTAGTTAAGTGGACTGCGCCGGATAGTTAATATCGTATCTTCTACATATTTTATTCATTATGCTTCCTCTTCTCCAAATATGTGCTTCACACCTACACAATTTGTAAGTTTTTACACAAATCTCCATTTTAAATAATCATTTATAATCCCGACCTTTGCACTTCGGTACATTCTTAATTAACAAATTTGGTTTCGGCATTTTTAATTTTTCTTCTAAATATAATGAAGACAATTTAATTGATTTTAAATATTCCACGCTAACATTTACATCCACAAATCCTTCCATTCTTAATATTGTTCCGAATTTCGAACTTCACGAAAGCAAAATTTAAATGTGCACGTTAAAAACACCATAACATCACATCCAATTTGTGCTCTTGTGGCCATTTAAACTTGTGGGCTATAGCGGGTAGCGTGGCGGGTGATGAGTTGTATTTTGCCCTATGAAAAGTCATAGGGATAGGAACCACCGTGAGCGGTGAACGAGGGGTTCTGTCTAAAAAAAAGGCCTCGCGTCCGTGAAGTTTCTCGTTTGAAATAGAATAAAAATAATTAAATTTACCTATTAGATACTTATAAACTCATTAGATCTGTTATTGCGAATTTCAATTACTGTATAGTTAGATGAAAGTGTTATTTATAGAATGATAAATTTTACATAATATATGAATATTGGTGTGAAAATAATTTTGGGGGTTCACGTGCACATGTGCACTTATGGAGAAACCGCCACTGTATACAAAGTAACAGTAGGAATGGAGGTAGTATAATTGCTGATGACGTAGAAGAAGTTGTAAGAATGAGTGATAAAATAATGTTAATGAAATTTTTAACGGATAAAGAAGTATTATATGCTGTGTGTGTATGCTCCCCAAAAAGGGGTGGGTGAGAAATTAAAGAAAATCTGTCTAAGATCAATTTGAAAACATACTTAGTGATATTCAATTAGAGGAGAAAGTTATAGGAGGTGATTTTAAACCACATGTGGACCAATTAAAAAAACAGAATATAAAGCAATTTATGGATGACTAGGCTTTGAAACAAGAAATTAAGATGGAAATGATATGATTATGAGTTTAATATTTATTTATTTATTTATTTATTATCCCAACAGACTTGTAAGGTCTAATTACAAGGATAAAATACACTAAGTTTTTCTAAAATAAATATACAAAAACATAAAAAATAAAAATAACAAAAAAAAAACAAAATAAATAGTAGGTCTAACTTATCAGATAATACAAATCATTTTTATACAGGGTGTCCACTTATATTTTCCTTCATTTTAACTGCCTAAAACTTCTAAACGGCTCAAGATAGAAATATGCGGTTTTCGCTGAAATGTTTTATTTTAGTAAAAGTTTTGTCTGAATTGATTAAATTTTTTATATCGCTTTCAAATACGAAAAAAAGGCGGATTTTTGAAAAAAAAAACGGTGTTGACTTTTTTTAATGGAACACCCAGTACATTTTTTTGTAAATTGAAAGAAAGGTCATTCACCTATTAAGCGATATAAAGTTTTTCAAAATCGGTTGTCAAACCACTGAGTAATGAATTTTTAAAATGAAAGGTGCAACATGGATATCATATACCTAAATATCATAACTAAGCAAATTGATATTATATTATGTGATTTCCACATAGCATCTCTCATTTTAAAAATGAATAATTGCTCAGTCATTTGACAACCGATTTTAAAAAATTTTATATCGCTGGATAGGTAAATGAACGTTTTTTCAAGATTTAAGGTAAATGACCATTTTTTATATCGCTTTTAAATACAAAATGGCGGAAATTTGAAAAAAACGTTGTTGACTTTTTTTATTAAAGCACCCAGTATATTTTTTCGTAACTTGAAAAATGGTCATTTTTTAATATCTGTTATCAATAAACGGCTGAGCAATTAATTTTTAAAATGAGAGATGCGATGTGGAAATCACATAACATAATATAAATTTGCTTATAATATTATTTAGGTATGTGATATCCACGTTGCACCTCTCATTTTAAAAATTAATTACTCATTGATTTGACAACCGATTTTGAAAAACTATACATCGCTGGATAGGCGAATGACCTTTATTTCAATTTACAAAAAATATACCGGGTGTTCCATTAAAAAAAGTCAACAACGTTTTTTTAAAAAATCCGCAATTTTTTTCGTATTTGAAAGCGATATAAAAAATTCAATCAATTCAGACAAAACTTTTGCTAAAATAAAACATTTCAGCCAAAACCGCATATTTCTATCTTGAACCGTTAGGAGTTATAGGCAGTTAAAATGGGGGAAAATATAAGTGGACACCCGGTATTATCCATATAGACAAGGCGAAAACGTCGGGTTCGGTAGAAAAAATATTCCTATGAGATTTTTTTGCATAATCACATTCGCGAGACATCCCAGAATAAGGTTCAAGAAGTCGCCCACGTGAAAAGTGGTCCAATTTTTTTTTTTAATTTTTTTTTAATCAAATTGCAAAAATCAATATTGTTGGCCCGTACAAATTTTTTTTAGGTTTTTTGGACCATTCTGGACAAAAAAGGTCTCTTGTAATTTTTCTCTAAACTTGATCGTTTTCAAGTTATAAATAATTTAAAATATGAAAATTTCATATCTTGAATTTGACGTTTCTGATGTTCCACCTGGAGCTAACAGAGCTAAGGGGCAAGGTCGGTGTTACTTATGTCAGAGAAAAAGAACGAAAGTCCCGGCATAAATGTATTATGTGTAAAAACTGTGTGTTGTTCATTCTGTGAAAAATTTCATGTGTTTTTCGTGCAACGATAATAATTTTGTTTTTAATAAGAAATGAGTAATTTTTTGTAAAATTATGTTTCATAGTACCTACATAGTAATAAAAAACATAGTACATAGTAATAAACAAGTCCTAATTATCTTTTAGATCAATTTTCCCGACGTTCACATATAAAAAAAATGGATATACGGATGGGGTGCAAATGCACTGCGCACCGTTGTTTACGTAAGAATCTAAGCACCGCCTTACGAGGGTTAAAAAAAATTTGGACCATTTTTCTCGTGGCCGACTTCTTGAACCTTATTCTGGGGTGATGATAATCACAAATATGATTATGCAAAAAAATCTCATGGGAAAATTTTAATCCAACGAACCCGCCGTTTTCGCCTTGTCTAATAAGACAACACTTACTAATCCTATGGCGATAAATTAATAATTTGTCGTAACACTATTCCCCGAAATACATTTTGTGAGACTGACCAATCTAAATCAGTTAGAGTATTGATGTTATTAGTTAATCGAAACATGGTCACCAGAGGAGCCCTGGTGGTAGTAGGTAATAGTGGAATATTAAACATTACCATATTGAGAGTTAATCTTAATGGTACATTGAACCTAATCAAAGCTAGAATTTCAGGTGAATTAATTTTATTGCTAATTATTTTATGTAAAAATATTAAAGCTGTAAGTTTCCGTCTGTCTTCTAATGATAATATTTTAAACTAATTTCTAAGGCTCTAAGGTTCTAACTTCAGTATAATCTGGTCGTATGTGATATTTTTTTAAATAAGGATATCTTAAAAATTTATTTTGAATTTTGTCCAGTGTACCTAATGCAGTTTGATACTCACCAAACCAAATATGAGCTCCAAATTCTAATTTTGCCCTTACCAAGGTATAGTACAAAATTTTAAGAGTTGCTATATTTCTAAAATTAAAGGTTTGTCTAATAGTCCAGAAAGCTGCATCCGCTAGGAAAAATATTCCGATTCGGATTTTTTGCACAATTTTACTCAAAAAGGACCCCTTTTAACAAAGCATGTTGCCAGGACTAAAAGTGGCTCAAAAATTTTTTAAACTTTTTTTTTTTCCTAAAATTATTTTTTTTTGCATGGAACAAAGTTTTTGGATCATTTCAAACAGAAAAGGTCTGTAGTGACATTTCTCTAAAGTTGATAGTTTTTGACATTATTATTATATTTTGATATTATTATTATAAGCGATTAAAAATTAAAAAATTGCGAAATTGGCCATTTTTAACCCTCAAAAACTATGTGAAAAACTGAAAATTTGAATGTTGCCAAGGTAGGTAGATATTCTTTAAATATCGATTAATGAAATCCCGAAGAGTTTTTTCCAATACAATATTCAAAACTACTTTGTTTTTTAATTGCTAAGCAAGCGTACGCGACACTATTTTAGACCGACATTATGGTGCAAATGCAAGGAATAAATTCGTTATTTCGTAAACCGGCGTCTCTAAGGAAAAAATCCCGAAACAGGTCGATTTTTATTTTTAAATTATGATATTTTGGCATATCTGGTATACTAGTGACGTCATCCATCTGGGCGTGATGACGTAATCAACGATTTTTTTAAATGAGAATAGGGGTCGTGTGCTAGCTCATTTGAAAGGTTCTTCAATTCTCTATTCAGTAACATAAACATTTATATAATTATTTATACAGGCTGTCCTTCTACTGTTTTTTTTTGTCAAATACTTTAATTTAATAAAATTTTTTGGACACCCTGTATAAATAATTATGTAAATGTTTACATTACCGAATAGAGAATTGAAGAACCTTTCAAATGAGCTGCCACACGACCCCTATTCTCATTTAAAAAAATCATCGATTACGTCATCACGCCCAGACGGATGACATCACTAGTATACCTAGTATACCATATATGCCACAGTATCATAAATTAAAAATAAAAATCGACCTGTTTCGGGTTTTTTCCTTTAAGTCGCGGGTTTACGAAATAACGGATTTATTCCTTTCATTTGCTCTATACTGTATACACATGCAACGGTGGAAAATAGTGTCGCGCACGCGTGATTAGAAATTAAAAAAAAAGGAGTTTTGAATACTGTATTGCAAAAAACTCTTCGGGATTTCATCAATCGATGTTTAAAGAATATCTACCTACCTTGGCAACATTCAAATTTTAAGTTTTTCACAATGGCCGATTTCGCAATTTTTCAAGTTTTAATCGCTTATATGTCAAAAACTATCAACTTTAGAGAAAAGTCACTAAAGACCTTTTCTGTTTGGAATGATTAAAAAAACCTAAAAAAACTTTGTTCCATGCAAAAAAAATAATTTTAGGAAAAAAACAAAAAAAAATTTTTGACCCACTTTTGGTCCTGGCAACATGCAAATTGGTTAAAAGGGATCCTTTTTGAGTAAGATTGTGCAAAAAATCCGGATCGGAATATTTTTCCTAGCGGATGCGCAGTGTTTTTCTGGACTATAATTATAAACCCTAATAATCGATTTGCAGACTTCGTTTATTTTATTTATGTGGCCAGCGAAAAATAATAAATTATTATAGATGATGCCTAAATCTTTTACCTCTGTACAACGCAGTAAAGTTTCTTCATTAATTTGATATTCAAATAGAATAGGATCTTTCAAACGTGTTACGGTAAATATACAGCAATTTTTCACATTAAAGTATAATTTGTTGCAATAGCTCCATTGAAGTAAATTATTTAGATCTTTTTGTAATAATACAGAGTCTCTAACAGTTTGAATGCGTTTGTAGAGTTTTAAATCATCAGCAAATAGAAGACATTCTGCATGTTTCAATATTGATGGTAATTCGTTAATAAAAAGTACAAATAAAAGAGGCCCCAGATTAGAACCTTGTGGCACTCCCGAATTAGCTTCAAATTACCTGACGTATTCCCATTGTGTTTAACTATAAAAGATCTGTTTTGCAAATAATTTTTTAGTAATTCGATAAAATTCTTTGATAAACCAAACTTAGTTAATTTTGATAATAACACGTCATGGTCAACCGTATCAAGTGCATTACGAAAGTCTGTATATACAGTATCTAATTGGGACTTTGATTCTAAAGTTTCATATGCTCGATTCATGTAAATAAATAAGTCTGAACTAGTAGATTTACTGGCTACAAAACCGTGTTGCTGAGATACTAAAAACTTTTCGACA
This sequence comes from Diabrotica virgifera virgifera, assembly GCF_917563875.1. Lineage (NCBI taxonomy): Eukaryota > Metazoa > Arthropoda > Insecta > Coleoptera > Chrysomelidae > Diabrotica > Diabrotica virgifera. Next base: position 160,700,525 of record NC_065443.1, on the reverse strand, counting down.
TAATGATATAGACTAGAATAAATAATTTGTTCGAATAGTTTAGCTGGTGCACACATTATCGATATCGTCTATAATTTTCTACATTCATTTTATTACCAGTTTGAATATATTTGTTACAATACCAGTTTTCCATACTACAGGATAGCTATTAGAGGAAACTATTAAATTAAATATATGAAGCAATGGTTTTTCTAACCATTCACCACAAGCTTTAAGAATATACGGTGGAATCCCATATGAAGTTGCTTGATAGGAAAATACGTTTTTATATATAGGTGCTACTTTGCACATAAGTTAAAAATTCTCAGCTGTCTTCAGAATTTTGATAATAAAATCATTATCTTACCATCATTACCTTTGAAGAATCACACGCATTCGTCTTAAGAATGTTTCGAACAGACCGCCGGCGCCGCACACAAGAATTTTTGTAGTATTTGTAATAGGTCGAAGTATTAATTGCTTTCTTCAATTGAACTTATTTTGGGCAATATTTAGTTGAAGCTACTTTTCTAAATGTTTGACGATCCTGGTATCTTATCCATCGTTTCACAATCCTTTTTAAGTATACTTATACGTAGACATGTATACATGTTATAAACTAAATCAGCAATAGACTTATTTAAGCTAACACAGATACATGATTTAAAGCATTAATTTCAGTCAGTGTACTTGTATATAGAACGAAAGCTATTCAAAAAATGGTCGTGATCCAATTTTGTGACGTATACAGGATACCACGTTACGCAGGTTAGATGATAAAATAGTATGTTGTAGGTTTTAAACAGTGTGCATCTCATTAATACAAAACTAATAAATACGGATATTTAATATACCTATAATTATTGCTCTTATATGTTCTGCTACAAATAAGTTGTTTATTCAGAAATGTAATGGAAAAGTATGGAAGAGATAGTTATTTCACATAAATATTATGTATTTTTCATACGACTACAGCTCAAAATTTGTCCTCAAAAAATAATAAGGGTTTATTATTTTAGGAGACTTCAACGCGAAGAAAACACACTGGAGCTCTAGAATAACTATCCCTAAAAAATAGGAGTTTTTAGAAGAACTTAGGAACATAAGAACAATATTAATTTAGAAACCGTTATGGGCAAACGTGGCCTGGGAGTGATGAATAAAGACGGAGAGCGCTTTACAATTTTTTGTTCCAATCATCGTCTAGTTATGGGGATTTTCATCGATTGTCATTTGTTTCGAGCTTCTGTCATAATATGTTGTATAATGTGTCTATAATATTAATATACACGGATTATACGACATATGACAGAAGCTCGAAACAAATGACTGTGACTGAAAAGCCCTATTGGTGGAACCAGGAACCATCTTCCCACAAAAAAATATTGTATCCTCCGTCGCATGACGATGGGTAAAATCACTATTTTGTTAATTAATAACAGTTTCCGGTCCACTTGGAGAAATAAAAAATTCATTTCAACTTTAAAAAATATATAGAATTGAGTAAAAAATGTTTAGTGCGGTAGAAACGTGAAAAAATTAGTCGGTATGTTTCCTTTCTAAGCGGCTTTTTAAGCGTCTTTGTAAGCGGCGAGGGGTAAACTTCTCGCCGAAAGAACTACCGTTCCTATACCCGTTAACTTTTGGATGACCAAGGGGGTAAATTTTGACCCCAATGTATGTTTTTATTTAATAAATTCAGAAATATTTTCAATTTTAAACTCAATATTTTTTTATTTGACTTTAATATCATTCTAGATACTCTCACATTTTGTAATAAAAAAATTCCTTTTATTTACGAAAAAAAAAAGTATTTTCCGCAAATCGCCAGGAAATTTTGACATTCCTGTCAAAATTTCTTGAAGAAAAAGTCAGGACTTCCTTACTGTAAGGAAATGTCATTTCCTTACTGTAAGGAAATGATATTTCCGTACAGTTGTTAGTGTTCTACATAAATGATAGAAAACACATTGCTATTAAAACCTTGCAAATTACCTTAATCATTAAATTTTCTTTATCTGGAGCTTCCTGGATAAATTTTTCAATTTCTTCCTTCGTTAAAATCTTAGATTTCTTTGCCCTATAACCTTGAGCTTGCCGTTTCAATAAAGAACGAAGTTTTGAGTATGTAGATATATCTACATTGTGTTTAAGTGCAAGGGTTGACTTTAGCATTGAATAATTGGCCCATAATGTTGAAGATTTCATCTTTAAACAAAGGTCTAGGAAGTATGCCATTACAACATTTTCTGAGAAAGAACTCGTATTTTTACTCATGCGATAATCCATAAAACGTCTGTATGCATTTTCGTACTTTTCTCTTGATTTCTTTGGCAATAATTCTAATGAAGCAGTATTCACTGCCTCAACCAGCTCTGGAGGAGTCCCAGGAATGGAAATTTCATCATGACTTATCATTTTACTTTCGAGAACACCAGCAATTAAATTTATAAGCGTCAAGTTTGACAATTCAACCTCAATACGTTTCCATAGTAACCCAAGTAATTTTATTAGGAATTTCAAAGCACCATTTATTTGGGAATCAAATTATCGCGTTTTTTTTAAATCAATCAATATCTGTCGAATTTTAAACGATTTGCGGAAAAATAGTATGTTTACCTCGTAGGAAAAGCCACATTCCTGGACTCTGTGTTGCTAAGTCTCGGCTTGCGCCTCGACTTAGCAATCTTCACAGTCGTCCAGGAATGTTAAGCTTTTCCTACCCGGTAAACAATGTACTATTTCTGAATTTGGGGTCAAAGACGAACTCCCTTGACATTTCATGTTCCAATTTTATATTAAGTGAATACCGTCTATTATGTGGAATTGCTTGTAAGAGTCATTCCATTATTGAAAAACAAAATAGTTTGTAAAACATGTGGCGACGTAAATTAGTGTATATTTTAAAATTTCTTTAGTTCTATGTTCAGAATGATGATTCCTGTTTTTGTTCAAATGTAATTAAAATATGTTTGACTAATGTTTACTAATACTATGTTACTAATAGTAAATTATTCGTATCGCAAAAACAATCAAAATCAAATTAAAAATTAAAAATTATCAATTGACATCCCAACTTATCGTGTATAATGTGTACCAATAAATTAATATTATTCAAAAATTAAATAAATGTTTCTTCTCTGTTAATATGTACCTGAAATCGCCAATTATTAAAAAAATGTATCTCTCATACTTCACTGACCTCTTCAGGAAAGGGTTTTGGTTCTGGCTAAGACACTGGCTTTTTACTATCTTATTTAAATCTGATTTCGTTTGATTAGTAGTTATATTTTTAAGGCCATCGGAACTTCCACACAAAGTTTTCGACAATTGCTAGTACAAAATTACGTGTATATAATTGTTATATAAAATTCTGAAATTTACTCTAGAATATAATTAAACAAAAAAAAATGAATCCTAATGTGCAGGTAAACCTAACTATAATATTGTTATCAAAAATAAATTATAAAACGAAAACTCCAATTAAATATAATCTAGTAATAAATGCTGTACCAAAAATTGCTTATTATTTTGATGGTTTTAATCTTTAATTATTATTGTACAGTAGGAAGGTCATGTCTTTTATAAAAAAAAATAAGTATTTTTGAATGGTAAACGCACGGAAAATAATAATTTAAAAATCAACTATCCCCTGTGTGGTTTAGTGGTAATTATTAATAGAGCATGTATAGTAGATCCCAAACCCTTTTTTCAGCGTGTCATTAATTTTGACGTCATATAGGATTTTAAGAATGCCGCAAATCATTACATGACATTTTAGTTAAATCTGACAGTTGTCAGAATATTTATATTTATATAAACATCAATATTTATACAAATACAGTATTGTCCAAAATAAACAGTACTGAAACTGAAACACAGATGTCTCTTTGTGCGTCCTGTCATATTCAAATGAAATAGTATAGACCTGTCGAGTAATCTTTAAATAATTACTTATTAAGGCCAAATTGTTAAAAATGGTGGCAAATACAGAGGAGAAAGTGTTTCTTGTGGAGATTATTTTCGCTCATACCGAATCGGCCGACTTAATAGTGCAAGTCTGCGATACGTGTGTGATCAATTCACACAACACTTTAATAAACGTTCTCCAAGTAATGCTGTAATTTTGAAGGTTGTTGAAAATTACAGCATTACTTGGAGAACGTTTATTAAACCGTTGTGTGAATTGATCACACACGTATCGCAGACTTGCACTATTAAGTCGGCCGATTCCGTATGAGCGAAAATAATGCTCCACAAGAAACACTTTCTCCTCTGTACTTAACACCATTTTTAACAATTAGGCCTTAATAATTAATTGTTTAAGGATTACTTGACAGGTCTATACTAGTTAATTTGAATATGACAGCGCGCACAAAGAGACATGTGTGTTTCAGTTCCAGTACTGTTTATTTTGGGCAATACTGTATTTGTCAGAATATTAATATTAAAAATATTTTAATGTAAAAATACATATATAAAATCAAATTTCACTATACAATGTCCGAATATACCAATGACATAAAATATTTATATTTACGTCCTTGACAAATTTCTAACCTAGAAATTACAATTGGCATTTTACCATATGATCGATTATTTTTGTGTCAAATTATCTTTACTGGCCTCATTGATTGGTTATCTATTTAGAGTATTGTAATCGACTACCAATTATTCATCTACAAGTATAAATCCATTTTAATATGCAAATACCCGTATAATAATCACAGAGGTACGATTTTTCTGTCAATTCCAACTGTTAGGCGTTAGAGAAAATTCGATAATCTGTGACGCACTGAAAAAGGGTTTGTGACAATCTATACCAAACTTTTGGATATGAGTTTGAATCTCGGCTTAGCAGAAAATTTTTCGTTTATTATACAGTTTATATCTTTATAGGATTGGTACTCACCAGAGAGACCGCAGATATTCAGGTACAATAATTAGCGTCTCTTTGTAAAGAAAATGAAGACAACTTTACTAAGTAACAAGAAGTTTACTCAACACACACACACACACACACACACACGGCATTACACTAGATATCTGATTGCAAAATCAACTGTACCATGCCAATGATGGCCATTAGTTGTGGAGACATTGAACTAAATAAATTAAAAAAAAATGAACTGCAGTTAACAAAAATTAACATTTTTTTAAATAATTAAATGATATTTTACCAATTCACGGATATGTATTGTCTGTCTCCAGATAGAATAACGTATAATTTTTTTAATTTCCTTTGTACATATTTACATTCTAACGACTTGCCGCATTAAAACACGTTAAACGCCATGAGAAGCAAGTGTGCATCTCAGTCACTGAACTTACTGACAGGTACCTTAAGCTAGCATGGCCACATGAGCAAAACCCAATTTAACCTATGCCATAATTGTTCACCAATTTTTCACTAATTTATTACCACCCTAATAATTTTTCACCCCTTAAACCCACTCTAGGAGAGATGTCACGCTAGCTTAATATTCAAGCTAGCAAAATTCTCGATAAAACGGCATTGCATGAGCGGAATCCAATGTAACCTATGCAATAATTTTTCACCCATGTTAAACTAATTTATTACCACCCTAATAATTTTTCACCCCTTAACCCCGCTTCAGGAGAGATGTCACGCTAGCTTAACATTCAAGTTGGCAAAATTCTCGATAAAACGGCATTGCATGAGCGGAATCAAATTTAACCTATGCAATAATTTTTCACCCATGTTAAACTAATTTATTACCACCCTAATAATTTTTCATCCCTTAACCCCGGTTCAGGAGAGATGTCACGCTAGCTTAACATTCAAGCTAGCAAAATTCTCGATAAAACGGCATTGCATGAGCGGAATCAAATTTAACCTATGCAATAATTTTTCACCCATGTTAAGCTAATTTATTACCACCCTAATAATTTTTCACCCCTTAACCCCGCTTCAGGAGAGATGTCACGCTAGCTTAATATTCAAGCTAGCAAAATTCTCGATAAAACGGCATTGCATGAGCGGAATCCAATGTAACCTATGCAATAATTTTTCGCCCATGTTAAACTAATTTATTACCACCCTAATAATTTTTCAACCTTTAACCCCGCTTCAGGAGAGATGTCAAGCTAGCTTAACATTCAAGCTGGCAAAATTCTCGATAAAACGGCATTGCATGAGCGGAATCAAATTTAACCTATGCAATAATTTTTGACCCATGTTAAACTAATTTATTACCACTCTAATAATTTTTCACCCCTTAACCCCGGTTCAGGAGAGATGTCACGCTAGCTTAACATTCAAGCTAGCAAAATTCTCAATAAAACGGCACTGCATGAGCGGAATCAAATTTAACCTATGCAATAATTTTTCACCCATGTTAAGCTAATTTATTACCACCCTAATAATTTTTCACCCCTTAACCCCGCTTCAGGAGAGATGTCACGCTAGCTTAATATTCAAGCTAGCAAAATTCTCGATAAAACGGCATTGCATGAGCGGAATCCAATCTAACCTATGCAATAATGTTTCACCCATATTAAACTAATTTATTACCACCCTAATAATTTTTCACTCCCTAATCCCACTTCAGGAGAGATGTCACGCTAGCTTACTATTCAAGCTAGCAAAATTCTAGATAAAACGGCATTGCATAAGCGGAATCAAATTTACCCTATGCAATAATTTTTCACCCATGTTAAACTAATTTATTACCACCCTAATAATTTTTTACCCCCTAATCCCACTTCAGGAGAGATGTCACGCTAGCTTAATATTCAAGCTAGCAAAATTCTCGATAAAACGGCATTGCATGAGCGGAATCCAATTTAACATATGCAATAATTTTTCACCCATGTTAAACTAATTTATTACCACCCGAATAATTTTTCACCTCTTAACCCCGCTTCAGGAGAGATGTCACGCTAGATTAATATTCAAGCTAGCAAAATTCTCGATAAAACGGCATTGCATGAGCGGAATCCAATTTAACCTATGCAATAATTTTTCACCCATGTTAAACTAATTTATTACCACCCTAATAATTTTTCACCCCCTAATCCCACTTCAGGAGAGATGTCACGCTAGCTTAATATTCAAGCTAGCAAAATTCTCGATAAAACGGCATTGCATGAGCGGAATCCAATTTAACCTATGCAATAATTTTTCACCCATGTTAAACTAATTTATTGCCACCCTAATAATTTTTCACCCCCTAATCCCACTTCAGGAGAGATGTCACGCTAGCTTAATATTCAAGCTAGCAAAATTCTCGATAAAACGGCATTGCATGAGCGGAATCCAATTTAACATATGCAATAATTTTTCACCCATGTTAAACTAATTTATTACCACCCGAATAATTTTTCACCTCTTAACCCCGCTTCAGGAGAGATGTCACGCTAGATTAATATTCAAGCTAGCAAAATTCTCGATAAAACGGCATTGCATGAGCGGAATCCAATTTAACCTATGCAATAATTTTTCACCCATGTTAAACTAATTTATTACCACCCTAATAATTTTTCACCCCCTAATCCCACTTCAGGAGAGATGTCACGCTAGCTTAATATTCAAGCTAACAAAATTCTCGATAAAACGGCATTGCATGAGCGGAATCCAACTTAACCTATGCAATAATTTTTCACCCATGTTAAGCTAATTTATTACCACCCTAATAATTTTTCACCCCTTAATCCCGCTTCAGGAGAGATGTCACGCTAGCTTAATATTCAAGCTAGCAAAATTCTCGATAAAAAGGCATTGCATGAGCGAGATCCAATTTAACCTATGCAATAATTTTTCACCCATGTTAAACTAATTTATTACCACCCTAATAATTTTTCAACCCTTCACCCCGCTTCAGGAGAGATGTCACGCTAGCTTAATATTCAAGCTAGCAAAATTCTCGATAAAACGGCATTGCATGAGCCAAATCCAATTTAACCTATGCAATAATTTTTCGCCCATGTTAAACTAATTTATTACCACCCTAATAATTTTTCACCCCTTAACCCCACTTCAGGAGAGATGTCAGGCTAGCTTAATATTCAAGCTAGTAAAATTCTCGATAAAACGGCATTGCATGAGCGGAATCCAATTTAACCTATGCAATAATTTTTCACCCATGTTAAACTTTTTTTTTTTTTTTTTTTTGGGAGGTGAGAATCTTCAAAAGACCCTCTGGGAAGATGTCCCAGGTGTGTCGGATTCAGTCCGGCACGCTTCACCGCGGGCCGAGGCCGCCTACCGACTAAATTCACCCCCTCTTTCTCCAGCCGACGGGTCTGGAACCGCACTTAGCGTGCATATCTGACCCGCCGACCTTACTCTTAACTCCCCTCCGGCACTCTTCGCGTGCATTCCATGAGTTTGGCGGCCTCCTAGCCTCCTCCCCGCAAGAGCCTCACGCCAGACCGGCCGGTGAAGCGACCGTCCAGCGCAACCCTCCCGCGGGCAGGGTGACCAGAATGCCCCCCCTCACGATGGAACTAGCAAAACAGAACCAGTTGGTAATTACGAGCAACGCCAAACATTCTTACTTTCATCAATTCATTCATTCAATACACATATTCATTAAAAATCTCAGACTTAAAACAAGGAGGCAGTTGGCGTAGGTTGGATGTAAAAGGTCCTCCCCCGCCAGCTGCCCCAGGACGAACACGGGTAGAACAAGGAAAACATAAATCAAAACAGAAACAGAACGAGAAACACAAGAGGCACTCAGCCTGAGTAGAAGGTAAAAGTCCCCTACTGAATGCCTCTTGAAACATGCACCACATTTAAATAAGATTAGAACAAAAACGGTAAAATATTATATAAATAAAATTGATAAATAAATAAATAGATCGATAAAACATAATAAATAATATAAAATAAGGGCAGTCAGCGTAGATTGGATGTAAAGGGTCCTCCCCCGCTGACTGCTTTGCATGACACAAACACGTTAAAAAAATGAATAAAAAAATAAATAATGACGATTGGTCATCCCGCTTGCAGACGCCTCTCTTTTTCCTCTTTGTGCTTGATTGTCTTGGTGACAAAAGCAATGATCAGGTCGAAGTCTCTCTTGCTGTCGATAGCTTTATCGACTAGCTCATGAGGCTCGCCTAGAGGGGATCCCAGCCCCAGCTGCAGCTCGGTACGCCCCGCGTGATATGCAGGGCACTCAAACACAACATGCTGCGCGTCATCCACCACTCCACAGTCGGGACACAGATCGTCCCCGGTCTTCCCTATACGATAGGTAAATTTCCTAAACGATCCATGTCCCGTCAAGAATTGTGTGAAGTAATAGTTGACGCGCCGATGCCGGCAATCGTACCATCTCACCACATCCGGAATCAGGGATCTTGTCCAGGCTGCCTTCTCGACTTCGGCTGTCCATTCCCTCTGCCACATCTGTAGACTTCTCGTCCTTTCTTGTGGTCCTGAACCTATTGCCTCCTTGCCCCTTTGGTACATTCGGACTCTTTCTCCGGCCAGGATGTGCACCGGTACAGCACCAGCCACCACCTGTAAGGCAATGGTTGATACGGTTCTGTACGCGCTGCACACCCTGATCAGAGGTTTTCTCTGGGTCCTAAGAAGCATGTCTTTGTACTTCCTCATTCGAAGGACCTCGTGCCACACTGGGGCCCCGTATAAAACTATAGATAGGATTGATTGTAGCATCACCATTCTTTTCTGGGATTCTGGACCCCCTATATTTGGCATCAACTTGTTTAGTGTGGAGGTCCTTTTTTCTGCCTTCCGACATGCTTCCTGTACGTGTTGTCCGAATGCAATCCTGCCGTCGAATATTATACCTAAGTATTTCACTGTCTTCTGGGGTCTTATTGCGGAGCCTTTGTATTCAAATATAATATCATTTCTTTTTCTCGGTCCCCTCAAGATTATGGCTTCCGTCTTCTCTACTGCTAACTTTAGGTCGTTTCTTTCTATCCAAGCCGCGGTCTTTCGTATGGCTCTATTAACTTTTTCTATTATTCCCCTATTCGTGTCGTCTTCGATTAGTAAAGCTAGATCGTCCGCGTATGCAATCGCTCTCACTCCTCTCTCCTTGTTTACTTCTAGTACCCCATTATATAATATATTCCATAGTAAGGGTCCCAGGAGTGACCCCTGGGGTACTCCCGCGGTCATCTCTTTCTTCTTTTTTTTCGATATGCATACGGTTCTGTCAGATAGGTAGTCCTTTATTATGTTGGACACATATTCTGGGGCCCATTCGACGATTCTGTCTACTATAAGGCCCCAGTTTGCTGAGTTAAAAGCATTTTTTATGTCCAACAGAACGAGGACCACCCATCTCCTCTTGCTTGTTTTTGCCGCGTCCCTTATCCAGGTCGCGGCGTCGACTGTCGATCTACCTTTACGAAACCCATACTGTTGATTTGATAACACTCTCTCATCTTCCAACATGCCCTCCATCCTCTTCTTGATAAGTCCCTCATAGAACTTACCAAGGCAGTCAAGGAGGCATATTGGCCGATAAGAGGATGCTGAGGCGGGGGGTTTCCCAGGCTTCAGGAGAAGAACTAGGTTCGCCTCCTTTAAGTCCCTGGGGAACTCTTGTTTCTGCAGTAGGTCGTTATATATTCTTCTGATCAAGCCTGGTTTCTCAGTTGCTACTATCTTAATTGCCTCTGGTGGCAGCCCGTCGGGGCCGGGAGCTTTCCCCGTCTTCATTTCCTGACCAGCGGTTCGTATTTCCTCTTCTGTAAACTCCTCTACCATTGTTGGATAGATTTTTACAAAATTCTGGGTTTGCTTGGTGGGGAAGAGGAGTTCAGCTGATTGAGTTCAGTCTTCATGGTAATTTTATATGCGTCGCCCCATATATCGTCTTCCAATGCTTTTATCAGGGTCTGCCACTTCTCTCTTTTTTCCTGTCTTATTTTTTTATTTAGGGTTCTCTTTAGATCTTTGTATATTTCGTTCAGCTCGAGGTTGCCCTGGCTTCTCGTGTAATTCCTACGAGCTCTGAGGCATCTCTCCCGTAGACCTTCTATCTCATCCGTCCACCAGTAGGGGGATTTTTTATTTTCCTTTCTCTTCACGGTGGCCAACTTTGCAGCGTTTTCTAGTGCTCTTCTCAATTGGCCAAGGTCAGAAATCTCTTCCTCATTGATCTTTCTGACCTCCGATAGGTACATGGTTTTATTGAAATAGATTTCCGTGTGACCCATCGACCGCCTTACTCCCCCTTTTACCTTTATTTCATATTTTATATAACGGTGGTAGGTGAATAACTGATCGTCGAGGACATCCCACTCGTGTACTCTTCTGGATAACCCCTCACTCGCGAACGTGACATCAATGTGTGTTTGGCTGGCCCCCCTCACGAAGGTTGGTTTATCATTGTTTAATACTTGGAGGCCAGCCTGGGCTATCCATTCATTCCACAGGTCCCCCTTTTTGTCATTTATGGGGGAAACCCATAACCTGGATTTCGCATTTATGTCCCCGGCGATCAGAATTTCTTTTTCATTCGTGGCGGCGTTCATTATTTCATCTACAATGGCTTTGTATCTCAACATAGGGATGTTGGGAGATATGTAACATGCCAGGAGGCAGAAATCCCTCAACCTAATAAGGATATGGTTTCCCCCCCTGACGATGCTCCGCACCCCTACATCCCCGTTTTTAATGAGCACCGCCACGTTTTTTCCGTCATCCTGGACCCAACCACCGCCTGAGGTAATCTTCTTGTTTGGTTCTGGGACGATGAGCAGGTCTGTTTCTAGCTTGCAGGCTTTTGCGTGGACAAGGTCGTGCGCACGGCGCGCTCTGCCCACGTTCACCTGCAATATCCGTATACCAGGTTGATCCTTGAGGTCCGTTTTGGTTCAGTTCCCTGAGGTCGTTACTGCGTCGGATTCGCGTCTCGCCAATAAATTAAAACACCTAAGAACTAAAATAAATAAATAAATAAGTGTAGATAAAATAGTTAAATAGAGTAAATAAATAAAATTTGTATAAATATAAATAATATAGATAGGGTTTGTATAAATAAAATTTTTCGTTAAATAAAAATAAAGAAATATAAATATATTATTAATATAAATAAATAACAGTGCATTAGGTCTATTTTTTCTCGTAGATGTTTCAAACGAAACCCTGAGAGAGACGGTCTCCTGTGCCACAGGTGGACTGTATATGGGCCCACCCCCGTTCTCCAGGAGACCATCTCTCACCTTTTCGCTTTTTTTCTTCTTTTTTTTACGAATTTCTTAGAGGGCTCCCTTTCCCACTCTGCCATATACACACGCCCTATAGGCTGGGCATGTCATGCGATCCATGCGGTGCCCTTCTTCTTTACACGTCAGGCAGTAGGCAGTGCTGCTACACTGCGCCGCCGTGTGACCGCTGTTAAAGCAGTTGTAGCAGCACGCTACCCTGCTTTCACCCTTACATTCATATGTATTGTGCCCATATAAGAGGCATTTGTAACATCTTACGGGCGTATGCTTTTCCATGATCGGGCATACCACCCAGCCTATACATATTGTGCTATACTTCCTCAGTTCCTCGGCTTTTGTTGGGCGTACGGCTATAGTAGCCACCTGTTCCCCGTGCCTATTAGTTCTTAGCGTTTTTATATCCACTTCTTCTGTAGGGATACCCGTATAGGCTTTTATGGCGTTATGTAGTATCTTCTCTGTTACTCCAGGGTCCAACTTCGTTATCGTAAAATAATTTTCTTTTTTCCGTATGGCCATGTTCATACCAGACATCCTTGTATCCATTTCTTTTTTTAATTTTTCCGCGGCTCCCCTACCTTTTAATTTAACGAGGATATCTCCCCCTTCGGTTTTTTTTAATCTGTCGACTTTTACTCCTATCTTCCCGATATCGATCTTTTTATTCATTTCTTTAAGCACGTCCGTGTATGTTTTTTCTCCCGTTTTAATTAGGAGGGCTTCCTCTTGTTCGTTTCTCACCTCTCTATCCCTTTCCTTTCCTCTTACTATAATTTCCCAGTTAATATTCTCCCCCCGACCCACGAATTCTAGTGACTTCCGCACATCGTCTTTATTAATTTCATTATTGACGATTACTCTAACCGTTTCCGGTTGCTTCTCCCTTTCTTTTATCTGCTTGATGGCCTTCTCGGCCATCTCATACATCCCGTGTCTCTTTATTTTTGTGACGTATGTATACCACTGGTTTTTTTGACTAGCCATAGAGCTTCTCTTAGCATTCTCGATGTACTCTATGTCCCCCTCTTTGCATCCCTCTATGAGTTCAAAGACTTCCTCCCTATATGTTCTTATTACACTTTCTATCCCCCCCTCTGTTATTTCGTTTTTCGTTATTATTAAGCATTCTTTCTTTTCTACCGTTTCCTGTAGTCCACCTTGTTCCCACTTCGTTTTTTCAAAGACCTTTTCTTCCCATTTCTTTTTGTAGATTTGGCTAAAGGCGTTTGAGTCTCCCCCTTTGTTTAGGATCCCTATTATTTTTTCTGTCTCCTTTCTCTGCCTGTCTTGTTCTACCTTTAATTGACATTGCTCGCATTTTATCTTTTAGCCATGTTAAACTAATTTATTACCACCCTAATAATTGTTCACCTCTTAACCCCACTCCAGGGGAGATGTTCCGCTAGATTAATATTCAAGCCACCAGAATTCCAAAAAATGGCACCTCGTGAGCGGAATTATTTATAATAGGTATTATTACTGATGAAAGAAATTGTCTTTAACAGCATTGTGTTTTGTAAATTAAAGTTGCTATTTTAGTATCCGATGGTATGTTAGTGATAAGCCCTTGAAAAACGTCAGCCTCACCACCCAAAATCATCATCACCTCCACTTTTCATCCTCCGTAACTCCGGAACCGTTGATTTTATAACAATTATGTATAGGACCTTTTTTTATGAAATTTTGTTAAATTTTATGTAGAACATTTTTGTATAGAACATTGTTTATCCTAAATCATAGATTTAGAAATATTGACGAAAAACGTAAAATCCTACTAATTTACCGACTTCTCCCCCATCTCTCCCATTTCTCCCCGCCCCCAAACCGGACGCTCAAAATGAACAATATATGGACCATAAAGAACAATTTGGTATAATTTTTTAAAATAAGAACACAAACAGTTTTTTTCCATAAGTGGTTTCCACACATTATAATTTCAAATTTCACCCTGTATTATTCATAATATACCATACATTATGTAGTTCAATGAAATCAGGTTGTTAAGCAACTTTTAAAAATATAAAAATATATAGGGTGTTTCATTAAAAATAAAGCTTATGGACTATGCTAGACTTGCGTGAATCACCCTGTACAATCAAATTTAGGTTTAAAAAGCGTATATTTATATTTAAAAACGGACGGGTCTTGGCGTTTTTTAAAATTGTTTAAAACAAGGACAGAACTAATTTTGTTCCATAAGTGCCTTCCACCCTATACAGGGTGAGTCATAAGTAGGGAGCGGATTTTATGCTAAATGCATATTGCATGCATATTTCGCATATTTGAGAACTTTACTAAATTTTGCATATTTTTAAAGAAACATGCATATTTTTAAAGAAACATGCATATTTTTAAAGAAACATGCATATTTTGAGCCTATTTAAAAACATTTAAGTCCAAAAAAATTTAAAATTTTTTAATTCAACACAAAATATTTCCCCGCACAGGCTGTCGTATGTATATATGAAGGGCTTAATGTGAAACAATGACAAGCCACACATGATTTCAAAACAAGTTAGTGTTATTCTTGGTTAAAGTAATAGCGTTGACTGATAAATATACTGGTAATAGTATAACAAGCCACTAACAAATTATTTCAGCCCTTCGTTAATAGATGGCCCGATAAATCTATGGTCACACTATTGCATAGGTCATAGGTCTAGTTTGTCTCTAGTATCTACTCGACATAATGACAAGCCACATCAAAATGGCGAACATGGGCGGAAGCAATTCGGATAATTATTGAGTTCTGATGATTCTAGCAAGAAAAATAGTAAAGTTGACTTGACATTTGATGACAGTGACCGTAACCCTGACTATGTACAATCTAGAAGTGACTCAAGTAATGAAAATACAGCGATATGTAATTTTTTCCTAAATGTGGCTTGTCACATTATTACCATTCAAGATTAATGTAGTGGCTTATGACGTGGCTTGTTATATTATTGCATTTGGTTGTAGGATAATGAACAAGGTCCGTCAATAAAAAGGACAAAACCAAACACACCCGTCAAAAATTCCAACAAGTTGATGGAGACAAAGAAATAAACACTGTTTAACACGTATAGGGTTGAAACCACCACGAACTCAGTCAATAATAGAAAATTATGAATCTACATATATCTAAAATTTGGGTATTTATTATTAATGGAATAATGTAACATGCCACATTTTTTTTAAATAAATGCTGTTTTTTCTCGAGTTTCAAGTAATTTTATTAATATTGTTGTCAACTATGATCTCATAGAGGGCATGATGCATCGAAATATCTAAACTAAAACAATAAAAGTTGTTACTGGATTTTTTAATATTATTTTTAACATTCAAAGTCAAATATCTCATTTTTACCTTTTTGAGGCTTGTCATTGTTTCACATTAAGCCCTTCATATATATTAATTCGAGAACTACCTGAAGACAGACGGCTCATTCCCTGCCTTTCATTTTTTCTTAGAAAATACCCGATCTTTACACAAAGTACTTACTAGTGCTTATCGTACGCCGTTATAAAATGATTTTATATAGGTTGTAGTGATGAAGGATGGTTTACCCGGAAATCCGAATTTTATTTACTTTTATTAGTTTTGATCGCGCTGTACGTCCTGGGTATACCCAGAGGGAGAACGCCTGCGCATTGCAAAATCGAGCGTTCGCGGAGTTCAAATCTTTCCCTCTGAACACCCTCCGGATTTTTAATTCGGTGTTCGCGCACTCGCGCAGTACAGAAAAAAGATCCTGAACGTGTCCGGGATACGCTCTCGACGTTCGAGGATTTTGATTCGGATTTTAAGTTCGCACAGGCGCACAAAATATTTGGGAAGAATTTCTTGACATTCTCTTCTTACTCCTTCCAATTCTTAACCTAAAATATTGTTTTGTTAAACAACTTGTAGATGTAGATCCTGGTTTTTAAAGTTTTAAAATTATGTAAAGTGTTGTATCATTTAAATATCCTTCAAACAAATTTTAATATTTTTTATATTAAAGCTTTTTTAGTTGTGTTTGTCAATGTTTTCCATTAATATGTTTATAAATAAGTAGGTACCTTTTCTAGTATTATTTTCATTCGATATTCGATAATTATCTATTACGGTAATGTATTACAATAAATTGTACTCTGTTTTTACTTAATTTCTTCTATCTAGATGAGCTTAATTATAAGTACCTACATATTCTTGTGGTTTATTTTTCAGTTTAATTTATGAGTTAAATTAGTCTCTTATTGAATATAATGAAACATAAACAACACATCAAACTTATTCATTATATCTCATTATTTTTGTGGTGTAATAAACCACAACACAAGGCCACAACCTATCAAATTCAATACATATATTATATCAAAATTGGAAATGATTGCTTTACTAAATTATTCCTTCCTTCAGATAATGTTAAACTCCCAGGAAGTTAAAGGTAATTTTTATATCTAAATATCAAGCTGCCATTTCCAAGTAATACATAAAAATCTTTTACTCTCTACAAAAATGTGGAAATACCAAATTATCGAAATAATGTGGAAATAATACAGAAAGACGCTAATCAAATTTCTAACTTCTAAGAAAGGCATTGATGAATAGAAAGTTAATCCTTTGCCTGTTGCTTTTATTCTCTTTCTCTTTGTTGACAAATAAATTTGTTGCATTTGCATTTTTTTTGACATTGATTTCGAAATAAGAAAGGGACAACAAAAGGCTTCCTTCTCTAACCTTAATGTATGCAACCTGTCATTACATTACGAATCCGAAAATTGTTCGCGGAGCGAAAAATCCTGAGCATGTCCAGTAGGGTGGAGTGAAAAAACGACTTTCTACGATATCAATTTCTAATAGTGCGGAAAACTTGCGCATAGGCATCCTTAAAACAGGAAAAATAAAAAAAAAAAATTTTTAATATCCTAAGATCGCGCAATAGGCCTAAAGTTTGAAAAAATTTGAAAAAAACGGTCATTTTTAAAGTCATGGGAAAAATATTTCTGATGAATATTTTTTATTCTAATAGCTTAAAACATTTTCTTTGAGGTGTATTTAGCTCGAAAAAAATATTGTTGAACATTTTTATGTATATTTTGAGATCGCGCAAAAGGCCTAAACTTTGGGGAAAATCGGCAAAATGAGGTATTTTTCTTAAATGCTCAAAGATTTTTTTCGAATATTTTTCGATTGTTAGAATATTTTTTATTCTAATAGCTTAAAACCTGTTCTTTGAGGTGTATTTAGCTCGAAAAAAATATTGTTGATCATTTTTATGTATATTTTGAGATCGCGCAAAAGGCCTAACCTTTGGGGAAAATCGGCAAAATGAGGTACTTTTCTTAAATTCTCAAGGATTTTTTTTCGAATATTTTTCGACTATTAGAATATTTTTTATTCTAATAGCTTAAAACATTTACTTTGAGGTGTATTTAGCTCGGAAAAAATATTGTTGAACATTTTTATGTATATTTTGAGATCGCGCAAAAAGCCTAAACTTTGGGGAATATCGGCAAAATGAGGTATTTTTCTTAAATGCTCAAGGATATACCGAGACTGTAATACTTACGCAAGACTTCAGAGTAGACACTGGTGTTTTGCTTTAGAATTGTTCAACATCATGTGCAGCTCCTCGCCCATTTCAGTACTTGTTGTACTGAAATGACCCAGGACTCACCACGTGGAGGTGGCTGCACTTCGAGTCCCACCCACGCCCTACCCAACCAACCAACCAATTCTGGGCGTGGTAAAATTACTTTCCGCCTTTGAACTCTGATTTAGTGTTAAATTTTGGCATCATTGATCTTGATTTCAGTGTTGCCCTGATATACCCATCACGGTTTTCATGGCCACACACTTTTCCTGAGGCCTCTGTAACTAATTTCACACATCTTTCTACATTTTGTGTGTGGCAAGGAAATGTTAAGCAATCAAACTCAGGTAAAGCTTTCTCTTTGAGCAGGGATTCAATGTGCTCTGTTGTCATCCTTGCAATCAAAGGTGGTGGGGTCAGAGCACACTTTGACCAGTCAATTAGTTCTGTATAATCTTGAGCGTCAAAGTTTATCGAAGGTACCTTGAATATCTTGACGCTCTCTCCTGTTTCTTGATATTGATTTCTAGCTTTAATTATTCTTCTGTATCCTAACTCTCTGATATGTTCTCGGTCATTCAATATCATAGTTAAAAGCAGATTCTCTGGATGACAGAAAAATCCATTTCTTTCAATGACTGGATCAATTATCGTCTTTATGTCATCTGGTAAATGTCTTGTAGTTTGTACTACTTTAAGTACATGCTTTGGTCCGTCTTTTACAGTGTGGTGCTTTTTGATGGCGAACCACACAGGAGCATATGTCTTGACAATGTAGTTGGCCAATATTTTCAGCTCATATGAAGGACTTTCTTCAGAAATGTAGAGTCTTAGTACTCGGTTGGCACAGGTTAACCACCTGGAGTGGCTAAGGGGACCAGGATCTTTAGCAGCTAGGTCAGGTTCACAGAGTCCAGTTGTAACTGACTTAACAATATCTAATAAGTATTGCTGATCCTTACTAAGGTCAGATTTGGTAATAATGATCTCAAATTCAGGTACAATGACTTCAAATGGTACTACATCATTTTTTGCACAGTTCACGAGCTTTTTCCCAATCGGGCCACTGAATGATGCTGGTCCTGTAGTTGTGCCATCTAGGTGTTCAAAAAGATGCCTGTAAGGGAGTTCATTGAAGTGTAATAGGCACACAAACCATTGCAGGGGCCGTTTGAACATTACTTCGATGTTGCGAATCACTCCATTTTTCCATCCAGTGTTGGTGGCGGTTCCATCGCATCCAACGGCTTCTACTTCCTTCACATCATAGTCTTGCTCTCTCATGAAGTCAATAATGCACTGAGCTATTCCAGTTCCTTTTTTTGGTGTTACATGACCAACATACTGGCCACCAGGCTCACTAATAATGCTGATGTGCTCTTCTTTTGTTACTCTACGATAAAATTTGGCTCCTGATTTTTCTTGAGTTTGAGTGGTATCTTTTCTTCCATCAAAATAGATTCCCTTTAGTTCTTTAAGCTGATCTTGATTGTCAATTGTTACTTCTTTTCGCAGCTTTTCTTTCTCTCTCCTAATCTTACTTCTGTCAATTACTTGAGACATATCTGAATCACATATTAATCCAAGATCATGCATCACACCGGATGCAATTGCTGCTGTGGCCCTGTCGGAAACTCCATATCTGTCACTTATCATAGCAGTAGTTGTCAACTTATAACGCATTTGCGATGTTGAAGGCTGTGACAAACTCATATCACAATGACTTTTTTGGTCCACACTTTGACGAACATAAGTATCACATGTGCTGGATGCGCTGGTATCTAAGGAACAAGTTTCTTGCTGCAAGAGATGTAATTTTCTCTCTTCTCTTTTATGCAGAATCACTGACACTTTCTTATCCACATTTCCAATAAACATTTTTCTTGTAGTTCGTTGGTCGTATACAAACTTCAATTCAATATCAGGGATCTTTTTTGCTTTCTCGCAATTGCAAACTTGAACCACAGGACAGTCACAGCTTAGTTTTTTCTCGCATTCACATGAAAGCATTATTTCACACTTACATGCTGCAATATCAAATAGTTTTCCCCGAGCATTAGCGATAAAAACTTCCAGTCTTTCCTTGAAAAAATCCTTGTCTTTATCACGGTTAAATGATTTCCTGATCTTGTAGTACTCTTCGTGATACGAAATTACCATTTGGACAACACGAGTGTGTGTAACAGTTGGAATTGAAGCATTCTTAAAAAGATTTTCAACTTGAGTGGCAACACTTTCTGCAATAGGTGGAAATTTCACCTTGAACTTTGAATCTGACAATAACATTAATCTTTGTCTCTCTTCGAAACAAGAAAGAAGTACGTCCTTGTACGTTGGCAAAGTATTAGCACTTAGTTCTCGAGACGGACCGAAAATCGGGCAAACGTTCGTGTGGGATTGTCTTGTAGCAACTCCACTATTCGACGACATCATGTTGAAATTAAAAACACTACTAACAAACTAATTTTGTGAAAAATACTCACTATTTTACTGTAACACAAGTCTTGTAGCGACTCCACTATTCGACGACATCATGTTGAAATTAAAAACACTACTAACAAACGAATTTTGTGAAAAATGCGCACTATTTGACTGTAACACAAGTAAACGCAAACAGACAACTGTACTTGTTGCGAGCTACTACGCTACTAGTCACAGTAGTCAAGCCGCTGCGATGTTCTCACTAAGCGCGGAACAGTCCATGCATTGACAACAAGGGGAGTAAGCTTGGAGGAATGCGCCATTAATAAGCAATAAGCAAGCATGACTGAAAGTCGAATCAAGTTTTGTAACACATCTAAAATAATAAATTAATATGTAGAAATGCATCGGGTATGATTACAAACCGAACAGACTTCGTTTATGTCTTTAGAATGTCACGAAAAATACCTCATTTTGCCGATTTTCCCCAAAGTTTAGGCTTTTTGCGCGATTTCAAAATATACATAAAAATGTTCAAGAATATTTTTTCGAGCTAAATACACCTCAAAGAATATGTTTTAAGCTATTAGAATAAAAAATATTCATTAGAAATATTTTTCCCATGACTTTAAAAATGACAGTTTTTTTTCAAATTTTTTCAAACTTTAGGCCTATTGCGCGATTTTAGGATATTAAAAATTTTTATTTTTTTATTTTTCCTGTTTTAAGGTTGCGCCTATGCGCAAGTTTTCTGCACTATTAGAAATTGATATCGTAGAAAGTCGTTTTTTCACTCCACCCTAATGTCTAGGATAAGTTTACGTTGACGCCTGCGCATTGGAAACTAATCCCGAACTTACTCTGAATACGTTCGAAATGTCGGCGTTATCGAAATGCCTCCCACTTTTTCAGGTAAATATTTTCATACATGAAATGCCTCCCAGGTACAATCGAAATGCCTCCGTTTCGTTAATCATTTAGGCTGATATTTTGTCTATTTAATCTCTGTATAATGACAGAATGTTGCCAAATCATAATTTAAATAGGTAGTATCTATTTATTTTGATTTTTCTAATTCTTATTGCAGTGTACCTACATGAAATTTGTTTCACATAAATATTTCACAGTACGACATACACATTTCTTTTTAGAAAAGAAATATCCAGCTTTTCTGGGTAATTCCAATTCCGATTCTAATCTCTTCCATATTTATAATTCCATTTTATAATTCCATAAATAGGTACTTTTACCTTAATCTTTTTGTTTGTTTATATTCTCTGGGTATTTTCTGGGTAATTCCAATTGCTATTCTAATCTCTTCTTAACGATTCCATGAATAGGTACTTTTACCTTAATCTTTTTAAATGTTGGCCAAAGCTACAGTAAAACGGTGGACATGTACTAAAAAAACCTGCAAAGCATTTTTGTGAAAACACAGGGATGTGAAAATACGATAATTGAATCAATATTAGATCATAACCACGAGAAATTGTCTGCCGAAGTTTACAATAGAAAAGCCGTAAGCAATTCAATAAAAAGAGCAGCCGTGGAAGATCTCAGCGAAAAACCAATGAAGCTCATCTGTAAATAACATAAGAAGACAAATATAGAGACATTTACTATCAATGATATCAATAGGGTGAGACAAAATTTATATTATGCTAGAACCACAAATTCTTAATTAAATTCCCAAAAATATATCTGAATTTCATAAAGCTCTCGATTCATCTTCTATTATTACAAATAGAAATGAAAATTTTAAAATTAAAAATGACAAAGATAATCATATTGTTATATTAACATGTTTTTCAAATCTTCGTTTTCTTTCGACTGTTTCCAATTGATATGTTGACGGAACTTTTGAATACTGTCTTCGTTTTTTCACTCAATTGTTTAGTATACATGGCTTGAAAAATGGACATTATATTCCCCTTGACTTTTGTTTACTTCAAGATAAAAAGTCATCTTCATATTATCTCGCCTTTAAATATATCATAGAAGAATGTTTTAAAATTAATTGTCCTGTATCCCCTAAAGTAATAACTTCAGACTTTAAAATTTCCATTCATAATGGTATTCGTATGGGATTTCCTGAAGCAGATCTTCATGGATGTCGTTTTCATTTGGGTCAGGCATGGTATAGAAAGGTTCAAGCACTGGGATTAGCTCCAGAATACCAGAAAGAAGGTGTTGACTCAACCGAAATTACGCATTTTCTTATTTATGTTTTTGGTCTTTCATTCTTACATCCTAAAGATGGTAGCGATTTTTTTTATATAGATTTGGCAGAAATTAAACCAGTCGATGAAAGAGTCACCTAGTTTTGTGATTATCTTGTTGATAATTACATATCTGAAAATTCGACATTTCCTCCACACATCTTTGGGCTGAGCACTCTTCATCCTTACAAAGAACCACAAACCCATGCGAAAGTTTTCATTCCAAGTATAATTCTTTTTTCTACTGCCCGCATCCTAACATTAATAATTTTATTGATATAATTTTACAATTTCAAATAAATACCTACATTAAAATGAATTGTGTTTCGACACCAAAAAAAATTGTTGCGGAAAGTACATCAAAAATAAATTTTCTAAATGAAAAAATTTTAGAATTAAGAGAATGTAAAATAATTAGATTAGAATTTGTCAAAGTAGTATCATATAAATTTAGGAAAAATATTTTGTAATTTTATATTTCTATACAGATTTTGTATTATTTTCCAAAGTTTTTTGTTATGTTATTTTTAATGATTCTATAAAATACTTAATATGTTTTTGTATTTTTTGTAAAATTATTAATTATAAAAAATAATGGTTATAATAAGGGAGCGATCAAGTATTACGTAACGCGATTTTTGAAGATTTTTGACCCCCTCCTCCCTACGTAACGCACTCTAATGGCCGTTTAAATATTGCGTAACGCAATTTTTGAAGATTTTTGACCCCCCCCCCCCCCACCTGCGGTGGGGTAATATGTAATACTTGAACGGTCCCTAAAATATATATTATAATGGTTATAAAACTAGTTATATATGTATAAGTTAGTTAAAATTTATAAATACCGCCTAGTGTCAATAATGTTTAATACATAAAGGTTGAAAATAAAATAAATTAAATAACAAAATACCAATTTTGACAAAAATTTACAAAGGGACGAAGATGCGGCAACGTCTCACCTTCACATAAAGATTAGAACCATGTAATTTATTTAAACCTTGGGAGGCAATTCGTATGTGACCATTTTAGCGACAGGTAAGAAATCCTATTTCGGGAGGCATTTCATATGCGGCCCGAAATGTACTGCGCGAACACTGCTATTGGTGGCGTTCAGCGGCGAATGAGCATAACGTGATCTGGTAGGATCACATCTCGCTCCTTCACGCTGAACGACCTTTGCGTTGTGCGCTACATCGAATGAACATCGAAATTCGATTCATTCGATTCGAAAATGTAGCGGAGCGGTCGTCATCTTTTGGAGCACATTTTGAGTGTAATATTTTGAGTGTAGCATAAAATGACGCATGCGTAAAAGCAATAAACAGATACTTTTGGCACAATTTTGGTTCCTATTTTGAGTGAACCAGATTTATAAAGGTATCTATTGTATATAATGTTACCTGGTAGAAAATAAAACAGTAGCTAGACGATCTGAAATATCTGATAATTAATTAAACTAAAAAGGGGTATTTCCCTGGGTTGGCTGTATACCAAACAAATTCTAACATGAAGTAAAACCACTTCTATGTAATAGGTATAATTTACTAAAATCTTAAAAAATCCCAATGGATTGAATAAAATATGTTCATTCAGAGCGTTTTCAGAATGGTAATTAATTTTTTTTTCTTTAGAGTTTAGAGCAGACAAAATTACAAAATAAAGTTTGGTTAAGTTCTTGACAACTAAATAAAATATTTGACAAACAAATTGGAGCAAAAATGTAGCGGAATATAAAGAGCAGTTCATTCGATGTATCAGTAGCGTAAATTGATCACTCACCGCTGAACGCACCCATTATATTTAGTAGGTACCTATAATTCTGGTAATTCTTTTAAATCCTCTATTGTTAAGAGAATTTACACCATAGTTTTACGAATTTCTAACGGAAATTAACAAGTTATTTTAAATACGCCCCAATTACTTCTTATTGATGTTGAAAGTAGTTTTTCAAGTTATAAAAATATTTTATCTGATCAAAGAATATGTTTCCTCGTAAAGAATTTGGAAAAACAAATTGTAGTGAATTATAATCAAAGATAATTTATAGTGATATTGTTGTTTTATTTTAAATAGGTAACTATTGGTAGTAGTTTTTGTAAAAACTGTGAATAAATTGCATATATAAAAAAATTATTTTTGAAAGATAATAAATAAGATTGCCACCCCCCCCCTATAAAAGAACCCCCTAGAATAGAATAGAACAGGAAATTTGTGGTTTCTTGAAATGCGCATTTTTTTAATTTTTATGCATATCTTGCACATATTTCGTAATTTTTTACCGCATATATATGCGCATATTTCATCAAAATTGATCGAATATAAATCCGCTCCCTAGTCATGAGGAACTTGTACATGCTCCTACCTCGTATAGAGGCTCCTATGAGGAATAACAAATGACCTAATAAAAAGTGTCTGCTTTCATTGTTTAATAATATACAGGGCGAGTTTCGCATTTTGACAGAAATTTGCATTCGTCATAATTTTTGAACGGTCAGATTGATGTGTCTCTTATTTTGGTCAATCGTTACACTATTACCACCTAATCAACTGATTTATTCAAACTGGAAAAAAAGCAGGCCCGGATTTAAAAAATTAGTTCGTTTTGGTCTTAGAAAAAATTTCACCCTGTATAAGCTTTTTAAAAACTCTAATATGAATTTTACAAATTAGACAAATAGGCAATTAAAATGGCATATTTATTTTTTCCCCACACGATTACTTAATTTTTTATTAAAAAATCAAATTTGTCAAAATCGGAATTTTAACCCAAAAATGAAAAAAAAAAATATCACGGTTAACTCGCTACAACTTTGTTCCATTTTAATATTTTTTTTTCTAAAATTTTTACAGCACATGTCTCTTACCATTGTGAAGATTATGAAAATTGTTGTAGACTTTTAGTCTTCTTCTCGTAAAAGTTATGAATTTTTAAAAATAAAAGGTGCAGATTCATGAATTGCAAAGTTAAATCGCAAAAATTAAGTGAAAAAATTTAAAATTTATCTATTTGATCACGTCTATGTTAAACTATAGAGTCCAAAGAGAAGTGTTAGGGGAGTTTTAAATCTAGACCTGCTATAGAAAAAAAAAAAAAATGGTAAAACTTTTAATTTTAAGAAAAACGTTGTTTAATTTTTTTTATTTTTATGGTAAAATTGCGATTTTGACGAATTTGATTTTTTAATAAAAAATTAAGTAATCGTGTGGGGAAAAATAAATATGCCATTTTAATTGCCTATTTGTCTAATTTGTAAATTTTTTTCTAAGACCCAAACGAACTAATTTTTCGTCGGACCCGATTTTCTTCTAGTTTGAATAATCAGTTGATTGGGTGGTAACATAAATTAAATATTTGTTAAAAAAAATAAATTTTTGTAATAAAAGTTAATTTTTTTAAATCTATGGTTCACTTTACCAAACTTTTAATTCATAGTCAAATTTGATTTTTTTATAAAAATTTATGTAATCGTGTGGGGAAAAAATAAATATGCCATTTTAATTGTCTAATTTGTAAAACTCATATTAGAGTTTTCAAAAAGTGTATACAGGGTGAAATTTTTTCTAAGACCCAAACGAACTAATTTTTTAAAGCCGGACCTGATTTTTTTCTAGTTTGAATAAATCAGTTGATTAGGTGGTAATAGTGTAACGATTGACCAAAATAAGAGACACATCGATCTGACCGTTCAAAAATTATGACGAATACAAATTTCTGTCAAAATGCAAAACTCGCCCTGTATATTATTAAACAATGAAAGCAGACACTTTTTAATGGTCATTTGTTATACCCCATAGGGGCCTCTATAGGAGGTAGGAGTATGTACAGTTCCTCATGACTCATCCTGTATACAGGGTGTAACAAAAATACAGGTCATAAATTTAATCACATATTTTGGGACCAAAGATAGTTCGATTGAACCTAACTTACCTTAGTACAAATGTTCACATAAAAAAAGTTACGGCCCTTTGAAGTTGCAAAATGAAAATCGATTTTTTCCAATATATCGAAAACTATTAGAGATCTTTTATTGAAAATAGAAATGTGGCATTCTTATGGTAGTATTATCTTAAGAAAAAATGATAGTGAAATTTGGACACCCCATAAACATTTTATGAGGGTTTTGTTCCTTTAAACCCCTGCAAACTTTTGTGTACGTTCCAATTTAATTATTATTGTAGTACCATTAGTTAAACACAATATTTTAAAAACAATTTTGCCTCTTAGTACTTTTTCGAAAAGTCAGTTTTTATCGAGATATTTTGAATATTTTTCAAATCCACCACACATTTGTATATGGCTAAGTACGATTATGGAGACTTTGTAATAATATGAAAATTTATTTATGATTTACATTTTTAGGTATATTTTGAACCGTATTAAAAAAGAAGTAATATCTCGATAAAAAGTGCTTTCTCGAAAAAATACAAAGAGGCAAAAAAGTTTTAAAAACACTGTGTTTAACTAATGGTACCGCAGTAAAAGTTTAATTGGAACATATACAAACATTTGGAGGGTTTAAAGGAACAAAACCCCCATAAAATTTTTATGTAAACATATTAAAAAACAAGCCGCAACTCGATAAAAACTGCCTTATCGAAAAAATACTAAGAGGCAAAAAAGTTTTAGAAATATTGAATTAAACTAAAGGTACCACAATAATAATTTAATTGGAACGTACCTAAAAGTTTGGAGGGTTTAAGGGAACAAAACCCCCAAAAAATTTTTATGGGGTGCACAAATTTTACTATAATTCTTTTTTAAGATGTTCCTGCCATAAGAATGCCACATGTCCATTCTCAATAAAAAATATCTAATAGTTTTCGATATATTCGAAAAAATTTATTTTCATTTTGTAACTTCGAAGGGCTGTAACTTTTTTTTATGTGCATATTTGTACTAAGGTAAATTAGGTTCATTCGAGCTATTTTTGGTCTCAGAATATGCGATTTAATTTATGACCTGTATTTTCGTTACACCCTGCATAATAATATTAGATTAATATTACCTATATTAAGATTTTAAAACAAGAGTCGCCAGAATTTTGCTAAGAATATCCTAAGTGGTTTTTAGAATACCATAAGAATGAAACGTTTATTGGTGTTTATCTCGATATGTATACAAAGTGACATTTATTGTTTTTCCCCTGTACTCTATAACTTAGCCTACTCAAGTCAAAATATGAACTACTTAGCAGTACAAATTAATAATTAAGCATTTATACATTAGAATGCAAAAATATTTTGCATTCAGCTAACGCGAATGTGTAGCTTGTGGAATGTTTCCCATTCAGTGTGGTTTTGGTTGTAAAATTATGAGGTTGGTTAACATTAAATAAAAACTTACCAGAGCCCTTTCTTATTTTACTTATAAATATAGTAGGTATAGTGAAATGTACTACATATTTTATTTGTAAATAAGCCACAATTCAAGTTAAAAATGAAATTTATTGATGTTTCGACTTACACTTCGGAAGTCGTCTTTGAAATACAAAATAATATTAATAAATTAAAAATAGTTTGTTTGTGTTGCTTAGTAAAAAAATTCTTCTAAAAATTTAATGTAATCTGGCTTAAACTATAGTATATATTTCTCAATAAAATAGTAATTTTTTTCAAAAAGATTGCACAAAGAAACAGCTTCAGAATAATATAAAGTACAGTAAAATTGTAAAAAAGATTTTTTTGTCCTTAAATCTTAACTTTCCTGTACTAACGTGGTTAAAAATTATTCACAGAAGTAAATACATTTTAATACTGTACAGACAATCCACTTACTACAACAATAGTAGTAGATACAATAGGTAAACATCTGGGTGGTGGTTTTATGACGTTGAAATGCGGAAAGAATAGTATCATAAAATGCATTATTATCGGTACCCTATTATAAAAATTAAGTAATAAATGTTCCAAAGGGCTGTGTTAGCTATATTCAAAATTACATACTTGTTAATTTAAAAATTATTTTACTTTTATACTTATATATCACAGTTCACTGTCAATTGACATAACGTAGATATATTATACCTATTCGTGTTTTATTCATTATTAATGATAAAATTTAAAAATCAGTTTTTTAGACTGATCTTTTAAAAACTATTGAGAGATGAAAATTGAGTCCTATAACAATAATAATTACAAGAATAAAAAACCGCTAAACGCCGTAAAAATGAGTGGCGCATACAATATTCCAGCTACAAAAGATATGATATGAATATTACGTGGCGCCACAATGTATTTTCATTTTGATGCAAAACAAAATTCTAGTTTTATTTTAAAAGATTTTTCCATAATATTTGCTCAATTTGAAGTAAAACGCGTCACAAAAGACTAACTTTGATACAGTTTGAATTTTGAAACTCTTTTGTGGCGCGTTTACTTCAAATTTAGCAAATATCATGGAAAAATCTTTTAAAATAAAACTAGAAATTTGTTTTGCATTGAAATGAAAATACATTGTCGCGCCACGTAATATTCATATCAGATCTTTTGTAGCTGGAATATTGTATGCGCCACTCATTTTTATGGTGTTTATCGGTTTTTTATTCTTGTATTGGGAGTTTTTTAAAGTTATTTATAAATTAAATGTATGAAGTTGAATGCAATGTTTCTCGATGACACGTTAAGATTTATAAATGGTCTACTTTGTCGCATTACCTCCCAAATGACCTAGTGTCCATCGAATGGACACTCATTTCTTTTCTATTCGAAATAGATTGAAAAAAAATATTGGGATGGCTGGCAAAATAAACTCTGATTGCCCATTGCCAGATCAAATTTAGCGTCGTAATCACTACAATTACATAAACCATTTCGAGAATAATCGCTAACTGGATTATATTTCTGTAGCTCAATAACTTCTAAACGGTTTAACCGATTTTCATTACTAAACATGAGTTTGAGACGTATTGACAAGTAGTATCTGATGCATCTAAGGTCAAGTATGCTAACTGATTACAGGAATTATTGAGCTTGAAACCCGTTTTTCCCATAGATAATAGATTAAACATTCGAATTTTCCCGGATATGGGGTACACATCGTTAGATTCGTCTAGAGTCCTTCTACAAACGCTCAGTTATTTGCGCAATTCGTAGATTGAAATTTTTAGTAATTGTCGAAAAACCAAAATTTTCAAAGTTTAGTTTTTCAGTTTTTCGGCTATAATACTGAGCCGTGTGTATGTCTGATCCTGACGGCTTACACACCATTGGAAAGCTTAAATCAACACTATTGATTTGGTGTATTTGCGGTTCTCCTGTATATTCTTGAACCGAAGATATATACCCCCAAAAAATATACCGTTTTGTACCTACCAAGTCCTATAACTGGCTTATGGGTGGTCAAAAATCACAAACTACACCGGTTCTGAATCGGCCCTAACCCCCTCTTCGAACACAGAAAAAAAAATTCAGATCGGTTTAGCTTATCCACACACATACATACATACATAGATACATACAGTTGAGTCCACGAGTCTTTACCAGTGCGTCATCATTTAAAGCGTACGAAATAGGTAAGTTGATGATAAGTCGGAAATGGAAATTTACTAAACGCAAGAGCAAGTGACAGTAAGTAGCTACTGCTCCTATTACGGGTTAAAATTTGAGTTATCAAATATGTGTTTTATCTCGCCAGGTATTAATGACGCATGGGTAAAGACTCGTGGTCTCAACTGTACATATCCACAAACATTTTCCCTTTTTTAATTAGAAATTTAGTCATATTTCTGAGCTCGGTAACTTTTGAATGGTATAACCCATTTTCAAAATTAGACATGCGTTGGAAAAGTAATGATAGTACTATTAGAAGCCGCAAAGCTAGCTTGGATATTAAGCTAGCGTGACGTCTCTCCTGAAGTGGGGTTAAGGGGTGAAAAATTATTAGGGTGGTAATAAATTACTTTAACATGGGTGAAAAATTATTGCATAGGTTAAATTGGATTCCGCTTATGCAATGCCGTTTTATCGAGAATTTTGCTAGCTTGAATATTAAGCTAGCGTGACATCTCTCCTGAAGTTAGGTTAGGGGATGAAAAATTATTAGGGTGGTAATAAATTAGTTTAACATGGCTGAAAAATTACTGCATAGGTTAAATTGGATTCCGCTCATGCAATGCCGTTTTATCGAGAATTTTGCTAGCTTGAATATTAAGCTAGTGTGACATATCTCCTAAAGCGGGGTTAAGGGGTGAAAAATTATTATGGTGGTAATAAATTAGTTTAACATGGGTGAAAAATTATTGCATAGGTTAAATTTGATTCCGCTCATGCAATGCCGTTTTATCGAGAATTTTGCTAGCTTGAATGTTAAGCTAGTGTGACATCTCTCCTGAAGCTGGGTTAAGGGGTGAAAAATTATTAGGGTGGTAATAAATTACCTTAACATGGGTGAAAAATTATTACATAGGTTAATTTTGATTCCGCTCATGCAATGCCGTTTTATCGAGAATTTTGCTAGCTTGAATATTAAGCTAGCGTGACATCTCTCCTGAAGCGGGGTTAAGGGGTGAAAAATTATTAGGGTGGTAATAAATTAGCTTAACATGGGTGAAAAATTATTGCATAGGTTAATTTTGATTCCGCTCATGCAATGCCGTTTTATCGAGAATTTTGCTAGCTTGAATATTAAGCTAGCGTGACATCTCTCCTGATGCGGGGTTAAGGGGTGAAAAATTATTAGGGTGGAAATAAATTACCTTTACATGGGTGAAAAATTATTGCATAGGTTAAATTTGATTCCGCTCATGCAATGCCGCTTTATCGAGAATTTTGCTAGCTTGAAAATTAAGCTAGCGTGACATCTCTCCTGAAGTGGGATTAGGGGTTGAAAAATTGTTAGGGTGGTAATAAATTAGTTTAACATGGGTGAAAAATTATTGCATAGGTAAAATTGGATTCCGCTTATGCAATGCCGTTTTATCGAGAATTTTGCTAGCTTGAATATTAAGCTAGCGTGACATCTCTCCTGAAGTTAGGTTAGGGGGTGAAAAATAATTAGAGTGGTAATAAATTAGTTTAATATGGGTGAAATATTATTGCATAGTTTAAATTGGATTCCGCTCATGCAATGCCGTTTTGTCGAGAATTTTGCTAGCTTGAATATTAAGCTAGCGTGACACCTCTCCTGAAGCGGGGTTAAGGGGTGAAAAATTATTAGGGTGGTAATAAATTAGCTTAACATGGGTGAAAAATTATTGCATAGGTTAAATTTGATTCCGCTCATGCAATGCCGTTTTATCGAGAATTTTGCTAGCTTGAATGTTAAGCTAGCGTGACATCTCTCCTGAACCGGGGTTAAGGGATGAAAAATTATTAGGGTGGTAATAAATTAGTTTAACATGGGTGAAAAATTATTGCATAGGTTACATTGGATTCCGCTCATGCAGTGCCGTTTTATCGAGAATTTTGCTAGCTTGAATATTAAGCTAGCGTGACATCTCTCCTGGAGTGGGGTTAAGGGGTGAAAAATTATTAGGGTGGTAATAAATTAATGAAAAATTGGTGAAAAATTATGGCATAGGTTAAATTGGGTTTTGCTCATGTGGCCATGCTGGCTTAAGGTACCTCTTACTGACGCCATGAGAAGCACCTTTGCATCTCATGCCCTAAGTGTATTTCAGATTGCGTGGTACATCCGTGCATCACAATAATACCCATTCATTTACTTGTAATACAATTTCTCAGTAGCCTGATGAACTCTTTCATATGTTAAGCCTGCATTTTTAGGATACTAGTGTCTAGCAATAAAACATAATATTATTAGGTAGCTTGAAACTAAGTTTTATTTATATAATGTAAACAACTGCTTTTTTTAATGCAAAGGTAGTAAATGTGCTTTAAAATTAGCAATGTGTGTTTCTAAGTAGTTAAGAAATATATGAAAAATATAATATTTTTGTATATAGAAATGTCTATAGATTATATGAATGAACCTCGCAAAAACATGTGATACAATAGAATTTGCACCTGGAACGAGAAAAAGGGGCGAAAGGGATTGTCTAACGAATGTAACGTATAAAATAAACAAGTTACGACAGGTTAATTCTTGTCTAATACGAGAAGCAAGTGTGCATCACATGGCCCCAGAAACCCAAAAGTTATTTGTGCCCACGAGATTCACACGTGCTTCCCAATTAAAATAATTCTAAAAAACAATAAAAATGTAAAATTTTGTACTCAAACTAAAGTCTAACTAATTAAAATGCTTAAACTAATACTGAATGTGTTTAATATTTGACCCACATAACTTTTTGTTTAGGTACTGTGCATTGTGGCGTTTAATGTTAAATTGTAAATTATTAGATACAAATAAATAGTCGGTTCGAAAACTGTTTTCTTGTGGCATGTGTAACTTAAATATTATAGATGAGGTGACCAGGTGCCAAATCAGAACTACATTATACAGTTTTAACGATTTTTATAAATTTTGTTAGGCAAGGGTCTTCTAATGCGGCCGATATTGTAGTGGTAACTACATTGTTGTCAAATCTCCGTTTTTCTGTAAATCTAATGAACTTTCTTATTTCAAATGGAACACCCTCTATATTTTTTGCGTTTTAAAATCCTTAAGAAATGTTGATTATTTTTCATGTAATATTCCCTATACCTAAATGCCATAATTTCGGAGTTATTGCTACATTTATTAAAAAAATTTTTTAATTATAAAAATCAATTTTTTCGGCCCGGGTAGACATTATTTTAGGTTTAATTTTCTAGGTTCAAAACCACAAGCAAACAATATTATTTTGGAAACTACGAAGTGCCTAAATTCAAGTTCTAAGATTATTTTATCAGCTACCGATAAGCAGTTTGGTCTTATTTTATTCTGAAACATTTTTTTTAGTTGTTAACACAAGCCTGATCGCCCGTCCTCACATATACGCTTTATTATTAATTAAAAAAAAACAATGTTTTAAAATAAAATAAGACCAAATTACTTATAAGTAACTGATAAAATAAGCTTCGAACTTGAATTTAGGCACTTCGTAGTTTCAAAAATAATATTTATATCTACTCTATGTCGTATTATGTGTAAGTTTTTAGTTTGTGAAAACTGCCCTTATAGATAGCAGTGCGTGAAGTGTTTAAAGTGTGCGTGAAGTACCAATGTATTTTAAATGGGACTTACTTTTTCGCACTGTTTTAACACACTTTCATATAATCAAATATCCTTATCTTTCGCGTTGTCATGGTGATGAAATAATGAGCAATAAATTACGACAAATTTTTGACAGTTTTGTGGTTTGAAAGAAGTTAGAATTTTTAAATGTCAAAGTTCTAAAAATTGTAGAATAGAAATGAATTCCAGTGACGAAGAGTTACAGTTTTTTTATTTGTTTATGTAGAGTAGATAAAATATTGTATGAAACTGTGCGTGAAGTATTTTTTGCGAACCTACGCGATGTATAGCACTCGCTCCGCTGGCGCTCGTGCTCTAAATATCGCGTGCGATCGCAAAAAGCATACTTCACGAACTGTTTCATAAATAACTATTTTTACTTGTGTTTTTGAACTGTGTAAAGAACCTAAAATAATGTCTACCTGGGCCAAAAAAATTGATTTTTATAATTTGTTAAATTTCCTTTTTTTAATAAATGTAGCAATAACTCCGAAATTATGGCATTTAGGTATAGGGAATATAACATGAAAAATAATCAGTATTTCTTAAGGATTTTAAAACGAAAAAAATATACAGGGTGTTCTATTTGAAATAAGAAAGTTAATTAGATTTCTAGAAAACCGCAAGATTCGACAACAATGTAAGTACCACTATAATATCGGCCGCATTTAAAGACCCTTACCCAGCAAAGTTTATAAAAATCCTTCTACCGGTTTCGGAGAAATTACCGTGTCTCCAGACTTTTTCGCAGCCCTGTTTACATTATATTATAAACCCACATTATACAAGGTGTAACAAAAATACAGGTCATAAATTAAATCACATATTCTGGGACCAAAAATAGTTCGAATGAACCTAACTTACCTTATTACAAATATGCACATAAAAAAAGATACAGCCCTTTGAAGTTACAAAATGAAAATCGATTTTTTCGAATATACCGAAAACTATTGGAGATTTTTTATTGAAAATGGACATGTAGCATTTTTATGGCAGAAACATCTTTAAGAAAAATTTAGTGAAATTTGTGCATCCCATAAATATTTTATGGGGATTTGTTCCCTTAAGTCCCCCCAAACTTTTGTGTACGTCTCAATTAAATTATTATTGTGGTACAATTAGTTAAATTCAATATTGTTAAAACTTTTTTGCCTCGTAATATTTTTTCGATAAGGCAGTTTTTATCGAGTTGAGGCTTATTTTTCAATATGTTTACATAAAAATTTTATGGGGGTTTTGTTCTTTTAAACCCCCCAAATGTTTGTGTACGTTTCAATTAAAATATTACTGCGGTACCATTAGTTAAACACAGTGTTTTTAAAACTTTTTTGCCTCTTTGTATTTTTTTGAAAGTTCACCTTTTATCGAGATGTGACTTCTTTTTTAATATGGTTCAAAATATCCCTAAAAATGTAAATCATAAATAAATGTTCATATTATTACCAAGTCTCCATAATCGTTCGTACTTAACCATATACAAATATGTGGTGGATTTGACAAATATTCGAAATATCTCGATAAAAACTGACTTTTCGAAAAAGTAATAAGAGGCAAAAATGTTTTAAAAACATTGTGTTTAACTAATGGTACTACAATAATAATTTAATTTGAACGTACACAAAAGTTTGGGGGGTTTAAAAGAACAAAACCCTCATAAAATCTTTCTGGGGTGTCCAAATTTCACTATAATTTTTTCTTAAGATGCTACCGCCATAAGAATGCCACATGTCCATTTTCAATAAAAAATCTCCAATAGTTTTCGATACATTCGAAAAAATCGATTTTATATTTGTAACATAAAAGGGCTGTAACTTTTTTTATGTGCACATTTGTACTAAGGTAAGTTAGGTTCAATCGAATTATTTTTGGTCGCAGAATATGTGATTAAATTTATGACCTGTATTTTTGTTACACACTGTATATATCATATTTTGATACAACTTAAATACAGGGGCAAATCAATTAATTAGGTTCTGAAATTGTTTTCTTGTGGCAGGTCTAAGATAAATATTGCGTTTATATGGGATTAGCCACATTATTATTATTGATTTTATGTTTTGTAAAAGCATCAATTATGCATGTGAATTTTTTAAAATTTTAAAATTGATTGTATCCTACCTAAAACAAATAAAAACCAAAAATGAAATTTTCATTGGTGGGAGAAGGGGGAAGGGAGTGGTGGGTTAAAATTACGCTGAGTCTTATTTTTTAATTACATAGAACTTAATAAATTAAAAAAATTAAATTCTGGGAGTGAGGTAGGGTACCGTTTAATTTATTTATTCCGTCCATAAATGGAAAGTTGGATGCGACACTGTCTATGCATGTGTCACTAACAAGTGACAACATAGTGCTCACACCTTTTTTTCAGGTTCTACTATTTCAGTGATAGATTCTTATCGTGCCTAAAATGATTAGCAAGTTTCACCTATCTCGGTTCTTAGTCTACATGAGAGCTAGAGCTCTTTAAAGATGGTGTATTGTAATTAGTTTTTCTTTTAATTATATCTAGAACGTTTCTACACTCAGGTGCAAAAAAATCGATCCACTTAATACTGTCATTGTATACTGGGTGTACGAATCAAACTGTGTTTTTTTCTCAAAGTTCGCATCAACCTGTGCGTTTCCGAGATACAGGATGTTCAATTTTGTTTACAAACTGACAATTTATGTATTGCGTTAAAACCAGTTGAGACATGCAAATCAAATTTGGTGAGTTTTAAAACGTAGTTATTGCACATTTTTTGACATTCAATTAAGAATTTTATATTCGCCATTGGCTTTTATACGGGTAATATGATCGGTCATAATACCCGTTTGCGCGCCCATGGTAAATATTAAATTCTTAATTGTACGTCAATAAATGTGCCATAACTACGTCTTAAAACCCACCAAGTTTGATTTGCATATCTCAATTGGTTTTAAAGCCATAAATAAATCGTCAATTTGTAAAAAAAATTGAACATCCCGTATCTCGGGAACGAAGCATTTGTGGAAATACGTTTATAAAGAAAACTGTCATTATTTTTTCATGTAAAATTATCCCTTAATTTTTGTCGCACTAATTTAACACCCTGTACTGATGACGTACATGGCCAGTTGTTAAAGTACCTAACTTTTGTACTATCCGACATAAGCGAATGAATCTAAAAAGAGAATGTTAAGAAAACCGGAGGTTATAGTTGGGTTTTAAATTCAGTATTTTATAAAAGCTAGAATAATCCACAGGGTGATGCGAACTTTGAGGAAAAAACACAGTTTGATTCGTACACCCAGTATACAATGACAGTTTTAATGTCTAGCAACAATATTATTACAGCGATATTGTTAATAAATAAGGCTATAACATGGTAAAAAAATCACTTAAATCGGACAACGGGTTTAGGTAATTCGTGACATCAAATTGACCAAATTTTTTAGTGGATCGATTTTTTTGCACCCGAGTGTATTTAGAAAAACGAAAACTGGCACGCCTATTTATATTGCAGAGATAAATCGATTTCAATAATGGCGAATTCATAGTTCCGGTCATATTCGTCCGTTTTCCGTTTATAACTTGTTTTCTTTAACTTTTAAGCATTTTCGACACTGGATTATTAAATTGTGACGCATTCTAGTACTAAAAGGTACTTTTGTTTCAAGTCGATGAGATACTCCGTTTTATGGAAAAATCAATTTAAAAATTTTTCGTTTTTTAAACAAAAAAAAATGGAAACATTTTTCAAAATAAAACGGTGTATTTTAGCGACTTAAAGCAAGAGTAAATTTTAGAACTAGAATATCTCATAATTAAATAATCTAGAGCCAAAAATGCTTAAAAGTTAAAGACAAAAAAGTTTACAATAAAATAACCGATGTCTTGCCCAAAACGGACGCCTATTACAGGTACTAGAAATTCGCAATTGATGAACTCGATTTATCTCAAGAAAAAAAATGAAGGTACCAGTTATCGTTTTTCTAAATAGTTTTTTTTTGAAAATTGTTTTCAACATCGAAGACGAATAATTTTCAAATCCATTTTTCTAGTAAACGGTGTATCCTACCAACTTAAAACAAGAGTACCTTTTAGTACTAAAATAACTTAGAATTTAATAATCCACTGTCAAAAATGGACCAAAATGGACTACCCAAAATAGACGCCTATGGAAGTGTTAAATTGTCTTAAAATTATCTGAGAAAACTCCGGTGTTTGTTTGTCAGAAGTTTCTGGACACCCTGTATATCATATGAAGTCTACGCATAAGAGTTGTCAGAGATAAGCATCTTCTTCTTCTTCTTCTTCTTCTTGTAATAGGACTATATCCTGTTTCTTCTGTTACAGTCTTTGCTGCGATCCGGAGCTCCAACTCTCGTACCATCGTTTTTTGGGTCTTCCTATGGGTCGCTTGGTGTTGGGCTTCTGTGTTTTCGCCCAATGCGCCATACGTTCAGGGTCCATCCGATCTACGTGGTCTCTCCACATGCGTCGTCGCGCTCTTGTCCATCTCACTACGTCTTGAACGCCTAGCTCTCTCAATGTGTCTTCGTTTCGTATTCTATCTCTGAGTGTGATACCTCTTATGGATCTTAGGGTTTTTATCTCTGTTGTTCTCATTATTTGTTTGGTCTTTGTTGTCTCGGCCCTTGTCTCAGCTGCGTATGTCAGTACGGGTCTAACACATGTCTTATAAATGCGGACTTTGCTTTCGGTGCTCATATATTTATTCCGCCAGATTATATCCCTCAGGAAACCAGATATTCTCGCTGCTTTCGTTGCCTGCTGTTTTGATTCTTGCCACAGATACCTGTCGCTAGATATTTCCACACCTAAGTATCTGAAATCCATTACCTGTTCGATTATATGGTCGTCCACTACTAATTTACATCTAATTGGGTTCCTGGATATTACCATCGATTGGGTTTTCTCTTTGGATAGTGTCAGGTTATACTTTTCGGCGGTTATTTTGAATTTTTGTAGTAGGCGTTGTAAGTCATCTTCGTTTTCGGCTATTAAGATTGCATCATCTGCGTAGCAAAGTATTCTCATGGTTCGGTTACCCATTTTGTATCCCTGATTCATTATGTTAACACTACCTATAACTTCATCCATTATTAAATTAAATAGGTATGGACTGAGGCTGTCCCCTTGTCTAATGCCTGCATTGATTTTGATTTCTTCCGTGAGCCCGTGTGTGGTTTTAATTCGTGTTTTGTTGGATCTATTGAGCTATTTGATTATGTTTCTATACCTCTGACCTATGTTTTTCTTTTCAAGGATAGTGAGCACGTCCTTTAATCGTACTCTGTCCAATGCTTGTTTCAGATCTACAAAGCATGTGAACATGGGCTTGTCGAATTCTATTGATTTCTCAACTAATTGTCGCATTATGAAAATAGCGTCTATTGTAGATCTGTTTGGGCGAAAACCCTGTTGTTCTTCCGATACACCGGCTTTCTTATATATTTTTTGGGATAGAATTTTTGTCAATAGTTTTGATGTAGAATTGAGTAATGTAATTCCTCGGTAGTTGGTAGGATCTGTCTTTACGCCTTTCTTGTAGATTGGTATTGTTATACTCTCTCTCCATTCCTCTGGTACTGTCATGTTGTTTACAATTTTTTGGAATAATGTTGTTATCTCTTCTATTATTTTTGTACCTCCGTATTTAATTAATTCATTTGGTACATTATCCGGACCTGGTGATTTTCTATTTTTTGATCTTTTGATTGCTTCGTTTACTTCTTCTTGGGTGATGTTGTCATTCTCTGTTTCTTCTTGGTGAATGTTTTGTAGGTCATTTCTTTGTACTTCATTATTATCGTTGTTATCGTCTTTGTATAGATTCTCGAAATGAGTTACCCATTCTTCTGGTTTTATTGCGTTAATTTGTAATTCTTCGGTAACCGGCTTTTTCCTGTTCCTCAACATGTTCCATACCTTCCTTTGACCTCCTCGTAAATCATGTTCCATGTCATTTGAGAATTTTTCCCAATATATTTGTTTTAGATCTTTGATTCTGTTAGATGTTCTATTTCTTTCTGATTTATATCTTTGATACCCTGCTGGGGTCCTATTGTTAATATATCTTACGTATGCATCTTTCTTCTCTTTTGCTAAATCTTTGACTTCCTGTGTGAACCATGGTTTTTGGTTTCTGCCGCTGTTTAAGTCAATTGTTCTTTCTCCAATGGCTTCTTTTGCACTACTAGTTATATGATTTTTTATTTTTTCCCATGCTTCGTTTATATTGTCTGTGATTTCAATAGGGCTAAGATTGATCTTTTCCTCAAGTCTTTTTTGGTAGAGATCCTTAGTACTTTCGTCTTGTAGGGATTCTATGTTAAACTTGGTGATGTAGTTAGGTGGTTTCTTTCTCTCTATTATGTACGCGTGACGGTACTTACATATAACCATTCCGTGTTGCGTTCCCACATTCGCAGACGTCATTGTGCGTACGTCAAGTACTTCCCGTGGGTGAACTTTTCTGTTGGTTATCACATAGTCAATCATCGATATGTTGCCCCTTGTGTTAGTGAATGTATATTTATGTTGTTCTTTGTGGTCAAAGTATGTATTGTTGATACGCAACTCGTTGTGTGCACATATCTCTATTAGTGAATCTCCGTTATCATTTGTTGGTGCTTCGTTGAACTTGTGCATTATTCCTTGGATGGGTGTATTTCCTATTCTTGAGTTGAAATCTCCCAACCAGAATATTTTTTCTGTTTGTGGCAATCTATCTAGGGTCTCTTGAAGTTTTTCGAAAAATTCGTCTCTCTCGTTCTTTGGTTTGTTTACATCTGGTGCATAAATTCTAACAATATGGATTTTTTCATTAGCTAACTTCATTGAAATATCCATTATATGCTGGTTGCTGTAATTAACCTCTTCGATGTTATTTTCAAATTTCCTGTTTACTAATATGCCAACACCTGCTTGTGCTCTGATGTTCTTATCTACTCCGCAGTAGAAGAATATATGATTTCTATATACTGTGTTACCTTTACCCTTTTTCTTTGTCTCTGAGACTGTACATATGTCCATTTTGTGCTTTTCTACTTCTAATATAATTTCTTGGTCTTTAGCGTTCCACGATGTAGTGTTCCAGCATGCGAATCGTAGAATATTTCTCTTCAGGTATTTTTTCCACATTCGTTTTTTTTTTCGTTTTCTCGCTAGGTCGTCATCGTTATTCCATCCAGTATCCGAGGCTACTGTTCCAGTTTTTTGAGCATTGTTTTTTTTTACGAAGGGTAGGTTGCTAGCCTTGCTCTTCAACCCTCCTCCTTTACCCGGGCTTGGGACCGGCAGTGATGGTGACTTCTGAGCTACTCGATTCACGCAGCATCACCACCCCAGGCGGAGTTGGAGATAAGCATCAAAAACTAAAATTTGTGATATTAGCACTGAAACACAATACACCAAAGTTTTTGGATTTTCTGCTTGATATATCTCAAATTCTAGTACAATAAAACCCTCTTTAACCCAAGCTGAGAAATCCTCAACCCATGATAATTTCCTTTTAGCATTGTATTGTTTTAGAGTCCCTAAGATTCAACCAACAGATATCAAATTTTATGAATATTATAGGAGGTATGTCAAAAAGTTTGAATTTCACTCAAGAGTAAAGTAGCTTTATTTTTCACAATATTGAAAATTGCTATTATGAAAAGTTGTTTGGAATTAAAAACCATATTCTAATATGCAATTACATAGTTATAGTTGAAAAAATTTTTTTTTGAAAAATTATGGATAACTAACATTATTATCAGTTATTTCAATTCTGATAACTCTTTTATTATTAATTTTACGAAAAAAACTGATTCTTAATTAAAAGTTCTGCGTGGTCTAAAACCTAAAATACAACCATCTTATATCAAATGTTATCAATTTTATACGAGGTATGTCAAAAAAGAAAAATTTAGATCAAAAGTAAAGTACCTTTATAGTTCAGAATAATTCAATTAGAAGGATGTAGTTACATACTGAAACATAGTTTTTAATTCTAAATAACTTTTCCTAATAACAATTTTCGATATTGTCAAAAATAAAGGTATTTTACTCTTGAGCGAAATTCATATTTTTTGACACACCTCGTATAAAATGGATAAAACTTGACATAAGATGGTTGTATTTTAGATTTTAAACCATGCAGAACTTTTTATTAAGAATCAGTTTTTTTAGTAAAATTAATAATAAAAGAATTATCAGAATTGACATAACTGAGTTGTCCAAAATTTTTCATAAAAATTTTTTTCTTCAATTAGAAAGATGTAATTGCATATTAAAATATAGTTTTTAATTCCAAATAACTTTTCTTTATAGCAATTTTCAGTATTGTGAAAAATAAAGCTACTTACTCTTGAGTGAAATTCTAACTTTTTGACATACCTCGTATAATATTCATAAAATTTGATATCTGATGGTTGAATCTTAGGTTTTAGACCATGCAGAGCTTTTTATGAAGAATAACTTTTTTTCGTAAAACTAATAATAAAAAAGTTTTCCATATGGACACAACTTACAGGGACATACTGTATATTTATTTAATTAAAAAAAGGTACAACAATTTTAGATACAAGTGTATGATTTTATCACTTGTTATGATATTCACAAACACAAGTATTTTGGTACGAAACATAATGGAATTTTACACTTTGAACAATGTACGGTAGTTTGCTCTTTCTGACACTTTCTGCATCTAATTTGTCACCATAATTGGGAAAATGTCATTCACCGTCATACCGTAGTTCCTCTTCAACAGATATAAGTGGAGGTCTAATTAATATAGGGATCCCCGATTTTTTTCAAGCTAAATTTTGAGCAATGTCTAGTTTGAAAGCTTTTAGTGTTTAATTTGCTCTGCCATTGATGCTCTCTTTATCTCTGATATATCTCTCTTTATCTCTGATACAGATATAGGGAATTAGTAATACAAGCTTGTACATGTAATATTC
Organism: Diabrotica virgifera virgifera; assembly: GCF_917563875.1. NCBI lineage: Eukaryota > Metazoa > Arthropoda > Insecta > Coleoptera > Chrysomelidae > Diabrotica > Diabrotica virgifera. Next base: position 160,658,110 of record NC_065443.1, on the reverse strand, counting down.
TATAGATTACAAAGTAAAACAGAAGAGAAGTATATTATTCTTTTTTTATTTGGGAACTTATATTAAATACAGTTTATATTTTTTACAAAAAGTAATATTTATTCATTAGTTTCTGTCTATAATAGATATTCGAATTCCATTTTTGGAGACTAATATAGTCTCTGGTACTAGCTGCAGTTCATGAATGGGGAATGCCGGCTTTAATTCAAAATTTCTCAAAATTTTGGAAAGGGTACTCTTTATTTCCAACATTGCAAATTTTTGACCTAAAACAACAATTAGACATGATCTTATAGTATTAAAAATTAATTAAAGTTTTTTTAATTTTTAAATCTACACTACATAATGAAGACCTTCGGACCAGATAGGGGAGTGCAATTAGAACGAAAATATGCATTGTTTCTGAAAAATTCAAACAAGCTTATACTTTTCCAAAACTTTTTTTGTTAGTTGTTTATATACATGTTTAAGTAAAAAGTTCTACTCGCAGATTTGGCCGCTAATTGTTTATTAATTGTTTAAACAATAACAATTGTTTTGTATTAATCATTTTAAAAATATCGGTAAATTCATCATTTTACTTTGATAAAATATGTTTCTATTTTGTTTTTGATTGTGCTGAATCCGAATATGGCATTGCAATTTGAAAATTCTTATACAGCAGCTCTTATACAGTATGTATGCGCAGCTAGTAACCACATGGAAAACTTTTTTATTATCAATTTTACGAAAAAAGTTATTCTTCATAAAATGCTCTGGATAGTCAAAAATCTAAAACTTAACCATCAGATATCAAATTTGATCAATTTTATATGAGTTATGTCAAAAATATGAATTTCGTTAAAGAGTAAAGTACCTTTATATTCCAGAATATCAAAAATTGCTATTATAAAAGTTGTTTAAAATTAGAAACTATATCTAAATATACAATTACATCATTATAATCGAAAAAAACATTTTTAATTTTTTCTCGAATTACGTATACTCATTATCATTTTATTACAATTAGATATTTATTTTATTATCACTTTTACGAAAAAAAGTTATACTTCATAAAATATTCTCCGTAGTATAAAATCTAAGATACAACCATCAGATATCAAAGTTTTTTTAATTTTATACGAGGTATGTAAAAGATATGAATTTTTCGTAAGAGTTATGTGACTTTATTATTCAAAATATTTTAATTAGAAGGATGTAATTGAACACTAAAACAAATATTTTAATTCCAAACAACTTTTCTTAATAACACTTTTCGATATTGTGAAATGTAAAGGTATATTACTCTTGAGTGAAATTCATATTTTCTGACATACCTCGTATAAAATTAATTAAATTTGTTATTTGATGATTGCATCTTAGATTATAATATACGATGCAGAATATTTTAGAAAGAATAACTTTTTTCGTAAACCTGATAATAAAAAAGTTATCAATAGGTTCCAAGTTAAGCAGACATACTGTATAAGAGCTAAAAAAAATTTTTTTTACTGAACATTTATTATTTTTAAAGCTTATTATTAAATGTATTTTAGGTAAGTTTTACAGAAAAAAGTTTTGATCACTTTGTATAAACATTTTTTTAGCTGGTAATTTTCGGTTTTTGTATTACATTTTTGTTATCTTTCTTAATTTTCTCAAAAAGAAATAGTTTATTTTATTTCTAAAGTAAAGTAATTCAGTTCATTTTAAGGACTACATCGTAAGCTTTAAAAAAGTACTTATAAAACTTTAATAGATCTGTCCAAACTTGAGTAATACCGTCTTAAATTGGTGGTAATTCTATAAAACTACAAAGATTTCAAAAATTACATTTTTTGAGACGTCATATCATTTGAATTACATTTTTGAAATTTTTTTTGAATGAAACATCATTTAGTAAGATGCTTGAAAGGTAAGTTCTGCAAAATGGAAAGTTTAATAAGAAAAATTGTATTAGTTACGCATTTTTAAATCATTTTTAAACAAAATTCATGTAATGCTCACTTTCCGCCCACACCGTAATTATGACCATAAATTTTATTTTTTTCTATTATAACCATAAGATAGCTTAATTATTCTTCTTTTATGTTCAATTTTTAAAATTTCATTTGATCTATTAGTTAAAGAATTACATTAAAATAACTCAACCATGCACTTCGCCGTAAGCTAGTTTACAGTGAGCGAATGTTTGTGAGAAGGGTGACTTTAGCGTTATAAATAAAAAATTATACAAGATACAGATTTAATTTTAGAAAATTCTTTATATAAGGGATTTTTTGTAAAATATCCTGAATTTTTCAATGGTCAAGTCAGTTTTTTTTCTAAAATTTATATTTTCGAAGTTATTTAAAAAAAACATCTAATTTCGTAGTTCATTTGTAAATAAAAAATGAAGCACCCACTTTTCGAGTAGAACTTTTTGATATGTTGTTTATTAAACATTGCTTAATGAAATTACAAAAAGTATTACAAAAAATTCTATCTTGTTTGATTTTTTCCGAAGTGAAAATCTATATGCACTCCCCTAAGAAGGGGGCATGCGACCAAATAATATTTTGGAGAAAACATCATTTAAAACTTATTTTCAAATCCTGAAATCCAATTTTTACATTTTTCTCGGAAGTAAGGGCAACAATCGTTTGGAAATATGTTATTAAATAATATTAAAAGTAGCACAAATGTTTATTTAACGGTTTTTGAGTTTATGAACACTTTTTGAAAAAGTATGAGCCTTATCCCCTTTTGTATAAAAAATCATAATCTAAAAAATGAACATAAAATGCAACAATAAAATAATTCAGTTGTATTTTATAAGTTCAGTTGTATTTTCTAATATTTTTAATATCTGAAAAGCCGACCAAATTTTCAATATCTTCCAGTAGTGGTTCAGTATTAGTCCAGAGAAATAAGATTCTTCTCGTGACACATCCCCCTCCAGGCCGATACTAAATTTTTTGAGTAGTATGGACATCTATAATAACAACCTTATATGTTTCCTGCAACCGATTTTGATGATATACATAGTTATAAACAAATGAAGATCAGAAAACGGTAAATTTTCGCATTTTTCTTCTATTACTAAAAAGTAAAGCATTTTAAACAAATTTGAGAATAAGAAACTCATAAATCATATAAAAAACTTCAATGCGGCGTTCGCTACATATCCTTATTTGTTGCTTAGAAAATTGCAAAATAAGTCATACATTTTAAGTTTTTATAAATATTCAGGGTTAGTAAAATTGGTCAAATAGTTTAAAATTTATTTAATTTGTTTATCCCAAATTAATTTTTTTGCAACACTATAAATCAGAAAATGATAAGGTTACAGTAATACTTCGTATAGTTTATGAAAGAAGAAGATTTATACTATTAACTTACTTAAAAAAAGTTACAAATAATAATTTTGAATAGTGTAAAATTATTTTGCAAGAACATGTCGATTTTTTTCTTTTCAACAATTAGAATTACTTTTTAACCACTACCCGTAGAAAAATAATTTTTTCATATTCAAGAAGAATGAATTTTTATACACATTTAAAAAGAAAACAATTGTCCTAGGACAATTAGGCACAAAGTTAGCCTGCTTCTTTTTCTATTCTCAGCAGCTTTGTTTATAACAATTATTAAGAAATAGAATTAGCCGCATTTGAAAGAAAGTACTTCATAGTTTTAGGCCCGGTACTTTACGTCTCGATTAACAGCAGGTTAGTTAACGAGGGTTTAATCGGGACCTCTTTAGGGTCTCTTGCGTTGTAATAAATGCAATTACAAGTATCATTATAATTATAGACAAGTACAATAATAATTAAAATTGCATTTATTACAACGCAAGAGACCCTAAAGAGGTCCATATTAAACCCCGGTTAACTAACCGGCTGTTAATAAGACATAAAGTACCGGGCCTTAATGTACCAAATATAAAAAAGATTTCCTTTTAAGGAAATCCTCCACAACGCTTATAAATGTGGCCCATAAAATCTGCCGGCCTTGAAACTTGGGATAGCGATGAGAAGGGGGAAGGAGCTGTTAACTGTATCTCTGGTTCTCGATTATTTATTTCGACGTTTCTTTTTTTAATTTGTATGTAGTTTTTACGTACATTACGAATATGCATTATTTAAATATATTAATTGTTATATACACCGTCAGATTTGTTTAAACAATTTTTTTTTCAATATTTTAAATAATATTGGATGTAGCTTTTATTGTAAAACGTAAATTAATTCAGTCAATTTGTACTCTACGAGCTCCCTAGTGGGAAATTTTTGGGGTAGTTCTGATTTCTTTCATAATATATGTATTTTGAGCTGCTGAATCCGAATATGAGGTTTGCGGACAAAATTTCTTGACGGAGCATTGAAAAAATCAAGAAAAAAGCGAAAAATTTCTCATTTTTTCCGTTTTTCTGCTAAAACCTGGAAAACTATTAACTTTTAGTAAATGGTCTGTTAACAAAAAATTAAAGTACTTAAAATTCTCTCAAATATCACTATCTACTTTTATTTTCAGAGGAACCGTTCGGTCTAAAGTGCAAGTTGAAAATTGCCAATTTAAAAAAAAACTCGGCAAAACCCACTTTTTACACTCCAAAACTTTATATTTTATTAGAATGCTGTCATTTGATAAATGTCTCCTAGTTTTCTGTACGAATAATAAATGTTAGTTCATAGTATGAATCTGGTATGTCTCTTGTGACAGCTTCCATGAGTCCATTCCATTCTAAGAGGCCGGGAATGTCTCTGCGTTTCAGTTGGTGTGAACATTTTCTTTGGATATGTTATCTTGATTTCTGATAAACCTTGAGGTCCTTTCAAAATGTATTAGTTGAATATCTCCCTGACTTCCATAAACCTCAGGCGCGGGTTTGGTTTTTAACCGAGGAATGGACTGGTTAGGAGCTACTGCATGTTTTGGTGCAATACAAGAAATGCCACCCATGACGTGAAAAGAATGGTATCCGTCGATTGTATGTACGTTAAAGTCAGCCTTATCGTACACCTGTTGTGTAAAGTACGGCTGGTCAATTTTCTGCGGATCACCTGCGATTGCTGACACTTCCAGACAAGCAACGCGCTTGCTCAAAGTCTTGTAGCGGCAGTAAGGCCCAGATAATTCCTCTCACCATTCCTTGCAGGGTTGGCCGTTTTCTCTACAAAAAGTACGGCTCAAGAAAAGAGGTTGATGTAGTCTCCTCTTTGGGGTTTTTTTCATTCTATATAGAAGCTGTTTGCCTGAAAGTGTCAGCGTTCGCAGGCGATCCGCAGAAAATTTACCTGCCGTGTTTTTCACAGCCGGTGTACGTTAACGCTGGTTTTAACGTACATACAATTGACCGATGCCACACTTTTTACATCAAAAGTGGCATTTGTTTTATTGCACCAAAATATGCAGATAAACTGTGACTCCATCTGTATCTGATCTTCTGTGGCTCTAAGGGAAAAACAGAGATACTCCCGGCCTCTTAGGATGAAATGGATTGATGGAAGCTGTCACAAGAGACATAACAAATGAACTAACATTTATTATTTGTGCAGAAAATTAGGAGGAATTTATCAAATGACAGCATTCTAATAAAAAATAAAGTTTTGGAGTGTAAAAAGTGGGTTTTGCCGAGACCGTTAAAAATTGGCAATTTTCAACTTGCATTTTAGACCAAAACGGTTCGTCTGAAAAAAAGTAAATGGTGATATTTGTAGAGAATTTTAAGTACTTTAACTTCTGCTAACAGACCTTTTACTGAAAGTTATTATTTTTCGAGATCTAAGCAAAAAAGTGAGAAAAAGCAGAAATTTTACGTTTTTTTCGCAATTTTTTCAATGTTCCGTCACGAAGTTTTGTCCGCAACCCTTATATTCCGATTCAGCAGCCCCAAATTCATACATAATGGAAGAAATCAGAACTACCCCAAAACTTTCCTAGTCAAAAAACAATTTTATTGAATTACATATTAGGTCTGGATCCCGCGTATGAAAAAAAAGTTGATTAATAGCAAGCTGAAAATTTGTTAATATCTTAAGGGTGTCTAGTCGGATAAACTTTGATATATGCGAACACTGGAACAGGGGCAGTTTTAACTGTGGAGCAGGTTAAAAATTTGGAACGGTCACACCACGAAAACGGCACATTTATTTTGTCCGACAGAACAGACTTAAACTCTTCGAACAGAGATTAAACTCTCATGCAAAAATCAGACTGCTATTTATCACCAAATGGGCGTTTTAATGAGTGGAACATGTAGAATATTTCAAATGACAGGAATTATGACAGGTGATAAATAGCAGTCTGATTTTTGGATGAGAGTTTAATCTCTGTTCGGAGAGTTTAAGTCTGTTCTGTCGGACAAAATAAATGTGCCGTTTTCGTGGTGTGACCGTTCCAAATTTTTAACCTGTTCCACAATTAAAACTGCCCCTGTTCCAGTGTTCGCATATATCAAAGTTTATCCGACTAGACACCCTTAAGCTATTAACAAATTTTCAGCTTGCTATTAATCAACTTTTTTTTCATACGCGGGATCCAGACCTATATCGTTTATTATTATATACTAATCCTATTCAATTATTCCTAAACCTAATATTGGTTTATAATATTGCATTGAAAATAAAAATCTTAAATAAACTAGGTTCTATTTTTGGATAAACATGCTACTAGCAAAATGAAAAATGAAATGTAACAAAATTATAGAGAGAACAAAAATAACAAAATTATTTGCAGAAATTTTCTACAATATTAAAATAATTGTATCTTACAACATTGAAAGTTATTATTTCCCATTGAAAATAGTTGATTATTGAAAGTTATAATTTTAAGATTGTAAAAAAAAACAAAAATTAACATATTTCATACATTTTGGTATAATAACAATACTATTAAAATAAAATAAAAGGAGATTTATCTAGGATTACTTGTATTTTTATGAAAAACGTAAAATTATCAGTTACCTATTTATTATAAGTTATTGTAAATTCAAGTGCAAATGATCCACTCCTATGATTGCCAACAAAGTCATCCTAAAAATACCGTAAAAGAATTTCCAAAAATTGTTTACACAATTTACATAGTTAATTAAATAACCACTTTATTAACAAAAAAACTATCCGTAACGTACGCAAAGAGTACATACAGATAATAAAAAAGAAACTTTAAAATAGATACTAGAGAAAGATAGATGTTTTGGTTATCGAAGACCATAAAATATTTATATCTCTGTACTAACAGGTGCTCAGTGCAACCAGTTTTTCAAGAGCAGGTAATTTATCTTAAAAAATATCTGGTAAACCGAAGATCTGTTGATCGGATCGGCACTAACTGTTCTTAGCTGAATTTCCAACCTCAATCAATAACGTTTATCTGTTGTTTGGTGGTTCTGTAACTTCAGTTTTTCATTCATAATAGTATGTTTAACAAAAAAATAAAACCTACTTCATTTGAGATTTTTTCATTTCCATAGACCCAATATTATTTTAGTATTTTTAGAAACAATTGAATGGGATAATTTGTTTTTTCATATTTTAAATTATTACTAAGTTTAATGAAAGACTATGTATTATTATATTATTCATAAATATTTATATTTTGTGATTAAAATTACTTCAACTTCAAATATTATTACAAAAAATTGAAAAAAAATATTGTTTAAACAAATTTTATGGTGTATATAACAATTAATTTATTTAAATAATGCATATTCGTACTGTACGCAAGAATTACACACAAATTAAAAAAGGAAACGTCGAAATCCATAGGCGAGAACCAGAGATACAGCTAACAGTTCCCTTCTCATCGATCTCCCAAGTTTCAAGGCCGGCCGATTTTAAGAGGCACATTTTGAAGCTGTGTGGACGATTTGTTTGAAAGTATATATTTTTTATATTTAGTACATTAAGATTTTGAAGTACGTTCTTTCAAATGTGGCTGTTTTGATTTCGTAATTGTTATAAAGAAAGCTGCTCTGAATTAAAAAAAAGGGGGGCAACTTCGTCCCTAATTCTCCTAGGACAATTTTTTTTTTAAATTGCATAAAAATTCAGTCATTCTAACTGTGAAAAAATAATTTTTCTACGGATAATGGTTAAAAAGTTATTCTAATTGTTTATAAGCAAAAAATCGACATGTCTTTGCAAAATAATTTTGCAATATTTAGAATTATTTTTTGCAATATTTTTTTAATCAAATTATTGGTATAAATCTTCTTCTATCATAAACTATCCAAAGTATTACTGTAACTTCATCATTTTCTAAATTATAGTGTTGCAAAAAAAATAATGTACGATAAACAAATTAAATAACTTTTAAACTATTTGACCAATTGCTTTGAAATTTAGGGTATAATTTAAGCACCAGAAGTCTCAGCAATCCGTGTAATCAGAAGGTTCTAAGTTTATTTTTGCATAAGCTATGAATATTTATAAAAACTCAAAATTTATGGCTTATTTTGCAATTTTGTAAGCAACCAATAGGGATAGTCATATTCAGCGAACGCCATGTTGAACTTTTTTTGTATGGTTTATAAGCTTCTTACTCCTAAATTTGTTTAAAATGTTTAACTTTTTGGTAATAGACGAAAAAAGCGAAAATTTAGCGTTTTTTTTTATTTTCATTTGTTTATAACTATGTATATAATCAAAATCGGCTGCAGGAAACATAATATAGGTTATTATTATAGATGTCCATACTACTCAAAAAATTTGGTTTCGGCCTGGAGGGGCTTGTGTCACCAACAGGATATTTTTTCCTTTTTTCTCTGAACTATATCTGGTAGAATCTAGTGACAAGCACCATTTTCTGCCTACACTGTTTTGTGCAACCGCAAGGTACATCTAATTTTTGTAGTTCTATTGTCTTTCTTTTGTATTTATATATTCGTAACCTAGATTTATTTTAGTATTGCGCTTAATTTTTTATGTCGTTGGGTATCATTGCGTCTCCATCTAAGAGGCGCCTTCTATTCTGGAGTTGGCAAAAGACCTCCAGAAGTCTGTGGGGTATAAACTCACATTCATTTTCATACAATAAAGTAGGTATTTTACTAAAAATGGATAAGCCTCAAAAAACCTTTACAACAATCCTAATATTTTTATGCCCGAAAAATATAACAAGGGGACAAGCCCCACATTTAATTAACTTACTGTTTCTGAGTTTATATCTTCCGAAGCGCTGCTACTTCGGGATACTGTATAGTCTTTGTCATCTTCGCTTTCATTTAAAAACGGATCATGGTCACTGTGTTCAGAATCAAACTCAGAAAAGTCTATTTTCAGTTAACATACACGGGAATGTTCCGCCGCTATGTTGATTACTACTGTGGCTTGTCTCCTTCTGTTGCAATACAAAGTAATGGTGACACAACGGGACTTACTACAGCGGCGCCATCTATGAGAAAACAGCTTAAATTTTCTGTTTGGGACATTAGTATGATCTTAAAGTGTGCGATTTCTACTTTAACTCATTTTTGACGAAATTGTGGCTTGTCCCCTTCTAGTCCCAAGGTCTAGTCCCACCGATTAATATTTCGTTAATGGTCAATCCTTTAATGATGTCTATTAAGCTAGAAAGACCATTTCATAAGGGAGCCATGAGACACACCCCATATTTTTTTGCTATTTTATTGCTAATTTATTACGCAAATTAAAAATTTATTGCTTCATCCCCTTCAGAGAAACAGGTGGCCATTCCAGCTTAATATTAAGCTAGAAAGGCCAACATTCATATATCCGGAACTGAAGTAGATAGAGAGTTGCTTCCGGCGGCGTATTTTATTGCTAATTAATTGCTAATTTATTACGCAAAACAAAAATTTATTGCTTCATCCCCTTCAGAGAAACAGGTGGCCATTCCAGCTTAATATTAAGCTAGAAAGGCCAACATTCATATATCCGGAAAGAAAGTAGATAGAGAGTTGCTTCCGGTGGCTTATTTTATTGCTAATTAATTGCTAATTGACTACGCAAAACAAAAATAGATTGCTTCATCCCCTTCAGAAAAACAGGTGGCCATTCCAGCTTAATATTAAGCTAGAAAGGCCAACATTCATATATCCGGAACGAAAGTAGATAGAGAGTTGCTCCCGGTGGCCTATTTTATTGCTAATTAATTGCTAATTTATTACGCAAAACAAAAATTTATTGCTTCAACCCCTTCAGAGAAACAGGTGGCCATTCCAGCTTAATATTAAGCTAGAAAGGCCAACATTCATATATCCGGAACGAAAGTAGATAGAGAGTTGCTTCCGGTGGCTTATTTTATTGCTAATTAATTGCTAATTGACTACGCAAAACAAAAATTGATTGCTTCATCCCCTTCGGAAAAACAGGTGGCCATTCCAGCTTAATATTAAGCTAGAAAGGCCAACATTCATATATCCGGAACGAAAGTAGATAGAGAGTTTCTTCCGGTAGCCTATTTTATTACTAATTAATTGCTAATTTATTACGCAAAACAAAAATTCATTGCTTCAACCCCTTCAGAGAAACAGGTGGCCATTTCAGCTTAATATTAAGCTAGAATAGCCAACATTCATATTTCCGGAACGAAAGTAGATATAGGGTAGCTTCCGGCGGCATATTTTATTGCTAATTAATTGCTAAAAGATTGAGTTTACAAGAATTTACAAACTCACCCCCTTCAACCCCTACCGTTATCATCATTTCCCGGAATCCACAAAAAGTGAAAATAACCAGTTTAAAGAGCTAAAACCAAGTACGTGTTTTTTGCTCATCAACTACATGTCTAAGCCAAAAATGAATGTTTTGCTTCCTCCCCTAACGAGCCACAATGGCTGCAGCGGCTTAATACTTAAGGCTGCAATACTCAACACTCCTATTTCAGGAAAGAAAGCAGATAGAGGGTCGCTTCTGGCGGAATATTTAATTTTTAATTAATTGCTGAAAGATGGTTATACCACTATTTACAAACTCACCCCCTCCAACCCCTACCGTTATCATCGTTCCACAGATTTCACAAAGCGTGAAAATAATCAGTTTAAAAACTTAAAACCAAGTGGGTATTTTTTTCTAATTAACGGCTGCAGGTCTACGCCAAAAACCAATTTTTTGTCTTCATCCCCTAACGAGAAACAATGGCTACTGCGGTTTAATTCTTAAGCTACAATACCCAACACTCCTATTTCAAGAACGAAAGCAGATAGAGGGTCGTTTCCAGCGGCATATTTTATTGCTAATTAATTTCTGAAAGATATGGTATACAACACTTTGCAAACTCACCCCCTCCAACCCCCACCGTTGTCATCATTCCCCGGATTTCACAGAAAGTCAAAATTACTAGTTTAAAAACCTATGACCAAGTGGGTATTTTTTTCCTAAGCAACTGCTGCAGGTCTACGCCAAAAACGATTGTATTGCTTCATCCCTTAACGAACAACAATGGCTACTGCGTTTGAATACTTAAACTACAACATTCAATTCTCCTGTTTCAGTAACGAAAGCAGATAGAGCGTCGCTTCCGGCGGCCTATTTTATTGCTAACTAATTGCTTATTTATTACGCAAATTTCAAATTTATAGCTTCAACCCCTTCAGAGAAACAGGTGGCTATTCCAGCTTAATATTAAGCTAGAATAGCCAACATTCACATTTCCGGAACAAAAGTAGATAGAGGGAAGCGGGTATTTTTTGCTTATTAATTGCTACAGTTTTAAGCCAAAAATGAATGTTTTTCTTCATCCCCTAACGAGCCACAATGGCTACTACGGTTTAATACTTGAGGTTACAATACCCAACAGTCCTATTTCAGGAAAGAAAGCAGATAGAGGGTCGCTTCTGGCGGCATATTTTATTTTTAATTAATTGCTGAAAGGCGGAGTATACCGGAATTTGTAAACTCACCCCCTCCAACCCCTACCATTATCATCGTTCCCCGGATTTCACAAAGAGTAAAAATAACCAGTTTAAAGACTTAAAACCAAGTGGGTATTTTTTCTAATTAATTAACTTCTACGCAGGTCTACGCCAAAAACGAATTTTTTGCTTCATCCCCTAACGAGCAATAATGGCTATTGCGGTTTAATACTAAAGCTACAATACCCAACACTCCTATTTCAGAAACGAAATTGCTAGTTAATTGCTGAAATATGTTGTATATAACAATTGATAAACTCACCCCCCAACCCCAATTGTTATCATTCCCCGGATTTCACAGAAAGTGAAAATTACCAGTTAAAAACCTTAGACCAAGTGGGTATTTTTTTTACTAAGTAACTGCTGCAGGTCTACCCCAAAAACGCTTTTTTGCTTCATCCCCTGAAGGGCAACAATGGCTACTGCGGTTGAATACTTAAGCTACAACACTCACCCCTCCTATTTCAGGGGCGAAAGCAGATAGCTGGTCGCTTATGGCGGCCTATTTTATTGCTATATTATGCAAAATAAAAATTTATTGCTTCAACCCCTTCAGAGAAACAGGTGACTATTTCAGCTTAATATTAAGCTAGAATAGCCAATATGCATATATCCGGAACGAAAGTAGATAGAGAGTTGCTTCCGGTGGCCTTTTTTGTTGCTAATTAATTGCTAATTTATTACAAAAAATAAAAATGTATTTCTTCAACCCCTTCAGAGAAACAGGTGGCTATTCCAGCTTAATATTAAACTAGAATAGCCAACATTCAGATTTCCGGAACAAAAGTAGATAGAGGGTAAGTATGCAACGTCCTTAAAAAACGAATTTACTAAGAGAGTTGACCATAATTTTTGCACTTATATGTGCTAATAATAAGCTGCGAAAGAATTTAAGCATAGGTTTCAAAAAATTAAAGCAAGTGTTGTTTATTTAATTTTAGTTTATTTTATCTTTAATGTACATTAGTAATCTGAGCGTTATTTTTTTTGTTTCTTTAACGAAAAATGATTTTTCTAGTAAATCATCGAAGCCCATCTAAGATGTTTTTCCTCTTCGATAGGTATAGGTTATGTAGTGACCACCTCGATTTTCATTAAATCAGACAAACTGGTTCCTCCTACACCAGTGTATCCGATAGCACCCATTATTACTAGCTGATAATCGTCGTCGTGGGGTATGTTTAAATTTTTATGGAGTGTCTTTAATGGTATGGTTTTAATTTCTTTATGTTCATTATAGACTTGAAAAACCACAACATCCCCTGCAATGAATGTAAATTAATTAATTTTTTGTTTTTTATAAAATACCTCTATAGAATTTGGAATGAAATTAAGTACAAAAAAGAGAAAAAGGGTGGTCATTAGCAAGCACTTAAACAGAAGTGTGAAGGTCAATGTCGACGAAACAGATCTGGAAGGAGTGAAGGAGTAACAAGAATAACGTACCTTGGAAGCAACCTTGATGAAACTTTGTACCACTCACTGGAATTAAGAACACATCTGGAAAAGGAACGTACAGTGTTTTACAAAATGCAAAAAGTTCTATGCAACCTCCAGCTGGATATCTCATTGAGAACTAGAATACATAAGTGGTATGTTTTCTCCATCTTCCTCTATGGGGTTGAAGCCTGGACAATGACAGAAGTAACACAAAAAAAATCCAAGCATTCGAACTCTGGTGCTACCGTAAAATGCTCAGAATGTCCTACATGAGCCATACGACAAATGCGGAAGTCTTTCGGAGGATGAACAAGGAAACAGAGCTTATGATTATAATAAAAAAAATGGACAATAGACAAATATGACCTCCATAGAACTATCCAGGATGGCTGCAAATAAGATTAAATGGTTAAATGTAATGGTCAACATCCTTAAGGATAAGGCACCGTAAGAAGAAGATAAAATATATGAGTAATTCCACATAAATTCTCTATATTTCTGTCACAGATTGTGGATTTTTTGAAATTTAGGGGCATGCTTCTGAAACCACTTTTTGTTCGTTCTTTAGGACCTGAATGTCAAGCTGTTTTGGGAATTGAAATCGAAACTTATGTCATATGTCTGAATTATCTTTCCTATCCTTGTTTGCATTCATTAAATGCTATTTTGTAAATTGTTTGGTACAATATATCAACACTCTCGATGTAAACTTGCACGCTAAAGAAGATGGCCTTAACATAATTTGTCTAAAGTCCAAAGTAACGTTCCTATTACCTATTTTTGAAAAAGAGACAAGTGTATTTTAGCATGTTTTTAAAGCAAATGAACATTCCTACTAGCTATTTTTGAACAAGTGTATTTTAGAATTTTTTGCGTTTTTCTGTACTCCGACTATGATTTCAACCCAAAAAAAAAGATACAAGAAACATTTCCATATGGCATAAACAGAATTTACCTAAAACCGTAAGGAACTATCCTATAAGCTATTTTTTAATGAGAGATTAGAGTATTTTAGCATGTTTTTATTTTCATTTTTATGCATTTATTTGTAGGTACTCTGGTCATAATTACAACGATAAGAAGTAACAACTCGGTAATATTTTCGATGTAAAATTTTACACTGAAAAACATGATACTAACAGAATTTAGCTAAAGCCTGAAGGGACTTTCCTATAACCAATTTTGGAAAGAGAGATTAGTGGATTTTAAGATGTTTTTTAAGCTTAATTACTTTTTCTACAATCCGTTTTGACGAGCCATTTTGGTGGTGATTTAGTTTGAGATTTTTAGCTGAATACAATATTAAGAACAGTAAGGGTATTCTCTTAAATTACTTTTAGTTATAAAAGTATTATTTTTAAATCAATTGATCACGAGAACGGCACATGAAGATGGATTGTAGAAAAAATCCACTAACATCTACTTTAAAAATAGCTTATATGAATGTTCCTACGAGCATTGTATTAATTATTCTATTAGCGTCATCTCTTTATCCTGCAATATTAAATCCAAAATGTTACCTGATTCTTTTTTTAGGGTTGATATTATGGACAGAGTGCAAATAAAGACATAAAAATGAAAAATGATGCTAAACTACACTTGTCTCTAATCTCTCCTTCCAAAATTGGTTATAGGAAAGTTCCTTCAGGCTTTAGCTAAATTCTGTTAGTATCACGTTTTTCAGTGTAAAATTTTACATCGAAAATGTTACCGACCTGTAACTTTTTTATCGTTGTAATTATGGCCCGAGTACAAATAAATGCATAAAAATGAAAAAAAAACATGCTAAAATACTCTAATCTCTCATTAAAAAATAGCTTGTAGGATAGCTCCTTACGGTTTTAGGTAAATTCTGTTTATGCGATATGGAAATGTTTCTTGTATCTTTTTTTGTGTTGAAATTATAGTCGGAGTACAGAAAAACGCAAAAAATTCTAAAATACGCTTGTTCAAAAATAGCTAGTAGGAATGTTCCTTCGCTTTAAAAACGTGCTAAAATACACTTGTCTCTTTTCCAAAAATAGGTAATAGGAACGTTACTTTGGACTTTAGACAAATTCTGTTAAGGCCATCTGCTTTAACGTGCAAGTTTACATCGACAGTGTTGATATATTGTACCAAACAATTTACAAAATAGCATTTAATGAATGCAAACAAGGATAGGAAAGATAATTCGGACATATGACATAAGTTTCGATTTCAATTCCCAAAACAGCTTGACATTCAGGTCCTAAAGAACGAACAAAAAGTGGTTTCAGAAGCATGCCCCTAAATTTCAAAAAATCCACAATCTGTGACAGAAATATAGAGAATTTATGTGGAATTACTCATATATTTTATCTTCTCCTTACGGTGCCTTATCCTTAAGGACGTTGACCATTACATTTTCCCATTTAATCTTATTTGCAGCCATCCTGAATAGTTCTGTGGAGGTCATATTCGTCCATTGTCGTAGGTTTTTAAGCCAAGAGTTGCGTCTTCTTCCTGGTACCCTTTTGCTATTGATTTTGCTTTCGATTATTTTCGTTAAGTTGGAGCAGTTCATACTTTTGATTTCTTACGATAAAAAAAATTGTATTTTCCGTTTTTTTTCTTATAAGCATAAGCTCTGTTTCCTTGTTCACCCTCCGAAAGACTTCCGCATTTGTCGTATGGGTCATGTAGGATATTCTGGGCATTTTACGGTAGCACCAGAGTTCGAATGCTTGGATTTTTTTTGTGTTACTTCTGTCATTGTCCAGGCTTCAACCCCATAGAGGAAGATGTAGAAAACATAGCACTTATGTATTCTAGTTCTCAATGAGATATCCAGCTGGAGGTTGCATAGAACTTTTTGCATTTCGTAAAACACTGTACGTTCCTTTTCCAGATGTGTTCTTACTTGCAGTGAGTGGTACAAAGTTTCATCAAGGTTGCTTCCAAGGCACGTTATTCTTGTTACTCCTTCACTTCTTCCAGATCTTTGTTTTGTCACAGTGTGAAGGTCAATGTTTTGTCGACATTGGCCTTCACACTTCTGTTTAGGTGCTTGCTAATGACCACCCTTTTTGTCTTTTTTGTACTGAATTTCATTCCAAATTCTCTACAGGTATTTTATAAAAAACAAAAGTTAATTAATTTACATTCATTGCAGGGGATGTGGTGGTTTTTCAAGTCTGTAATGAACATGAAGAAACTAAAACCATACCATTAAAGACACCCCATAAAAATTTAAACATACTTCACGACGACGATCATCAGCTAGTATTAATGGGTGCTATCGGATACACTGGTGTAGGAGCAACCAGTTTGTCTGATTTTAATGAAAATCGAGGTGTTCACTACATAACCTATACCTATCGAAGAGGAAACACATCTTGGATGGGCTTCGATGATTTACTAGAAAAATCATTTTTCGTTAAAGAAACAAAAAAAAAATAGCGCTCAGATTATTAATGTACATTAAAGATAAAATAAATTAAAATTAAATAAACAACACTTGCTTTAATTTTTTGGTACCTATGCTTAAATTCTTTCGCAGCTTATTATTAGCACGCATAAATGCAAAAATTATGGTCAATTGTCTTAGTATATTCGTTTTTTAAGGACGTTGCATACTTTATTTTAAATGTACAGATTTTAGAGAATCTGATAATATTACCATTTAGTTATTAAAAAACGATATACAAGATCTGAGCATTGGGTCACATGCTACAGATATGTGATAATGGATATCGACAATTTAACATAGACTCTAAAGTATAAAAAACTCTACAAATCAATATTGAACTGTACAGATATTCTTAATGAGCATTTAAGAAAATTATAAATGAAATATGAGTGTTGGGTACTGTGGGTTTATTATAAAACTGCAGTAGCCATTCTTGCTCGTAAGGGGATGAAGCAAAAATTTCATTTTTGGCGTAGACCTGCAGCAATTAATTAGCAAAAAAATGCACACTTGATTTAAATCTCTAAACTGGGTATTTTCACATTTTTTGAAATTAAAGGGATGAAAATAACAGTAGGGTTTGGAGAGGGAGTGTCTGTAAATGCTTCTATACCCCACCTTTCAGTAATTAATTGGCAATAAAATATAGCGCCGCAAGCGACTCTTTATCTATTTTCGTTCCTGAAATATTAGTGTTGGGTATTGTAGCTTAAGTATTAAACCGCAGTAGCCATTGTTGGTCGTTACGGGGATGAAGCAAACAATTCCTTTTTCGCGTAGACCTGTAACAATTAATAAGCAAAAAATAACCACTTGGTTTTAGGTCTTTAAACTGGTTATTTTCACTTTTTGTGGATTCCGAGGAATGATGATAACTGTAGGGGTTGAAGGGGGTGAGATTGTAAATTCTTGCATACCCAATCTTTCAGCAATTACTTAGCAAAAAATATGCCGCTGGAAGCTACCCTCTATCTACTTTTGTTCCAGAAATATGAATGTTGGCTCTCCTAGCTTTATATTAAGCTAGAATAGCCACCTGTTTCTCCGAAGGGGTTAAAGCTATAAATTTGTAATTTGCGTAATAAACAAGCAATTAATTAGCAATAAAATAGGCCGCCGGAAGCGACGCTCTATCCGCTTTCGCTACTGAAACAGGAGAATTGAGTGTTGTAGTTTAAGTATTAAACCGCAGTAGCCATTGTTGCTCGTTAGGGGATGAAGCAATACAATCGTTTTTGGCGTAGACCTGCAGCAGTTGCTTAGGAAAAAAATACCCACTTGGTCTTAGATTTTTAAACTGGTAATTTTCACTTTCTGTGAAATCCGTTGAGCGATGATAATGGTAGGGGTTGGAGGGGATGAGTTTGTAAATTCTGGTATACCCAATCTTTCAGCAATTAATTAGCAATAAAATATATCGCCGAAAGCTACTCTCTATCTACTGTCTTTCCAGAAATATGAATGTTGGCTCTTCTAGCTTAATATTAAGCTAGAATAGCCACCTGTTTCTCTGAAGGGGTTGAAGCTATAAATTTGTAATTTGCGTAATAAATAAGCAATTAATTAGTAATAAAATAGGCCGCCCGAAGCGACGCTCTATCTGTTTTCGTTACTGAAACAGGAGAATTGAGTGTTGTAGTTTAAGTATTCAACCGCAGTAGCCATTTTTGCTCGTTAGGGGATGAAGCAATAAATACGTTTTTGGTGTAGACCTGCAGCAGTTGCTTAGGAAAATACCCACTTGGTCATAGGTTTTTAAACTAGTAATTTTGACTTTCTGTGAAATCCGGGGCATGATGACAACGGTGGGGGTTGGAGGGGGTGAGTTTGCAAATTGTTGTATACCATAATTGGTATACCAAAATTGGTTTTTGGCGTAGACCTGCAGCCGTTAATTAGAAAAAAATACCCACTTGGTTTTAAGTTTTTAAACTGATTATTTTCACGCTTTGTGAAATCCGTGGAACGATGATAACGGTAGGAGTTGGAGGGGGTGAGTTTGTAAATTCTGGTGTACCCCATCTTTCAGCAATTAATTAAAAATTAAATATGCCGCCAGAAACGACCCTCTATCTGCTTTCTTTCCTGAAATAGGAGTGTTGAGTATTGTAGCTTTAAGTACTAAACCGCAGTTGCCATTGTGGCTCGTTAGGGGAGGAAGCAAAAAATTCATTTTTGGCTTAGACCTGTAGCAATGAATAAGCAAAAAATACGTACTTGGTTTTAGCTCTTTAAACTGGTTATTTTCACTTTTTGTGGATTCCGGGGAATGATGATATCGGTAGGGGTTGAAGGGGGTGAGTTTGTAAATTCTTGTAAACTCAATCTTTCAGCAATTAATTGGCAATAAAATAGGCCACTGGAAGCAACTCTCTATCTACTTTCGTTCCGGATATATGAATGTTGGCCTTTCTAGCTTAATATTAAGCTGGAATGGCCACCTGTTTCTCTGAAGGGGATGAAGCAATAAATTTTTGTTTTGCGTAATAAATTAGCAATTAATTAGCAATAAAATAGGCCACCGGAAGCAACTCTCTATCTACTTTCGTTCTGGATATATGAATGTTGGCCTTTCTAGCTTAATATTAAGCTGGAATGGCCACCTGTTTCTCTGAAGGGGATGAAGCAATAAATTTTTGTTTTGCGTAATAAATTAGCAATTAATTAGCAATAAAATAGGCCACCGGAAGCAACTCTCTATCTACTTTCGTTCCGGATATATGAATGTTGGCCTTTCTAGCTTAATATTAAGCTGGAATGGCCACCTGTTTCTCTGAAGGGGATGAAGCAATAAATTTTTAATTTGCGTAATAAATTAGCAATAAAATAGCAAAAAAATATGGGGTGTGTCTCATGGCTCCCTTATGAAATGGTCTTTCTAGCTTAATAGACATCCTTTAATGGTTTGATTTGTACGCATTTTAGAATTATTTTATTTAAACTGTTAAATCTAACAGATGAAAAAAATGCTCAAGTAGATAGATTACACGAATAAGGTTTGGGTTATTAAAGATGCGACAGTTATTCACTGCCCGCAATTTTGATATGTCCCTATACCGCATGATAAAGTCTTCTTCTTCTTCTTCTTCTTCTTCTTCTTCTTCTTCTTTTTCTTCTTCTTCTTCTTCTTCTATTTTTTGTGTAGACAAGACTCTGTCTGCTTTTTCAATGTGCCTCTAGTAAATTATTGTCGTTCCATCGTTTTCGTGGTCTTCCCTATGATCATCTTCCTATCGGGGAACGGTTTCTCGCTGTCCTTACTACTCTATTTGTTGTCATTCGGCTTTTATGGTCATTCCATTCTATTCTTCTGTTTATTACCCAGTTAATAATGTTGTCCACCTTGTATCTCCCATCTCCGTCATATATCTGTACATCTAGCTCTGTCCCATAGAGTCTTACCATCGATTTTTCGAAGGGTTTTCATCTCCGCTGTTTCGAGCAATCTTTTTGTTCTTTATGTGTCGGGTCGTGTTTCTGCCGCGTATGTCATTATTGATCTGATGACTGTTTTGCAAATTCTACCTTTCATTTCTTTTCCGATATTTTTATTTCTCAATATTGTGTCGTTCAGGCAACCTGCGACTTTCTTGCTTTATTCTCTTAATCTTCCACTTCTGTTTCGAGCCTTCCGTAGCTAGTGTGATGCCTATATTTAAACTCACTTGTTCTATTATCTGACTCTCCAGCTCCAATTATTACATCTTATTGGATTTGCTGTTATAACCATGCATTTTGCCTTTTTTGGGAAAATTAACCCTTTCGCTGCGTAAAGCGCACATGCGCGCCCTCCTATTTCTTTGTAAAATGCGTATGGCGCACATGAGCGGCCTATGTATATGGTGATTTCCATATACATTTAAAATTGACTCAGTCTCAGGAGATCAAGGAAACTTTGTCCGCATTTTATTAAAGGTCACTTCTATTCATAGGTGGCGTCGCGGCTCGGTGAATCATGTGGTTAGGTTTGCAGAGCTATTCATAGGTGGCGTCGCAGATCAGTTACTCACATAGTTAGGTTTTCAAAGGTGTTGTCGTTTCAAACGGTTTAGTGTGATTATAAGTTTAATTATTTGTATAATAATGGCTGATTTAAATAAAGCTGGACCTTCAGGCGTAAAAAGACGTAAGACCGTGAAAGTGAGAAATGAAAAAAATCTGAGTGTTGAGGAATTGATGCAGTTTTTATATAATTCAGACTCAGATGAAGAGTATGAAGACTCTGATGTAGATAACTGTAAGTAAATAAATGTAATAATAAACTTGTGGTCTGAAATTAATATTTTTAGTTGAAATTGAAAATGTTTCGGAAGACTCTTCTGGAAGTGATACTGAGGATGATGTACTACAGAACGAGTTAAATAATACCGTTGCAGATAATCCTGACGTACAGATTACAGACAATGAATGGACCGAAACAACTAGCGGTATGAAACAAATTCCATTTACAAAAAGAAGTGGATTGTTAGTCGATAGTCCTGGTGATAGTGCGTACGATTGGTTTAGGCTGTTGTTTGACGATGAACTTTTAAATATGATTGTCTTACAAACTAACAGTTATGCAGTTGAAGTTCTTTCTACCAGCAAAGGATGTGACCGTTCAAGGATTTCCCTATGGAAGGAATTAACAATATCGGAATTGCTAATATTTATTGGATTAACCTTCCATACAGGAACACTCCAATTGCCTAGCATACAAGACTACTGGAAGAAAAATAGATTATTTTCGACTTGTTTTTCTTCATACATGAGTAGAGACCGCTATTTGCTTATAATGCGATGCCTTCATTTTGCCGAAAATGTAAAAGAAAATGAACCAGTTCCAGTAGATCGACTATATAAGGTAAGACCCTTGCTAGATCATTTTAATAACAAAATGAAGACGGTATACTATCCAGGAAAGTATTTATCTCTAGGCGAATCTATGATCTTGTGGAAAGGAAAACTGGTATTCAAGCAATATCTCCCTAAGAAACGACATAAGTATGGAGTAAAGCTTTATATGCTGACAGAAGCCGATTCAACAATTTTGGATATCCATATATATGCTGGTGCAGGTGATGCAACTGCTGGTAAGTCTCATACAGAAAGAGTGGTGCTACACCTAATGCGTAATTTTTTCGACCATGGACATTCGCTTCATATGGACAACTATTACAATAGTTATAACTTGGCCAAATTACTACTGGATAAAAATAGTTTTTGTACAGGCACTCTGAGAAAAGATAGGAAAGGCTGTCCAAAAAACGTCGTAGACGCAAAGTTAAAAAAAGGCCAGACCAAAAGTATGTACCTCAACAACGTAATGGTTGGAAAATGGCGAGACAAAAGAGACATTTACATTTCAACTGAATATAAAAATGAGATGGTAACCGTAAGAAATAGACGAGGGGATGAGAAAATTAAACCACTGCCAATCATTCAATATAATAAATATATGGGCGGAGTAGATCTTCAAGACCAAATGTCTTCTTATTATCCGCCGACACGCAAAACTTTACGTTGGTACAAAAAAATTGGCATACATCTGTTTCAGCTATATTTGCAAAATGCTCATAGATTGTATAATAAGTACCACGGAAATAACAAAATGTCATATTATAAGTTTCGATTGTCAATACTTGAAAAGTTATTACCAGAAAAATGTCAAGGAACAGCAGTTGTAACGGCAGAAATAATAACTTACACGTGGTAAAACTCTTAGAAAAAAATGTCGGACATGCAATAAAAATAAGATACGTAAGGATACTATTTATCATTGTCAAGAATGTCCCGATAAACCTGGCCTCTGCTTAGGCAAATGTTTCAGAGAATATCATGTATCAATATAGAAAGACATTAGGAAAAAATTAATATTTTGTATACTTTTATTTTACATTATATGTTATTTGTTTATTTTACATCCTGTTTGAATGAATAAAATTTTAATTTAGATCAAAAAAGTCGATTTAATTTACTAAATACAAAAATTTGTATCAAGCGCACAAGTGCGTCCTCCGCATTTTTAAAAGAAATTCCTTGAAAACTGCGTACAGCGCACATGTGCGTCTTGCAAAAATTCAGAAGAAAAATTATAATAATCCGTTTTAACATATGTACAAAAAACAATTGTTGAAAAAATATCGCATTTAGTGTTAAAAAACTACTGCCGCACTGGTCAGCGATATGTATTTATTTGACGCAGCGAAAGGGTTAACATGTTAAATTTTCTGGCGGTTATGTTAAATTAATGCAGCATACGTTGTAAATCATCTCACTTTGAGAGATTAGTATTGCATCGTTTGCGTAGCAGATTATTTTAAGTTGTTTTTCTCCCATTCGGTATCCTTTTTTAGTTATTAGGTATTATTTTTATTTTGTTTTAAAACAGTAAAACAGTATACCTCTCCTGGAACAATAGTAAACGAACAATGGGATCACTCACAAGAAATAAAATGAAGAATTGAGAAGGCCAGGTAGGAGTGCATTTAATACCATGGTCAAACTCGTTAAAAGTCACAACCTTAATCTGGAGATAAAAGTAAGGCTCATACGATGTTTTACCTTCTCAATATTATATTACGGAGTTGAATCCTGGACACTCACTGAAGTGATGGAGAAAAAACTTGAAGCCTTCGAGATGTGACTATACAGGCGAATCCTAAGGATATTATGGACGGACAAGATAACCAACGAGACCGTATTATGAAGAATGGGGAAAGAAAGAGAGGTGATGTATACCACTAAAAAGAGAAAGTTAAAAAATATCTCTGACACATAATGAGAAACGGCACTAAATACAGATTACTGAAGGTAACCCTTCAAGGAAAAGTATTCGGAAAGGGAGGAATTGGGAGAAGAAGAATATCATGGTTAAAAAACCTGAGGAAATGATTCTTCACAACAACTAATCTATTTAAAGCATCAGTTAAAAAAATAATTATAGCCAGAATGATCGCCAATATTCGAAACGAATTGGCACCAAAAGAAGATGATTTTTTTATTATTTCATCTATGATCAGGTTAAACAATAAAGGACTCAAGGAATCCCCCTGTGTTATCCCATTTCCAGCTTCAATTGGGTCAGTTAGTTCATCTTCTACTTTTACTTTTATGGTGTGGTGGTGGTAGATGTTTTCGATCGTTTTAATTATTGCTAGAGGTACCTCCCTTGAGTATAACAAATGGATAACGGCCTTTAATTTGACCCTGTCAAATGCTATCTTAAGGTCCACGGAACATATATATGCCGGTTTGTTGTATACTAACGATTTCTGTTGAACTTGCCTCATTATAAATATAACGTCAGTGCAGTAAAACCTTGTTCTTCTGCTAATGTTATAATTTCATTCAGTTGGTTTGTCATCACATTGGTTGTTAATTTTAATGTTGTGTTTAATATGTTAATTCCTCTGTAAGTCTCCGGGTCCGATTTGTTTCTTTTTGTGTTGTGCATGATGAAGTGTTATACACATAGTGCACACGTGTTATTACACGGCGTGGAAACGTTAGAAGTCAGCTCGATACGACATTTAGAGAGGCTTGAGATGTGGGTATTTTGTCGTATGCTGAAAATTCCATGGACCGACCGCGTTAGAAATGAAGAAGTTTTAAGGCATAGAACGTGAAGATTAAATAGATTAAATAGAGAACGTAAACGCACAGAAATTGTCAAGAAATCTAAAACATCTTATCATGGATACATATTTAGACACGACAGGTATAACTTCCTTTAACTTTTTATGGAAGGGAAAATAGAAAAGAGACGCGGGCCGGGTAGACGACAAATGACCTGACTGCGCAAAATCAAAGAATGTACAGGATTAGACTTTCAAACTTTAATAAGGAAAGCCCAAAATAGAGAACACTTTGCAGAAGTCATCGCAAACAAGATTGTTTGCTAAGGCCTTCTGTTCTAAGCAAACGATATGTAAAAACCTTGGACAGTTGGACTATGTGCTTCAAAACACAAATGGCATCCAAATAAGTCTGAAAACTATGAAAAACGTCTTTGAGAAGAAAATTTGCATCGTCGTATTGCTGCCCGAGTTTCAGCTTTGACCAGAAATCACCATATCACTTGATTTTATTTTGGTATGGTGAATGCGAATTATACAGAAGCCGATTGGGAACGAGTTCAGTGGGCAGATGAGTCACGTCTCTGATTGAATAAAAGTAAGAGATGAGTTAATTTTTTTAGAAGGCTTAGATATAAATAAACGATATTTACAACGTATCATAAAAAATACCTACCATTTTATTTGGTAGAGGCTCACTTACGGCATAGCGAGGCATTTCGCACTTAGCAGCATGCAAGGACCTGATGGTGTTGAATAATGGAAATGTTACTGGGAAAAGGCAGGTTTTGTTTTTATTTGATTCAGAGTTGGACCACGATCTCCACATTAGCTATTAGCATCTCCATATATAACTATTTCAGCATCTATGCATCATAAGTGAAGCTATGCAGTCACAACTCTAAACCAAATATCAACACCCTGCCTATTTAAGGGAAAACATCGCGATGCAATGATTCCACCTTTTGAGACGCAAAACAGCGAGATCTCGTAAAACGAGAAAGACGAAAAGCCCTAGATACAAAGTTTACATCATTTAAACAATTAAAATAATTGAAATAAAAATAATAAACAATACCTATTTTAAATCCAACACTGTTCGTTAAGAAACTGCTTTCTGGCTGCATCCTGTATCTCCGGCAACGGCGATCCAGCAACCTTGCATGGTGGGGGCAATGAAATAAAAATTTTCTCGTGACTGACGTACGTATAATTATTTTTCGAGATGGGTTGTTATTTTCTTATTCTTCATGTACCATGTCTTTTCAGAACGTTGGTTACCATCTTAGATATCTTAGTTTTATTTATTGTCACCCTAAATCAACCATGAAGTCTTCTTCGTCCTGGACTGCGTTTGCCTGCTATTTTCACTTGAATAATATTTTGTAGCATATATTTGGGACCTTTCATTAAATGTCGGAAATAATCCAGCTATCTCTTCTTGATGCTTTTTATAATCGCAGTAGTCTTGCTCAGACATTCTAGTATTGTGTAGTTTCGAATTTTCTCCATCCAATAAACTCTTAAAATTCTTCTCTTGCACCACATTTCTAGAGCCTCAAGGCGATTTAGTTCGATTTTACTCACATTCCAACACTCGGCACCTACTTACAGTAAGACCTAGAACACGTAGCAGCGAAGTAGTCGGATCCTTAATGCCAATTTTAGGTCTCTGCTACATAATACTTTGGACATCCTTCTAAAAGCGGATCTTATTCGGGGGATTTTATTAAATAATCAAATTACCAAAACATAGCACAAGAAATTACTATTTTTATCTGGTCTCTGGCGTTGAATTAAATAGATGGCAATTGAATAATAATAATAATAATAATAAGGAATTTATTTTTCCGCAAATCGCCAGGAAATTTTGACATTCCTGTCAAAATTTCTTGAAGAAAAGTCAGGACTTCCTTACTGTAAGGAAATGTCATTTCCTTACTGTAAGGAAATGATATTTCCGTACAGTTGTTAGTGTTCTACATAAATGATAGAAAACACATTGCTATTAAAACCTTGTAAATTACCTTAATCATTAAATTTTCTTTATCTGGAGCTTCCTGGATAAATTTTTCAATTTCTTCCTTCGTTAAAATCTTAGATTTCTTTGCCCTATAACCTTGAGCTTGCCGTTTCAATAAAGAACGAAGTTTTGAGTATGTAGATATATCTACATTGTGTTTAAGTGCAAGGGTTGACTTCAGCATTGAATAATTGGCCCATAATGTTGAAGATTTCATCTTTAAACAAAGGTCTAGGAAGTATGCCATTACAACATTTTCTGAGAAAGAACTCGTATTTTTACTGATGCGATAATCCATAAAACGTCTGTATGAATTTTCGTAATTTTCTCTTGATTTCTTTGGCAATAATTCTAATGAAGCAATATTCACTGCCTCAACCAGCTCTGGAGGAGTCCCAGGAATGGAAATTTCATCATCACTTATCATTTTACTTTCGAGAACACCAGCAATTAAATTTATAAGCGTCAAGTTTGACAATTCAACCTCAATACGTTTCCATAGTAACCCAAGTAATTTTATTAGGAATTTCAAAGCATCATTTATTTGGGAATAAAATTATCGCGTTTTTTTTAAATCAATCAATATCTGTCGAATTTTAAACGATTTGCGGAAAAATAGTATGTTTACCTCGTAGGAAAAGCCACATTCCTGGACTCTGTGTTGCTAAGTCTCGGCTTGCGCCTCGACTTAGCAATCTTCACAGTCGTCCAGGAATGTTAAGCTTTTCCTACCCGGTAAACAATGTACTATTATTTTACATTTACATTTTTTTTTACATATGCATGAATATGTTGTATATCATAATTAAAGAAGTTTATCTTTAAATTAATTATAATATTACAATAATCAAAAATAAAAGTCTGTCTTATATTACAATCAAAAGTTATATAGCATTTACAAAGTAAAAAAGAATATGAAATTATTAATTATTTTAAATAAATATAACTTACGGAAAATTTTATTGGTAACATTGTCCTAATATTTATATATTTTTTACAATTCATACATGTCACATTAATGCTTTTTCAAAATAAACAAAAAATCCCATTTATGTCCCGTAGGATGCTCATGGGGTGTTTTTTGTTCAACAGATTATATTATTGTAATGGTTTCTACAATATGTATATTATTAATATTTTTTTTTACCAAACTCTATTAATTAAAAAAAAACGAAGGAATTGCCTAAATTAAAAAAAAAAACAAGTAAAATTTAAAACAGTTATAACTACAGTAGAACCCGCTTATTAGAATACCTGTTAAAGGAATATCCCGGTTTAAGGAATAGAAATTTGAGGTCACAAAACGTTTTAACTAGGCACATATGATCGGTTATTAGAATATCCCTGTTATAGGAATACTTTTGCTTGGCACGAAGGCTATTCCAATAAGCGGGTTCGACGTACTATAAAATATTAGGTTGAAATTACTTTAATTTGCATCTCTTTCAATTAGATAATGAATAACAGACCTCTCAGTGTTTAAAATGAATGATTTAATAAATGACTTAAAAAGACCTTTTGAGTTAATGGTCGTTAAATACATTTTATATGTAACTAGCAAAAAATTGAAAATTATGATACTTAGAATGCTTAATGATCTTTGTCCTATGGTCTTATTTTTTAAAGCAATTTGTATGTTATCGTCAAGTTTATATCTTGTATTATAGTTATGTTGAGTTGAATGAATTATGGAGTTATTCTTATAAATATGTAAAACGACATTAAGAAAATATGTTTGCCTGATATCCAAAAGTGTTGTTTCATTAAATAGGGAGTCTGATGGGTAAGTGTTGTTTTTATTATAAATTACTTTTAGGATTTTTTTTGTATTATTTCTAATTTTTTAGATGAGTTTTCATGGCAGAACCCCATGAGGTGATTGCATAATTGACTCTGGATTCAACGAGTGCCTGGTATACAATTTTAAGGTGAGTTGTTTTTAAAATAGTTTTCATATACTTTAATTTATAGAATAATGGCCTTAAATTATTCGTTACGTTATTTATATGCATATCCCATTTAAGGTGAGAATTAATAATTATGCCCAACTATTTAATATGATTTTTTAATTTTATTATTTTATTTCCTATTTTATCGGTCTGAAGAACTGTAAATTCGGGTAAAGTATTTTTATAGCTGCAGAAGGGAATAAAAAAGGTTTTTTCATAATTAATTGTGAGTTTTTTGTAGTCGAACCATCCAGAAATGTTTTTAAAATCGCCCTGTATTAATTCTTTTAACTGTTGCCACGTATCGCCTTGGTAAAATATTGCTGTATCATCAGCAAATCCAATGATGTTTCCTTTAGTTTTTAAGTGAAATAAATTATTAATATATATATAGAGAACAAGATTTGCCCTAGAACGGTACCCTGAGGCACTCCAAAATTAGTTTTATTATTGTTACTCGCCGAATTTCCTATTCTCACAGCTTGTTCTCTGTCGTTTAAGTAACTTTTAAACAGGTTTAAAGGTCCTCCGCGAATTCCTATATCCTCCAAGGTCTCCAACAGCTGACCGTGAGATACAGTGTAGAAGGCCTTGGCAAGATCCAGAAATATACATATATATGGTTTGGCTGAGTCTATTGAATCGTAAATTTGGTTTACCAAAGTAATTATAGCATCATTCGTAGAAAAATTCTCTCGAAATCCAAACTGAGATTTTGACAAAATATTATATTTATTTAAATAAGCGGATAATCGTGTTTTTACACTTTTTTCAAAGATTTTTGAAATTGTTGAAAGCAGTGAGATTGGTCTATAATTTGATAAACATTTCTTGTCTCCCTTTTTGTGCAATGGAGTAAGAATGGCCTTTTTAAATTCAACTGGGCATTGTCCTGTTTTAAAAATAGAATTTATTAAATCTACTAAATAAGGTGCAATTATTTCAGAAGTTTTTTTAATTACTTCGGATTTAATCTTATCTATACCTGGTGCTTTTTTATTTTTTAATGTTTTTATTAAATTTATTATTTCTGGTTCTGTTACGGGTGTTAAGAAGAATGATGCGTTGTTAATTCGAAACTGATTTTTATTAAATGTAGGGTTATTCGAGACATCTATTTTTTCTGCCAGTTTTTCTCCAACACTACAAAAAAAGTTATTGAATTCTTTTGCTATATGTAATGGATCCTTAACTGCGGTCCCATCCTCCGAAATTATTTCCTCTATTAATTCTTTATTTTGCTTATTACCACTACCTTTAGTTAGTATCCACAGGTGCTTGGAACTATTTTTGTTTTCTGTTATTTGTTTTTCATAAAAATTTAGTTTTGCTGCCTTAATAGTTTTGTCAACAATTGCGCGGTAGTTTAGATACTCCAGTTTTTTTGCATTATCTGTACGATCTTTGTTAAATTCATTGTAAAGTTTATTTCTTTTTTCAATAGAGTTTATTATGCCCTTAGTTATCCATTGTTTTCTTTTAATGTTTTTACGCTGTGTTTGTGTACTATGTGTGTTTTTTTCAATGTATAAGTTTAGTACTTTTGTTATTAACGTTGCTTTTTGGTCCACGTCATTATCATCGAGGTGTTTGTATTGTGTCCAGTCATGTTTCTGGAAGTCTTGTCTTAAGTTGTTGTAGTGTATATGTGTTATAGTACGGTCATGCTGAATTTTTAATTTTGAAAACAACGGGATAAATGCAAAAATCGCTTTATGATCAGATATAAATGTTTCATATACAGCTGCTACGATATCTTTTTCATTTTTGGTCTTGTTATTATAAAAAAGGTGATCTATGCAGCTTTTGGATGAACCACAAACTCTAGTAGATTTATTTATTAAGGATAAAAAACCATATTCCTCCATTATATTTAGATAGTTTGAAACAGTGTCATTATTACTTTTTAAATTAATATTAATATCTCTAATTAAGATATTACCAGCAATTTTTAATTTATTTGTTTGGTTCAGTTTTATCTCAAGATGTTCAAGAAATTCATCCTCGTTTACTGGTGGTGGCTTATATATTGAAGTTATTGTAATTTGTGTATTATTTTTCATACTTATTATTATTTTTATCGCACGACAAACCCCTATCGGTATTATTTTATATGTGTATTTAAGTTTACTTTTAATAGAACTCCATCGTTTTTGTTTATATTGCCCTCGCTATACAATAGATCATAATTTTCCAAATGAAACAAATTACAGTCATGAATAGAAAACGTTTCACTCAGAACTATGCAATCAAAAGTAAAGGAAAGTTGGTGCAAAAATATCTTTAATTTATCCAAGTTTTTATTTATGCTGCATATATTTTGGTGAAAAATACTGAATTTCTGACTATTTGAATTAATATGTAAATCATTTATATCATTTATTAAATTTAACCTCAATGTATCGAAAGGTTCATGATTCACATCTCTAATATAAGGATCCATATTGTAATTATAACTATATAAAAAGTTAAGTTAAGAAAATATCCATATCTGTTGAACTAAGCTTACCTAAAGGCAAAAATTTAGAGCTCTTGAAAAGAAATAACTTAAAGAAAGATTTGTGGTCCCCAGAAATGAAAAGATTTTTTTTATGGAAAAAATTAAATAAAATATAAACTAAGAATTTTTAAGTGTGATTTTCAAGATAAAAATTTACCAAATAAAAAGAGACAGAGAAAAAGAAAATGAAAAAGACAAAAGGCACAAATGACAAAAAGTAGGGATTTACAATAATATTTAGTAACAAATATCATAAATAGTAGAATTCTTATCTTCTTTTTGACAATTAATATATCTGTTACATCATGAAAGAAAGACTTACAGTTTGTCTAGATGTGATTTACTTTTTATAATAGAAATTTTGTCACCTGTGCTTATGTGAAGTTTTCCTGAAAGAGTCCATACAGATTTTAATCCATATTTAGCTGTGGCTTCATTTAGTAGTCCAACTCGTAGATTCGTTAGATCCTCTCGTACTACAATTCCTGTTCCTTTAAAGAGCTTCTTTTTCGAGTAAATGTCGTTTCTTACCTCTAAACTATTAAACTTTATGTAGATGCCCCTAGGTTTTCCACCAGTTTTCCTTCCTATTCTATAACATGTTTGAATGTCCTTGCTTAATATATTTAAGGATAATTTTTTATTTATTGTTTTTAAAACTTGATTGACCCTTTGAATCTTCCTTCTCTTCTTCAGGAAATTAAAAAACCTCAGGCACTTTAGTTTGCTCTCCTGGTCCAATTCATCATATCTTTCCTGCATCCTTTCTTGATTCTCATATGATTTTCTGACGGATTCTTCTCTTTTTTTAATTCTATTCTCGAAATTCGTTTTATCTTTAACAATTTTATCATTTAACTCCGCCACTGTGTTTTCTAGGAGCGATAATTTTTCTTCAATTGTCTTGACAATAGCAATGGTAACGTTATCTATTAAAGTTTTTGTGAATGTTTCACTATTTATGGTTTTACTTACAGCGTTGTTTACTGCTTTTTCAATCTCTTCTCTAGATTCACGAGTCAAAACCATTTTTAATTTAAATATTACTATTAGGACACAACTTACTAACACTTTGACTTAATTTTGTAATTTGTTTTACAATATTTCCTTTGATATTTGAGAGAATTTCGGGACCGCACTTTCAACACAACTTACTCTAGACTTGCCATAGGCGTAGGATCGATAGATTTACTGTGGGACTTTTTCATTTATTATGTTCCAAAGACTTTTAATAATTTTCGATTTCAAGGAATTCTGCCATATTTATGTTTCAGTTATCAACAGGACACAAAATTCACTATTTGTGTTCAATCGTAATCTTTTTCTTAAAAACAGTGTCAGTAGACACCGGGCGAGATCTCAAGGAGGGGGCAATTGATTTCATTGATCCCCTTGGATCCGCGCCTGATCTCCGGCTTTTACAATATATAAGCACAAGAGACGACGAATATAGAAGAAAGCAAATAAAGGACACTAGCCACGTATTACCTCCTTTTCGTCTAGGAAACGGACGGAGATGTTACTACTTATTACTACACGTCCGACATTCTTCAGGATGTCTTTTGATTCTTATATTAGCCAATTTTTTTGTCAATGCACGATAACGCTAGACCTCAGGCAGCTTGAGTGGTCCAAGACTATCTATTGGACATAGATTCGATCTTATTCCCATAGAATATGTCTGGGATATACTTGGAAAGCAAGTACGATTAACACAACCGGTATAATATCTTGGAAGACTAGTTGAACTTAAAGCGGGTTGACACGATCCTAGTTGCATCCAAGTGTACTTCGTCCAAGTCAACTTGGAAGCAGCGCGCTACTTGGAAGCTACTTTGATCGTGTAAATTACTTGGAGATCAAATAAAATAACCATTGCAACGATGGCGAAAGTGATTATGGAGGCTATTCAAGTGATTTCTGACTGCTGATATGTTAATATATGAGCAGATCCAGAAAAAAAGAAATAAAAAAGAAAAAAAAATGGAAAATTTGGACTCTTATTTCGATACGTGAGGCGTTTGCAGCTTCGTCTAATTTTCTAAGTGAAGTAGTAAAAATGAACATTAAGATACATTTAAAAACCATTTACAAATAACTACCGAATAATTTGAACAACTACTGCAAACGGTTAATCTAAACATTTAAAAAGTATATAAAAATATGAGAAAAAAAAATTGTATGAACATGTGCATAAATCATTAAATTATCATGTAGTGCAACTCATGTAATATAACGTCAAGTAAGGGATATTTGTACATACATAACAATACCCAAAGTATAAATATCGATTCCTTGTTCTCAGAAATGCTCCTTACTTTTGGTGTACCTACAGAGTAAAAGAAGTCCGAATAAAACAATAAACCCATTTGTTGTGAAAAGAGCAGTTATTTAAATTAATTCGCTTTTATAAAAATATCGCTCTTAAATTTGTTGGGACAATCTGTACCATTGGCTAGTTTCAAGAATTTTGTTTTTAAGTGTTATGTTAAGCAGAAAAGATAAACCGGACGTATGTTCGCTGTTCAGGCGCCTCCGGTGGCCTCAAGGGTAAAAACACATGTGGATGGATATGCGCTTGTTAGTGACATTCTTACCCTTAGCGCGAAAATATTTTGCAATTTTAGAAGAAAAAGACCAATCTCTAACCAGCCTCTCTCTAGGCGAGGTGTCAGTGGGTGTTTCTCTTTTCGCTGTGAAAATACGTTACGTTCTCGCAATTATTACTCCTCTCGCTAATTGTCAACACGGAAATTTGTATAATAGACTTCCTCTCTCTTTCGCTACTAAGAAAATTTATTGTTAAGCCGCTTATTTGTCAAACTCTTTGTTTCTAGTAATTGTCGCTTATCACTTTTATTTCTCGTGGGCACAACCCTTCCTATCGTGTTAATTAGTAACTGTAAAACCAGACCAAATTAAATTCTTAGAACCAGTTCCCCTAAAAGTTCACTGTTTTGTTAAAATCGAAGGACTCTATACTTTGGGGACATGCGTATGGTCCAAAAATATTTACGTATGTCTAATTAGGCAAAAGGTAATAATTAAACCCCTTTTGCCACGGTGGGGTGAGATTCAGTAAAAACTCACACCACCATTTATATAGCGAAATAACCAGATGTCCATAATACCGAATCAAAAAAGGATTGGCATGTCGGTGTCTGTGAAGAGATGAAAAAATGGCCTGCCAAAATGTGTGGATTTACGGTTGTTTTGATATTGCACTATTTACCTTTTAAGTAGGTACCAAAAATAACGAATATAAAGTACCGGTTATTGATATAGAAATAATCAAAATATGTAAATATAAGTAATATTTTTGTTAACAGAAAAATGATAAAATGGAAAAAGAAAAATGATACCATATACCACAATCTGAATCTATTGAGATGTTACTTCAACAAAACGAAAACATTAAAAAGATTATCCTCGTGCAAAAAAAAAAACAATTTGGTTACGTTTACGCACTATTGCTGTAAAAGGGTTTTAACACACTGATAATATGAAAAAATTATTACATGTAATTACTTAGCAGATTAAAGAATCTTTTTCTGATCATCATTACAGCATATAAAAATCGATCTGCGAAATGAAACCACGCTATATTGGACACATAAATGTCTTCAGTTGACGCATCTGTTGTATTTGATGTTTTATTTTTTCGGCTTTTTGTTGATACGCAGACTTCATGTCAGTATTTTTTTTAATACGTCGTTTTCTGTGAAACCAGGAATATTCATGTGCATTTTTATGCGTTTTAGGGTCGCACTTCTAGCATCCTTATTTTTATACTCATTTATTTTTCATTTATTTTTATATTCCATAATGCTTCCTCAGCTTCTTATAGCTCCACAAATCTAAAGCTCTCCCTTTCAGCGTCCAAGTAGACTAGGGTGGACTTGGATTAAGAACACTTGGAACTGTCAACCCGCTTACACGATCAAAGTAGCTTCCAAGGGTTGCGCGCGCTGCGTCCAAGTAGACTTGGACAAAGTACACTTGGATCTTGTCAACCCGCCTTTAGGACTGGCCTTGACCAAAAGCGTTCAAAATTCCATTTTAGCATTAAATATCAGATGCCAGGGCGGGATAAGGAACAAGGGTGTAATACCTAATAATAAGGTTAAAATGATCCGCAGAATTTGTTTTTTTAATAACAGAATTCGTAATTTTTATTTTTTTGTTTATTTTTTAAATATTTGTTTTTAATTTTAGTAATGCATTTGTTTATATGATGTACATATACTAACTACATCAAGCAAACTACTATAGAAAGAGTGGCGCACTACAATTATCTCGGCACCACAATAAATGAAGAATGGACCAACAACCAAGAGATAAGAGCGCGCATCGGAAAAGCTAGATTTAACTTTAACCGAATGAGGGCCTTCAAGAGCCACAACCTCTTTCTTGGCATACAAGTAAGAATGTTGGGATACTACGGCTTCTCTGTCCTTTTTTATGGTGTTGAATCGTAGAACTTGAACAAAGATATATTATGCAGAAAATTGGAATTATTTGAGATGTGGCTTTATCGGAGAATACTTAAAATCCCGTGGACTGACCTAGTCACAAATGTGTAGGTCATCAAAATAATGAAGAAGAACTGAGAGATATTGATCACAGCCAAATCTCTAAAGTTAGAATACACACATTACGCGAAATAAATCCAGATAAATATAATTGGAAAGCGTAGTTCAGGAAGAAGAAAAACATCCTGGTTAAAGAATCTCAGAACCTGGTTCAACACAACATCTATGCAGCTTTTTCTGGCTGCTGCAGACAAGATAAAGATTGCCATGATGATTGCCAACATTCGTCATGGATAGGCACGTCAAGAAGAATAAGAAGAATAAATAAATAAATATGTTTAATTATGGTCTATATTGAAGACGTGGTGTTATTCAGCGAATACTGACAAAGACTTTATGAAAAGGCCAAAAAATAATAAAAATTAGGGCTAGAAATCACCAAAAGTAAGTAGGTATTTATAATAATTGAATCTTACTAATCACACAATATTTAAAATATACAAATAATATTGAAAAACAGGTACAAAATAACTTCAATGGCTTCCATTAGCCTTATTAAAGACATTAGAGGGAAAAAGGAAGGTAAACTAAAAAGGTTACTTTTTATATGTGTTTAAACCTTATCATAATCCCCTTTTTGTTATTAGATTTAAATATAATTGGATGTACAATTCGTTAGTTTTTATTTTTTTTAAGTATTTAACTAATTCTTGATAAAATAGAGTAAAGGGGAAATATTGATAATTACCTATGCAATTTCTTGGACCAGCACTAAACGGAGTATAAATGTATGGATTTGTAAATTGTGCATCTTCAAACCTTTCTGGAATAAACTTGAGAGGTTCTGGAAAATTCTCTTCAAGCCGATGCATGGCATAAGTAGACAACATAATATTCAAACCCTTTTGAAGTAGATGCCCATCTAAAAGCAAATTTAATATAATCACAAATAAAAATAAATAATTGAATACAAGTTTTTACAATCTGTAAATAGAGTGAATTCTATGGACACACACGTCTGTTCAGTGGACACTTCCTCTACGTGGACAGCTTATAAAACAAAAAGTAGGTACTCGGATTTACTATTCTCTACATTTGAATCTCCCTTCAACGAACTCAGTCAACAAAGGGCACAAAAAAATAATTCTAACGCACAACTGCAAATATTTTAGTTTGAATGTTACATTAAATTTTAATAGAAAGAAATTATATTTTTGTGCAAAAATTACTACAGTAAAACCTGTGTTAACGGCCATCTGTCAAAACCGGAAACCTGAACTAGCCGGCCAGTTTCAGAGTTCCCCAAACCAAAATTTGTGGACTACAAAACCTGGTATTAGCGGCCACCTTTTTATCTGGGCCAATACTTCTGTCATTTTTAGTGACCGTTATTGACAGGTTTTACTGTATATGATAATACGAAACGGTTATAATAAATAAAATAAAAAAAGGAAGACAATTACACTCGATTTCATGAAGCGACAATAATAGGTTTGCTCTAGCAAACAGTTAAACTAGTCAGAAACCGTCAGCAAACAGTAGTTGATCAGTGAGAGAAAATAACATACAGTCATCAGTGTTATCCGCTCTACTCGCGCTGGTCCACTATTCGCTGATGGTTTCAAACCGTTTGAAACTAATGCTAGAACAAACCTATTGCAATCAAAACTGAAGAACAAATCTTTAAAATATTAATGGAAAGTCGCTCACTGTATGTGTATGGCTCATAGACGTGGGTGACAAATAAAAACATGGAAAACAGAATATGTAATAGTTATTAAGGTACCAAGGGTACTATAAGGATAATAATGATTGAGGTCAATGGTGTATTTACCGAGGGCCTTCGGCCCGAGGGATATACGTTGACCGAAAGCGTTATTATTATAATACCCGTGGTGCCCACAACGTTTAATTTCCGACTAAATAATTCTTTACATGCGAAAAATTTGAATAAATTTTGAATGAATTAGTTTTCAAATAAGTACATTTACCAGTAACAGTGGTAACTTAATTGTGGTAACCATAGTTTTAGTTAGGTTTATATTTGTCAACTTGGCAGTATCGTCGTTATTTTAGTTTAATGCTCAAGGGCGTTATTTTTCAAAATAACGCCCTAGAGCGTTATATCGTACTTAACAGACTTCGAAATAATGTCATTATTTGTCAAATAATATACCAGTCGGACATTAATACAATTTAAATGATGTTTTAGAGGAGTTACAGACTAATACTACAAAGTGAAAAATGAACGAATTAGAGAACTAGTGAATGGGAATAAGACACTAAATAATGAAAAAGATAAACAAAAATTACTAAATATGACATAACATGCGAAGAATGGACTAGACAAGAACGTCCTAGGTTACAGTGGAAGGGACAAAAAAACAGCAATGGAGAAAGAGACCTCATTGAAGAAGACATATACCTACGACAAGAAGAAATGGCCATTGGAATGTGGTAAACAGCTGGTGGTAAACAGAATATGCTGTGTTTATGCCCCGAATAAGTAAATAAGTAAACCTTGAACCCAATTTATTGTTTAACGGAATTACTATTATCATTACGTTTAAAGCATCCTAATACCTCTCTTCAAAAGGGGAAAAAATCGGACCCAGAGAATTACAGAGGAATTAATTTATTAAACACAACACTAAAACTAACGACCAAAGTGATAACAAACAAACTGAATAAAATTATTATATATTAGCAGAAGAACATTAAGGTTTTAAGTCGGGAAGATCATGCACCGACGCTATTTATAATAAGGCAGGTTCAAGAGAAATCATTAGAATACAACAGGCCGGCATATTTATGTTTCGTGGACCTTAAGAGGGCATTTGACAGGGTTAAATTAAAGGACGTTATCCATTTATTGTACGCAAGAGAGGCGCCTCTAGGAAAAATTAAAATGATCGAAAATATCTATCAGAACAATACAATAAAAGTAAAAGTAGATGAAGAACTAACTGACCCAATTGAAGCTGACAATGGGATAAGATAGGGAAACTTACTAACACTTAAAGGGAAAAAATGATTTACAACGTATGCAGCACCAATTTAATACAACCTCTAGAAAATTTAATATGGTACTTTCTGCAAAAAAGAACAAAGAGGTCTATGCTACAACAGCAAATCTAATAAGATTTAAATTAGAGTTAGAGAGTCAGAAAATAGAACAAATCATGGAGTTTAAATATCTAGACATCACACTATCTAGCTACCGAAAGCTCGAAACAGAAGTGAAAGATCAAGCGAATAAAGCAAACATAGCCGCAGGGTGCCTGAGTGAAACAATATGATAAAATAAAAATATCGGGAAAGAAGTTACAGGCAGAATTTACAAAACAGTCATCAGACCAGTAATGACATATGCAGCAGAAACATTACCTGATACAGAAAGGACAAAAAGAATGCTAGAAACCGCAGAGATGAAAACCCTTAAAAAAATCGATAGTAACGTACTGTGAGACAGAACTAGAAGGGCAGATATACGAGGGTCAGATATATTGACGTAGTAAAGACGGCAAGAGACGGTTCCCCAATACGAAGGCGATCAGTGAGAAGACCAAGGAAACGATGGAATGACAATTTACTAGAGGCACGTTGAAAGTCGAAAATGAAAATAGCATTCGTATGAACCATATATGTTTATTACTTTTATCCCTAAAATATTAAATTTCACTATGCTTTTTTGAGATTTAAAATTTATATACAGCTAGTAGAATGATGTATAGGTTTGTATCTTTAAAACTGTAGTTTTTAAAATAATCAACATATATATTACCATATTCCATATCTTCTGTTAATTTTCGCCCTAATACAGGGACTGAAGGATATAGCCTTAGAGTTTCTTTTATGACTAGCTCTAAATATTTCATATCGTGCAACTGAGATATAGTGGGCTTAGCATCTTTTAAATCACCAAACATTTCCTTTTGCTCCATAAATGCTTTTTGCTGAAAGAAGAAATTAGGATAAATAGTATATTATGCAACGAGCATTTAATGATGGTCATCATGAAGCGAGTATGATGGATACGAAACGAGCCGCCTAGCGGCGAGTTTCGTATAGAGTTCGAGCTTCATAATGATAATTAAATGCAAGTCGTATACACGATTTTTTCTATGATCATTCACAAAAAAATATATTCAAATTTATTAATTTTCTAACGCAAAAAAATTAAGTGGCTTGCCAGTTTGCTAACATATTGAGAACTGTCAAAGCGTATGCATTTGACTCGCCATTGGTCACTGCGCGTGTGTCGCAGATCCTATTGATAGCCTTAGTAAATGGATTTAATTACCTTCGTAGGAAAGCAACTTTGATACCCTCTCAGTAACCCATGTTCTACGTTTCGCTTGACCGACCGTATGTTTCTCTACACAATCACAGTAATCAACTGTGAAAAATCTAGCTTTAGTAAATTCAAAGAGATTTTTCAGCGCTGCCTCTTGGACTGTTATTTAACTGTGGTCCATGTCTCAAGAGGCATTCAGTAGGGGGAGGACTTTTACCTTCTAGTCAGGCTGAGTGCATCTTGTGTTCCTCGTTTTTTTTTTCTGTTTTGATTTCTGTTTTTCTTGTTCTACCCGTGTCCGTCGTGGGGCAGCTGGCGAGGGAGGATCTTTTACATCCAACCTACGCCAACTGCCTCCTTGTTTTAAGTCTGAGATTTTTAATGAATGTGTTTATTGAATGAATGAATTGATGAAAATAAGAATGTTTGGCGTTACTCGTAATTACCAACTGTTTCTGTTTTGCTAGTTCCATCGTGAGGGAGGGGCACCCTGGCCGCCAAACTCATGGAATGCACGCGAAAAATGTCAGAGGGGAGTTAAGAGTAAGGTCGGCGGGTCAGATATGCACTCTAAGTGCGGTTCCAGATCCGTCGGTTGAAGAAAGAGGGGGTGAGTTTAGTCGGTAGGCGGTCTTGGCACGCGGTTAAGCGTGCCAGACTGAATCCGACACACCTGGGACACCTTCCCAGACGGTCCTTTGAAAATTCTCACCTCCCAAAAAAAAGTAGTGAAATCATAATTATCGATATATTATAG
Source organism: Diabrotica virgifera virgifera (assembly GCF_917563875.1). Classification (NCBI taxonomy): domain Eukaryota; kingdom Metazoa; phylum Arthropoda; class Insecta; order Coleoptera; family Chrysomelidae; genus Diabrotica; species Diabrotica virgifera. The sequence goes on along the minus strand of NC_065443.1, from coordinate 160,617,790 downwards.
TATGAGAATAGGAAAATTATTTTTCGATATTAACTGAAAATGTTTAAGTTTCGATGATCTATTAATATAATATCTAGAGGACGCGGTGCAATCTAAAATTATTCCCCCAGTGCGACAGAGAAAAGTGTAATTAGTTCAATAATCAAATCAGCGGCAGTGGGCAAGTCACGTAGTCGATAATCCAAAGTCATTGGATAAACCTCGTCGATTAGAAAAAGATGCCTATCCTAATTACGTACACTTTTCTCTTTTCTCTGTCGCACTGGGTAAACAGTTTTAGATTGCAGCGCGCAGTCTAGGTATTATATATCTATGGTATCGACACGTTTGAAAAAACAACAGAGCAAAGTAAAAACAACTATATAATTGAAAAACGTCAACTTTTTTGACAAATAACCAGATAGTCAGAGAGATAGAAGCGGATTTTGTGCATGATAAGTAATATGGAAAAACTATATGGGGATATGTTAAACTAGTTGTGTACATCACTTTCCCCAACGGCCGGAAACCAGAGTGGGGGCCGAGGGTAGATATAAGGGCTCAAAGTCGCGGTTTTTATTATTTTTTTTGTGACGCTCTTGAAAGAGATAGTGCACCAAAATTTGGGAATAAGTAGGTCATGATGTAACTAATTAAAATCTCCAGGGGCGGCAACTTGCGTGGCCGACAAAGGGGTGGGGAAAGGGGTGAATATAAAAATTATAATTGGGTTTTCTGTGAGGTTTCTGATCGAGATTGTGCACCAAAATTTGGGAATAATTAGACCATGACATAACTAAGTAAAATCCCCAGAGCCGGAAACCACATTGTTGGACGAGGGTAGTTATAAGGGGTTAAAATCGCGGTTTTTATTATTTTTTTTTGTGACGCTCATGATCGAGATAGGGCAAAAAAATGTGGGAATAAGTAGGCCATGACGTAACGAATTAAAATCTTCAGCGGCGGAACGTTGCGTGGCCGACAAACGGGTGGGAACAGGGGTGAACATAAAAATTAAAAGGGATTTTTTGTGGCGTTCCTGATCGAGATAGTGCACCAAATTTTGGGTGTAAGTAGACCATGACGTAACTAAGTAAAATCTTCTAAGCCGGAAACCAGAGTGGGGGACGAGGGTAGTTAGAAGGGGTCAAAGTCGCGGTTTTTATTATTGTTTTTCCAACGCTCATGATCGAGATAGTGCACCAAAATTTGGGAATAAGTAGGCCATGACGTAACTAATTAAAATCTCCAGGGGCGGAACACTACGTGGTCGACAAAGGGGTGGACACAGGGGTGAATATAAAAATTATAAGGGGTTTTTTGTGACGTTCCTGATCGAGATAGTGCACCAACATTTGGGAATAAGTAGATCATGACATAACTAAGTTAAATCCCCAGAGCCAAAAACCAGAGTGGGGGACGAGGGTAGTTATAAGGGGTCAAATTCGCGGTTTTTATTATTTTTTTCTAACGCTCATAACTACGCTTCTAAGTATAATTAAATAAAAGAATAACAAAAAATTACACTTTTTGCGAATAAATTTTTTATCCCATGCCTAGATTTTGTGTCACATTGGAACTACTAAAATCGTTTATCTATAACAAGGAATCAAACTTAACTGACAACATCTGGCAACATAGAGAAATAGTCACCGTTATCACAATGCCTATTATTACAATATTGTGCTTTCGTCTTTGATAGTGTCACCTACTTCCCACGCACTGTTTTCAAAGGTTCGCAAAACTTTCGAAAACGGTGCGGCAAAACCTTCGCTCGAATTATTATTAATGGCACACTGATGTAGCCTCTTAATACTTGTAGATGTAAGTAATATTATATTTTCCAATGAAAAACCATAATTTTTTTTTCTAATTTCATCATTGTTTCTATCAATTAATAACAAAAATTTCGAGAACAATAATTATAATTATTTGCATAAATCAATGTTATAAAATTTTTTTGAAAAAGATAAGAAATTTTTTCTCTACATTTTTTTATGAAAATATTGTGACACCGTTTTTAACAAAGCTAGCTGACCCCACCTAGCTCTCCGCCCTTTTGGATTTTGATTCTACAATGAATCAATTGTACAAGTTACGGATATATCCTCGATGACGAGCATAACCCAAAAATTTTGCGTATTCACCCTTGTTCGCCCCTGGAGATTTCATTTAGCTATTTCATGATCTACTTATTCCCAAATTTTGGTACATTATCTCAATAACGAAGGTCACAAAAACCCCTATATTTGTATATTCAAGCCTACCACCACCCTTTTTTACCCAAGCAGCGTTCCGCCCCTGGAGATTTTACTTAGTTATGCCATAATCTACTTATTCCCAAATTTTGGGACACTATCTCGATCACGAACGTCACAAAAAACAACTTATAATTTATATATTCACCCCTGCCCACCCCTTTGTCGGACACGCAGCGTTCGCCCTTAGAGATTTTACTTAGTTACGTCATGAACTAGTTATTCCCAAATTTTGGTGCACTATCTCGATCATGAGCGTCAGAAAAAAAAAATAGTAAAAACCGCGAATTTGACCCCTTATAACTACCCTCGTCCCCCACTCTGGTTTCCGGCTCTGGGGATTTAAATTAGTTATGTCATGCAAATTTTGGTGCACTATCTTGATCAGGAACGTCACAAAAAACCCAATTATAATTTTTATATTCGCCCCTTCCCCCACCCCTTTGTCGGCCACGCTGGTTTCCGCCCCTGGATATTTTAATTAGTTACGTCATGAACTAGTTATTCCCAAATTTTGGTGCACTATCTCCATCATGAGCGCCACAAAAAAATAATAAAACCGCGAATTTTACCCCTTATAACTACCCTCGTCCTCCAATCTTGTTTCCGGCTCTGGGGCTTTTACTTAGTTATGTCATGGTCTACTTATTCCCAAATTTTGGTGCACTATCTCGATCAGGAACGTCACAAAAAACCCAATTATAATTTTTATATTCACCCCTTCCCCAACCCTTTGTCGGCCACGCAGGTTTCCGCCCCTGGAGATTTTAATTAGTTACGTCATGACCTACTTATTTCCAAATTTTGGTGCACTATCTCTGTTAAGAGCGTCACAAAAAAAAATAATAAATCCGCGAATTTGACCCCTTATATCTACCCTCGGCCCCCACTCTGGCTTCCGGCCGTTGGGGAAAGTAATGTACACAACTAGTTCAACATATCCCCGTATAGTTTTTCCATATTAGTTATCACGCACAAAATCCGCTCCCAGCTCTTAGACTAAGAGACGAACGTTAGAATATTTATTGATTCATTGCGAGACTATAGTTTTAGTATGTATTTATTTAATTTATTCATCAAAATCAGCTTAAACCCAAACACAATTGGTATGATTGAATAGGTATATACTAGTATATTATGCAACGAGCATTTAATGATGGTCATTATGAAGCGAGTATGAGGGATACGAAATGAGCCGCTTAGCGGTCAGTTTCGTATAGAGCACGAGCTCCACAATGATAATTAAATGCAAGTTTTGTATAAACGATTTTTTCTATGATCATTCACAACAAAAATATATTCAAATTTATTAATTTTGTAACGCAAACAAATTAAGTAGTTTGTCAGTTTGGACAGTTTTTTACATATTGAGAACTGTCAAAGCGTAAGTATTTGACTAGCCATTGGTCACTGCGCGTGTGCCAGCTTCATCGCGCGTGCCATATCGCGATTCTATTGGTTAAAAATCTGTATCGTAATGAGAATCTGTATCATAATGAAGTTCATTGATCATTGATATTGATCATTGATGAATCATATCAGACTCATGATTGATATATTATATTATGAGAATAGAAAAAATACCTTTCAAACGAGATATCACTTGCCATAAGGTTCCTTTTAAAATTATTAGTTACAGTGGCTCTGTAACGTCATCTCATCACTATTATTACGTCACCTGTTATGACTAGTTGAGATTTCTACGTCCGTTTATTTCCTCCCTCCAAATTTCACTACTAACACTGTTACTAATAAACCAAGTATAAAAGTTATACTGAGAATAAATCGGGTATAGGCAAAATCACTACCAATAAACATGGAATAACTTAGATATAGGTTATACTTGGTATAAGAATTTAGTCCAAGTTTATACCGACCCACACCCTTGTTTAAGTCTGGTATAACCTATTTTATGATTGTCAGTGTCATCAGAGGCAAAAATATAAATATTATCTTTTGATTTGTTTTGTGAGTAATTAAATAATAAAAAAATGTGTTTAAGGGGTATTGCGGCTTTCGAAGAAGTTGATAATTTAATTAACATGATAGAAAATACACGAAAAAGGAAACTTCTCAAAGATAGAATAAATACCTTTTCACAGTACACTGATAAGGAATTCAGAATTAAATATCGGTTTTCTAAAGATGGTGTAAGGTTTTTAGAAAACTTAATAGGTAATTAACTTATTTAAATTCGATATTGCATGAAAAGTTGAGTCAAACAGTCCATATAATGCACAAAAAATTTCAAGATGATTCGTTAATTAGTTTAAATTTTATTCAATTTGTTTACCCATAAGAACTATCTTTGCAATGTTATTGTTCAGAAAATAATAATGATACAGAAATTATGTGGAAACCATATGAAAGAAGAATACTGGTATTTTAAACGTATTTAAAAAATTAATAAACACTCATTTTTATCATTCCGAAAACTTTTCGCCTAGGTTAATTTGGTTTGTCAGTTACAGAGAAAAATCAAAATTGACATATTTGACACAATATATCGTTGTTCTACGTATTTGTGCAGAAGATTGCAACGTTGCCAAACTATTATTTCGGAATAAAGTAGGAATACTTATATCTAACTTATACCGGGTTTATTAGTAACGAATTATTTTCGTACTATATCTACCTTATACTTAGGATAACTATTCTAGATATAAATACGGAATAACCTTAGAATACGAGTGTTTTATTAGTAACAGTGTAAAAGTATAACCGTTTAACAAATATGAGGGGTGAGAGGACTTTTGGCTAGCACTGTATACATATTTTTATATTGTATTATGATAATATTGCCTGGCTGCACCAACAAATCATAAGCTCTAGCTGTCTAGCTTAGGCCAGCGCAGCTTAGGCTACGGCTCCACGGGCGCAAAAGGGCTCAAGATCGGTAAAAGGCGCATCGTCAAGGTCATGTCGCAGATGGCTAGGTCCAGACCTATTTTGACAGTAATTTACATAAATCCAAAACCAAAGTCCCATATATCTAAATTAAGAAAGGTCAAAATATTTAGATGGTCGAATTGAATCTCGGGCATCGTAATCCTTCTAATTACCTTTTAATAGCTTTTAATTTGTAAGTATTTTATTGGTTATGCATTTATGATAACCAAATATAAAATGTAAATCTGAATAAGTGTTACCCCCCTTATTAACTTATTTATTTTAGCACATAAGCAAAAGGCTGAGACAGGTCGATTTTTAAAATAATCATAGTATATTATAGCATCAATGTTTCGAACTTTACGCGATCCCTCTTCAATTGACAAGCCTAACTTTAATTTTTTTAAATGGGAAAGTACATCATGTGACACCTCATTTAAAAGCTTTTGAAATACTGATTACAAAAATGGGTAATACTTTAATCCTATTTGAGACCGTAGGCACAAAATTTCGATCGAATTCTTTTTAAACGCATTAATTTTTTTCAAATCCTGAGAAAATCAATAAATATTATTGAAAAATTTAAACGCAGAATGAAAGACTGCATTAATACGGAGGGCTGAAAGCCTTATAATAAACAAGAAGTTTCATTTGAATGATATATTTGAAATTAAAAATCAGACCATATTTTCTATTTTTTTCACAACTGTGACTTATTAAAATAAACATTATAGAAGTTCTCAGGGGCTTTTGACCCTCGATAATATTGTAATATTTAATTCTGCGTTTAAATTTTTAAAAATATTTATTAGTCTTCTCAGGGTTCGAAAAAATAATTGCATTTAAAAAGAATTCGATCGAAATTTTGCACCTACGCTTTCAAAAAGGAATAAAGTATTATACATTTTTGTAATCAGTATTTCAAAAGATTTTAAGTGAGGTGTCACATGATGTACTTTCCCATTTAAAAAAATCAAATTTATGCCTGTCACCTGAAGAGGGATCGCGTAAAGTTCGAAACATTGATGCTATAATATACTATGATTATTTTAAAAATCGACCTGTCCGAGCGTTTTGCCTAGATGCTAAAAATAAATATAGTCTGGGCTGATTACCGGAGAATAGGCAATTTTTGGGAAAAGTTATTTACCAGCAATTTTATTGCTGGAATCGAAGCTTATGATTATATATATTAATAATATAGGTATGCAAAGTCCGCAGATAGTGTGCTACTTTTTTTTATTAACAAAATGGCGCATACAAAACGTGTTTTTTCAATTTTTGCTCCATAACTCCAAACATTTTAATTTTACACCCAAAAAATACTCTTATAAAAATTCACCGAAATTAAATTCTGCATAAAGAAATGTTTTTCCCGATCTGCTCCGACGAAAATTTTCCTCGGAAAATGCGGTTTTTTCCAACAAAATCTTTAAATTTCAAATAAAGTTTTAGATAAGTAATTATCTACCAATAATTAAATAACTCGGTGATATAAAAGCTTTCTTAGTTTAGATTACAGTTCCAGAAGCCGGTGAAAATTAATCGAATATTTTAGCAACAATTCAGTTGTTAATTAATAATTCACGGTCGCAATAATTACCAAAATAATTATGATACACTGATCAAACTTTGAAATCTTATAAAGATGAGATGCCTATTTAATATTTTGTTGACAAAATATAAATTTTTATTTTTTTTGAATAATCTTTAAATGTGTAAAAAATAGGTATAAACAAATTAACGTTTCTCAGAAAGTTTTTATTATATTCTAATTTTAAAAAATAGGTAAAATGCGTATTTTAAAGATCTTGAAAATGAATCCTTTAAAACTTTGTGCAACCATTTGCAAAAAAGTTATGAAACAGCGAAATAAACATACGATTAGTGCGTCGTTTATAATTTTTTTTAATTCTTTCAAAGCGTAAAAGTGAGTTTAAAGTACAAGCTAATTACTTACAAAAAATATCGATTGTTAGTTTAATGGATATATTTTAATTAAAAATTATATATATTTTTTTTGTAATTTACACGCGCGAAAGTAGACTACAGTACCGTAGCTAAATTTTCACTCGAAGCGACGACCGCCGCGCGACGTACAGTAGTATTTGTATGCTGCGTGTCAATCGCTTCGAGTGAACATTTTAGCTCCGGCTCTGTATCAAGCCTACTTTCGCCCAAATCCAAATCCAAATCCAATCCAAATCTTTGGAGTTACAGACCAATAATTGAAAAAAACACGATTTGGGGCGCCATTGTGTTAATAAAAAAAGTAGCACACTATCTGCGGACTTTGCATACCTATATTATTAATATATAGGATCATAATATTCGATTCCAGCAATAAAATTGCTGGTAAATAACATTTCTTTGTACCTTATTAATTAGACCAGCGTATTATAACTATTTTTTTTTAAGTAAAAACTTCTTTAGGGACGTTGTGCACTTTTTGTATAGGGGAAAAAGCATTGAATTCGCGACCGTCATTGCGACCATCATCGCACATTTTGGATGGGGTAAAAGCGTTGAATTCGCGACCGTCATTACGACCCTCATTGCGACCGTCATCGCGACCGTCATTGCGACCGTCATTGCGACCCTCATCGCGACCGTCATCGCAACCGTCATCGCGACCGTCATCGCTTCGGCGAAATAAATATTGTACGTATACATATATTATAATGTATGTGAATATAAATTGTGTAGAAATATTTAACTTTAAAATAAATGTAAAACCTATTTTACGATGGGGAAAAATGATTGATTTCGCGACCATCATAGAGCGACCGTCATCACTTCGGTGAAATAAATTTTGTACGAATATATGTATTATGTGTATGTATATAAAATATGAAATGTATAGAATTATTAAAATTTAAAATAAATGTAAAATCTATTTTAGTATGGGGAAAGAAGATTTATTTAGCGACCGTCATCGCGACCGTTATCTCTTCGGCGAAATAAATTTTGTACGTAAATAAATATATTTTATGTGTATGTATATATAAATTGTGTAGAAGTATTTAAATTTAAAATAAATTTAAAACTTATTTTTGGATGGTAAAAAAGGATTTATTTCGCGACCGTCATTTCTTCGACGAAATAAATTTTGTACGTTTATTGAAGTGAAATCTTCTTTAGGGACGTTGTGCGATTTTTGGATAGACGAAAAAGCATTGAATTCGCGACCGTCATTACGACCGTCATCACTTATGCTATATATACTATTTGTATTTATATATATATATAAATTTTATAGAAGTATTTAAATTTAAAATAAATGTAAAACCTATTTTAGGATGGGGAAATAGTATATTGCTTTATGAGACGGAGAAGCATGGCTTTTTTTGACGCTCCCGATATTACGCGCCGAACGAAGTGAGGCGCGTAATAGAGGGCAAGTCAAGAAAAGTCGCTTCTTTGCCGAATAAAGTATACTATTTTTTAAAAATGAATAACCATTTTCAATTTCGTTGCAAAACGAAAACACAGCCGAACCATATTCTAGTCCAATCAGAGAGTGCTGCAAGCACCCCTACCGGTTTCGAAACTTATTAGTCTCTCATCAGGAGGCACATATGCTGCTATCCCTGATCCAACCAAAACAAACCCCAGCGCGCAGTCCCAGATTGCAACAAACGAAATGGCATAGATGCCCTAGCGGCAACTGCTAGCAAAAAGACTAAGTTTTCACTCTAATGGCATGTAAAACAACATAATGCTATTCCACACCCCACCAGAGAAGGTTCCCATTGTTTTCATTCTGGTGGGGTGTGGAATAGCATTATGTTGTTTTACATGCCATTAGAGTGGAAACTTAGTCTTTATACTATTTTTTCTTGAAACGTAGCAATTCTCAACCATAAATAGTACAATTCATACGCTATTTTTACTCGAAATTAACTGTGACAACTATCAAAGTCGTCTAGATGTTAGAAATTAAAATAATTAAGTCGTCGGTGGGATTTGCGTCTCCCTGGTTACAGTTGTTTGACAGTTGTTTGCAATTATTAAAGACAGCTTATTGTTGTTGCAACCGCAAGCGCAAATTTAGTGCGAAAATGGAAAACCTAAACGAAATTGAGTCCGCGGCTAATGATGCAGTAGCACGTTTGGGGCCCTCCAAGTCCGGAATAAAGTATCGGTTAGCGTACAAGCACTTCCAAGAGTGGTGCGATACAAGAGGAGTACGGCAAGTTACCGAAGACGTTTTACTGGCATATTTTAATATAATGGAAAATGAAAATAAATGGAAATCTTCTACAATGTGGTCACGATACTCTATGATAAAATCCGAGTTAGTTATTAGAAAAAATTCAGTATCATCAACAATTACCAATGCGTATCAAGAGTCGGGAACATTTTTGCACGGTTTCAATTTTGAAAATGCCTCATTAACTAATTGTACTTTTAATATTACTATAAATAAAAATGATGTTTAATTGTTGTTAGTGACATTTGTATTGTTGCTTTGTGACATGTTTCATATTGTTGCAATGACAACATTTTTCCCTTCGCCGTAAAGAAATGGGAAAAAAAACTGCTGCCGGCGGAGACATCAAACTTTGACAGGATCAAGTTAGATAAGTAATGTCATCATTATTTGACGTTTGAAGAAAAAAATATTTATTTCGCGACCGTCATAGCGACCATCATCTCTTCGGCGAAATAAATTTTGTACGTATCTATATTATGTGTATCTATACATAAATTTTATAGAAGCATTTAAATTTAAAATAAATGTAAAAATTATTTTTCGATAGGGAAAAAGGATTTATTTCGCGACTGTCATCGCGAGCGTCATGTCTTCGGCGAAATAAATTTTTTACGTGTATGTATTGAAGTGAAAACTTCTTTAGGGACGTTGTGCACTTTTTGGATGGGAAAAAGTATTAATTTGGCGACCGTCATTATGACCGTCATCGCCTCGAAGAAATAAATTTTTGGAGTGAAAACTTCTTGAGGGTCGTTGTGCACTTTTTGGATGGGGAAAATATTAAATTAGCGACCGTCATCGTTTCGACGAAATAAATTTTTGAAGTGAAAATTTCTTTAGGGACGTTGGGCACTTTTTAGATAGGGAAAAAGTATTGAATTAGCGAACGTCATCGCAACCGTCATCGCTTCGGCAAAATTAATTTTTAAAGTGAAAACTTCTTTTGGGGACGTTGTGCACTTTTTAGATGGGGAAGAAGTATTGAATTAGCGACCATCATCGCTTCGGCGAAATAAATTTTTGAAGTGAAAACTTTTTTAGGGACGTTGTGTACTTTTTGGATGGGGAAAATTATTAAATTTGGATGGGGAGAAAATAATAAATAAGCGACCGTCATCGCTTCGACGAAATAAACATTTGAATTGAAAACTCCTTTAGGGACGTTGTGCTCTTTTTGGATGGAAAAAAGAATTAAATTATCGACCGTCATCGCGACTGTCATCGCTTCGATGAAATAAATTTGTAAAGTGAAAACTTCTTGAGGGACGTTGTGCACTTTTTGGATGGGGGAAAAGTATTGAATTAGGGACCCTCATCGCTTCGACGAAATAAATATTTGAAGTGAAACTTCTTTAGGGACGTTGTGCACTTTTTCGATGAAAAAAGTATTAAATTAGCAATCGTCATCGTTTCGATGAAATCAATTTTTAAAGTGGAAACTTCTTGAGGGACGTTGTGCACTTTTTGGATGGGGAAAAATATTAAATTAGCGACCTTTATCGCTTCGACGAAATACATTTTTGAAGTAAAAAATTTCTTTAGGGACGTTGGGCACTTTTTGGATGGGGATAAATTACTAAATTAGGGACCGTCATCGCTTCGACGAAATAAATATTTGAAGTGAAACTTCTTTAGGGACCTTGTGCACATTTTGAATGGGGGAAAAGTATTGAATTACGGACTGTCATCCATCGCTTCGACGAAATAAATATTTGAAGTGAAACTTCTTTAGGGACGTTGTGCACTTTTTCGATGGAAAAAAGTATTAAATTAGCGACCGTCATCGCTTCGATGAAATCAATTTTTGAATTGGAAAGTTCTTGAGGGACGTTGTGCACTTTTTGGACGGGGAAAAGTATTGAATTTGCGACCATCATCACTTAGCTGAAATAAATTTTGTACATATATAAATTATATATGTACGGCATATATATAGGGCATACGCATCGCGTATATCGTATATGATATAGGTATAGGACTTCTTTTAGGATGGGGTAAAAGCATTGAGCTCGTAATTTATATACTATAAGAAGTTTTCACTTCTGTCGGCACTCCCACGAGTGCCTTCAATTTTTTTTTTTCAAAATTGAAAGATTATGCAAAAAACGAAAAATTTATATTTTGTCGATAAAATATTAAATAAGCATCTCATATTTATAATCTTTATAAGTTTGATCAATGTATCATGATTACTTTGGTTATTATTGCGTTCGTAAATTGTTAATTTACAATTGAATTGTTGCTAAAATATTCGTTTAATTTTCACCGGCTTCTGGAATTACAATCTATACCAAGAATGCTTTGATGTCACTAAGTTATTTAATTTTTCATTAATAATTACTTACCTAAAACTTTATTTGAAAATTAGTGATTTGTTGGGAAAACCCGCATTTTCCGAGGAAAATTTTCATCAGAGCAAATCGGGAAAAATATATCTCTATGCAGAATTTAATTGTGGTGAATTTTTTTAAGTATTTTTGATGTAAAGTTAAAATCTTCGGAGTTATAGAGCAATAATTGAAAAAAATACGATTTGTCGGCGCCATTTTGTTTACAAAAAAGTAGCACACTATCTGCGGACTTCGCATACCTATATTATTAATATATAGGATACTAATTCGTTTCCAGCAATAAAATTGCTGGTAAATAACTTTTCCACGAATTTTGCTAATTAGCCCAGAGTAAAAAGTTAATAAGGAAGGGTAGCACTATTATAGAGCGCGATCTATCTGTAAACGATACGGTTTGAGTTGATTGCCAAAATGAATTCTGTGGAAGTTGTTCTTAGTGAAAAAGGAAAATAATTGATTGTGTTGAATGGCTTCAAACGTCGTTTTCACAAATCTTTAAAAAATGACGGCATGATGACAAGCGTTGAATTTGTTGTGCGCAGACGAAAGAAAAATGTAAAGCATTTTTAAAAGCCCATGGGGACAACGTAGTGACGGAAATTATGGATGACCACAATCATTGTGAATTGAACGAAGATGTGCTCAATCGTCAAATGTTAAGTAACCCCTTGAAGCGAAAGACAGGAGAAGATGTCAGTGGACCTATGAAAATGAGTGATATGAAAATTTTTCATGAGGAATTACGAAACGGCGATATTAGTACCTTGACTACCAAAGATGTGGAATTGGTCCGCAAAATATGTATAACGCCCGACGATTTCTTCTGCCTAAATTGCCAAAAAGTATGTAAGAAACTCATGAACATTAAAACATTTTTAGTGAAAACCAACAAAAACGAGGAATTTCTAATGGTAAACGACATAGAAAACCATACTATTATGTTTTCCTGCAATAGCATTTTACAATTTTACGCACATCTTCTTCTTCTTGTAGTGCCTATCCGTTTCGGATGTTGGCGACCATCATGGCAATCTGCACTTTGCACACTGCTGCTTTTACGCACATAGCCCAGTAAATGAACGGGAAATTCGACGATACCGTGTAATTTTCAGGGGCAACTCCGAATTGCATGAAATTTTGGATTTCGGTTCTACTTACCCTCCACTTCAAAGTTGAAATTGTGCCGTTGGTTGCTTTTACTTGGGGAGTGACAGTCACCCCTTCTCGGGGATGAAAAAACATATGTTCAAGATAAGACTGGAAATGGATAAATTGACTGGTTTTAAGCAACTTTTGTTCTATAGAGGTTTTCACGTAAGTCAATACTTTTTGAGTTATTTGCCATTGAAAATGTTGGTTTTTCGACAAAAAAATACGTTTTCAGACGGTTTTTCGCACATAACTCAAAAAGTCAATATTTTATCGAGAAAAATGTACTTCGTAAAAGTGTAGCTTATAAAAGACCCAAAAAAATGGTGTATCAGTAAAGTCTTTCAATCAAATAAAAACAAAGTTGTAGCTCATGAAAACTACGTTCTTATTCGTCTAATTCCAAATCGAATATTTCAAGGTGAAATCACCGAACAAATAAGCACTTTTCGGGAAAAACCCATTTAAACTATTTTAAAGTGTTTATAAAAAAAAGCTTTGTTTTAATTGTAAACAAAAGTTTTAGCATTAAAAATAAACGAGTTACGCTCAAAATAAAGTTGGTCCTCTTTTTTTTGTAAAAAATCATGAAAATCTCGCCGTGTTTAGCTCCCCAAATGCAATTAATCGCTACCGCTTTACAAACAATTTACTTACCTATCTATTTTTTATATGATCTGTCAGTCTCACCGGTTTAAAGTGTTTATTTTTGAAAGGGTTATAATTGAGAAAGCTTGAATGGGTCACTAATCACAAGTGTATGCAAATTTTGACCAGCCATATCTTAACCTATTTTTGTCTTACGGAGAAACAAAATGAAACTACCATATTTATAATAGCAAAACCTACATTTTTTTACTCTTTAAGATTTTTCTTATCACTAATACTTTTTAAGTTATTTTGAAAAAATGAAATTTTCAAAAATTTTTAGAATTTTTTTTTTACTTTAAAAACAAATGTTTTCAAAAATAAGCACTTCGAACCCATCAATCTTACAGATCATATAAACAATACACATACAGTTAAAATAGATGGTAAAGCCAAACGATTAATTTCACTTAGGGTGCTAAATAGAGGGAGGTTTTTACGATTTTTTTACCAGAAAAAAGGGGCCAACTTTTTTTTTCAGTGTAACTCGTTTATTTTTGATGCTGTATACTTTAAAAATGTAAATAAGGTTTTCCCGAAAAACGCTTCTTTCTTCGGTGATTTCGCGTTGAATTATTCGATTTGGAATTAGACGAATAAGAACGTATTTTTCATGAGCTACAACTTTGCTTCTACTCAATTTGTAGACTTTACTGGTACACCATTTTTTTCGTTTTTTTATGGGCTACACTTTTGCTAAAAATATTTTTTTCGATAAAATATTTACTTTTTGAGTTATTTGGGAAGAACTGTCTGAAAACGTAGTTTTTTGTCGAAAAATCAACATTTTAAATCGCGAATAACTCGAAAAGTATTGACTTACGTAAAAAACTTTGTAGAACAAAAGGTGCTTAAAATAAGTTACTATATCCATTTCCGGCCTTATTTTAAACACGCGTTTTTCACCCCCCGAGAAGGGGTAAATGTCACCCCCCAAGTAAAAGCAACCAACGGCACAAATTCAACTTTGAAGTGGAGGTTAAGTAGAATCTAAATCCGAATTTTCATGCAATTCGGAGTTGCCCCTGGAAATTACACTCCAAAACGGTCATTTATTGGGCTAACAAGTCCTGTAGTCGGTTCAGTTCGGCTATTCCTATTCCGTTCCGCGGAACCTTAAGTTCGTTTTTCGGCTACTGCTAGCGTAAATTTGTCGCCCGTGGAGCCGTAGCCGTAGATCTGGTTGGCGCAATCAGACATAATATGTCGTTTTTAGAATGAGTGAAATATAAACTGCTCGTCAAAAGTTAGAGATATAGAAAATTATGCTTATGTTCATAGTTGATTTTTTCGTGAAAGTATTAACGGATTCCGCTAATTTTTTTTATTGTTTTAAATTTTTCTTTAGTATTTACACAGTTGTGCAAAGGTTTACTCAAACTTCTATTTTTATACTTATACAGGGTGAAAGAAAAGAAATGTTTTCTTATGTTAAATTTGAGACACTCTGTAGTAGGGAGGACGAGGTAAAAATGTGAGTATACATCACAATCGTATTGTAGTCTTATGTTTTGTGAACATTCTGTTTTTTGAGTGTCCCTGATATCTTTAGAAACAAAGAAAATATACGGTTTTGTAAATTTGAGACACCTTGTAGGGAGCAAAAGGCACAAAGGTGAGCATACATCGAAATTATGTTGTATTCCGATATTTTGCGAATAATTTATTTTTTTTAATTTCTCTCATATCTTTAATAACAAAGAAACTAAACGGTTACTCTTTAATATGTGTTTTAAATGACGACATGCGATACGTGAGGAGGCCATGGCATATCATACAACTAAGATGAATATATTTCGTACATAGTGCGAAAGGAACATAATGTTTAACCCCAAAACATCACATAGTGCAGAAGTGGCCAAGCTCCTTGATAGCCCGAGCCATTTTTCCAAATTTGAAATTTTTCGCGAGCCACAATTAAACAATTATTTAAAAAGTGTAACAAAGGTATTAAACTTTTCTCTCATTTTTTGGATTTCACGAATTTAAAAGTGAAATAAAATGGTTTACATCGCTGTTTTAAATATGCAAATAATTCTACAAGCAGCCTTTACTATTTCAGGATACTTCGATTCTTCATCTTCATCATCCTTCCATCTTTGTTTGGGACGGCCTACTGATCTTCTACCGTCTGGTCTCTCAAAAACATTGTTTTTAACACTCTATCTTCTTCTGATTTTACCA
This sequence comes from Diabrotica virgifera virgifera, assembly GCF_917563875.1. Classification (NCBI taxonomy): domain Eukaryota; kingdom Metazoa; phylum Arthropoda; class Insecta; order Coleoptera; family Chrysomelidae; genus Diabrotica; species Diabrotica virgifera. The sequence continues at coordinate 160,602,116 of NC_065443.1, read as the reverse complement.
CATGACTTGTCCATTTTATCGGTTAACTTTTATTTGTCTGACTTTTTTTAGTACCACACAGTCACCAATTCAGCTGTGTGGCACCTTCTCCACTCTCCTGTCAATTCATCTCTTTGAGGGCCAAATATCATTCTGACAACTTTCCTTTCAAGAACCAGCGTTAACCTCCAAAGGAACATTTAGATAAGTGTAAAAACAACAACTTGTCAATAATATATTTATTTGTGTCGGTAAAATAGCGTGAATATTGCTCGAAAGAGGGTTTGTTATTCTTTGCGAGTGTGGTGGTGTGTCCGCGCCGGGTGGTTGCTGTGACTATACTGAAAAAAACACATGTCTGTGATTTTACGTTGAAGACTAATTTATCGACATAAAGAGGCTGGTCCTTTATCTGATGTTTTAAAAGCTGAAAACATTTGTGTCAAGAAGCATCCTCGAATGAATTCAAAAAGTGATTTATTGACATAAGTTCTGATAAGGTTTACTATTTAATGGGGAATTTTTAAACTGATACTGAACAGGCCATTACCATCTGGTTTCGTATAGAAAGAATTGTGAATTTTAAATTACTCATATTATTTTCGTTTAGAAAATAAAGTTATTTAAAATGAGCAATTAAAAAAATAAAAAATAAAGCGTGTCGCTGTAGCCTGCATTAAACAATCTCGTCTCTCTTATGTTGTGCTGTGCATACCGCTTATCTGGTCGACAAATAACTCTTATTGATGCCGATACGAATCGTTTACCTTAAGGTATGTATAGATATGTGCGTCGCGCACTTCGCGCCGTGCGTTCTTGGCGCTGACAGAAGTTGGATCGTGTACGCACCGTTTGTGTGCCACTTGAAAACACGTACTAATGCGTACTAATCTAACGAACCCGCCACGAACGCGTACACAACGCACGAGCGCATACACAGCGCGAAGTGTTCGGCGCGCATATCTATACGTACCTTTATGCGCCTTTCTGGTTTTGAAGTTATGTCAACTGTTATTTTTTATTGTTAATTTAGTTTTGTTTCAGTTAAAACACATGTTAAAGAGTAAAACTACATATCTTCTTTATTTCTAAAGATATCAGAGCACTCAAAAAATAAAAATGTTCACAAAACATAAGACTACAATACGATTCCGATGTATACTAACATAATTTGTACCTCGTTCTCCCTACAGGGTGTCACAAAAACCTAAGAAGTTTGAATAAACCTTTGCACAACTGTGTAAATACTAAAGGAAAATCTAAAATAATAAAAAATTAGCTGTTCACGAAAAAATCAACTAGGTAAGAAAATGGGCAAATTTTTTTATATCCCTAACTTTTGACGAGCAGTTAATTTGGCGAATTGTATTTTAAAGACGTCCCTTACCAATTTCACATAACTCACAAATAATCACACATAATCATATGAGTTAACTTAAATTTGGTAACTTAGTTTTTAAATAATGGCTCAAGAATCTGCGTCAATAGTTCGGAGTTAGCATCCAATCACTCTTTCGAACAGCAGTAGACAAAATGAAGATCGTGCAATTGATTGACGACGTTCTAGGAGAATATGACACTTGAATAATAAATTTTAATTGCTGAAAATTATTGAGATATTATTGAGGTACCTATTAATTTATTTTTTAATTTCTCAGTGGTAAGTTGTAAGTTAGTATGTTTTTATTATCTACCTTTACAAAATTTCAGAATAATATAAAAAAAATAAAATCAAAGAAAATTTCGTTTTGTGATTGTATAATATCGCACATCCGCTCAAATAATGTCACAACTCAAAAAAAAATAAAACCGGTTTTATTTCACCAACAGTTTAATAACGCTATAAAGTCTTATTTAAAAAGGTGTTTCGTTTATAGTTCAAATATTTGTCGTTAGATCATAGTGCCTAGAGTCATTATATGATTAGGTCAAAACGGCAAACAAGTGTATGCTCTCAAAAAATTGATAGAGTGTAAAAAATGTTTATTATCAGCTAAGTACTTTCAACACGTAACGTGCCATCATCAGAGCTTCGTCCTCTTATAAAACCTTCATAGAAGAGCAATTGCTAAACGACACAATAAAAAACATAGATTCTGGGCAAAGCCACAGATATCGGGTCTAACGACCCCTTAAAATGAATAAATTCACATCTAATTTCTTTTTATTCTAAAAAGACAACATGGCTGAGTCAAACCATTTTGAGCCCACGTGACCAGATTTTCGGCAAACTGCAATCGCGTGCGGAAAAGTATGACTTTCCGCACTAGCTAGGAAAATAACTATTAACAATTAGCAATGTGAAAAGATTATTCAGAAAAAGATGTGTTTCTTTTTATCTGTTGAATTGTGTGAGTATATATGTCATATTTTTAAATTATGTAAAAAGAAATAAAATAAAAATTAATATAAATAATTTGTTTCTTTTACCTGAGCTTCGGGGTTGTTGGCCATAGCAAACATTGCAAAACTAATGGAAGACGATGTTGTGTCGTGACCCTATAAATTAATTATTTATATTATATATCATTCATTGATTTTAATGTTTAAATTCTTAATTAAATGTTTACAAAACAAACAGTATCGGAAATAGTAGCTAATAATAGGTACAGTCCAAAAAATGAAAGATTACCCATGAACGATCGTATCAATCACATATTATTCAGATTATTAATAAAATCTCTCTTTCGTTTTGCTATTTATGGAAAAAAACAGCAAATACAAAATATGTTATTGATGTGATAGTTCATGGGTAATCTTTAATTTTCCGGCTGTATGTTTATTTAAACCAATACACATATTATAGACGAGCGGCATACCCCAAAAAACCGCTTATTTCTCGAGATGCTGACCACCGAGGAGTGAATGACCAATTTTAGTCAAATTGTATGTTTCTGATGGTGCTGAAAATGAAAATGAGGTTTATTTTGAATTTCATGTGGGGAAACATTGTCAAAGTTGCAATTTTACCCTAAAAATAAAAAAAATGAAATCACATTTTTTTGCTTTTACCTCGTACAACGCTACAAAATGTTTCATTTTAATATTTTTTTATCTGAAATTTTCACAGTATATAGTTCTAATATTTCTGAAGACAAAGGTGCCTCTTTCAAGCTTTCAGTCTTATACTGATAAAGGTTATGAATTTTTTAAAGTAAAAGGTGCAGATTTGTACATTGCAAAGTTTCATCGCAAAAGTTGAGTGATGAAATTTCAAGTTTAGCTTTTTGATCACGTTTTTGTTAAAACATATAGTACAAAGAAGTTTTCTGGAAAGTTATGGATCAAAATGTTTTATAGAAAAAAAAAATAGTGCAACTTTTAATATCGACATTAGAAATCCCCAAAGTAACGCTTATTTTTAGAGATACTGACCATGGGTGGTGAATGGCTAATTTGGGTCATACATTATCTTTTTGACGGTGTTGAAATTTAAAATGATATTTATTTTGAATTTTAGGTGGGGGAATATTGTTAAAATCGCAATTTTACCCTAATTTATTTCCACAAGCTTGGTATATTTATTTTACAAAAGCAAACTTTCATTCCAATTTGACATTTTCAGGGATATATCCAATAAACAAAATTACAATAAACATATAACCAGAGAAAATATTAACAATATACTAACAAAACAAGTACCATGTACACAAAATTAAGTGGAGTAGGCGAGCAGTAGGAACCCCCAAAAAGACCAGGATTGACCACGGAGAGGTGAATAGACAATTTTAGTCATACTGTATGTTTTTGATGCTGCTGAAACCGAAAATGAGGTTTACTATGAATTTTCTGTAGGGGAACATTTTCAAAATCGCAATTTTACCCTAAAAATAAAAAAAAAATGAAATCACGTTTTTTTTAGCTCGCTACAACTCTGTTCCATTATAATATTTTTTTTCCAAACATTGTACGATATAATGTTGCTCACCTTTCTAAAGACAATGGTACATGTTTCAAGCTTTAGTCTTACTATAATAAATGTTATGAATTTTTTAAATTGGAAGGTGCAGATTCATGAATTCCAAAGTTTAATCGCAAAAGTTGACTAACAAAATTTAAAACTTAGATCTTTAGTTACATTTTTGTTAAAACGTAGAGTCCAAGGAAGTTTTCTGTAAAGTTTTAGATCAAAATCTTTTATAGAAAACAAATGGTGCAACTTTTAACATCGACGTTATAAATCCCCAAAATAACTGAATGGTTAATTTTGCTCTAACTTTATGTTTCTGATGGTGCTGAAAACAACAATGAAAGTTATTTTGAATTTTAGGTGGGGGAACATTGTCAAAATCGCCATTTTACTATGAAATTAAAAAAATACACCACGTTTTTCTTAAAATTCATAGATGCACTATTTTTTTTCTATACCACATCTAGATCTAAAACTCACTCCCCATAAAACTTCTTTGGACTCTATAGTATAACATAAACGTGATCAAATAGACAAATATTAAATTTTGTCACTAATTTTTTGCGATTTAACTGTGCATTTCACAAATCTGCACCTTTTTTTAATTCATAACTTTTATGAGAAAAAGACTGAAAGTCTACAACAGTTTTCATAGTCTTCACAATTATGAGAAATATATTATGCTGCAAAACTTTCAGAAAAAAATATTAAAACGGAACAGTTGTAGCGAGTGATTTAATTTTTTTTTATTTTTGGGTTAAATTGCGATTTTGACAATGTTCCATCACATAAAATTCAAAACAAACCTCATATTCATTTTCAGCACCATCCGAAATATAACGTAGGACGAAAATTAGCCATTCACGGCCCATGATCAATGTCTCTAAAAATAAGCGTTATTTTGGGAATACTTAACGTCTATATTAAAAGTGGCACCATATTTTTTCTATAAAACATTTGTATCTAATACTTGCCAAAAAACTTCTTTGTACTCGATGCTTTACTATAAATGTGATTAATAAGATAAATTTCAAATTTCGTCACTCAACTTTTGCGATTAAACTTTGCAACGAATCTGCAACTTGTACTTTAAAAAATTAATAACCTTTATCAGAACAATACTGAAAGATTGAGACATATACCATTATCTTCAGAAAGGTGGGGACTGAATATATACTTTAAAAATTTCAGAAAAAATATTAAAATGGAACAGAGTTGTAGCGAGATAAACGCAAAAAAACGTGATTTCACTTTTTTATTTTTGGGATAAAATTGCGATTTTGACAATATTCCTGCACGTAAAATTTAAAATAAATTTCATTTTCCTTTTCAACACCGTCAAAAACATAATGTAAGACCAAAATTAGCCATTCACCACCCATGGTCAGTATCTCTAAAAATAAGCGTTATTTTGGGAATCTCCAATGTCGATATTTAAAGTGGCTCTATTTTTTTTTCTATAAAACATTTTGATCTAAATCTTTCCAGAAAACTTCTTTGTACTCTATGTTTTAACATAATCGTGATTAAAACGCTAAATTTCAAATTTCCTCGCTCAACTTTTGTGATTAAACTTTTCAATAAGCAAATCTTCACCTTTTACTTTAAAAAATTCGTAACCTTTATTAGAATAAGACGGAAAGGTTAAAACAGATATCATTGTCTTCAGAAATGTTAGGGCTATACACAGTAAAAATTTCAGAAAAAATATCAAAATGGAACAGAGTTCTAGCTAGGTAAACGCAAAAAAACGTTGATTTCATTTTTTTTAGGGTAAAATTGCGATTTTGACAATGTTCCCCCACATAAAATTCAAAATAAACCCCATTTTCGTTTTCAGCACCATTAAAAACATATTGTAATGACTAATTTGGCCATTCACCTCTCCGTGGTCAGTACCTGGTCATTTTGGGGGTGCCTACCGCTCTTCTAATTATGTATATGGCTAAATAATGGAAATTGATGTTTAGGTATAAAATTTATTTATTATAGAAGAGCTATTAGATTTTAGTTCGAGGTTGTGCTACAAAAAACGAGAGTTCAAATCTAACACTTTTCCCGTGAAATGCAAAAAAATTTTTGAGGAAAAAACGACGAGGTAATATTGAAGTATCTTATGACAATAATAATAGGTATATTAAAGTCAGAAAATTATCAATGTGAATTTAAAATTTTTAAATTGGTAAACTATTATACTTATAGCGACAGTTATACAGGTTTTGCGGAAAACAGCTGTTAAAGTTATCAAAATTTGATAACTTTGATATTTAATATCCTCTCAATATCTTTCTTTTTTTTTTATTAAAGCCAATACGAACACATAATTTAACAAAATTTTATATAAAATGTAATAGCTTGAAGTACATCTGTACAGCTTTTATTACTTGAAATTAAATGAATGTTGGATTCGTTAAGGCCGGCCGTTGTATGAAAGAGAGGTCCCCTACTTTCGGTGCAACAGAGAGAAAAGATTCTTTCCCGAGAGATGCTGCCTCTATCGGAGAAATAACGCAATAGATATCTAAGTGAGGCCGCATAGCCAGCCGATATATTATATAGTTTAGTTTGGTTCTTAATCAGTACAGAGAGGTATGCAGGTGCGGCCTCGCTAAGACGACTCGAAATCGTTTTTATATATCAGGTGCGAACTTTTAATTTTATAGGTGGTCTCGCTGAAAATTTTACTCGGATAAATACTGTGCTCGTATCTCGTGGTAAAATCTAAACCAAAAGTATTGGAGAAATCTATTTCGCATATTGGTTCATCATAGTTTGTTACCTACTTCTCATGTCCCAATATTATAAAATTATAACAGGGAAGAACAATTATATCACTCAAATAAGTATAATTGTCTATTTTAGAATGAAAATGTCTATGTATTTTAATGAAAGCTTATAACCAAGGATGGTACTAAAGATGAGAAATTTGACCAAGGCTGTCTGTCCATCTGTCCGCCCAACCGCGAATGTAACTACTCCGTCATTATGCCAGGTAGAATGACAAATGAGGTGTCGAATGAATGGTTATAATCCAACGATGGTACTAAAGATAAGCAATTTGGTCCGTTGGTCTGCCTGACCGCGAATATAACTCCTCCGTCACTGTACCAGGTAGAATGGCAAATAAGGTGTCGAATGCAAGTTTATAACCGAGGATGGTACTAAAGATGAAAAATTTGACCAAGGCTGTCTGTCCATCTGTCCGTCCGACCGCGAATGTAACTACTCCGTCATTATGCCAGGGAAAATGACAAATGAGGTTTCGAATGAACGATTATAATCCAACGATGGTACTAAAGATCAGCAATTTGGTCCGTTGGTCTGCCTGACCGCGAATATAACTCCTCCGTCACTGTACCAGGTAGAATGACCAATAAGGTGTCGAATGAAAGCTTATAACCAAGGATGGTAGTAAAGATGAGAAATTGGACCAAGGCTGTCTGTCCATCTGTTCGTCCGACCGCGAATGTAACTACTCCGTCATTATGCCAGGTAAAATGACAAATGAGGTGTGGAATGAACGGTTATAATCCAACGATGGTACTCAAGATGAGCAATATTATGACAAAATAATTTTATTTTATCGAATTATCGCGCTAATTTCATTAAAACATGAGCACAATAAGCTAATTTGAAATAAATTAGTAAATAATATCTAAATATTAGTTTATTGCATGTATTATAATATAGTATAATTCCATATGACAAGGTATTTTACTTTCCCGCACGCCGTGCGTGAAAGTGCAACTTTCGGAAACGAAATGCGTGCGTGAATCTTTAGTACCATCACTGGATTATAACCGTTCACTGTACACTCGTCACCTCATCTGTCATTCTGCCTGGCATAATTACGGAGTAGTCACATTCGCGGTCGGACGGACCGATGGACAGACAGCCTTGGTCTAATTTCTCATCGTTAGTACCATCCTTGGATTATAAGCTTTCATTCGACACTTCATTTGTCATTCTACCTGGTACAGTGACGGAGGAGTTATATTCGCGGTCAGGCAGACCGAAGGACCAAATTGCTCATCTTTAGTACCACCGTTGGATTATTACCGTTCATTCGACACCTGATTTTCATTCTACCTGGCATATTGACGGAGTAGTTACATTCGCGGTCGGACGGACAGATAGATAGGTAACCTTGGTTAAATTTCTCATCTTTAGTACCATCCCGAGTTATTAGCTTTCATTCGACACCTTATTTCTCATTCTACCTGGTGCAGTGACGGAGGAGTTATATTCGAGATCAAGCAGACCGACGTACCAAATTTCTCATCTTTAGTACCATCGTTGGATTATAACCGTTCATTCGACACCCAATTTGTCATTCTACCTTGCATAATGACGGAGTAGTTACATTCGCGGTCGAACGGACCGATGGACAGACAGCCTTCGTCTAATTTCTCATCTTTAATACCATCCTTCGATTATAAGCTTTCATTCGACACCTCATTTGTCATTCTACCTGGTACAGTGACGGAGGAGTTATATTCGCGGTTAGGCAGACCGACGGACCAAATTGCTCATCTTTAGTACCATCGTTGGATTATAACCGTTCATTCGACACCTCATTTGTCATTCTACCTGGCATAATGACGGAGTGGTTACATTCGCGGTCGGACGGACAGATGAACAGACAGCATTGGTCAAATTTCTCATCTTTAGTACCATCCTTGGTTATAAGCTTTCATTCGACACCTTATTGGTCATTCTACCTGGTACAGTGACGGAGGAGTTATATACGCGGTCAGGCAGACCGACGTACAAAATTGCTTATCTTTAGTACCATCCTTGGATTACAACCGTTCATTCGACACCTCATTTGTCATTATACCTGGCATAATGACGAGTAGTTATATGCGCGGTCGGACGTACCGACGGCCAGACAGTATAAATTTCTCATCTTTAGTAGCATTCTTGGATTATAAGCATTCATTTGACAACTTTATTCGGCAAAAATATTTCTTGGGGATTTTTTGTCCGGGATCCTTTGCGGGGATATTTTGCCAAAAAAAAATTGTGGGGATTATGTGTCCGGGATTTTTTGTGAGGATTATTTGTCCGGGGATTATTTGTGGGGATTTTTTGTGGGGATTTTTTGTCCGGTATAATTTGTGGGGATTTTTTGTCCGGGATTATTTGTCCGGACCCCTAGTAAACTCATATTCGTCAAATACCGAAATTTCCAAAGGAAAGTTTCAAACGGGCCATTACGCTCCTGAATTTTTTAGGTTTTTATAATTTTTTTCGTAGCGCCATCTTATACATAATGGATACATTAACAGAGCTTAGATTCTTACAGATTCCTATACTCTTTTCGTATTATATGTCCAACATTTACGTTTCACATGCCAATTTCTATTAATTGAAGAAATTTATTTTAAAAGTACACCACGCAAAAAGTACTTTATTACTTCACATTTTTTTAACGTTACTTCCTTTCATTACATATATATTAGTGCTAGACGAAATTTTATCATGAAATTCATTTAAATACTTGGAGTAATTTAGATATAAACGCTCTTATATTTATTGAGAAAAAAGCAAAACTTTCACATTTTTTTATAAACAGTACACAACAGGTAGGATAGCAAAAATATGGCTGTAATTAGCGAGATATATTGTTAGTAGGTTAAGCATTTTTCGGTATACATATATGCTCTAGATTATGAGTGGTGTACTTTATAAAGGTGATGGGATCGCCTATACTTATAACATTACCAATGGCCGGCCTTAAGGGGATGAGTACGAACTTTCGGCTTCAATGCTATTTAAGGCCATCAATACATAATTCGCAAATATTTTACGGCTATCCCTACCTTTTTCTGTCTTTACACGGTAAATTACGTGTAGAAAAATTCACACTGGTATGCATATGTAAACATTACTAGAATGTCATTCTACTTGACAATGTCATGATTAACTTTAAAGATGATGGCTTTTGAATGTTCTTGGATAACTGTTATTTGTATAATTATTGCAAATTATTAATTCAGTTAATAAATCTGTTAATTTTTTCACCAACTATGTATTCAGTGATTGTAATAATTTATATGTACAACAAAAACTAATACTCAATCGACAAAACAGCAAAAAAGTGATTTTTTAATAATATATTGCTACTATGGAACGCTTACAATTATTTTGAACATATTTAACAACATAATACTTGGATCACAGAATATAATCCTGATGTATTCTCTGCTTGGATCTTATAATCATAAATGCCTAATAAACAATAAATAAATTTTTATTAAGTTCACGTCTTAAATCAATTATTTATCAGATACATTATCAATATTATTTAATCAACAACTCAAAATATTCCCGATGCCATGTCAAATATTTAAAAGTCTCACTGTCTTGTCATCGTATTCTATTTGACACAGTGCGCTGTATGACAAAGATAGCGAATGTTCGATGTGAAAGATATCACCATGGACATGGTGTCCATTTTTTTCGAATACTGAAAAAAACAAATAAATGTTTTTAAATATTTCAACGCATAATGAAAGACTAAATTATTATCGAGGGCCGAAACTCCCTTAGAATAAATAAAAAGTTTCTTTTGAATGAGATAGTTAAAATTAAAAATCACACTACATTTTCTCTTAGTTTTTCACCCCTGTTACAGTGGCGAATCCAGCAGGATCCAGCATCGTCAAGAGGAGGGGCCGATTGGCTAAATTTCTATGAAAATTAGATGAATAAATGAAGGTTTTTATAATCTTTTTATATAAATTGGTTTGAAGGGGGGGGGGGCGATCGCCCCCATCGCCCTACCCTGGATCCGCCACTGCCTGTAACTTATTAAAATAAACATTATATAAGTTTTCAGGGACTTTCAGCCCTCGGCAATAACGTAATCTTTCATTCTGCGTTTAAAATTTTCAAAAATACTTATTAGTTTTCTCAGGATTCGAAAAAAATGAATTTCCATTTGAATAGCATTGCAGCCCATCCGTACCCATCCGCTTAAATGGGATTAATTTTTTTCGAATCCTGAGAAAACTGGTAAGTATTTTTGAAAAGTTTAAACGCATAATGAAAGATTTTGTTATTACCGAGGGCCGAAAGTCCCTGAAACTTCTATAATGTTTATTTTAATAAGTTACAGGGGTGAAAAACTACGAGAATATTTAGTGTTATTTTTAATTTCAAATATCTTATTCAAAATAAACTTGTTATTCATTCTAAGGACTTTCGGCCCTCGCTAATAAAGTAGGTAATCTTTATTTCTTCGTTTAAAAGTTTCAAACATATTTACTAAATTCCTCAGGATTAGAAAAAAATGTTTAAATTGAAAATACATTGAAAATTTTGACAGGCGTCAAAATGTTCCTTTCCTCTTAAAGACACTCGTGATAAAAGTCCGTATTATGTGTAACAGTTTTAATTAATGAAATAGACAACTAAATTACAGATTATTGATAAGTTGACGAAATGTAAAAGTGTTTGTGTAATTGCGACCAAAATTTACGTGTCGTTAAAAAAGAAAATGCCTTAAGAAACAATCGTGTTTATTTAATAATATGACCGACTTGTCAATATTTAAGTACGTCTAAAAGGCGTCGTCACGTCTATTGCAATTATCCCAAAGGACACAACTTTCTCGTCTTGATGTTAAAAATCGACTGCCCATATTGACACACACCACAACTAAAATCTGTTACATCTAATCTCCCTCGTCTTCATGGTTTAATCCATTTCCCTGAGAGCTAACCTATTAAAATTGATTCAAAGGGCACTAATATTATTCTTATGTCTCAATTGTGATTTGTGATTCAGAATCCACAGTAGTTTTTAAAGCCAGCGGTTTAGCCCTACTAATCCCCAATTAGTTAGAGGCCTATGCGCGTAGGATCTCGTTCCTAGGGCTTATGTACAATAACGAGCCAAAATCTTAATACCGGTATTTGGTATTTAAAATTTCAAATACCGGGATCCCGGTAATAAAACCGGTATTATGAATAAAAAATATACACCTTATATTTATACTATCCTCCGTTGATATATCGACTTGTTATTAAATAATATATGAAACCTATTAAATTTTGTTTTGAAATGAGTAGATGTTGTTTATAACATTACATAGAGAGTAGAAATAGAAAGATACAAAAAATGTGCAAATAGAAAAACTATATATTTGATTCTAGAATAAATTTTGCATATAATAGGATAGTTCTTTTACTTATGAAATTTGCTATTTGTAAATTAATTTAACTTTAAAATATATTAATACAAAGATTAACTTACTGTGACAAATATTTTATATGGATTACTCTGTATTTAGATCGCTGTGAGGCAGATAAAGGGCCTATTAGAAATATCTCGAGAACTAAAGGTAAGAAAATCATGAAAATTGGAATATAGGAGTTTTGATGTGTGAAAAATTTAATGAAAATATTTTAGTATCTTTGCTACTTCCGGTTATACCGGAAGTTGATTGTAACTTCGTTTTTTTAAATGGGACACCCTGTATATTTTTACATTTTTAGATTCTCCTCGATTTCTGCTTTCTTAAAATATAAGGTTTTGTAATATTATACAAGGTAGGTTAAAAGGAAATAGGTCCAGATGCGGTCGTTGCATATGCGGTCAAGGTAATTTTCGTTGCAAAAGCGGTCAATCCAAAATATTTTGGCAGGTAATGTTGCACTTACGATCAGACATTTTACTTAAAAGCTAGAAATGTAAGAAGGTCGTAACGTAAATTAGTAACCACCCGAGTTATTAGCAGGTCCGGTCGACCCTATTGAAATATTTTAATCCGCTTATCTATATTTCTAACAATAGGTAACGAAAACCGACCCCTTTATTAAATCAACTATCTTCATTTTGTTTAATTAGTGCACACAATCTGACTAAACTCTCAAAAGAAGCAAGTTTTTTTATATCTAAATACTTTTTGCCGTAATAAAATTATTAGTAAGCATTTTCTGCTCTTATCAAAGTCTATGGTAAATAATATTTAAATCTTACAAAAATTTGGTTATGGAATTATTCACGTGATAGTGGTAGAAAAAGGTAAAAATATTATTTGTTTATTAGGCAATGACCGCACATGCAACGATAAAATCAACATATTTTTGTATGGCCGCAAATGCAACGATAACAGCCGTGATCGCAAATGCTACGACCGCATCTGCAACGACACCGGTTAAAAGATAATTACGTTTTCTTATCAATTTCGTAGCAATATTCGCACCCTGTAAGACTGTAGTAGTTTGACATAATAAACTCTATTTATGTTCAAATGATTTTTAATATAGTCTACTATTGTTAGGAATTATTGGTATAGTTAAGTTTTTCATTTTAGTATACAGGGTTGGTCGAAACTCGGAATTAGTATTTTCTGAGTTTTCTTAATTAGAGCACCCTGTATTTTAGTATTGTAATGAAATGCTATTTTATGGTACTTTTTAATTTCTTAAGCATTCCCTATACCTAACTGCTTTAATTTGTGAGTTATTGGTGATTCAAGCCAAACATTAATTGTAACACAAAATATGTGAAATTGTATTAGGTTGGCCGTGAAAATATTCAATCACAAATAATTTTTTGGAAATAAATACATATTAATCTAAACTGATACTTAAAATTACCAATAATGGTTGATATATCAAAATACCAACGAATTAAGACTGTTCGTACGATTAAAAATTAAGCAAAAATTAAAGCAGTTAGGAATAGGCAATGCTTACGAAGTAAAAAAGTACCATGACATATCATTTCATTACAATACTAAAATATAGGGTGTTCCATTTAAGAAAACTCAGAAAATACTCATTCTGAGTTTCGACCCACCCCGTATACTAAAATTAAAAATTTATCTATACTAATAATTGTTAACAATAGTAGACTATATTAAAAATCATTTGAACATAAATAGAGTTTATTATGTCAAACTACTACAATCCTACAGGGTGTGAATTTTGCTACGAAATTAATAAAAAAAAGTAATTACTTTTTAACCTACCCTGTATAATGTTACAAAACCTTATATTTTAAGAAAGAAAATATCGAGGAGATTCCAAAAATGTAAAAATATACCCATTTAAAAAAACGAAGTTATAAGCAACTTCCGGTATAACCGGAAGTACCAAATAGATGAAAATATTTTCATTAAATAGATCACTCTTCAAAACCCCCTTATTCCAATTTTCATAATTCAGTTGCCTTTAGTACTCGAGAAATTTCTAATAGGCGCTTTATCTGCCTCAGCCTATATATTTTGAAAATTATTATTAATAATTCAGAAAATAAGTGAGCCTAATTTATATACCACAATACACAAAAAATGGAAAATAGATCTGAAAATGTAAAAACAATTCTGATTAATAAATCTTACGGCTTATTTATAAAATAAAGTAGTCTAATTTTAAACATTTAAGAACTTTTATATAACTCATTTTATGTATTTGTATAGACGAGATTTAACAATTTGGTTGTAGAAGCTGATATAACCCTTCGCCTTAAATTAACGACATTCACGTTTTTAGAAGCGCTATACTTGACTTGTATGTGTAATAAACGTGTTTAATAAATATTTTTTACAATGATATTGGTTGTTTATCTTCAAAAATAATTTCTTGTAAAAGCAAAAAATATATTTGAAGAAAGTTTATTGTGCATCAATTCACTTTTTATAAATTAAGCTAATACAGAAATACCGGTATTTTTATTATAAATACCGGTATCGAATACAGGAAAAAATCGTCCGGGATCCCGGTATTCGGGATCCCGGAATTCGGGATCCCGGAATTCCGGTATTGTAAGTCCTAACTCGTTCCGTCTTGATATTTATAATTAAGAAATTTATATACAAGAAACTAAAATTTAAGATACAATATTTACAATTCTACATAAAAATGGTGAAAATCGCGAACTTCTGATGCGAGTCTTTCTAATTTGCTATTGTTTACTCCTCCTCTCCTACGTAAGGATATAATGATGGGTTACACAGATCTATGTTTTGGAATAACATTAATAAAAATCTGCTATATGTCTAAATTCTATTTACCTCAAACATAAAAGTATCTACTTCTTCCCTAATGTCGGTCTTTGATAAAGGTTGTCCATCCACTGTACAATTTAAGAGTAAATCTAAAAACGCCAGTTTTTTCCTAATGCCAATGCTCGTGTTGTTATCAATTACAATATCTCTTTTTTGCGTTTTCTCCCATATTTTTTTCTCGATAACATTGTCAGTGTATGCGTGAAGTACCTTTAATGCTCTCTTTTCAAGAAAATAGTTTAAAGTGAAAGGATACAACGAAGGATCTAAAGGAGATAAAATCCGATTCATAATTATGCAGCACATCGATTTTGTACTTCTTACATATGAAGATGTTGAATCCGTTTGCGCATTCAATTTTGTCCCCATGGCAGCCTCTGGAAAATAATGTTATGTTTAATTTAAGGCCATCGGTTCATAATTCGCAAATATTTTACGGCTATCCCTACTTTTTCTGTCTTTACACGGCAAATTACGTGTAGTAAAATTCACACTGGATGGATATGTAAACATTAAAGAGATGGCTTTTGAATGTTCTTGGATAACTCTTGTTGGTATAATTGCAAATTATTAATTTAGTTAATAAATGTGATAATTTTTTCACTAACTATGTATGCAGTAATTGTAATAATTTATATGTACAACAAAAACTAACACTCAGTTGAGAAAAGAGGAAAAGTGGTAAAGTGATTTTTTAATAATATATTGTTACTATGGAACGCTTACAATTTTGAACATCTTTAACAACAAAATATTTGGATCATAGAATATATCCTGATGTATTCTCTGCTTGGATCTTCCATAAATAATAAACAATAAATACATTTTTATTAAGTTCACGTCTTAAATCAATTATTGATCAAATACACTATTAGTATTATTTAATCCACAAACTCAAAATATTTTCGATGCCATGTCAAATATTTAAAACTGTCACTGTCTTGTCATCATATTCTATTTGACTCAGTGCGTTGTATGACAAAGATAGCGAATGTTCGATTTGGAAAATGTCACCACGGACATGGTGTCCATTTTTTTCGAATCCTGAAAAAACTAATAAATATTTTTAAAAAACCTAAACGCAGAATGAAAGACTTAATTATTATCGAGGGCCGAAAGTCCTTTAGAATAAATAGAAAGTTTCTTTTGAATGGGATATTTGAAATTAAAATCACACTACATTTCCTCTTAGTTTTTCACCCCTGTAATTTATTGAAATAAACATTATAGAATTTTTCAGGGACTTCGGCTCGCGGTAAGAACGCAATGTATCATTCTGCGTTTAATTTTTTCAAAAATACTTATTAGTTTTCTCAGGATTCGAAAAAAATTAATCCCCATTTGAATAACATTGCAGCCGAAACTACCTACCCATCCCCTTAAGTAAAGAGAAATAAATAAAAAGACTTACTGCATAACAATTTATTCTATCACGGAGATTCTACAATTTACTCAGATCTCCGGTACAGCAAAATTAAATGCTAAAATACAATAACCTGTATTAGGATATTGTCTGGTTCAAAATATATTATAACAATTATGTTAATATTATACCTATGTGTATAGTTTTAATGGTGTGCCATTTTAATTGAGTTTTACTTACATGCCGACACAAGGAATATTCCTAAAATTATGTTTTACCTTTACCATACTTAAAGCTCCGTTATGGCTTTATAGTTCAGAGAAATAAGAAAAAAAATATCATGCTGGTGACACAACCCCCTCCAGGCCGAAACTAAATTTTTTGAATAGTATGGACATCTATATTAATAACCTATATGTTTCCTGCATCCGATTTTGATGATATACACAGTTATAAACAAATGAAGATCAAAAAACTGTAAATTTTCGCTTTTTTCGTCTATAACCAAAAAGTTAAGCATTTTAAACAAATTTGAGAGTGAGAAACTCATAAATCGTATAAAAAACTTCAATATGGCGTCCGCTGAATATGTCTATCCTTATTGGTTGCTTAGAAAATTGCAAAATAATTCATAAATTTTGAGTTTTTATAAATATTCATAAGTTAGGTAAAAATTAACTTAGAACCTTCTTATCACACGGAATGCTGGAACTTCTGGTGATTAAATTATACACTATATTTCATAAGAATTGGTCAAATATTTTAAAAGTTATTTAATTTGTTTTTCCCAAATTAATTTTTTTTGCAACACTGTAAGTCAGAAAATGATGAAATTACAGTAATACTTTGGATAGTTTACGAAAGAAGATGATTTATGCTAATAATTCAATTTAAAAAAAATGACAAAAAATAATTCCAAGTATCGCAAAATTATTTTGCAAAAACATGTCGATTTTTGGCTTAAAAACAATTAGAATAACTTTTTAACCATTACCCGTAGAAAAATTATTTTTTCATATTTAGAATGACTGAATTTTTATACAAATTTAAAAAAGAAAAAATTGTCCTAGGACAATTAGGGATGAAGTTGCCCCCTCCCCTTTTTTTAAGTCACAGCAGCTTTCTTTATAACAACTACGAAATCAAATCAGTCACATTTGAAAGAACATACTTCAGAGCTTTAATGTACCAAATATAAAAAATATATATTTACAAACAAATCTTACACAAAGCTTCAAAATGTGAGCCTTAAAATCGGCCGGTTTTGAAACTTGGGAAATCGATGAGAAGGGGGAAGGAACTATTAGCTCTATCTCTTGTTCTCGCCTATGGATTTCGACGTTTCTTTCTTTAATCTGTATGTACTTTTTGCGTACAGTGCGAGTATGCATTATTTAAATAAATTAATTGTTATATACACCATCAAATTTGTTTAAACATTTTTTTTTCAATTTTTTTTATATTTTAAGTAATTTTAATCACAAAACATGAATATTTATGAATAATATAATAGTACATAGTTTTTTATTAAAAACTATGAAAAAACAAATTATCCCATTCAATTGTTTCTAAAAATAGTATTGGTCTATGGAAATCAGAAAATCTCAAATGAGATTTTGGTACACTATTTTTTGGTAAACATGCTATTAGATGAATGAAAAACTGAAGTTACAGAACCACCAAACAAGAGATAAACGTAATTGATTGGGGTTGGAAATTAAGCTAAGAACCGTTAGTATCAATCCGATCAACAGATCTTCTTTATACACGGGCGTCCATATAAAAATTTTCAGGGGGGGGGGGCAGACGTGAAGATATTGCACATTATATTTTGTATACTTTGGATAACCATATATAGTTAACAGCACCCGAAAAGCTAGGGGGGCCACGCCCCCCTGCCCATGGCATATCTTTATACCAGATATTTTATTAAAATAAACTATCTGCTCTTGCAAAACTGGTTGCACCGAGTACTTGTTAGTACAGAGATATAAATAGTTTATGGACTTCGATAACCAAAACCTCTATCTTTCTCTATTATCTATTTTGGAGTTTCTTTTTTAATCTCTATGTACTCTTTGCGTGCGTTACGGATATGTTTTTTGTTAATAAAGTGGTTATTTAAATAACTATGTAAATTGTGTAAACAATTTTTGGAAATTCTTTTACGATATTTTTAGGATGACTTTGTTGGCAATCATAGGATTGGATCATATGCACTTGACTTTACAATAACTTATAATAAATAGGTAACTGATAATTGTTACGTTTTTCATAAAAATACAAGTATTCCTAAATAAATCTCCTTTAATTTTATTTTAATAGTCTTGTTATAATACCAAAATGTATGAAATATCTTAATTTTTGCTTTTTTGCAATCTTAAAATTATAACTTTCAATCTTGTAAGATACAATTATTACAATGTTGTAGAAAATTTCTGAAAATAATTTTGTTCTTTTTATCCTCTCTCTAATTTTGTTATATTTCATTTTTCGTTTTCTAGAAGCATGTTTATCAAGAAATAAAACTTAGTTTATTTGAGATTTTTTATTTTCAATTCAATAATATAAGCCAATGTTAGATTTAGGAATAATTGAATAGGATTAGTATATAATAATTACGGGGCGTAACAAAAATACAGGTCATAAATTTAGTCGCATATTCTGGGACCAAAAATACTTCGATTGAACCTAACTTACCTTAGTATAAATATGCACATAAAAAAAGTTACAGCCCTTTGAAGTTACAAAATGAAAATCGATTTTGTCCAATATATCGAAAATTCCGCGAGATTTTTTATTGAAAATAGACATGTGGTATTTTTATGGCAGGAGCATCTTACAAAAAAATTATAGTAAAATTTTGACACCCCATAAAAATTTTATGGGGTGTCTTTTTGTGTACGTTCAAACTTTTGTGTACGTTCCAATTAAATTATTTTTGTGGTACCATTAGTTAAACACAATGTTTTTAAAACTTTTTTGCCTCTCAGTACTTTTTCGAAAAGTCAGTTTTTATTGAGATATTTTGAATATTAGTCAAATCCACCACATATTTGTAAATATGGTCAAGTACGATTATGGAGACTTGGTAATCGTATGAAAATTTATTTATAATTTACATTTTTAGGCATGTTTTGAACCATATTAAAAAAGAAGCCACATCTTGATAAAAGGTGCCTTATCGAAAAAATACTAAGAGACAAAAAAGTTTTAGAAACATTGTGTTTAACTAATGGTACCGCAATAATAGTTTTATTGGAACGTTCACAAACATTTGGGGGGTGTAAAGGAATAAAACCCCCATACAATTTTTATGTAAACATATTAAAAAAGAAGCCGCAACTCGATAAAAATTGCCTTATCGAAAAAATACTAAGAAGCAAAAAAAGTTTTAAAACAGTGAGTTTAAGTAATGGTACCACAATAATAATTTAATTGGAACGTACACAAAAGTTTGGGGGTTTAAGGGAACAAAACTTCCATAAAATTTTTAGTGGATACACAAATTTCACTATAGTTTTTCTTTAAGATCTTCCTGTCATAAGAATGATACATGTCCATTTTCAATAAAAAATCTCTAATAGTTTTCGCTATATTGGAAAAAATCAATTTTCATTTTGTAACTTCAAAGGGCTATAACTTTTTTTATGTGCACATTTGTATTAAGGTAAGTTAGGTCCAATCGATCTATTTTTGGTCCCAGAATATGTGATTTAATTTATGGCCTGTATTTTTGTTACGCCCTGTATAACTAATATGTACATTTTACAATAAAAGTTAAATCAAATATTATTTAAAAAATTGAAAAAAAATTGTTTAAACAAATTTGATGGTGAATATAACAATTAGTTTATTTAAATAACGCCTATTCGTAATGTACGTAAAAAGTTCATACAAATTAAAAAAAGAAACAACGAAATAAATAATCGAGAACCAGAGATACAGTTAACAGCTCCTTCCCCCTCTCATCGCTATCCCAAGTTTCAACGCCGGCCGATTTTAAGGGCCACATTTTTAAACTTTGTGGACGATTTCCTTGAAAGAAAATCTTTTGTATACTTGGTAAGTTAATTTTATTTCTTAATTGTTATAAACAAAGCTGCTGTGAATTAAAAAAAGGGTGCTAAATTCGTCCCTAAATGTGCTAGGACAATTGTTTTTCTTTATAAATGTGTATAAAAATTCAGTCTTTCTAAATATGGAAAAATAATTTTTCTACAGGTAACGGTTAAAAAGTTATTCTAATTGTTTATAAGCAAAAAATCGACATGTTCTTGCAAAATAATTTTACACTATTTAAAATTATTTTTTGTTATTTTTTTAAATTAAGTTAACAGCATAAATCTTCTTCCTTCATAAACTGTCGGAAGTATTACTATAACCTCATCGTTTTCTGACTTATAGTGTCACAAAAAACATTAATTTGGGAAAAACAAATTAAATAACTTTTAAACTATTTGGGAGTTCGAGTTTGGCAAGCGAGGCGAGAGGTCGTGTGGCAGGTGTATTGGCGATAAGGTAATTTCGAATTCGAAACCTATCACAATAAAAACACCGGTTTTTTAAAAGACCTATCGTTATCGATAATCGTTAAACTTAAAAAGCGTTCTTGTGCGAAATAAAAATAAACTTCTAAGTGTATAATAATAATATTTATATTAGTGCTGAGGTTAACATTTAATTTAAAATGGCCAGTGGCGGAACAGGAACAATCCGAAAGGAAACCTATAGAAAGAATGAAGAACTATCTGATAGTGGCGACGAAGAATCTAAGAAGAAAAAATATAAAGAAGATAAATTATATTTTGAAAAGAGTAACCTGACGAGACGAACACCGAATAAAAGCAACGACACAAATGAAGAGATGATAAAAATGATGCGGGAAGTTATGTGGAAAAATGATGAAATGATGGCAGAAATAAGAACCATACGGAAAGACCAAAAAGAAACGATGGAATATATTAAGGAGCTGAAAGAAAAAAACGAAAAATTGGAAGAAGGTTTAAAAATGGCAAACAATAGAATAGAACAATTGGAAAAAGATAGACGGAGAAATAATATAGTATTAAAAGGCCTAACACTAGATGCTACCGACGGAAAGCCTGTAAAGGAGTCAGTAGAACACTTCATAGGAAGAAATCTGAAATTAGAGGTCAGACTGAGAGGAGCGGTGAAGATCGGCGACCAAATCTTTGTAGCAGAAATGGAAAACCTAACGGATAAGATGAGTGTACTAAAAAACAAAGGAAAACTGAAAAATCTACAGGGACAAAAGGTGTATATAGAATCAGATTTAACAAGAAAGGAAAGGGAAATACAAGCAAAAATTAGGAAAATGGCAAAAGAAGAAAAAGACAAAGGTAATACTACGAAGATAGGATATATGAAACTGGAGATTAATGGAAAGGAGTGGAAATGGGACCATAATAAAGAGAAACTTATACTAACTCACAGAAATATCGGGGAAGGGACTTCAAAAAACTAAAAGAAAATAATGAGACCGGACCCACAACAATGACAACCAAGGCAATGAATGGGAAAAGCGATAGGGAAAAAGATGATGCAAAGGTAAACAAGGATGAAAATAGGAAAAAGGGGAAAGCTAGATTGCAGAAAAAAGGAGAGATAAAAATGGGAACATGGAATGTGAGAAGCATCAATGGAAAAGAGGAAGAACTGGTAGAAGATATGATAAGACAAAAAATAGAAATACTAGGAATAACAGAAACGAAGATGAAAGGAAAAGGTCTTAAGAAAATACACAAAGGATATTGGTTACTTTGGGTAGGAGCGGATACAAAAGAGAGAGCAAAAGAAGGAGTCGGGATAATAATTGCACCGAATAGACTACAACACGTTATAGAAGAAACATATGTTAACCAGAGAATATTATCGGTGAAAATTAAACTGATGGACGAAGAAATATGGACAATAATAACAGCCTACGGAGTAAATGAAGATGCAAGAAAGGAAGAGAAAGATAAATTTTTCGAGGAGCTCCAAATGCAAATTGATAATGGGGAAGAAAACATAATTGTAATGGGAGATCTAAACGGTAGAGTCGGAAACAACAACAGCGGAATAGAGGAGTGCATGGGAAAAGAAGGAGAAGAAATGCTAAACAGAAATGGTGAAAGAATAATAGAAATATGTATGGAGAATAAACTAGTTATAACAAATACAAAATTTAAACATAAAGAAGTACACAAATACACGAGAGTACAAGACAGCAGAAACGAAAAATCAATCATAGATTACTTTTTGGTAAGCAGCAACAAATGGAAAAGAGTACAGGATACGAAAGTGAAAAGAGGCTCGGAGATTGGCAGTGACCACCATCTAGTAATAATGAGAATGAGAACAACAGAGGAAAAAGAAGAAAAGAGAAGAAAGGTAGTAAATGAAAAAATAAAAAGTTACAAATTAAAAGAGGAAATATATAAGAAGAAATTCCAAGAAAACTTAGATAATACTTTGAAAGGTAGGGCAAAAAATACAAATATAGAAAAAAAATGGGAATATCTAAAAACCAGCATAATCAAAGCAGCTGAGGAAACTTGCGGGAAAGCAAAAATAGCAAACACTAACATGAGGAGAACAGAATGGTGGACGGAAGAAATACGAGAGAAAATAAAGAACAAAAAAGACAAATGGAAAAGATACCTAAGCACAAAACACCCGGAAGATTACGAAGCATATAAAGAAAAAAGGAAAGAGGTTAAAATAGCGGTGAAAGCAGGAAAGGAAAGGTCATGGGAGATATTTGGACAAAAAATGACAAAAAATTATAGGGAAAACCAAAAACTCTTCTACGGCGCATTAAAACAACTCAGACAAAAGAAAGAGCACACGATGCCGAATATAAAAGACAAGAATGGAAACGTACTAACAGAAGAAAAACAAATAATGGAAAGATGGAGAGAACATTTCAAAGAGCTAACTCATGTAGACAAGGACAACATAGGGGAGATACAAGAAAGGAATGAAGAACAACAAGTGGAATCCATAACAAGAGAGGAATTAGAGAAAGCAATAGAAAGAGTAAAACTGGGCAAAGCACCAGGCAAGGATCATATCACCCCGGAAATGATAAAATTCATGGGGACAGAGGGAATGGATAGCATGAAAGAACTAATGAATGATATCATAAATAGAGCAGAATTACCAAAGGACTGGAAGAAAGACATTATATTACCAATACACAAAAAGGGAGACAAGAGAAACTGTAATAATTACCGAGGTATCACCATATCAAGTATCCCTGGGAAGGTATTAGCAAGAATACTAGAGACAAGAATAAAAACACAAATAGAAACAACTATGGAAGACACACAGTGTGGATTCAGGAAGGACAGAAGCACGCAAGACCTAATATTCACATTAAGACAAGTAAGTGAGAAGGTAATCAAGAAAAATAGAGAGATACATATGTGCTTCATTGACCTGGAAAAGGCGTTTGACAGAATCCGAAGAAAGGACGTTTGGAAGACACTAACAGAAAGGGGAGTCGACAGACACATAATAGAAGTAATAAAGGATATGTACAAAAATAATACAAATACAGTAAGAACCAATAACGAGGAATCCAGAGAATTTTCTACAAGTCAAGGCGTCAAACAGGGATGCGTGCTGAGTCCACTGCTATTCTCAGTGGTACTGGATGAAGCGATAAAGAAAGCCAAGAGAAGAATGAGAAAACTAACATTAGGATACTGGCAAATGAAACAGACTCAACTATCGGAGCTACTATTTGCAGACGACATGGTATTGATAGCAGAAAACAGAGAAGACTTACAGAACAATCTTGAAATCCTAGAAGAAGAACTATCAAACATAAATATGAAAATTAATACAGAGAAAACAAAAACAATGATAATTTCAAATACGAGGAAGACACACGCAATAGAATTAGACGGGAAACAACTAGAGCAAGTGGAATATTTTAAATACCTAGGAGTAATAATCGAATCAAATGGTAAACAAGACATGGAAATAAACGAGAGAATGGGACGAACAGGAAGCTTATTTAACACTATGAAAACAACATTTTTTGGGAAAAAAGGGATACCGGAAAAAGTAAAAACGGCAGTCGTTAAATCAGTAGTTAGACCAACAATCATGTATAGCAGCGAGACATGGACATTGACGGGGAGACAAAAATCCAGAGTCAATGCTATGGAAATGAGGTTCCTGAGGAAAATAGCAAACAGAAAAAGGACAGACAAAATACGAAACGAAACAATTAGACAAAACCTAAAACTAGAACCAATCAATGAAAAAATAGTAGAAGGACAACTTAGATGGTTCGGGCACGTGTGTAGAATGTCGAACGAGAGGCTAACAAAACGAGTGTTCGAAACGAGAGTGCAGGGGAAAAACAAAAGAGGGAGACCAAGAGTTATGTGGGTAGATGAAATCAGGAAAGAAGTCGAGAAGAAGGGATTGACATTGGAAAGTGCAAGAAACCTAGCGCAAGATCGGAAAGCATGGAGACTACAATGCCAAACTCAACTCCACCAGCCTTACACCTAAAGGTAGAAAGGCTTAGGACTAAGTAAGTAAGTAAGTAAACTATTTGACCTATTGCTTTGAAATTTAGAATATAATTTAAGCACCAGAAGTCTCAGCATTCTGTCCAACAAGAAATTTCTAACTTAATTTTTACATAAGTTATGAACATTTATAAAATCTCAAAATTTATGATTTATTTTGCAATTTTCTAAGCAACAAATAAGTATATAGATATACAGCGAACGCCATATTGAAGTTTTTTATATGATTTATTGGTTTCTTACTCTCAAATTTGTTTAAAATGCTTCACTTTTTAGTAATAGACGAAAAAAGCGAAAATTTAGCG
Source organism: Diabrotica virgifera virgifera (assembly GCF_917563875.1). Lineage (NCBI taxonomy): Eukaryota > Metazoa > Arthropoda > Insecta > Coleoptera > Chrysomelidae > Diabrotica > Diabrotica virgifera. Next base: position 160,576,981 of record NC_065443.1, on the reverse strand, counting down.
TTTTTTGATCTTCATTTGTTTATAACTATGTATATCATCAAAATCGGCTGCAGGAAACATATAGGTTATTAATATAGATGTCCATACTACTCAAACAATTTGGTTTCGGCCTGGAGGGGGATGTGTCACGAGAAAAATCTTACTTCTCTGGACTATTACTGCACTAATTGACAAATAACACCATTAATACTATACACAAATTATACTATTGGCATTATTGTTAAATATTTCATACCAGTCAGTACCCTGGTTACTACTGGTTACTGTAATCACTAGGGAACGGATTTATATGCGATTAATTTTTATGAAATATGCGCATATATATGCAGTTAAAAATTACGAAATATGCGCAAGATATGCACAAAAATTCAAAAAATGCGCATTTGGAGAGACCACAAAATTTCTGTTCTACTCTATTCTAAGGGGTTCTTTTATAGGGGGTGGGCGGCAATCTTATTTATTATCTTTCAAATAAAATCAATATTTTTTATATATGCAATTTATTCACATATTTTACATAAACTGATACCGATAGTTACCTATTTAAAATAAAACAACAATATCATTATATGTATATACTGTTATATTCCTAATTGATATAAGAAATAAAAGTTTATAATTATAAATTAAAGTCAAATTAAAATAAAGGTTTTCATTTTTCTCAACCATGGGCATGTAAATTTGGAACACCCTGTATAAAATAAATTATGTATAGATAGCTTTTAAGAGAGTGATTCGGAGAAGTGTTTACGAACCGCGGGAACAATACGACTCAAGTAAACAATTAGAGTGATGTGTACAAAGAAAGTGTTCGCGGAAGGATTTGTCATTAACCACCGCTAACTAATACTCTAGTGAATAAGATAATAGGTCATTAAATTTGTAAATGTTGTATTAATGTAGAAAGTAAAATTGAAATGGGGAATATTATTTTTTCTTGAAATCCATTAAGATATTTAGAAAAAGGAAAGTTGTGTTGATAAATACGGATAATTGAAAGTTGCTTGGGATTGGTTGATTTTTGAATGCTGGAAAGGGTAATTTTGAAGTAGGAGAATGGATGAGAGATGTGTGGCAAAATGTTTTTGGCGATCGAAAGGCGAAGGCCGATTTTCGAGAAGAGTGTACAAAAAAGTGAAACACCGGTATAGTTAGTTTGTTTTTTTTTGAAAATTAAAAAAGTAAGATATCGTGGAACGAGTGTTAGGCCGAGTTGAGATAGTATATAACTCCTTGAGTCTAGAGTATTCCGGTTTTGTTGAAGTGTTTGAAAAAGGTAGAACACGGAATCAGGAGACGGCAGGAACGAGGGCTGTACGAGGCGTAGTTTTCAGAAAGGAGCAGAGGCTTTACTGGGAAGCTGGTACGAGTCGTTTGATCGCAACCCAAGATAGGAGGAAACGTGTTTTGTGTGAAGACATTGTCAAATCATCAGTAAAGGTCAGTCTATTTTGTTATGACATGAATGTATGGTTTATGTATTAAATACCACATTGAAAATTGAGGCACAAAATCATTATTAAAAATTTTTCATCAAACCTAAATCAATTTATCACTGATAAATCATAATAGTTCATTTTAAATAAAATAACTTTGGAGACAAAAATAAATAAGATTCCCATGTTTGTAAATGTTATATTAAATAAAGATAGAAAGATAAGATATAAGAAATATTAAGCATTGAGTGCCATTTAGATAAAATAAACGATTTTATAATTTCTAATTGAAATTCATATGTGTGTATTATTTTACTCTCTTTTATCTATCCCGATTAGGAACCCACTGAGAAATACTTTGAATCCACGAAAGTAAGTAATTGATATTATAATTTAGCCCTGAGATTGACACTATATTGGTATTTAATCTGCTTGATTAATGAGATTATTATTGATTAATTAATTAAGATAGATTACATCTGAGAACATCATTAGATATCAAAAATAAGATCACAACAACATGTCGCCCAAAGTGGAAAGCATTGAAAAGTATTTCTAGTGGCAAATTTGAAGGAATAGAAAGAGAAAAGCCGGTGGTTGGAAATTTATATGCCCGTGGTAAAAAGTGAGATATTTACATTTGATGACATAAAATTTTAGATATCTTTAGGTACAAATTTGACATAATTGATTTAATTTATCGATATTTACATTTGATATATTTATTGACAATTTATTAAATTTGGGTGAGAAAAATTTGTCTTGGTAACATACTATTCAAATTTCGTATTTGGCGGGGATAGTACTTCTTGAAAACAAATGTGTGTGACAAGAAGCAAAAGCAAAGACAACAAAAAACAAGAAGAACATTCAGATCAAGAGGAAAATTTAGACCAAGAAGATATTTTAGACACAACAATCATGGAAACAGGAAAAAAAGAATTATCAGAATTAGAAAAGATATTACAACTTATGCAACTCCAGTCACAAAAAATGGATGACAATCAAAGAGAAACAAAACAAGCAATGGATGAAGCAAAACGAACAATGGACAAGAATCAGGAAGAAATAAAACGAAAAATTGATGAATCACAACAAAAAATGGATAAAAAAATGGATGAAACACAACAAAAAATGGATCAAAAAATGGATGAATCACAACAAAAAATGGATCAAAAAATGGATGAAACACAACAAAAAATGAAACAAGCAATAGAAGAGAATAATATAAAAATGGGAAAGCGTGTAGACAAATATGAAAATGAAGTAAAAGCTTGTTTAGAAAATGTTAGGAAAGAAATGGCGGAACAAGACAAGAAGATAGAAGAAATGGAAGCAAAATTTGAAAATGCTATTCAAATAGACAGAGCAGAAGTGGAAAAAAGAATCACAGACATAGAAAAACAAGTCACCGAAAACAAGAATCAACAAAATTCCGGAGAAAGAAGGGAAACGATTATCCATAGCACAGATGACGTGAAAATACGGTTTGGCGGGGATGTAAGAAGATTACACCCAGTGCCGTTCATAAATAGCCTGAAAAAGAAAGTACAGCACATCGGAAATTTTGAAACAGCGAAAGAAACAATCAGAAACCATCTTAAGTATGAGGCAAGCCTATGGTTGATAGCAAAGAAGAAGAATTTGGCAGTTGGCAACAATTTGAACAAAAATTTTTGAATTATTTCTGGGGAAAAGTCCAACAATTGGAAATTAACAAAGAATTGCAAAATGGGAAATACAATGATAGGATGGGTATCTCAGAAAGGACATATGCTTTACAAATTTACAATAATGCAAAACATTTACAATATAATTATTCTTCAGAACAATTAGTCGAACTGATTGCAAGACATTTCGAAGAAACGCTGGAAGACCATATCACATTGCAAAACTACAAAGACATAGATAGTTTATGCCAATTCCTACAAATAAGAGAGTCACGTCTAAGAGAAAGAAAATCAAGAATGTCGCGAGAAGATTACAGGCCCCGAGAAACACAGGATTACAGAGATAGAAATCAAAATAGGAGGGACTATACAAGACGAGATTTTAATCCGAGAAGGGAAAACGAAAATAGAGACAACGGAAGAGGAAATTATGAACAAAGAAATAGGCAATGGAATGAGGACAGAAATCAAGAATACCAGAATAGAAACACCACACGCTCAAATCAAGAAAACAGAAATAATGGTAGACAAAATGAACAGGGATATCGAGAAAACCGAAACAGATCCGACAGACCAACAGACAATAGAAGAGAGGTAAATAATACCCAGACAGAAGAATATGACGGAGAGAGACATTATGACGAAAATATAAACAACGATGAGCAACCGGCGTCTTTTCACGACGGCGCTCACTAAAAACAAAAAAACAAACAGGAATCTTTTGTCACTCCAAGGAGTTTATTAAATTGGCAGGAAACAACGAAAAGAAAAATGGAGTTAATTTAAAATTTGTGGATGGATTTATCAACGAGAAACCAATTAAAATTATGATAGACACTGGATCTGAAATAACACTGGTCAACAGAAAACTAATAGAAGAAGTTAACTTAACAAATTCAATTTACAAAATACCTAGGGTAAATAGAGTGGGCGCAAACAAACGGACATTGGCAACTATAAATGAAGGCATACGAGTAATGGTACGACTGGGTAAGAATATGTATGCACTACAATGTGTAATAATGCCAAACATGTCACATGACATGATAGTAGGAGTTGATGAATTGGCTGAAAAACATGTAGTGATAGATTTTAAAAATAATACGATGAAACTAACAGAAGAAAAAGAAGAAGAACAGGACAAGGAACATGAGAAACAAAATACGGACGAATCAGGTAAAGAATAAACAGTGGAAATGAATTTGGCAACGAAGGAAGGACAAAGAAGAAAAAGGAAAAAAGGTCAGACAAAGATAAAAGAAGTTAAAACCTGGGATTCCTCAAAAGAAGAGACGAGCTCAGGAGAAGAAGAAATAAAGATAACAAAGGAAAGTGAAAAGAATATGATTGAAAGAGTGGTATCTGAAGAGGAGGTATATGCAAACGAGGATGCAGAATGCACGGTAAACATATGTGAAGAATCTGAGGAAAAAGACAAAAAAATGATATGTGGAGAAGGAAAAGAAAAAGAATTGCGGTTGATGTTAAGAAACTATGAAACTTTGATCAATGAGGAAAACAGAGTGGCTAAAAAGTACGAACATTCATTTGAGGTTAAAAACTTAAGAAATTTTCGATCAAAGACTTACCCGATTCCATATAAGTATCGACAAGAGGTGAAAGAGGAAATTAATAAGATGTTGGAAGATCAAATCATCGAAAGATGTGATTCACCTTATGTTAACCCAATTGTGATAGTAAAGAAAAGCAATGGAGAATTGAGATTATGTTTAGATGCCAGGAATATCAACCAGCACACGGTATCACAATATGAATCACCTCTAAACATCGAGGCCATTTTTGGAAGGATTACGGGGTCACACATATTTTCTAAAATTGACTTAAAACACAGTTTTTGGTTGATACCTTTAGCTGAAAAGTGTAGAAACTACACCGCTTTTTCAATTGATGGTATTGTCTACCGGTTTAAGGTAGTGCCATTTGGATTGCAGAGTGCTTGTGCAGCACTTGTACGAGCTCTCCATACCATTTTAAATCGCCATGAAGATTTCATAGTTCATTATATCGATGATTTATTAATTTTTTCACAAGATACACAGAGTCATTTGGAACACATAAAAATAATTCTGGAGGAATTGGACACAGCAGGATTAAAATTAAACATTGAAAAATGTAAATTTTTTCAAAAAGAAGTAATTTATTTGGGTTTTAGATTGGACACCAAGACAGTAAGATTAGCCGAAGACAGAGTCAAGCTCATAGATGAATACCCAAGGCCAACGAATTTGAAAACATTGAGAGGTTTTCTGGGCACGATTAATTATTTTAAAAAGCTGATTCCCGATTTGAGCCAAAAGGAAATCCCTCTGATAAAATTGCTGAAAAAAGGAATAAAATGGAATTGGAAATAGAAAAACAGGAGGAAGCTTTCAAAACATTAAAACGAGAATTCGCAAAAGGAACGAAAATATATCATCCCATTTATAATATACCTTTTATACTCCGAACTGATGCGTCCATACAAAAATTTGCAGGAGTTTTGTCTCAAATACAAAACGACCAAGAAGTGCCGATATGTTTTATATCTCGAGTGACTAATACACAAGAGAAAATATAGTGTAACAGAATTGGAGTTTACCAGTGTACTATATTGCGTAAACAAATTGAGGTTTTACTTATTGGGAGCAAAATTCACAATCGAAACAGACCATGCAGCTTTAGTACATATCATGAAGAATCGATTAGTAAATAATGAATACATAGAGGCATTCTATTATTACAGGAGTATGATTTTGAGTTCCGATATATAAAAGGAAAAGACAACATAATAGCCGACGCTCTAACACGGGATGAGGACACCGGTAAAAAGGAAACAATTACTCTACAGGTGGGACTAAATAGATTAATACAAGAAGAAGGGGTATATTCGTTAAATGAGATAAGGACAAACCAGGAAGACCTAGAGGAAAGAGAGAAAAGGAGAGCAGAGGTAGAAAATAACATATATTTTAAGAGAATAGACGGAAAGGAACTATATTTAGTGACACCGACATTTGCAGAAAAGATAATAAAGAAATTACATGAGGACAATGGACATATCGGTAGCAGAAAGGTTTGGCTCGTTTTTAGAGAAAATTACATCAGCCGACAAGATTACCGCATTGCAAAGGAAATTACCCAGAAGTGCGATGTATGTCAAATATATAAGAGTAGGAATTTCAAAAACGAAAATATTGCAAAAAATATTGAAGCCCAGAACAAATTGGACATTGTAGCAATAGATATGTTAAGCGATCTAATTATGACCACTAAAAGGAACAAACATATTCTGGTGATGGTGGATGTGTTTTCAAAATACGTAAAATTATACAGTTGCCGCACCACAAAGGGGGAAGAAATATTAAGAAAAATCGACAATTTTATAGCCACAGTAGGAACACCAAAAAAGATTCTACTAGACAATGCAACGTATTTCCGAAATGATCGTATCAAGGGACAACTTCGAGAACGGGGAATAGAGACAAATTTTGTCAGCATCAGGCATCCCCAGAGTAACCCTTCGGAGCGCTTCATACAGGAAGTGACGAAATTTCTTCGCATTGCGACGGATGGTCAACATCGCCACTGGGACAGGAAAATGGCGGAAATAGAAATGTATCTAAATACCATTCCGAGCACAGTAACAAAAGAGACCCCGGAATACATCATGAAGGGGGTAATGCCGATAAGGCCATGGGAAGACCCAGAGCCAAAGGAATATCAACAGGTGATTGAAACAGTACAGAGAAGATTGCGGCGAAGCAATGAAAAGTATATCCAAAGAGAGGAACATAATAGAAAACGAAGACCAGTGACTTTCCAAAAGGGTGAAAGAGTACTTGTGAGGGCATTACGAGTATCAAATCTTCCTGGGGGTATTTGCGCAAAGTTAATGCCTGTTTTCGAAGGCCCGTACATCGTGAATAATGAAGATGGGATAAATAGCTATGAGTTGAGGCATAGGAACTCGGAAAAGATCCGAGGAATTTATAATATTCACGATGTATACAAATATCACGAATAAAAGACAAAACTGCATAAAGTAGATAGTAAGTTAGGGTATAAGACATAGATTAAAGCAAGGTAATATACGGGGAGTTAGTTTTGCCTCGAGAAAATTTAATTAAAATTGCAGATAAATTTTATCGAATACAAAGGCGGGGATTTGTTATATTCCTAATTGATATAAGAAATAAAAGTTTATAATTATAAATTAAAGTCAAATTAAAATAAAGGTTTTCATTTTTCTCGACCACGGGCATGTAAATTAGGAACACCCTGTATAAAACAAATTATGTCTACATAGCTTTTAAGAGAGTGATTCGGAGAAGTGTTTACGAACCGCGGGAACAATACGACTCAAGTAAACAATTAGCACTGTGTACAAAGAAAGTGTTCGCGGAAGGATTTGTCATTAACCACCGCTAACTAATACTCTAGTGAATAAGATAATAGGTCATTAAATTTGTAAATGTTGTATTAATGTAGAAAGTAAAATTGAAATGGGGAATATCATTTTTTCTTGAAATCCATTAAGATATTTATAAAAAGGAAAGTTGTGTTGATAAATACGGATAATTGAAAGTTGCTTGGGATTGGTTGATTTTTGAATGCTAGAAAGGGTAATTTTGAAGTAGGAGAATGGATGAGAGATGTGTGGCAGAATGTTTTTGGCGATCGAAAGGTGAAGGCCGATTTTCGAGAAGAGTGTACAAAAAAGTGAAACGCCGGTATAGTTAGTTTGTTTTTTTTTAATTAAAAAAGTAAGATATCGTGGAACGAGTGTTAGGCCGAGTGGAGATAGTATATAACTCCTTGAGTCTAGAGTATTCCGGTTTTGTTGAAGTGTTTGAAAAAGGTAGAACACGGAATCAGGAGACGGCAGGAACGAGGGCTGTACGAGGCGTAGTTTTCAGAAAGGAGCAGAGGCTTTACTGGAAAGCTGGTACGAGTCGTTTGATCGCAACCCAAGATAGGAGGAAACGTGTTTTGTGTGAAGACATTGTCAAATCATCAGTAAAGGTCAGTCTATTTTGTTATGACATGAATGTATGGTTTATGTATTAAATACCACATTGAAAATTGAGGCACAAAATCATTATTAAAAATTTTTTATCAAACCTAAATCAATTTACCACTGATAAATCATAATAGTTCATTTTATATAAAATAACTTTGGAGACAAAAAGAAATAAGATTCCCATGTTTGTAAATGTTATATTAAATAAAGATAGAAAGATAAGATATAAGAAATATTAAGCATTGAGTGCCATTTAGATAAAATAAACGATTTTATAATTTCTAATTGAAATTCATATGTGTGTATTATTTTACTCTCTTTTATCTATCCCGATTAGGAACCCACTGAGAAATACTTTGAATCCACGAAAGTAAGTAATTGATATTATAATTTATCCCTGAGATTGGCACTATATTGGTATTTAATCTGCTTGATTAATGAGATAATTATTGATTAACTAATTAAGATAGATTACATCTGAGAACATCATTAGATATCAAAAATAAGATCACAACAATACATATCTTCGATTATAATTCACTACAATGTGTTTTTCCAAATTTTTTACGAGGGAACATTTTCTTTGATCAGATAAAATATTTTTATAACTTGAAAAACTCCTTTCAACATCAACAGTAATTGGGGCGTATTTAAAATAACTTGTTAAAGCCAAAAATTCTGCACCAAAATCAATTTCAAAATTTCCATTAAAAATTTCGCATATGTCCTCCAAAATTTTAAAGCCGTTTAAAGGCGGGATCTGATCTAAAGCACAGTATAAAGAGGGATGAATATTTCAATTCCCGTTAAAAAATCGTAAAACTATGGTTAAAGGTGTAAATTATCTTAACAATAGGGGATTTAAAAGAATCACCAGAATTATAGGTACCTACTAAATTGGGATACAAATTGTACTAAATATAATAACAGTAAATTAAATTCAGATTTCCGGGTAAACCGTCCTTCATCATTTTAACATCCTGCAATAATTTCATAACGGCGTACTATAAGCACTATAAGTACTTTGTGTAAAAATCGGGTATTTTCTAAGAAAAAATGAAAAGGCAGTGAATGAGCCGTCTCTCTTCAGGTAGTTCTCGAATTAATAGATACGACAGCCTGTGCGGGGAAATATTTTGTGTCGAATTAAAAAATTTAAATTTTTTTTTACTTAAAAAATGTTTTTAAATGTGTACAAAATATGCATGTTTCTTTAAAATATGCAAAATTTAGTAAAGTTCTCAAATATGCATGCAATATGCATTTGGCATAAAATCCGCTCCCCAGTAATTACATATAATACAGTAACTACTGGTTATTGTAATTTTAGCATTCAATTTTGCCGTACCGGAGACCTGACGAAGGCATAGTAAATTGGTTCCATGACATCTCGTAACGCGACAGTTCGTAACCGGACAGTTGGTAACGGACAATTCGTAGCAGCGACAGGTCGTAACGGCGACACTTCGTAACGGCGACAGTTCGTAACTATACAAATTCGTAACGGACAATTCGTAACATCCAAATTGAATTATTCTGTTTATTGTTGGAAACTAACTGTTATTACAGTTATAAATGAAATTGTGTTTATCAATTTAACAAATCAGTATCAGGATAAACATTTTTAAGGCACTTCATATTTCGTGTTTTAGAATATAATAAAAGTAGTTAAACCAAGTATTAAAGTATTACAAGCCATCCCTCTTATCAACTATAACCGTTGATTAAATGCCCCAAAGCTATTACCAATCACAAGGTTTATTATAACAACAGATAATTATAATCTTTCCTTTACAAAATGTTTATTTAAAAAGTTTGGAATGTCTAAAGACGGTTGTCAGATTAAAGATTTCAGGACTTAAGTACTTCATTGTTCCTTTGTCTAGGTATATGCAAATTTAAGGAACAATAAGAGTGATAAAATTTTAAAAATAACGTTAAAAGTTTCTATGTATTTAAATATATTTGTTTGTGTTTAAAAACTTTTAATATTCTGAAACACGAAATATAAAATGTATTAAACAGGTTTATCAGTACTGATTCGTTAAATTGATAAACATAATTTCAATAATTATAACTGTAATAACAGTTAGTTTCCACGTTAACAAAAATAAACATAATAATTCAATTTGGACGTTACGAATTATCCATTACGAATTTGTATAGTTACGAACTGTCACCGTTACCAAGTGTCGCCGTTTACGAACTGTCGTTCTTACGAATTGTCCGTTACCAACTGTCCGGTTACGAACTGTCGCGTTACGAGGTGTCTGGTCACGTTGTAAATTATAGTATGCGAAACTGGCGTCCGTGATAGAATAAATTGATTGTAGGTATTTTGATTTATTTTTTTTTGCGTAAATTGAAATGGACTTACATATTTAACAACATTAATACTTCAGGCTGTGGGTGAAAAAACGTGATATAATTCAGGAATTTTTGAAACTTATTAGGTGTTGTAAAGGACGATGCCAGGAATAACTTATTATAAAATGTAACCAAAAATATTGTGCGCTTTTTTTTATTGCGATTTTCATTTGTTAAATTTGCAATTTTTAAAGATTTTTAATTTTGCAGATTAGGATATTGATTTTAGGGAAAAACTTTTTAATCTAAAGTTGTAGAAAATTAAAAAACCTACAATTTGAGCTATGGTAAGTTTAATTTCGTTTATTGGTTATTGCAAAACAGCCTGCGAAATATCCAAAATGGCCGTTTTTTACAATTGCATTATTCATTGTACAAATATTTTTTTTATTTTTTAAAGCATTAAAATGAAAATCTTTCAATTCCAAACATAAAAAAAATTGTAAAGCTAGATTAACGATTTTGTTGCATAGATATTATAAATTGCTTATCCCAAGAGGTCAAAATGTCGAAGGCTATAACTTTTTGCAAAAAAAAATCGTAGAGAGTTGGTGAAACATCCAATCTCCTTCTAAAGAGTTACGTTTTCATATTCTAATGTAAATAAATGCGGAAGACATTTTTAAACCGCTTATTTTTGGGTTTGAAAATAAGGGGGCAAATTTCGTTATAAACATTTAGAGCTGAAGCGGCCCTGTACATCCTATGAGTTTTTAACTTACAGATTATTGTTGCTGAAGACGAAACTAAGATTGATAAGAAATAAAAAATTTCTACGACCAATTGAAGTCGAGATAATTTTTAGGTTTGAAAATAGGGGGGCAAATTTCGTTATAAACATTTAGAGCTGAAGCGGCCCTGTACATCCTATGAGTTTTTAACTTACAGATTATTGTTGCTGAAGACGAAACGAAGATTTATAAAAAAATAAAAATTTTCTACAACCAACTGAAGCCGAGATAATTGTTTTTCTATCTTAAATCGTAGTGCCTTTATTTATAACAATTAAGAAATTATTTTACAGTCATTGACTAAAGAAATACTTATATTATCTTAAAATAAAAATTAGTAAACAATATAATTGCATTTAATTATTAAAACTTATTTTTAAATTCGGTGCTTTTGCGAGCTGCCGAATTTTGCAAATCGCCCGGCTCGCTTCAAATCCGCGCGCTCGGAAAGTTTTTACGTAACTTGTATTAAATTTTGACAGAAAACAATTTACTAATATTACCATCCACAGAGAACGGTAGTTCTCACCAGTGGCGCACAACACCCCTACAAGCGACACTATATATACACGAAATTTTCGATTTTCTAAACCTGACTGAATTGAAAATTGGGCCAAATTCCATCTTAAAGTTTAGGAAAAGACTCGTCCATCCATATGTTACTTCTCCATTTTGGTCCAAGGGTGTGGATTTTACGGCCCTTCCCATTTAAAGCCTGTTTTTCGTTCTCGTCCTCAAAACTCCCGAAAATTTCAAAAATTTAAGCCCGACCTTTGCGGTTTCTAATAGCATAGATCATTACCTTTCCAACGCATGTTTAATTTTGACAATCGGTTATACCATTCAAAGGTTATCGAGCTCAGAAATATGACCCAATTTTTATTTAAAAAATGGAAAATGTTTGTGGATATGTATGTTTGTATGTATGTGTGTGGAAAAGTTAAACCGATCTGAATTTTTTTTCTCTGTTTCAAGAGGGTGTGAGGGCCGATTCAGAACCGGTCTAGTTTTTGACTTCTGACTACCCGTAAGTTAGCTAGAGGACTAGGTAAATACAAAATTGCATATTTTTTGGGCGTATATATCTTAGGTTCAAGGAAAGACAGGAAAACCGCAAATACACCAAATCAATAGGGTTGAGTTAAGCTTTCAAATGGCGCCTAAGCGATCAAGCTTAGACATACTCACTGCTCACCGTAGCCAAAAAACTGAAAAATTAAATTTTGAAAATTTTGGTTTTTCGACAATTACTCAAAATTTCAACCTACGAATTGCGCCAATAACTGAGCGTTTGTAGAAGGACTCAGGACGCCTCTAACGGTGTATACCTTATATCTGGGAAAATTCGAATTTTTAAGTTATAGGCTTCATAAGTATGATCAAATCTATTTCTTTTTTTTCAAGCTCAATAATTCCTGTAATACGTTCAGTTATCATACTCGATATTAGATGCATCAGATACTACTTGTCAATACGTTTCAAATTCATGTTTAGTGATCAACATCAGGTAAGCCGTTCAGAAGTTATAGAGCTCCAAAAGTATAATTAGTCCAGGAACTGAAATTTTTCACTTCGCAATTTTTACAGAATGGATAGATTTGCTTAAAAATTTGACAATAAGTAGTGGATCGTCCAAGGATCAAAATCTATATGATGCCGAAAGACGCTTTTACCATGGGGTGGTTGCCACCTCATCTCGAGGGTGGAAATTTTTTTTTATATTTTGACCGCAAATGCTGGTAAAAATATTAATTATAAGCAAAAAATGTTCATTATACATTTTTTTGATAAAATTAATAGTTTTCGATTTATTAGTTATCGCAGCTGTTAGTTTTATATCGGAAAGATTACCAGATAACGGCAGTTCTCGCCAGTGGCGCAGAAATACACCCCCCTACACGCGACACTATTATATACACGAAATTTTCAATTTTCTAAATCTGACTGAATTGAAAATTTTGCCAATTCCCATCTTCAAGTTCAGAAAAACTCACCCATTCATATGTCAACCATCCATTTTGGTCCAAGGGTGTCGATTTTACGGCCCTTCATATTTAGCGTCTGTTTTTCGTTCTGGTCCCCAAAACTCCCAAAAACTCCGAAAATTTAAGTCCGACCTTTGCGGCTTCTAACAGTACTGATCATTACCTTTCCAACGCATGTCTAATTTTGAACATTACCAGAGAACGGCAGTTCTCGCCAGTGGCGCACACCCACACCACCCTACACGTGAAACTATATATACACAAAATTTTCGATTTTCTAAATGTGACTGAATTGAAAATTGGGCCAACTCCCTTCTTAAATTTCAGAAAAAACTCACCCATTTATATGTCAACCATCGATTTTGGTCCAAGGGTGTAGATTTTACGGCCCTTCCTATTTAGGGTCTGTTTTTCGTTCTCGTCACCGAAACTCCCAGAAAGTTTAAAATTGGTCCAACCTTTGCGGCTTCTAATAGAACTGATCATTACCTTTCCAACGCATGTCTAATTTTGAAAATCGGTTATACCATTCAAAAGTTATAGAGCTTAGAAATGTAACTCAATTTTTATTTAAAAAAGGGAAAATGTTTGTGGATATGTATGTATGTGTGTTTGAAAGTTAAACCGATTTGATATTTTTTCTCTGTGTTTAAAGAGGGGGTCAGGGCCGATTTAGAACCGGTGTAGTTTGTGACTTTTGACCACCCATAAGCCAGCTATAGGACTTGGTAAGTACAAAACGGCATATTTTTTGGGGGTATATATATTCGGATCACGAAGAGGCAAGAGAACCGCAAATACATCAAATCAATAGTGTTGACTTAAGCTTTCAAATGGTGTTTAAGCCGTCAGGATCGAACATACACACGGCTCAGTATAGCCGAAAAACTGAAAAACTAAACTTTGAAAATTTTGGTTTTTAGACAATTACTCAACATTTCAACGTACGAATTGCGCCAATAACTTACAGTTTGTAGAAGGACTCAAGACGAATCTAACGATGTATACCTCATATCCGGGAAAATTCAAATTTTTATGTTATAGGCTTCATAAATATGATAAAATCTATTTCCTGTGGGAAAAACGGTTTCGAAAGCTCAATAATTCCTGTAATAGCTTCAGTTATCATACTTGACCTTAGATCCATCAGATACTACTGGTCAATACGTTTCAAACCCATGTTTACTGATCAAAATCGTTTAAGCCGTTTAGAAGTTATTAGGATACAAATGTATAATCCAATTAACGATTATTCCCCAAATGGTTTATGTAGTTGTAGTGGTTACGACGCTAAATTTGATCTGGCAACGGGCAATCCGACTTCATTTACCGGCCATCTCAATATATTTTTTGAAGTTATACTTCTTTACGGGCGTAATGACGGTGAAATTTTATATGGGAAAACCTAGCGACCGGGCGCATGCGCATTATAACTTTGTTCTGATTGAATGTTCAAATGACATGACAAAAATTATCCAATATGGCAGCTGTGGCACAGCTGTGGGACTGTGCATGGTTTGGTTATAATGTATGCTTGTTGCGTTTTAAAATTTGTAGGAAGAGAAACAACAAACAAAAAGTTAGTTAATGGTTATACTGCATTTTTAAATAGTTTTCATATTATATTTTTGGACTTATTTACATAGAAGAGATGATTGTTGCATGCCAATGTGAAAGCTCATCAACCTGTGCCTAGTATGAGTGCCGCAGATCTCGCTTATTCAAAGCTAAAGAATCTTTCACTGGTAAGTGTTTTATAAATAGTTGATCAAATTTTGTTATGATATTTGAATATAGCCACTTTGCACGACGCAAGTGATTGCGAAATTTATTAGTCGTTATACGGGCTCCGATACCTACCTTGAACCTACCAAAATACATAAGTAGTATGTAATACTTTTATTTTACACCTTAATATTCACCTAATATATTGTCTTCTTACTCTATGTTTTGTTGTATTTTTTCAATTCTAAATCATTTCAATTCAAAATCAAAATAATTTGATTTACATAAGTTAAAAATGTCAAAAGGTTAATCTGTTTAGTTAGACGATCTTCGCACATAATGACAAGCTGTCTCTGTGGCGAAGTTTTAATGCGGGTGAATTCCAATACAACGCAAATACCAGCCGCGTGGTAAGTTGGTTCGAATCCCAATAGAAACTTTTATTTTTTTATTTTTTCTTATACATTTTAAGTGATTGTAAGTATATTTATTATATAATTTTATTTTCAGAAAATACGTATTTAGTTAAAAATTTTTCCGACAATTAATGTTCAGAAATCATTTGTGGCATTTTAATGTGTTTTTTGGCACTGTTTTAATAAAAATTTTTGAGAAGTAGTAAGTATAAATTAATTTAATATTTAAATAAATTATAAATAAAAAGTATATTAATTTCGTTTATAATCATATAATCATATAATCATATAATAGAAGTATAACTTCTTACGTGCGTACAAAGTACACACACATTCTTTTTTTTTTCAATCTATTTCGAATAGAAAAAAATCTAGTGTACATTCGGTGGACACTAGATCATTTGGGAGATAATGCAACAAAGGTGACAATTTATAAAGCTTGACGTGTAATAGAGGAACATTGCATTCAACTTCATACATTTAATTTATAAATAACTTTGAAAAACTCCTGATACAAGAATAAAAAACCGCTAAACGCCGTAAAAATGAGTGGCGCATAAAATATTAAAGCTACAAAAGATCTGATATGAATGTTACGTGGCGCGAAAATGGATTTTCATTTGATGCAAAACAAAATTTTAGTTTTATTTTAAAAGATTTTTCCATAATATTTGTTAATTTGAAGTAAACGCGCCACAAAAGAGTTTCAACTGTATCAAAGTTACTCTTTTGTGGCGCGTTTACATCAAATTTAGCAAATATTATAGAAAAATCTTTTAAAATAAAACTAAAATTTTGTTTTGCATCAAATGAAAATCCATTTTCGCGCCACGTAACATTCATATCAGACCTTTTGTAGCTGTAATATTTTATGCGCCACTCATTTTTACGGCGTTTAGCTGGTTTTTTATTCTTGTTATAATATACAGTCTATAATACCGTATTTGTTTTTCTTGATAAACTTTTATATGTGAAATCTCATTTCTGAAGAAATAATATTACAAAAATGATACATATAATATGAAATATATAACTATATTTTAAATTTTATCATTGTTAAATAAATATAATAATAATAATGTTACTTCTTATTATACAATATAAAACTTTCTCTTCTTGTAGTGACTATCCGTTTTGGATGTTGGCGACCATCATGGTAATCTCTACTTGCACATTTAATCGGTACTGCTGCTCTAAAAAGATTTTTTATTGTTGTGTTGAACGACGTACGTAAATTATCTAGCAAGGTAATCCTTCGCCTTCCTGGTTCTCAGTTTCCTTCTACTTTTCCCTGCAAGATTAGTTGCAGCAGTTCATATATTTCGCTGTTCCTCATGATGTGACCGAGGTATTCGATTCTGGCTGTTTTTATTAGAGTTAACAGCTCTTATTCTTTTTAAATTCTTAACAAAACACCCTGATTAGTAACTTGGTCGCTATAAGAGATCTTCAGGATTCGACGATAAATTCACATTTCAAAAGCCTCAATTTTCATGCAGGAGGCGTCTGTGAGAGTCCACAACTCAACTCCATACAACAAAATATGAAATATATTATAACATCGTAATAACCTGATTTTTGTGGGTATTGATAAATCATAACATAATGAATAACTTAGCCATTTTTTTAAATGCAGATGTTGCTTTCTCTATCCTACCTTTCATTTTTCTATGGAATAGTCCCAAATTGCCATGATGGTCGCCAACATCCAAAACGGATAGTCACTACAAGAAGAAAAAGTTTTATATTGTATAATAAGAAGTACAATTATTATTATTATATTTATATAACAATGAAAAAATTAAAAATATAGTTATATATTTCATATATTATATGTATCATTTTTGTAATATTATTTCTTCCGAAATGAGATTTCATATATAAAAGTTTATCAAGAAAAACAAATACAGTGGTAAATAGACTGTATATTATAATGGTAATATTAATAAATTGTTTTCTGTCAAAATTTAATACAAGTTAGGTAAAAATTTTCCGAGCGCGCGGATTTGAAGCGAGCCGGGCGATTTGCAATATTCGGCCGCTCGCAAAAGCACTGATTTTAAAAATTATCTTTAATTATTAAATGTAATTATATTTTATAACAATTTTTATTTTAAGATAATATGCCTTTATTTAGTAAATGACTGTAAAATAATTTCTTAATTGTTATAAATAAAGGCGCTACGATTTAAGAAAAAAAAAAAAAACAATTATCTCGGCTTCAGTTAGTTGTAGAAAATTTTTATTTTTTTATAAATCTTCGTTTCGTCCTCAGCAACAATAATCTGTAAGTTAGAAACTCATAGGATGTACAGGACCGCTTCAGCTATAAATGTTTTTAACGAATTTTGCCCCCTTATTTTCAAACCCAACAATTATCTCGGCTTCAGTTGGTCACAGAAATTTTTTATTTTTTTATTAATCTTCGTTTCGTCTTCAGCAACAATAATCTGTAAGTTAAAAACTCATAGGATGTACAGATCCGCTTCAGCTCTAAATGTTTTTAACGAAATTTGCCCCCTTATTTTCAAACCCAAAAATTAGAAGTTTAAAAATGTTTTAAGCATTTATTTACATCAGAATATGAAAAAATAACTCTTTATAAGGAGATTGGATGTTTTATCAACTCTCTATGATTTTTTTTCAAAAAGTTATAGCCTTCGACATTTTACCTCTTGGGATAAACAATTTATAATATCTAAGCAACAAATTTGTTAATCTGGCTTTACAAGTTTTTTTTATGTTTGGAATTGAAAGATATTCATTTTAAAGCTTTAAAAAATAATAAAAAATTATTTGTACAATAAATAATGCAATTGTAAAAAACGGCCATTTTTGACATTTCGCAGGCTGTTTTGCAATAACTAATAAACGAAGTTAAACTTACCATAGCTCAAATTGTAGATTTTTTCGTTTACTACAACTTTATGTTAAAAAATTTTTCTCTTAAATCAATATCCTAAGCTGCAAAATTAAAAATCTTTAAAAATTTGACAAATGAAAATCGCAATAAAAAAAAGCGCAAAATATTTTTGGTTACAATTTAGTATAAGTTATTCCTGGCATCGTCCTTTACAACACCTGATAGGTTTCAAAAATTCCTGAATTATATCCTGAAATCGACCTATTTTTCACCCACAGCCTGGGGTATAAATGTGGCTTGGTTCCAAAAGGGCCAATGTCAAAATCTTTACATTTGAGAAAACTGCAGTTGAAGTTTTTGGCGAAAATACTTTTATTTATAGTTTCATCATAATGCAAGCTGTACTCACCAAATTTTGAACAGAGGATAATATATTCGAACAGAATAAGACTCTGTTTTTATTTTTATTTTTTGGTTTACAAATTTCGAAAAAAAAAGGCGACATTGGCCCTTGTTGCCTAAATTTTTTTAGTTGTATTTATTTATTTTTTTGAGACATTGGCCATTAGAACTAGAACAATAATAAATATTATGGCTTCATACTAATAGTTTATTATGTAGCAGCATAGTTGATTGCAGACAAAAATTACAGAAATAAAAACTAATAATAGGAGTAGTAATACAAATAGCAGTAAAATATACGTAAAAATAAAATTATTATTATTATTAAATTAATCGGAGAAACTTTTTCAAGAAACCTTTTTTATCCTGAAAAATCACTATCTTCCTATGGATCTTCATCTGGAAAGTGTTCCACTATATTAGCATTTGCAAGTATTTGTTAGTCTGCTTAAGTTACCTTCATTATCTCAACTGTTGGAACTTCTTTTCCTGTTCTTCTATAGAATTTGCTATTAACTGGTTTGGTCCAGAGCTAGATAACCGATAAAACTCGCGTGAACTTTTCGAGTCTCTGGAGTAAATTTTTCAAAGCATTTGGTCCGACATGTATGTGCCTTCAGTTGCTTAGCTGGTGTTGTTTTTCCCGAAACCGATTTATACTCTTTAGTTTCTGATTTTAGTGATTTTCTCACGTTCCGTCTCCAATTTGGAGAAATGCGCTTTCATTTTCTTGTAACTTCTTCTTTGTCTTGTTTTCTTCTTCCTCTGCTGCTATCTACTACACTTGTATTGTCGATATTTTCAAACTGCTCGACTACATACTCGTCGTCTGTTAGTACATATTCATCATCGTTGTCTTCAAACGGTTCTGGATCGCTAGAATCTGTATTTTTTGGCCATTATTTGTGACTGATGCTGGTTCTGGATGACTTACCATTACTGTCACCGCCAGTTTTACACATTTCCATACCAAACCTTTCTTGTCCTTAAATTAATATCCATTTTACTAATTCCAAAACTTACTGAAGGCGCCGATACTGCTGATATCAAAGGTGTAGATATGTGCCAATTGAAGCTAGAAGCGCCAATGTATGCATTTTATCGCTGAATATTCCACTATAATATCAATCATTGGTGAAAGGGCCAATGTGCATAGGCGCCCATACACACGGGCAGGGGGGCCGTGGCCCCCCCTAGCATTTCGGGAAAGAACAAAAATTAAAATTATATTACAAAACGTATTTTTATTAAAAAATTATTGGATAATTTTGAGAGATAAATTGGAAACAACATATTTATTAATAAAAAATTCACATATTGGGTAATTAATAGTTTAACAGAAAATAAATCTGTGTGTCTGTGACAGCGGTCTATATGGAATGTGCATAATACACATTTCGCACAGTCACGGTATGCTATTAACGAAAACAATGAAAGATATTAGAAACGTGGGAACATAATACATATATCTATACTGTAATCGACACCCAAAATTACAAATTAAATGAATAATTTATAATACTGCAAAGCAAATCATATCAGCAAGAAATCCGATCTCTGGCCGATAATCACTAATAGTCCAAGTACTGAAGCTTAAAATAGGACAAAACCTCGCAATTTTTACAGAATGGATCGATTTGCTTGAAAATTTTTGAGAATAAGTAGTGGATAGTCCAAGGATCAAAATCCTCGAAATATGGGATAGACCCATAATGTCATGCCGAAAGGCGCTTTTACCATGGGGGTGGTTGCCACCGCATCTCGGGGGTGAAAATTTTTTATTATATTTTAATTGCAAAAGTTGGTGAAAACGTTCATTCTAAACAAAAAACGTTCTATACATTTTTTTGCCAAAATTGATAATTTTCGATATATTCGCTATCAAAAGTGTTAGTTTTATATCGAAAAAATCAATGTTATTAATAAGTTTTCTGCTAATAACTCCAAAAGTTTTCGTTTATCAAAACAATTTTACTTAACAAAAATGTACGTTTTGAAAAAATAAACAAAACCATTTTTTTTTAATTTTCTTTAAGACCAATAGTAATCGATCTAATGCTAAATATTGTAGATTCGAAGTCAAACGACGGGAAAACAATGCATTTTTCGAGGACAATTTGTTGAAACTAATTTAAAGTACTTAAAAAATTGATCTCCAGAAATTAAAAAGGAGTCTCTAGCTCAAAAATTAAGTGACTTATACTGAAAAGAATGTCAGTCCCCATTTTTTTCAGCGGAAAAGTGATCGCAAGCAGAGGGTTGATCTTTTAAAAGCCTACAAAATCATTTTTACAAAACTTTCTAAGATAAAAATAAAAAAGTTACGGTTAAAAAATAATATATCTTTTTGAAAAAAAAAAAGGAGAAATCCAATTGAAAGCATAATAATGTAAGTTAGCGGTATTTTTAGTCATTGGGCTTATTACTTCTTATTTATTTATGCATTAATGATAGATTCTAGAAGTTTGACTGGCTTAGAATGATTAGTTAAAAAAAACTAGAGTTAAAAGCGAATAAGGAATTTTTGTATTTTGGTAAAAAATGCCATTTTTTCAGAATAGAAAGATTAGCATCAGAGATACGAAAAAATGTTTCGATATAAAATTGCAGGTTATTTAGGTAATTCCCAAGAACTTGGTTTGAGAAAAAATTTTCTACGGCAAAAATTGAGTGAATCGTAAATGAGTATATCGAAAAACATTGATTTTTTTTATACAAAACTAACACTTTCGATAGCGAATAAATCGGAAACTATTAATTTTACCAAAAAAAGTATAGAACATTTTTTGCTTAGAATAAACGATTTTATCAACTTTTGTGGTTAAAATATAATAAAAAATTTCCACCCCCAGACATAGGGTGGCAACCAGCCCCATGGTAAAAGCGCCTTTTGAAATCATATAGATTTTGATCCTTGGACTATCCACTACTTATTCTCAAATTTTTAATCAAATCGATCCATTCTGTAAAAATTGCGAGATGAAAAGCTTTGGTTCCTGGCCTATAATGAGCCATTTTTTTTTAAATTGATTGAACATAGTCAAATTTTAGTTTGCAAAAGTATTTTTTTAGTAAGTAGATTATTGTAAAGTGTACAGTATGATGAACAGAACAATTTTATTTAAATGAAAACAGGTGATCTTTCATGACGAATGAGTGTTATATACAGGGTGTCCCAAAAGTAGCGGAAAGGTCGAATAATTCGCGAAATGAACATCAGATCGAAAAACTGAAAAATATGTGTTGAATATTTTTCAAAAATCTATGCGATGACACTAAACCTGTCCACCACTTTAAACCCTGAGTGTGAAGCTTTAAAATCTTAAATGAAACCCCTAATTTTTGTTGCAGATTTGGATTTTCCTTGTAAAAATAAGCAAATTTTATTCGAGCCATTTTGCGAATTGTGGATAGAGAGCGCTATAATCGGAAAAAACGATATATCGTGATGCCATAGCAAAATTATAGAGACGGTTTAATATCTCGAGAAATATACTTCCAAATGAAAAACTAAAAAACACGTGTTTAATATTTTTAAAAAATCTATAGAATGACACCAAACAGGATTTTTCATTCCACACTCTGGAGGTGGGGGTGAGAATTAACTTTAAAATCTTAAATAGGAACCCCCGTTTTTTTTATTGCAGATTGAGTTTCCTCCTCAAAAAATAAGTAACATTCATTCGAAACTTTTTTTTTTAGAATTGTTGAGGATGCCGCTATAATCGGAAAATGCGATTTATTTGCGCCATCTATCAACGATTCTAAAAATGTTTGGAATATATGTGACTTATTTTTCATAAGGATTCTAAATCTGCAAAAATAAAGGGGGCTCCTTTTTAAGATTTTAAAGTAAAAACTTGGTTCGACAAATACTCATGGTTAGTCTACTAGCCAAAGTTGAAGGCAGGGCTTTGCAAGCATTGTATTCTTTTCAAACGGGTTTTAAAGAGAGGCGCAACTTTTGTGGTACCCATTACATTTGCATTTAAAAACCTGGTCTAGTATTTAAATGTATGAATAATTTCTCACAACCGGGTTCAAACTAGGTTTTTTAGGTAGTTTAAACTACAGTAGACTCCCTCTATATCGAGAACTGAAATGGTGGACTAATTATCTCGTCATAAGCGGATCTCGTTATATCAAACAACAATAATATTGAACTACTTAAATGGGAAATAATAATTTAAAATAATTTAAAAACAATAATATTGAAATATTTTGATGCCTCTTACGTAGTTTATTAGGTGTCGATGGTCAACCTGAACAGTAAACAATGAGAATTCGCCGTCATAAATTGTAAATTTCCTATAATATTCAATATCGGTCGATAAACAGGCAGAAGTTTATTACAGGTGGCCGAGTTTATTACAGCACTGGCCTCGATAATAAGACAGATGTTGGGCATTTCTATGTACAGGCAGTTGAGGCATTTATTTATTTATGACCATTACAACGCTAAAAACAGGTAAAAACACGTATTCTTCGATTTCAATTTTCTTCGTTGTAACCAAATATGCCTTGTTGGAAAGCGTTATAGTTCAATAGGAATTTCATGGGACACCTAATGTACCTCGTTATAAGCGAAACCTCGTTATATCCGTGTTCGTTATAGAGAGAGTCTCCTGTATATATTGTCATCCGAAATATACAAAATGTAATGTGCAACATCTTCACGTTTGGCCCCCCCTAAAAATTTTTATATGGGCGCCCTTGCCAATGTGTATATTGGTTCACTGAATATTTCGCTAAATAACAATATAACTGATCAATAAAAGGGCCAATGTCAAGTTTGCCCTTTTTATCCGAAACTGATGTGAATTATTTCATTATGACATTGGCCACCATTACACTAATATTGCGGCTATCTGGTTGAATTTAACATTGACCGTTTTAACATATGTTATCAAACGATGTTTAATGCACTAGTTTACTCAAAACAGCAAAAACATTGTCCCTTCTAACTCCAAGCCACAGATTTAAATATGTTTTAAAATTGATCCAAATGTATCATACAAACCAAGAAAATAGTTAAATTTTTTAGTTTTGAGCATGAGTTGGCATTTTTGTTTGTTGTACATAGTGATGTGAGTTGTAAAATTACATAACTTACGTTACATAAATTACACGTAACTTACGGTAATATTACATGATACCCGTAACTTAATGTAATTTATGTAATTTTTGGAATTTACGTAATTTATGAAATTTAACGTAACTTATGATAAATTTACATAAATTACCGTAATTTATGTAATTACTGGTAAAATTACATATATTATGGCAACTTATGCGCGCGCAATTGTCGTAAGTGCGGTGCGCCGGTGCCGGCGCGCGCGAACCAGTGGGTGCTATTACGCTCGCTCGTTAGTCGTTCCTTAGTCTGAGTCAGGCAGGTTATGTTTACATTTCTGTTATTGTATGTGTAATGTGTATGTATAAGTTAGTTTTCGACTGTTCTTTCTCTATTCATTCACGCAGCGTTGGTTACTTTACATTTATTTATAAGGAAGCACAGAAACTATAAGGTAAGAAATATATTATTTCTACAAACAGCAAAACACGTGCCGGTGATGTCCATAGCAACCTTAGATTGGGAAACACAGGGGCGGGCCTATCGCATATCGACTGTACGTTAAATCTAACGCGCGTCATTTTATATGTGGCTACAGTACTTAATTCTGAATTCGGTTTACCAAGTTTTATTCGATTTTTTAGATTAGTTTACTGTACAATAACTATAAGAATGATAGGAGCAACGGGGTACTTGTGCATGTAGCATGTGTAATTGAATTACACTGACATAACTTACTAAATAAAAAATTTTGATAACGTTGAGGGCAAAATAATGTAGTTGTCCG
This sequence comes from Diabrotica virgifera virgifera, assembly GCF_917563875.1. Taxonomy (NCBI): domain Eukaryota; kingdom Metazoa; phylum Arthropoda; class Insecta; order Coleoptera; family Chrysomelidae; genus Diabrotica; species Diabrotica virgifera. Next base: position 160,552,505 of record NC_065443.1, on the reverse strand, counting down.
ATCCAGTATTCTGCTTATTCGAATTTCATTAAATTGTTACACAGATTCAATTTTAATCTTTCTTCTATTTAAGGATGCCTAACAATTTTTTATGCCCTCGTGCCCATCAAATACTTTGAAAAATAATGTTTTTTCCCTTCTTAATGTTTAAGTCTACCTGAATATTTTTTTTAGGTCATAAAACATGGTGAAACGTAAGACAGATATCTGGCTTTATTTTGAAGTGTTACCTGCGGGTTCTTCTAATCAAAAGACCATAAATGTGAGGTGTAAATTTTGCAAGAGTGTACATGCAAAAAATGCTACAAGAATGAAATCTCATCTTCAACAATGCACTTATGTGCCGCATATGATAAAACTTAAATTCAATATTTTAACTCCAAAGTCAAAGGGGAATCACTCTAAATTTCCATTTGAAACATCCATGAAAAAGATCACATCGGCAAAATTGGATAACGATAACACTGATGCTGCTTGTACATCATCAACGGTTTCCACAGCATCAACATCTGCTTCTGATAACATTCATGTGGAAACACCTGTTTGCACAAAAATCAACAGAATACAATCATTTTGTGATCGAATGACACACGAACAAAATAACGAATTGAATATTTTGCTTGCTAGAGCTATTTACACCAGTTCAGCACCACATTCAATTACCGAGAATGAAGATTGGAAATTGTTTTTTAAAAAAATTAGACCTTCATACACCTTACCATCGAGATATATGTTATCAAATCGTCTCCTGACCGAAGAGTACGAGCGAGTTGAAGTTCAAGTTAATGATAAAATTAAGCAAGCTGACAATTTATCATTGCAATGCGATGGTTGGTCCAACTTGCGAAATGAAAGTGTAATTAATTTCATTGTTACAACACCCGAACCGTTATTTGTCAAATCAGTACTAACAAAAGCAGAGAAGCATACCGCAGAATATATAACAAAATTAATGGTTGAAGTTCTGGAGGAGTATGGACCTAAAAAATTTTTCGCTATTGTGACTGATAACGCAAAGAATATGAGGAAGGCTGTGAGACAATGTGAAGAGATGTATCCCCATCTTGTATCATACGGCTGTTTAGCGCACACATTACATTTATTGTGCAGCGATATTTTGAAATTATCTTCAATAGAGACACATTTGTCACATATTATACATATCGTTAAAACTATTAACCAGTGTCAAGTACTGAGAGCTCAATTCACAGAAATAAGAAATGAGATGAAGTGTGGAGTGTCTCTTAGCCTACCTGTAAAAACAAGATGGGGTTCACATGTAAAATGTCTTCAAGATCTGACTAAATGCAAGTCCGTCCTACAACGTCTAGCAATATCTCCAGATAAAACAATTCAAGATAGAATACGCAGCGCAAAAGCAAATTTACTTGATGAAGGATTCTGGATAAATTCTAGCGCTCTTGTTGAATTGCTTAAGCCAATTACTGAAGCAATAACACGTCTTGAAGGAGATTCTTCGTCAATTCATTTGGTTTGTGAAACTTTCGCGAAAATCGGTAGTAACATATCTACTCATTTAGAATGCGTGAAACTAACGGATTGCGAAAAAACAGAAGCGATGGATAAATTTATATCAAGGAAGGAATACGCCCTTCAACCGATCCATTTTGCCGCAGACTTACTAAACCCTCGGTCTGTTGGTGCAAATTTATCATCAGCCGAAAGGATTGAAGCGATGAAATACATTACTACTATGTCAACCACGACCACGATAGAGATTGGTGATGAAGGAGTGTCAAAGATTACTGAGGATTTAGGAAACTATTTAGCTAAAACAGACTTTTTTGGCGAAACATTTTTATGGAACATACTCGATAATGTCTCTTTGGTTACATGGTGGAAAGGATTTTGTGGACATTCATGCCTCTCCAAAGTTGCAGTCAGGATATTGACAATGCCGTGCACTTCTGCGGCAACAGAGAGAAGCTTTAGCTCCCAGAGCAGCATTCATACGAAGAGAAGAAATCGCCTAACAACTCAAAGGGCAGCAAATTTAAATTATATACAATATAATTCAAAATTGCTGAAACGTTCACGACAACATCACATACAAAGTCAATATCCTATAGAAGAGACTGTACAGAACAACGTTTCGATAGAAGGTAGAAACTTACAGAAGGAGATAGAAGTAATTGAAAACCATATTTCCGAAGAGGAAGAATTAGACGAGGTAATTTTAAATTTAGGCATTTTTTAGATATGTGATATGTGCATGTGATATATGCAGTTTGCTTCTTTTCCGATTTTCCAATGCATTCCACCGTTTTCGAATAAAAAATTATAAATCTTATGTTTTCAGACAATATCATCATGGCATTCAAATACAACAGGAAATGGAAATTCCGACGATGATTTTAATTTTGCTGACTTTGCAATGACCGATGATGAAATTGATCAAAGAATGGAAACTAGGGAACAGAGACCAGCACGCATTTTGAGACAAAGCAAAGTGAACATTTTAGAAAACGTCTTAATGAAATCGGTAAATTAGTGTAAACACATACATATTTATTGTTTATATTCCAAAATTATCAATTTCAGGGTAAAGGCACAGAACAACCCCAAAAAAAAACGGAAGTCGAGAAGGATACTTCAGATGCCGAAAACAAGGTAGTTAGATCTGTATATATTATATTATAAACCCATTATTTTTACTCTCTATGTTTACACTTTCCTATTTAATTTCAGGATGCAGTTCTGGATTTGCCGGAGATAAAAAAAATTACACAAGGCTCATTGGAAGAGCAAACAATTGAAACTTCGACGTTTTATAACAAGAAGGTCTCCAGTTGTCTGCGAAAAAGGAAGTTGTGATTTATAAAAGCCGCTTAAAACAAAACTAAAGAACCTATGTTTTCATTTCTTTATTATTTGTATGTATTTCTTATCCACTTTTCTTTATTTCATAAGTATGTAGTTACTTTGTGTTTATTATATTCAATATGAATGCAAACAATTGATTTTTTAATACAATGAACATAAATTACATAAGTTACATAAATTACATCTGGTTTGTAATTTTTGGGTAATTTTACACGTGTAACTTACAATTTCTGAAATTACACGTAATTTCACATCGCTAGTTGTACAGCAATCTTTTGTTGGTATTTTTTAAATTTTAATTGGTTATTAGTTGACCTGAAATTTTTTTTTCAAAAATAAAATAGACGTTATAAATTTGTCCCAATCCGAATACATAGGTATAATGATCGTACGTTCAAATAAAAGTTACACATTTAGGGATCGATTATTGATGAATTAAAATAAATAAAAAATAATTTTCTTGTCAAAATATGTAACAAAAATACCTACATAAAACTTGTTTCAAAATTTTAAAATGGTTCTGTTGACAATAGTTTAAATCGGCATAACTGAGATCTAGCATCTAGATCGGCATAACTAAATAGTCCAGGAAGCCACTGCGCATCCGCCAGGAAAAATATTCTGATTCGGATTTTTTGCACAATCTTTCTCAAAAAGGACTCTTTTTAAGAAATTTGCATGTTGCCAGGACCAAAAGGTGGTCAAAATTTTTTTAAAAGCTTTTTTTGGTTTTTTTCCTAAAATTATTTTTTTTGCATGTAAAAAAGTTTTTTTAGGTTTTTTGGATCATTCCAAACCGAAAAGGTCTTTAGTAACTTTTCTCTAAAAATGATAGTTTTTGACATATAAGCGACTAAAAATTGAAAAATTGCGAAATCGGCCATTTTTAACTCTCAAAAACTATGTGAAAAACTGAAAATTTGAATGTTGCCAAGGTAGTTAGATATTCTTTAAACATCGTTTGATGAAATTCCGAATAGTTTTTTGCAATACAATATTCAAAACTACTTTGTTTTTTAATTGCTAATCAAGCGTGCGCGACACTATTTTCCACCGTTTCAGGTGTATACAGTATGGTGCAAATGAAAGGAATAAATTCGTTTTTTTTTGTAAACCGGCGACTTGAAGGAAAAATCCCGAAACAGGTCGATTTTTATTTTTAAGTTATGATATTGTGGCATATATGGTATACTAGTGACATCATCCATCTGGACGTGATGACGTAATCTATGATTTTTTTTTAAATAAGAATAGGGGTCGTGTGCTAGCTCATTTGAAAAGTTCTTCAATTCTCTATTCAGTAATATAAACATTTACATAATTATTGATACAGGGTGTCCAAAAAATTTTTATTAAATTAAAATATTTGACAAAAAAAGAAGAATGTATGTAATTTATTTATTTCAAAATACATTTTACTCTTTTCAAAAATCAGAAAACAAAGTTAATTTCACAAATAAACATTGCTTTTCACTTAAATTAAATGTTCACACTTCCAAGAGGCAGGTGGCTGGCGGGAGCTGGCTTGAACATTGAATTTAATCGAAAAGCAATGTTTATTTGTGAAATAAACATTTTTTAGTTTTCGGGTAATAGCAAAATATATTTTGAGTTAAATAAATTACATACATTCTCCTTTTTTTTTCAAATAATTTAATTAAAAACTTTTTTTTGGACACTCTGTATAAATAATTATGTAAATCAAAAATTATGTAAATGTTTATACTACTGAATAGAGAATTGAAGACCCTTTCAAATGAGCTAGCACACGACCCCCTATTATTCTCATTTAAAAAAATCATCGATTACGTCATCACGTCCAGATGGATGACGTCACTAGTATACCATATATGCCACAATATCATAACTTAAAAACAAAAATCGACCTGTTTCGGGATTTTTCCTTAAAGTCGCCGGTTTACGAAAAAACGAATTTATTCCTTTCATTTGCACCATACTGTATACACATGCAACGGTGGAAAATAGTGTCGCGCACGCTTGATTATCAATTAAAAAACAGAGGAGTTTTGAATATGGTATTGCAAAAAACTCTTCGGGTTTTCATCAATCTATGTTTAAAGAATATCGACCTACCTTGGCAACATTCAAATTTCTAGTTTTTCACATAGTTCTTGAGGGTTAAAAATGGCCGATTTCGCAATTTTTCAATTTTTAATCGCTTATATGTCAAAAACTATCATTTTTAGAGAAAAGTCACTAAAGACCTTTTCTGTTTGGAAGGATCCAAAAAACCAAAAAAAACTTTTTTCCAAAAAAAAAATAATTGTAGGAAAAAAACAAAAAAAAAACGTTTAAAAAATTTTTGACCAACTTTTTGGTCCTGGCAACATGCAAATTTGTTAAAAGGAGTCCTTTTTGAGTAATATTCTGCAAAAAATCCGAATCAGAATATATTTCCTAGCGGATGCGCAGTGGCTTTCTGGACTAAAACATTAATATTATAATCAGGATTGTAACACCTTACCAAAACATGCCCGTTAAACTCTCTTTTTAACAATATGATAAAGCATAAGAAAATTGTAGAAAAAATATGATTTCACACACAACACATGATACTATCCTGAAATCATCATCCTGTTTTCCTTTATCCCTTTGCTTTCCTAATTCATACTAATCCTCTTTACCGACATGTCCTATCTAAGCGTCTCCCAGGTCTGCTTTGGTCTTCATCTCCTACTCCTTTCAGGAATTGCATATCAGCAATTTTTTGTTTTGGGTGATTAACGCCTCTACGTTGAACATAACCCAACCATCTTATAGGCTATTGATTATGTTCAAAATAAGAGAGCTAAAAGGAAATCCAACGTTAACGGGGTTTTATTGTTTTATATGGTCAATGGACCTCTAAGTATGAAAAAAACGCGGAGTGCTACCGTTTAAGGGGTGTGTTTTTGAGAAAGGGGTGAATTACTCCATAGGCACAGGGTGAATTAGGTATGCACTTTTGGTACAAACACGTCTACAGAAAAATTGTTCCAGATTAAATTTACCATCTAAATATCACCTTATAAAGTCAAAAATATTTTTTTTGTAAAAATGTATTCAAAAAAAGAAGCAAAAATAAAAACACACAAGAAAACAATGTTGTTTTTTGACCCATAACTTTTTTCTGCGGTGATATAGGTATAGGTATTGCTACACAGAAAAAAACCTCCACCCTTTCTCTTTCAAATAACGTTCGGTAGAAGTCTCTATGATTTACAATTTCCAAAATATGATTTTTCAAAGTTCGTCGTTCACGGCATTTTTGAACCATTTCCCCCGGTATTTCGCAAACATCGTTCTGTAACTTTTTTATAAGCATTTCTAGCATGGTACATTTAGTAGGACTAGAAGTTCAGTAGACTAAACGAAGAACCAGAAACTTTAGACCCGCATGAAAAGTGGGAAAGCATAAAAGAAGCAGGTTTAAACACTAGTAAAGAAGCATTAATTAAAGGTAATAGAAAACAAAAAGAAAAATAATGGTATGATGAGGAATGTCCAAAAATAGCAGAAGAAATTAGAAAAATAAGAATAAAAACTTGACAAATAATAGTGACATTAGCACACAAGAATATATTAGAGAATTGAGGAGAATGATGAAGAGAACATGCAGAAATAAAAAAAAAAGAAAATACAACGAGGATAAACTCAAACTTATAGATAAAAAAATTCCAAAAAAAAACGAAAAAAGAAAAATGGAAAGAGGATACCAGAAACATAGCCCATATATGAAAAATGACGAAGGAACTTTAATAAATGGACCAGGGGAAATAATGAGAAATTGGCAAACTTACTTTACACAACTGCTAAACAAAAACGAAGAAGAAGGAGTAATAATCCAACTAATTGAAGACGACCATACAGTAATAGAAACACCTACTAACGAAGAAATATAAAATGAAAAATAAGGGGACTAGAAAACAATTAAAGTCCAGGAATATCAGAAATATCGGCGGAAATGATAAAAGCAGGAGGAAGAACACTACACAAAGAGATACATAACCTGATAAAAAGCATATGGGAAACAGAAAGAATGCCAGAATGATTAGAAAAAGTAAAATAAACACACAGGAAACGATATTTAAAAATGGCCACCAATGTATTGCATTCGCAGATGATCTAACATTAGTATCCACAAGTAAAAAAGAGCTATCAAAATTAATGAGCAATATAATAAAACAAGCCAAAATTTTTGGTCTTCTCATAAATAAGGAAAAGACAAAATACATGATAATGGTAGAAACAAATAAAAAAAACAAGACAATTTCACATTGGAGATAGAAGGAGAAAATGTAAGCGCATTATTTAAAAGAGTTTCAGAATTTTCTTACCTGGGTGTAAAAGTAGATGAAAAGGGACATGGGGTCGGGGAGATAAAAGCAAGGATAGCAAAAGGAAACAAAAAATATGGAGCATTGCGACCATTAATGAAATCTAAATATGTCTCAAGAAAAACAAAAATAAGAATCTACAAAACAGCTATCAGACCTACAGCTACATATGCAGCTAGGCCGCTACTCCACCCATTTTTTCTGTAGAAACAAGAAGACATGGCCAGGAATACAGTCTATTTTTCTTGTAACCACACAACCAAGGACTTTCACTGTACCAACTTAATTGAAAATATCGAACTACTTTTTGATTCCCAATAATCTCAGTTTTTTTCTTCAAAATTATTCAAGGAGAATTACTTTTCAAGTAGTTGATGTTGATCGATTACACAGCGACACTCATCCGTGGTTAATTGCACGCACACTGTAATAGGTACTGTAAAGGTAGAATTCCGCACCAAGCGACCGAGACAGGAGACCGCGACAGGCGACAGATAGGTCGGGAAAGGCGATAGTTGGTCGCTGGTCTCGGTCGCGAGCTGCAGCACTACCCCGATAAAATTGCATTGAGAGCAGTAGTGGGGAGACCTCGCCAATCTGTCGCCTGTCGCGGTCTCCTGTCTCGGTCGCGTGGTGCGGAAGTCTACCTTAACCAAATCAAAAACTGCTAACAGGCCTACTGATATACACAGCGCACCCACGGCCGTCGCTCTTTCAAGATTTTCAGCCACTAGCCGGTCCCGACCGACAGCGAGGATCACCACATGTAACCACAACCGAAAATGGTAACAACGTATAATAAAGTGCAACTGAGTCACATAAACTCGCTAATATTTTCGTGTGTCTACGAGTAGTTGGCTATTTACTGAATTAGGTACTATTAACACAATATATTTCTATTTATAGAATAAAATATTAATTTGCAAGATTTTTAACTGTTATCAGTGGTAACAGTGGTTACAAGGACATTTGGCCAGTGGCATGTTCCCCTAACATACTTATCCTTCTTATTTTTTTTTGTAGTTTATATAAAATATATTGCTAATTAAACTACATTAATAAATTGAAATAAACTACATAATATAATAATTTTATTTTTTTACCTACCACATATAACATCCAGTGTGTAGAGAGATACAAGTTCACTTATATCGACACTATTTTTACCAACTTCCCTTTGAAGTTTTTTTATAAAAATATCTCCTACGCTGTCGAAAACGTCAATAAAGTTTTCTAGAATTGAAAAGTGAAAAGCTGGGGTAAGCATACGTCTTCTCTGTTTCCATTTTGTGCCTAAAGAAAATAAACTCATTAATAGTTGTTATTTATGATATAAGTGTTAAAAGTACACGTTTAAGGCACGCATGTGAAAGTTTACAGTATGAGCGACAGTATCATCGTAATCTAAGTAAGTCAAATAATCTACGTACTCCGAAGGTTAAAAAGGGTAAACCCTATTACGCCAGTCAATGGGAGCAGGAATAGGGTATTACCTCCGAATTCTATCCTACTGCATTGATTTTAATGAAATTTTGGGCCTAGCCGCTACTTATCTCCTAATTTAAAGTCTAGCCTATGCCGATGTGTGCTTTTATCTTGGGGGTGGTTCCCACCCCTTCTTAGGGGTGGAAAATTTTTTGGTTAAAATTACCACGGAATTCGATAGAGAACCTAATGGACCGTGATAGTGTGACGTCAAAACGTCAAAATTTTTCCAAACACGCTGTGTCTAGGGTATACGCTAACGTGTACGCAAATAAAAAACTTAGGTAGAATGGGTAGAATTAAAAGTCATAACAAATATTTTTCTATCAAACAAACACTAAACATATCAAAATAGCGTGTATCAAAATATACAGTCACTGCCCACGCTAAATAGTCACTAGCTTGATGAAGTTTAACTTCTTTATTTGCGTACATTTTAGCGTGTACCTAGACACAACGTGTTTGGAAAACTTTTTTTGACGATTTGACGTCACGACTATCGCGGTCCATTCTAAGCAAAAACTGTTCTATAATTTTTTTTTTGAAAACTCAATACTTTTTGAGATATTCAGATCGGTGTAACTTTTCCACACACATACATACATACATACATACATACATACATACACACATACATACATACATACATACATACATACATACATACATACATATAGGGCAGTCAAGGAGGGTATTTGGCGTCGAATTCGATCCTACTACATCGATTTACTTGATATTTTCACAGTAACTAGCGAATAGCTCAAGAAACAAAGTCTATCCTATGCCGATGTGCGCTTTTATCTTGGGGGTGGTTCCCACCCCTTCTCGGGGGTGAAAAATGTTTTGGTTAAAATAGCCACGGAAGAGGCTAGAGAACCTAATTTTAAGCAAAAACTGTTCTATAATTATTATTTGAAAACTCGATACTTCTTGAGTTATTCGTGGTTGAAAATTGACCATTTTCATTGAAACATAATACCTTTTCGGACGGTTTTTTTCGAATACCTTAAAAACTATGCATCTAACTAAAAAAACTATATTAAACATTTCTGTTAGTGGAGTCGCTGAAGGTGGATGTGAGCTATTACCTCCGATTTCGTTGACCCTCCATCGATTGGCATGAAAATTGGTGAGTGGTTAGAGGATATCTCAAGGAACAAAGGTGGCATGGTGCCAACTTGTGCTTTAATCCTGGGGGTGGATGCCACCCCTTCTTGGGGGTGAAAATTATTTTATTAAAAATAACCCCATAATTCGATAGAGGGACAAATTTCAAGCAAAATTTGTTATATAAAGTTATTAAAATAAATCAAAACTTTTTGAGTTATTATAGATCAAAAATTTTAATTTTTCTTGAGAAAAATGCATGTTTTTAACCAATTTTTCATCAATAACTCAAAAAGTGTAAGTTAAAAAAAAAAGATATAATTATGAAAATTGAAGCTAATAAAAAATTAAATAAACCCCTTACTACAAAAACCTTTTAATGTTAACCGAAAATTAAGTTATAGGTAATTGAATGTATATTTTTTTCGGCGAGTAAAAAACTCTAAGTAGTCAAGCTGAAATAACGGGAAATTTATGCATTTTATAACATAAACTTATTAAACATTTGTCAAAGTACTTAAAAATATATATTAAATGAGCCCCCGAACATGTTGATAGCGTTAAAATATATGCTCCAAAATTTTTTCAAAATATATCTTTTAAAAATTTTTCCAAAAAATGTTATTGTTCTTTTTTAATAACTCCGTTCGTGTTTACGATATCAGGTTCATCTAAAAATTGTATGAAAGTTTTTTTTTTGTAAGCATTTATTAACAATCAGAATTACATATTCTATAAGCTAATTTGATAACAAGTACAATAACATATATCAATGTATTATTGTACACTAAAATGGCGTTATGAGGTACATCACCCAGCGGTTTCACCTCAGTTTCAGCGAAGATCTATGGGCCATAATCTTCGCAATCTTCTGTTGTTTAGTGGCTGCAGTAATGGTAATATTAATTCGTTGGGGTGGTCTTCCAATTTCTCGTGATGTCTGTTGGCTCTTTCTTGAATTACTGTGCTGACTAACGGGATGTTTAGGTCTGTATGAAGGGTTTGGTTGGAAATGTACCACGGGGCATTTGCGATGGTGCGTAGAATTTTTGATTGAGTTCTTTGGATAATTTTTGTGTTTGATTTGCTGGCACAACTCCATAGTTCTATACCGTACGTCCATATAGGTTTGATGACTGTTTTATAAATCAGCAGTTTGTTCTCAATTGAGAGTCGAGATTTTCTACCTATAAGCCAATTAATTTCTTTCACTCTCAACTCAATTTGTTTCTTCTTCTTTAAAATGTGTTGTTTCCAGTTTAATTTAGAATCAAGATGAAGTCCCAGGTATTTGACGATGTTCTGTTGTGGTATGTTGACTTGATTAAGGCTAATATTTGGGCATTGGTTTTTCCTTAGTGTGAAAGTTATATGTGTTGACTTAGTTTCGTTAGCTTTTATCTTCCATTTCTTTAACCACTGTCCAATTTGGTCTAGGTGTTCTTGAAGTTTTAATACTGCAGCTCTTGGATCCTCTTCAGTTGCAAATATTGCTGTGTCATCAGCGAAAGTTCCAATGGTGGTTTGTGGAGAGGTTGGTAAATCGGATGTGTACAGTACATAAAGAAGTGGACCCAATATACTACCTTGTGGGACTCCTGATTGAATTTTGTTACGGCTTGATAGTTCATCCTCCACTTTAGTTTCAAATTCTCTGTGATTTAGATATGATTTTAATAAGTCAAAGTATTTGTTGGGTAGGGATTTTTTGATTTTATAAAGTAATCCTGGGTGCCATACCTTATCAAATGCTTGGCTGATGTCCAGAAAGGCTGCTGTGCAATACTGTTTATTGTCCAAAGCTCTATTAATTACATTTGATATGCGATGGCATTGTTGCACTGTAGAATGACCTTGCCGGAATCCAAATTGGTGTTCTGGGATCCAGTTTTGGAATTCTAGGTCGCTCATAATTCTTTTAAGTAACAGCTTTTCAAGAAGTTTTGACATTATTTGCAGTAGACTTATTGGGCGGTATGATGAAACATCCGTTAAAGCTTTACCAGGTTTTGGTATCATAATTACTTGGGCAATTTTTAGTGATATAGGCCAATAATTAAGTCTTAAGATTGCATTTAATATGTACAATAACTTCATTATACCTTTTTTAGGAAGTTGTTTTAGCATTGTTGCTGTTATGAGATCAGTGCCTGGTGCCTTCTTTTCATTCAAATGATTAATTTCATCTTTGATCTCCTACGGTGTAATTAAAGTTAGTCGCTCTCGTTGATTAATTGGTAAGGCTAGTTCCTGCTCTACTTCTTGTACTTGGTCATTGTCGTGTGGCTTGAAGACTTCCGTTAGATGTTCAGCAAATAAATCAGCTTTTTCTTTGTTGCTTTTTGCCCATGGTCCTGGTGGTAATGAGTTTTTTCGAATTGGAGGTGAAGTATTTATTGGTTTATTTTTGTTTTTGATTGGTTTCCAGATAGAGTTATCTTGACGCGAAAGGTTTGATACATACTTTTCAAATGAGTTGTTTCTCATCTGTTCTAGAGCTGTTTTTAAGTTTCTTGTTTTGTTATTATAAATTGTCCTGTCGTCTGGTCTGTGAGTTCTTTGCCAAATTGATCTAGCTTTTCGTTTTTCTGCTACTAGTCTTTTTATTTCAAGAGGAATGTTGGTTGAAAATTTTTTTTTCCAGGTTGAGGGGTAGACTGTTTGGCAGCATTTTGAAGTAAGTTGATTAGATTATTAGTTTCTGTTTCTATTTGTTCGGGAGTTTGCAATCTCACTAGTAGATTTACTTCCTGTTCTATGATTAGCCGGTATGTGTCCCAGTTTGTTTTGAAGTTATGCAGTCGAGGTGTTTGTTTTTTGATTATCACCGTTGTGCTAATTGTGGCAATTATGGGAATATGATCTGATGATAAATCAAAACTTGGTACTACATCTGTATATAATTGAGATATTCCGTTTGTAATAAAGAAATCCAATAGGTCTGGTGTTTTATTTGGATCGGTTGGCCAATATGTCGGTGATCCCGTCGATAGGAATGAGTAGCTTTTATCCTGGATAACTTTTGCTAGCTCTCTGCCTTTGGTGGTTATTAGGCGTGAACCCCATAGCGTATGTTTACAGTTGTAATCTCCACCTGCTATAAATTTTGGCCCTAGAGTTTCGAAAAAGGGTAGAAGATCTTCTTTTGTAAGTCTATGCCTGGGCGGACAATAAATTGCTGTGACAGTTGTATCATATGGAAGAGTTTGTATTTTTATCGATGTTGCTTGAATGTGATTTTTTTCGTATTTTAGCATTTCATAATGTTTCATAGTTTCTCTTATCAATATGGCTGAACCTCCGTGGGCTGTACCATCTGGGTGATTTGTGTAATATAATTTATACTTAGGTATCCTGAAGTAGGTTCTGTCTGTAAAATGGGTTTCACTTACTAGTAGTATGTCAATGAAATTTTGTTCCAGAAATAGTTTTATATCTTCTTTATGATTAGGAAGACCATTGGCATTCCATTGGGCAATTCTTATGAACTTAGACATTGTTAGTTTACTTTATTTACTAGCATGGAAATCATGTTGAGCACCATACTGTTTTGTTGCATTAGCTGGTTAAATAAATTTTTAAACTCTTCTAGAAATTTGGTAAGTATACTCGCTGTATCTTCGTTATTGTTCTGATTATTTGCTGCAGCTTGAGCGTAACTTTCATACTGATTCTGAATCCTGGGTTGTGTATATATTCTGGGTTGTGTATGTATTTGATTTATTGTTGGATTGAATACGTTTCCTCTGTTATGATACCTGTTATTAATATTATAAATTTTTTGGTAATGTTCACATCCTTATAATTTGCGGGGTGATCCCCACCACATAATGCACATTTTGCTGGAGTTTCTCTAGTCTTCTTATAAGTTGTGGTATTGTGGGCTCCTCCGCATTTGACGCATACAAATGGTTTATTGCAATATGACTTGGAGTGACCGTACGATTGGCATCTCATGCATTGTATTATGCGATTTTTGGTTGTTCGGGGAGGTTCAATTTCAATAACTCTATTCTGTAGCCCCCTTAAGTTATAAATATCTTTGTTATTTGCTGCCGGTTCGAGATCCACGAAGAACAAATTAAGTGGCTCTTTAGTAATTCTGTGTTGTGCATTTATTATATTTCGAACTTTATGACCCAGTTTTAGGAGTTCGTTTTTTATATCCTCGGTGTTAGTAGAGTGGTGAAGGTATTTTATTACAACTCTATAGGCTCGATCCTGTTTTAACTGATATGTATGGTGATAAATGTTATGTTCATTAAAATATCTAACCATTTTTCTATATGTATCTGGCGTGCCACAACTTAATTTTACGACATTGTTAGTTAAACTTTTTGTATGATATTCTTCCCTTTCTGCTACATCCTTAATTTTTTGTACCATTTTTTGATAGTCTTGTACACCGTGTATGAAAATTGGTGGAGGGTTTGCTGTGTTGTTCTCCTTGGGAGGGACTACTTCATTTTCTAGCGCTTCAAATCTATTTTCTGTTACAATAATATTTGTACTGTTTGCATTGTCTGTTGTTTTTCTGATTTTTCTTCTTTTTGAGCTTCTAATTTCTTGCCAATCGTTGCTGCTAGCTGGTTCGTTGTTTTCTTCCTCTTCTTCACTGGTGGATGGCAATCGTTGTAATTGATAATTTGAAGCAGAACTATGATATGTGATCGGCACTAATGGAATTTGTGTCTGTGGTAGTGGAGGGTACAAGTTAGGTGGCATTGGTTTAGTTGGTGCTGGTTGCGACATCGATATTAGATATGGCGTGGTTTGTACATTCATGGCTAGTTGCCCTTGTGTGTTGACTTGTTGATACATTTGTGGGTTGGTTATTGAATTATTACTAAACTCTGTATTTATCCCGGATGGAAACATATTTTGAAAAATATATTTATCATCATTTGCGTACCTGTGTATTAGTTTTCCTGGACTGGGCTTGTCACAGTCCCGAACAGGGTGTTTCTTTGCTGTACTAAATTACTTCGATATGTCGATACAAGAATGGACTGAACAAATTTTATGTACGTTAAATAATCTGTGGTTAAATCACAAAATTCGAAGAGAAACTTTGAATTATGTATTTAAACTTTTGTATGAAAATTAATTCCAAGTGCTATTTAAGCACGTTGACGCTAATCTTTTAAACCCCTCACTTTTTTAAAAATAAAAGGTTAAATGACCCCGGCTGCATGGTCCCCATAGCAAAATTTAAGATTTAAACGTTTCTATCTCGGTTATTTTTTACCCTATATAAATAATAAAACAGGTAAAATATTTGGCACAGAAAAAACTAAAATTTAGTTAAATATAATTTTTTACGTATATTGAGTATTTTTGGAGTTAATATCAAAAGAATATGAGAATTACAATAATTTTAAAAATTATGATTTTTTTAAATTATGTCTTTTTTTCAAAAAATATACATTCTAAACCAGTCAAAATTATCGAGAACATTACTTATGCTAATATAAAGCAGTTCTTTTAAGGATTACTATAAATTTTTATTTTACTTTTTTACTATTTCATTACTATTACCTTGTTCTGAAGCTCATTTGATAGGTATTCCGAAGTACTTTTGCAAATGTTTAGCAATAATATTTTATACATTGCATCGTTTTCCCGTTATTTAAGCTTGAATATTTAGATTTGAGTACTCGTCGAAAAAAATACACATTCAATTGCCAATAACTCACTTTAAACTATTATTAGTTTAGTTCTTTATGTGAGAAATGTATTATGTTTTTTATTATCTTCAATTTCAGTAATAATAACTTTTTTGTTAAAGCTTATAGTTTTTGATTTATACGTGAAAAATCGATTTAGCACATGCATTTTTTTTACGGAAAAATAAAATCTTTGGTCTTTAATAACTCAAAAAGTGTTGATTTATTTTAATAACTTTATATAACATATTTTGTCTATAACTGGTCCCTCTATCGACTTATGGTATTATTTTTAAAAAAATAATTTTCACACCCGAGAAGGGGTGGCATCCACCCCCAGGGTAAAAGCGCAAGTTAGCATCATGTCACCTTTGTTCCTTGAGGTATCTTCTAATTACTCACCAATTTTCATGAAAATCGATGAAGGTTCAAAGAAATCGGAGGTGAAAATCTTCAGTGACTGTCCTATGTAGGTTATAAAAAAACAGAGACACTTGCCTTCATAAATCTTCTAGTTATAATACAAAAAGAGATATGATATGTGAAAATAGTTTGTTTTTTGGTACATTCTCAAATTGGTGTATTCAACTTGAAATAACAGAGAAACGGTATATTTTAGGTGTACAATGCCACTAATACCCTTTGTAGCGCTTGAAAAGACCTTTAAAATGAACTATATTAAAGGTCTATTTCATTAAAACTAAGCGGGATATGCTGCTATTGATAACTAATGTATTTTAAGAAATAATGAGAAGTAATTTTAACTCCTATCCACCAAAATGTAAATGCACCGTTTTCCTTCTACAATACGTTTTATTATATTGTTATTTCTATGTTCAAAAAAAATGGACGGGTTTAAAATGAATGGTTTTTGAAAAAAAAAGATCAAATTTTAGAGAGCATTTTGAAATTTTCTTAAAAATCTTCTTTTTCTCCATGTAACTTGAAAAATAAGAGATATAGTATTGAAAAATAAGAAGGAAATTTTTATCTGAAAAAGCCCTACATTTTTGTGTGATATCTTTTTTCGTATCTCTTATTTTTTTCGAGTTACATGGAGGAAAAGGAAGATTAAAAAAAAAATTTAAAAATGCGCTCTGTAATTTGATCTTATTTTTTCAAAAACCATTTGTTTTAATTCCGTCCAACTTTTGGAACATAGACATAACACTATAATAAAAAGTATTGCAGAAGGAAATCGATGTATTTAAATTCTGATGGATGAGGGGTTAAATATACTTCTCATTTCTTCTTAAAATACATTAGTCATCAACTTTTTTGCAGAATAGCTCGCTTAGTTTGAATGTAATCGACATTTAGTATTGCTCATTTTAAAGGTCTTTCAAGCACTACAAAATTGTTAGTATCATTATACACCTAAAATCGACAGTTTCTCTGTAATTTCAAGTTGAATACACCTATTTGAGATGCAGCAAAAAAACAAACTCTTCTTACCTACCATATCCCTCTTTGAGTTTTAACTAGAAGATTTATGAAGGAAAGAATCTCTTTGTTTTTTTTTTATAACCTACAGAAATATTTTATACAGGGTGTTAGTAAATAAATATGAAAAACTTTAAGGCGTAATTCTCGATGAAAAAATGATGACATTATATAAATGTATGTCCGCAAATGCTTCGTTTTCGAGATACGGGGTGTTGAAATTTTTATTTCAACATGCCAATCTATTTATTGCTCAAGACCCGTGGAGCTATGAAACTGAAATTTGGTGTGTTTAAAGAGGTAGTTATTGTGCATTATTTGACTTTCAATTAAGAATTTTGTATTCATCATTGGCGCGCCTAGGGCTAGTGGTCTGAATTTTTTTAAAGAAAAAAAAATAGCACGCCACTAAGATATTTCGAATTAAAAATTATTTTATCTTCTACGTCTAATTTGTTATAAAAAACCTTTCTTGTCTTTTTTTCATATAGAGCACCGTTTTTTTTTGCAGAAAAATAAAACATCTTGACGCGTATTTTTCATTTTTTAATCCATTATCAAGAACTATCAAATATAATACTACTAAACAGAACAATAACAGAAAATATTACTAATAAGATTTTAACTAGGTGTAGAGCTACAACAAATGTTAAAAATGACTTTTTTTAGAGGTGACAGAATAATTTTATATTCATCATTGGCGCGCGTACGGGTAATGGTATGAATTTTTGAAAGAAAAAATAGTACGCCACTGAGATATGTCAAGTTAAAAATCATTCATCAATTGCTCGTTCAATTTAGAAATTTAATTCAATTTAAAAATCTTTCTTTTTCATATGCGTCGCCGTTTTTATGCAAAAAAATAAAGCATCTTAACGTTTACAAAGTATTTGAACTAAGTTTCTATACATACATTCCTGGCCAAAAAAACCGGGTCATCTTAAAAATGGGTCATTTTTGATGTCTCGAATCTTCTAAACCTGTTGTCCGATTTTAGTGATTTTTTAATATGTTATAGCCTTATTCTCTAAGAATATGGATGTAGTAATAGTGTTGCTGAACAAGTAAACGTCATTGTATACCGGGTATAACAATAACACTGTGTTTTTTCCTGAAAGTTCGTAACACCCTGTGGAATATTCTAGCATTTAAAATATATTGAAATTAAAACTCAGTTGTAGCCCTAGCCTCTCTTAACATTCTGCTTTTTGACTCATTTACTTATGTTGGATAATAAAAAAGTTAGGTACTTTGACAAGTAGCCATGTTCTTCATCAATATAGGGTGTTTCTAAAATAAGTGCGACAAAGTTTAAGGGGTAATTCTGCATGAAAAAATAATCACCGTTTGATTTATAAATATATGTCTGCAAACGCTTCGTTTCCGAGATACCGGGTGTTGAATTTTTTCTTACACATTGACGATTTATTTATTGCTCTAAAACTGTTTGAGATATGCAAATGAAATTTGGTGAGTTTTAAGAAGCAGTCAGGCGCATTTTTTGACGTAAAATTTTGTATTTTATATTCACCATTAGCGTACATACGGGTCATATAACCTGTAGGCACGCCAATGTCGAATATAAAATTTTTAGTTACATGTCAAAAAATGTGAAATAACTACCTCTTAAAACCTACCAAATTTCATTTGCATATCTCAACCGGTTTTATAGCAATAAATAAATCGTCAGTTTGTAAGAAAAAATTCAACATCCCGTATCTCGGAAACGAAGCATTTCCGGACATATGTTTATAAAGCAAACTGCCATTATTTTTTCATGCAGAATTAATCCTTAAAGTTTGTCGCACTTATTTAGAAACACCCTGTATTGATAAAGAACATGGCTAGATGTCAAAGTACCTAACGTTTTTATTATCCAACATAAGTGAATGAGTCAAAAAGCAGAATGTTAAGAAAGGCTAAGGCTACAATTGAGTTTTAATTTCAATATTTTTTAAATGCTAGAATATTCCACAGGGTGTTACGAACTTTCAGGAAAAAACACAGTATTATTGTTAAACTCGGTATATAATGACATTTACATGTTCAGCAACACTATTACTACATCCATATTCTTAGAGAGTAAGGCTATAACATATTAAAAAAATCACTAAAATCGGACAACAGGTTTAGGAGATTCGAGACATCAAAAATGACCCATTTTTAAGGTGTCCCATTTTTTTGGTCAGGAGTGTATATGGAAACTACCTCGAATACTTTGTATTTTGTATTTTTGCGCCGTAAAAACGGCGTCTCGTATGAAAAAAAGGCAAAAAAGATTTTTTGTCGGAAATTGAACGAGGAATTCAAAAATAATTTTTAGTTTGACATATCTCTGTGGCGTACTATTTTTTTCTTAAAAAAAATTAAGGCCATTAGCCGTACGCGCGTCAATGATGAATATAAAATTTTTCATTTACCTGTAGTAAGGAGATCATTTTGAACATTTTTTGTAGATTTGCACCTAGTTAAAATTTTATTAGTAATATTTTCTGTTATTGTTCTAGTTTAGTATTATTATATTGCATAGTTCTTGATAATGTATTAAAAAATGAAAAATACGCGTCAAGATTTTTTATCTTTATGCATAAAAACGGTGCACCATATGAAAAAAGACGAGAAAGGTTTTTTATTACAAATTAGATGTAGAATACAGAAATAATTTTTAATTCGAAATATCTCAGTGGCGTACTATTTTTTTCTTTAAAAAACTCAGACTATTACCCGTAGGCGCGCCAATGATGAATACAAAATCCTTAATTGTTTGTAAAAAATACATAATAACTACCTCTTAAAACGCACCAAATTTCATTTTCATAGATCAACCGGTCTTAGAGTAATAAATAAATTAGCAATTTGAAATAAAAATTTCAACACCCCGTATCTCGAAAACGAAGCATTTGCGTACATATATGTTTATAGAACTGACTTTTATTATTTTTTCATGTAGAATTACCACTTTAAGTTTTTCATACTTATTTGCTAACACCCTGTATAGTTTTGTTGTTAGATGCAGAGTTTTTAAGGTATTCGCAAACATCCGTCCGAAAAGGTGTCATTTTTCAATGAAAATGGCCAATTTCCAACCACGATTAACTCAAAAAGTATTGAGTTTTCAAAAAATAATTATAGAACAGTTTTGGCTTAAAATTAGGTTATCTAGCCTCTTCCGTCTCTATTTTAACCAAAACATTTTTCACCTCCGAGAAGGGATGGGAATCACCCCCAAGATAAAAGCGTACATCGGCGTAGGGTAGACTTTGTTTCTTGAGCTATTCCCTACTTATTGTGAAAATATCAAGTAAATCGATGTAGTAGGATGGAATTCGGAGACAAATACCCTCATTGACTGCCCTATTGCATTTGCGCGCGGCGCAAATTGAACCTAAGCGAGTCACAACCTGCGCCGGCGGGACGGGTGACCCGTGCAATTTATTTTTCTAGCGTGCCGCATATTGAACACAACCGTTGGCCATCGACGTGGCGAATAGAGACGGGCAAAATCAGTGCGGATATGTAACGGTTACTTTTGATACCGGTTCTAAGTGGTACTGATTATAAAATACTGATGTAGTATCTGTTCCTTGTACTGAATTGAGAAGGCAACTTAAAATCGGTAGTTCCGTACTTGTAACTAGTAACGTTTTAAAAATATCTTACACGTCCCTAGTAGTCGTAGCGGTATGACTTTCGAAAACATCTATTTTGATCATAAACGGGTGCATAAAAAGATATCTTACACTGAGTATTTTATTTCTACATACCTTTATAATAACAAGCATAAGTTAAACACTGCATTTATTGTGGTTCCAAAAAAGGTTCGCATGCTTTAAATAAGATTTTTGCTTATTAGAGTAGGAAAAATGAAATAATACCCATGAACGAACATATAAAACACGCTGTATCTTCCTGTCACCCTGTCACACAAAAAATTGGCCAGCGCAAATACATGTAATAATTATTGTTACATGTACTTGCACTGGACAATTTTCTTTGTTACACGGTGACAGGAAAATACAGCGTGTTTTATATGTTCGTTCATGGGTATTCTTTAATTTTTCCGACTGTATATATTTTGCTAAAATATTAAATAACACAAAAAATACAATTCACAACCATCATTTAATTTTTAACGATAAACAAAAGTCTAATATGATGACAAGTTTGAAATTGATCCACTTTGTCGATAACAGTGTCATTAACAGATATTTTTAAATACCATGGATCATTTTCCAATGATTGTGTGGATTTAAGAAATATATACTAAACAATTTTTTTGCCTGTATAAACGAGATTGTAATTATGACACATTATGGTACTCCTTATTTTTCAAATAATATGCTCTTGTAAACGTATAACTTTGATTTATTGGCTAAACCTACATTAGATACGTCACAAGAAATTAAAAATAATTAACATGTAATAAATTCACTGTTTTAATCACATATATTATATTCCCTACTATTGCAATAAAATATTAAAACGAATAAACGAAAACTTGTTGAGTAGTGCTGAGTGATACAACAGAGCAATAAAATGTTATTCATAAAGATAGTGTAAAATATATCGCCGTTTATCATAAATACCATCCGTATTCGTTTCAGATACTTCCATCTCGCAAACAAAAACACGTAAAAATAAACATCTAACGGTGAGTCATGCGTCCCAAGGCCCAAGAAAACTGTACGTCGGCGACAAACCTTCCCAAGCGAGACCTGCCAACGCATGAACTGATAGTAGGATGCGCAGAATGGTCTACGCAGTCCGCCGACGCAGGTTATGTCTCGCTTAGGTTCAATTTGCGCCGAGCCTTATAGTTGGCTATAGGATACCATCGATAAGACAACGTAGTATGAAATAAACACTTCTGTTATACATATTTAGGTATATGAATTTATTAAAAAATTCCTAAAATGTATCCAAAAAATAATAGAAAATCACAAAAAACACAAAACGTTTTCGGTCTAAACTGATCATCTTCAGTGTAAACCTAAAAATATGTAGACCACTTAATTTTAAAGCAAATGGTAAAATTTTTACTGTTGAAATATTAGAAAATGCGCTCACTTACGTCCAGTGTATATATATTTGGAACTAGCTACTGTAGTAGGTGTGAAAACCTTTAAATTACATTGTTAACAGATTTAGCATTATGAACTATGCGACATTAAGTCGATCTATTAAGATTAATGTAAACCACGTGGTTGTATTTCATCGTTGCTCGTATGAGGCACGTAGTGCTTAGGTTAGAGGCAACGACCAACTAACTCAATTTATATGTGACAAAGAGGTATGACAATATCTTCAAGGAAGGTGGTTTTTTGTTTAACAAGATATCTATGTCATCCGAAAAATGTATAATAAAATTTACCATTGTTGTTGATTCTTTTTGAGAAATTTGATCACCTTGTATTGTTGATTTGGTCTGTGCTGTTTAGGACCTCTTTGAAAATAGGACTGATACTAAGCTGTTGGCGTATTTTGACATAAAAAAGGACCTCATCACCTACTTATTTCCAAATTTTGGTGCACTATCTCCATCCTGAGAGTCACAAAAAAATAATAAAAACCGCGAATTTGACTCCTTATAACTACACTCTTCCACCACTCTTTTTTCCGGCTCTGGGGATTTTACTTAGCTACGTCATGTTCTACTTATTCTCTACTTATTAACCCCTTATATTTTTATACTTAGCCCTGCCCACCACCCATTTGTACCCCAAGCAGCTTTCCTCCCCTGGAGGTTTTACTTAGTTACGTCTTGACCTACTTATTCACAAATTTTGGTCCACTATTTCCACCATGAACGTTACAAAAAAAAAACCGGAATTTTACCCCTTATAACTACACTCGTCCACCACTCTAGTTTCCGGCTCTGGGGATTTTACTTAGTTATGTCATGGTCTACTTATTCCTAAATTTTGGTGCACTATCTCCACCAGGAACGTCACAAAAACCCCTTATAATTTTTATATTCACCCCTGCCCCCACCTCTTGTCAGCCACGCAGCGTTCCGCCACTGGAGATTTTACTTAGTTACGTAATGACCTACTTATTTCCAAATTTTGGTGCATTATCTCGATCATAGCGTCACAAAAAAATAATAAAAACCGCGAGTTTTGACCCCTTATAACTACCCTTGTCCCCCACTCTGGTTTCCGCCCGTTGGGGAAAATCATGTACACAACTAATTCAACATATCCCCGTATATTTTTTCCATATTACTTATCACGCACAAAATCCGCTCCCAGCTCTTAGACTATTAAGACAGCATTGCTAATAATTAATAGTAAGCAACCAATTATTCAGCCGTGTACTATTGGTAAACAAAATTTATTTTTGTAAATTATAATTTTAATTTCGAGTAGTTGATAATTATGTTGTTTTACCAATTAAAATAAAAAAGGTCGTAGAAAAAGTATAGTATTCTACTTGCATGTAATGGCTACATGCTCGTTGAATAATATACTATTATTTTCCCCAGAGTAACATCTGAAAATTATGTTTATACTAACACTTTTTATGATTCATGATTTAAATTCATTCTACCGCATACTTTTAAGTGATACGGACGTGTCTAGTAATCGTATTTGGTTTAATAGTTTGTTAATTAGTTCTAGTTTTTCTTTGTGTTTTGATGATCGTTTAAAAATAAATACATAAATTGTGTGTTTTTAAATAAATAGACCCGTAATGGGGGATAAAACTCTAAAGACGTCCTCTTTGACGAAGGAAATTGATATGGACGTGTCTAGTGGAAATAGTGTATTGGAAACTAGTTGTGAAACAACTCAGGAAAAAGATGATTTGCAGTCCAAGGAAAAGGAGACAAAGCATTTAAATTTGCAGTCAGATAAGTACAATTTAAATAATATCTGGGTATATATTGAAAGAATTGGTGATTTAAGTAATGTATCAAGATTACACCCCATGGTTTTAGGGGATTCATTATTTAAAAAGTTAAAATTTACTCACATACAGCAAATACGCAGTATTGGGAAGAATACTATAAAAGTCTTATTAAATTCTCGTTTAGATGCTAACAACTTAGTAAATAATAAGTCTTTAAAAGAACATAATTTACGAGCTTATATGCCAAATCATTTGTTAGAAGTGAAAGGGTTGGTAAGAGACGTGGATACGACGTTTGATGTTAATTATCTTTTAGAGAATATTGAATGTACGTCAAAAGTTTTAAATATATATATATAGAACAAAATGTAGGATTCAAAAAGAAAGTACAATAGAATATGTAGATAATAAAACTGTATTCATTACTTTTGAGGGAAATATTCTACCCAGTTTCGTTGCTTTCAATCGTATTTATTTTCCTGTTGAGCATTTTGTTGGTAGGGTTGTTCACTGTTACCGGTGCCTCAAATTTGGGCACGTTTCTAAGCAGTGTAAAAGCTCACAGGAATCCTGTATACAGTGTGGTGAAATAAAAAATACAGATCATAAATGTGAGAAAAGTATGTTTTGCATTCACTGTAAAAATAGTAACCATGTAACAATATCTAAAAACTGCCCTTTTTATGAAAAGCAGAAGAAAATAAAGGCCATTATGATAGAGCAAAAAACTACCTTTTTAGAAGCAAAATTATATTGCGAAAATTCATTCTCCGGCCAAATCACTCACAATCCTTTTTCTGTTCTTTCAAGTTATGATAAAGAATTTCCCACACTCCCTGTAAATAACAATAATATTTCTTTAAATCGGCCTAATATAAGTATGAAACAAATCCAATTTTCAACACACCGTCAAACTATTTCTAGTAGTGAAAATGAAAACCTTCCTACAGCAAAGAAAAGAAAAGCCAACACCCCTCCTATACAATCACCAGCACATTAACCACATTTTTCATTCACATTTGGACCCTCACAACCCTTAACTCCTAACCCATACAAACCAAACTATGGAAAAACTGACAACAAAAATGAATTAGCTAAAAGTGTGTGATCTTTTATAATCAATCTTTTAAGTAACATTCGTACATTGGAAGACATAAAAACAATAGACGATAAAACGATAATCTCAGGTTTAGAAAAGTATTGGATAAAATAGGTAATAGTAAATTTTAATGTCTCTTAAAAATACTTTTAAAATAAGTCAATGGAATGCTAGATCTGCGGTTGCCAATAAAGGTAGTTTAATGAATTATTTAAACAAAGAAAAAATAGATATTCTCCTCTTAAGTGAAACATGGTTTAAAAGAAATTTGCAGTATCGATTTAATGGTTACAATCTTATCAGAAATGATCGCCAAGATGGTTTTGGCGGTGTGGGTATATTAATTCATAATTCAATTTCTTTTAGTGAATTAAACTTAAATTGTAATTTTAATAAGTATATTCAAGTTTGTGGTACAAAGATTAAATATGAAAAAAGTGAATTAAGCATATTATCTATATACAGATCACCTAAAAGTAAGAGCACAGTAGATGATTGGGCAAATATTTCCTGGGAAGTCAGTAAACCAGCAATTATAGGTGGAGACTTCAACGCTCATCATGCAATCTGGGGATCGACTTTTAATGACGCAGTTGGAAAACAACTCATAACAGTTGCAGATGACTTGGATTATATAGTAATGAATAATGGTCAACCAACTATTTTTACCCGACCTGACCAAAATACTTCAGCCATTGATGTAACTTTTGTTTCGCCTGAACTAACTAGTAAAATAAACTGGTCCGTCTATCCTGACACTTTAGGTTCAAACCATTTTATCATCAACATGGAAATAAATTGCCAGAATAAAAATGAGGAGATTAATCCTGCAAGCAAGTGGAACGTAAAAAAGGCCAACTGGTATTTATATACATCTTGGGTAGAACAATTTTTTGATAAGCAATACCAAATGGAAAATACATCAAAAAAATACAATTTCTTAATAGATGGGATCAACCAGGCAGCAGAAATTTCAATTCCACGGTATAAACCTTTTAAAAACAAAATTCGAACCCCTCCCCCATGGTGGAATAGAGATTGTGACAAAATTATCAGTGAGAGACAAGAATCACTTTCAAATTATAAACACAATTCGAATTTTGAGAACTATTTGAAATGCCAAGAGACCATAGCAAACGGTAAGACAAAACTGAAAGCAATCGCCAAACAAAGTTGGAAAACTTTTGTCTCCACCCTTAACAAAAATACTCCATCATCATCCTTATGGAATCAAGCCAGGAAAATAAACAGAAAACCAATATCGAATACAAAATGCTTTGACAGTACATTAGAGGAAGAATTTTTTGACTAGATAGCACCACCATCTGTTAAACCACGAGAAATTATAATACATACTACAAAAAATAATGAAAAGGAATTTTTACTAGAACCATTTAAAATTGCTGAGTTAGAATATGCACTCAAAAACAGATGCAATACAAGCCCAGGATTAGACAATATTAAATATCCTATGATTCAATTTCTTCCTAAAATTGCTAAACTCTTTTTATTAGATATATTTAACGACATAATTATCAATAATTCAGTTATTTATGAATTTAAAGAAGTAATTATTATTCCTTTTCTCAAACCAGGTAAAAATTCCAACTTAGCAGATTCGTACAGACCCATTTCCCTTATGTCTTCTTTACTAAAAACATTAGAACAAATGATCAAACATAGACTAGAATGGTGGTTAGATAGAAATAACTTAGTTCCAGAATTTCAATTTGGATACAAAAAAGGATGTGGTTCTATAGACGCTATTGCTACATTAGTAACAGATATTCAGGATACATTTACCAATAATACATATCTACCTACAATAAGTTTAGATATAGAAGGTGCATATAATAGTCTTTGTCTTGACATCCTAATGAAAAGAATGATTAGAAATTTTCACATACCAGCTGCATTAGCGAAAACCATACTCAACTTTTACACTTGCAGAAAAAATTATCTGAAATCTAATAATAATAGACTGATAGGTCCTCGATATAATAACCTAGGACTTCCACAGGGGTCAGTTTTAAGCCCTCTATTATTTAATCTGTATACAGCTGACTTGCACAATATTTCAATGGTAAATAACAGCTTTAATATATTACAATATGCTGATGATTTTCTGATATACTCATCTTCCAAATCATACGAAAAGTGCATACAAATTTTATGAAAAATGGACGACTTCTCTAATAGCTGGTTCAAAGAAAATGGATTTGAAATAGCACCAAGCAAATCCAGTATATTTATTTTCACGAGACATAATCTCCCAAAAATAGACAAAATAACAGTAAGCAGTCGTGAGTATAATTTCTGTGCCTCAATTAAATATTTAGTTATGATTCTTGACCGTAAATTAACTTGGAAGCTACACATCGAATTCATGTTAAACAGATGCAACAAGGGATTAAATTTCCCTAAAGCAATTTCTAAAACTTGGTGGGGAGCCGATGTAGAAACGGCATTGCTTTTTTATCGATCGTACATAAGATCAATCATCGATTATGGATGTGTTTTGTATGGTTCAGCAGCTAAGTATATCTTGGGAAAAATAGATGTGTTTCAAAATACAATATTACGTATTTGCCTGGGTACTATGAAGTCAACTCCAACTAATTCGTTATATGTTGAATCACTTGAATTTCCATTGAGATATAGAAGACAATATCTTAGTCAAAAATTTCTGATTAATATTTGTCATAGAAACCCCTCTCTCTACTCCAATATTAGCAAACTTAATAATGCAGATTTAATAAATAAATATTGGATCCACAAGAACTCTTCTCTACTTTGTGAGGCTTTTAGAAATCTCTCATATTCCGATTACATCAACTCACATACATA
This sequence comes from Diabrotica virgifera virgifera, assembly GCF_917563875.1. Taxonomy (NCBI): domain Eukaryota; kingdom Metazoa; phylum Arthropoda; class Insecta; order Coleoptera; family Chrysomelidae; genus Diabrotica; species Diabrotica virgifera. Next base: position 160,524,825 of record NC_065443.1, on the reverse strand, counting down.
TAACAGCTCAAACTTTGAAAATTTTGATGCTTTTTTGCAAACTATTACGGTAATTGAACCAAGGTACCATGTAAATACTGCAATCAGCTTCAATATTTTAAGAAATTTATTAGAAAACTGGCCAGAATCAACATTTATTTACACAGATGCATCAAAGTCTTCTTTTGGCACTGGATGCGCTTTTTATATCTCCTCAAAAAGTATAGAAAACATGTTTACACTGGATCATAATTTTTCAATTTTTAATGCTGAAGCCATAGTAATTTATGAAGCATTAAAGTATTAAAGCAGTTAAAGTATGAGTTCCAATGACAGCTCCGCAACAGTTGCGTCTGATTCTTTGTCGGTTCTTTTAGCCATTGAGACTATGTTTTTACCCAGTAAAAACACAAATATTTACATTCTTCTAATTAAAAAATTATTTTTGAATTACACCATGAGCAAATAACAGTTAGATTTTTGTGGATTAAAGCTCACATAGGGCTCGAGTATAATGAGCATGTAGATATATTAGCTAAGAAAGCCATTGCTTCTGGTGTGAAAACAGATTATAAGCTCTGAATTCCAGATGTATTTATAAAAATGAAGAATGATCTAAACAAGCAGTGGAAACAAAAATATTATGAATATAGTCAACACTCCAACTCACAATATGCACTGATACAACCCACAATCCCGAGTGAATTTTGGTTTAAAAATTACTCTGTCCCACGTAGATATATTACATCTATTATCAGATTGAGAACTTTAAGTTCCAATTTATGTGAAGATTGTCAAATAGAAGCAGATTTAAACCATATTTTCTTTGAATGTACAAAATATATACAACAAACTGATGACTTAATAAAAAATTTAATCAAACATAAAATCCTTCCTCCCTATAACATTTGCTACCTTTTGTCATTAAATAATAAAACCGTGTATGACTATTTAACAGAATTTATTTCAAAAAGTAACCTTAACTTGTGAGCACAGTTAAACTAGTACCCTTGGTTTTACCCCATTTGTTTAAAACCTTCTTTCCGTGACCCAGTCTAGTTTGTGTATTAATTTAATGTCTTGATGGGTCCCTAGACGAGAAACGAGTAACCATGTTATTCCTTACTGATAATCAAATAGGTATTGTGATAATTACTTTCTTTTCTTTGCTTTAGGAAGAACTTAAAAAAGTTGTGACTGGCTAAATGGCAAAAGCCTGTGCCAAAAAAAAATGATTTAAATTCGGTATATTCATTAACTTAATAAAATAATGAGTATTTATTTTTGATTTGTTCTTAACGATTACTACTGCGTATATTTATTCCCGGATAGAACATTGTGTTCTTGTTTTCCTTGAGAAAAATTTCTCAGCTGTGTTCGAAATTTTTCTCATGGGTGGTAGGAGTGTGTAATGATATAAACGTCACATCTTTGTTATTTTATTTTCAAATAATTATTTTATTCTATCTTCTTTATTAATTCATTAAAAATTACCTTCTTATATTTGTTTAACCTGTTTTCCCGTTAAAACTTGTTTGGAGCCCTCTTTCGTTATTTATAGGCATATCTCAACATTCTTGTTTTATCTCAGCATAGAACATTCTTATTCAATTGTTCTGTGGTTCATGACAATGACATCCCACTCTAGTTTCTCGTTTCAAGTTTTAAGCCCCCACTCACGAAGTCTGTCAAGCGAAACCCCTCATGTCGAGATGAATGAATATTTTTTCTTTTAATTTTGAAAGCTATATTATATCCGTTGAAATTGACATTCTGTCAAAACAGAAATTAAAACGATTCTCCCGAAATATATGTAAAGAGAATTCCCGACATACAATATCTGATGTCGAGATTCTCTTTAATTTAAGTTTGAAGCAAGTAGCTGAGACACTAGCCAAGTAGCAAGATAAAGTGAAGTGACAGTGACAAAATGTCATGAATAAACTTTCTTAAAATTACTTAATGTCATAAATGATTAAGAATTTTTTAACGTAGAATAATTAGCTTAAATTGTTGTTTCTTTGTATTTTCAGGTAGTATAATTTTAAGTTTGTAAATATTGTAAAATTAATAAACTTTGTATTTTCAGAGCAACATCAATTTAGTTTAAAAAAAGTCAAAAGTCCCAAGTCCCAGTCTATAGTGGTGTAAAAAGTAACATATTACAAAACAACAATTTAACAAAATAGTCACACCTCCATCACAGCCTTTTCCATTGATAGAAGATTTAATCATAAAAACAGTAAACTGTAATTACTTTACAACATTAGATATTAACTCTGCGTTCTGGTCAATTCCAATGAAAATTGAAGATAAACATAAAACAGCATTTGTAACACAAGAGGGACATTTCCAATGGACCTGTCTACCATTTGGATTGAAGACATCACCAGCCATTTTCCAAAGAATACTGAGTAACATAATAAGAAAATATAAAATGTCAGATTTTGCAATAAACTTTATTGATGATATAATATTCTCTAAGACATTCACAGATCATATTTCACATATATCTACATTATTGGAAACAATTATGAAAGAAGGGTTTAAACTAAAATTCTCAAAATGCTCATTTGCGAAAAATAGCGCAAAATATTTGGGTCATATAATCGAAAAGAATTCGGTGAGACCATTAAAAGATTACCTGACCGCTGTAAAAGATTTTCCAGTTCCGGAAAGGAAAAAAAATATCCGTCAATTTTTGGGAAAAATAAATTTTCATCAAAAATTTATACCACACAGAGCAGTTACACTTGAACCGCTATATAACCTATTAAGGAAAGATGTTAAGTTCATCTGGACAAAAGAATGTCAAGAAGCCTTCGATAAGATAAAAAATTGGTTGTGTTCACAACCAATTCTGAAGATATTTGACCCAAACGTCCCAATTAAAATCTACACAGATGCATGCATGATTGGTGTGGGAGCTGTGCTAAAACAGGACGATGAAAATGGTAATAGTAGACCAGTGGCATATTTTTCAAAAAAATTAACAGAAACACAAAAGAAGAAAAAAGCAATATATCTAGAATGCTTAGCCATAAAAGAAGCTGTAAAATATTGGCAACATTGGCTAATGGGCAAAGAATTTAAGGTATATTCTGACCATAAACCCTTAGAAAATATGAATTTTAAAGCTAGAACTGATGAAGAATTAGGTGATTTGGCTTAGTACTTATCACAGTACAACTTTAGGGTTAAATATAATCCAGGGGCAACAAACCAAGAAGCGGACTCTCTGAGCAGAAATCCAGTATTAGAACCAGAGGAAAATTTGGACGATTTTCTTCAGTTTGTAAACCACTATTATAGTGATTTACAAATGAGTGAATCCATAAGAAAAATTAACTTAATAGATATCGCAGAGATACAACAAGATTAAAGAGATTTACACAATAGTAATTTGACATTTAAGAATGGAATCTATTATAGAAAAATAAGAAAAAGAGACAAAATTTTAATATCAGAAAATTTCAGTATAGATCTAATAAAAAGGACACATTACACCTACTGCCATTTAGGACAAACACAGATGATAAGCAAGATAACTCCATTTTATACAGCAAAAAACTTGTTAAAAAATATAAGAAAAATATGCAATAACTGTGAAATTTGTTTGAAAAACAAATCAAGAAGAAAACCCAAATATGGATGGATGTCACATTTAGGTCCAGCAAAACGACCATTTGAAATAGTTTCTATAGACACTAAGGAGGATTTGGTGGATGTCGGTCAACAAAGAAGTACCTCCATATATTAATTGACCATTTTACAAGGTACGTTTATATTTTAACATCACAAAATCAAAGTGCAACGGACTTTATAAAATTGACAAAAATGGTAACAGACAATTACCAAGTCGACATAGTGTTAGCAGATCAATACCCTGGAATAAACTCGAAAGAATACAAACAATTTCTTAAGAATAATAATACAAAACTAGTATTCACTGCTGCTGATGCACCATTTTCCAATGGGCTGAATGAAAGAGTAAACCAAACGCTCGTAAATAAAATAAGATGTAAAATAAATGAAACAAAAAACAAAGTTGCATGGTCAACAGTTGCACAAAAATGTGTAGCAGCCTACAATAAAACAGAGCATACGATAACAAGGTTTACTCCAAAATATCTAGTAGAAGGTGAAAACACAAACATACTACCTGATGAAATAAGACCTACAGTCACACAAGAAAAATTAAGTAAAGATAGAAAATTAGCATTGAAATATACATTAAAATCACATGAATGCAACAAAAGAAGATTTGATGCACATCGAAAAGACCTACAACTAAATGTTGGAGACCAGGTATACGTGGAAAATGGTAATAAATTAAACAGAGCAAAGCTAAACGAATTGCGAACTAGACCGACACAATTAAGAAGAAATGGTCGAATTCTATCTACGAATTGGACACTGGACACAGTAAAGAAGAGTCAAACCTGTTCCACATTACAAAACTAACACCGTTGTTTGAAGAATCCAAAAATGACCACACAAATACCTGTCTAGTTCTCACCTGAAGGGGGGGAGATGTAAAGAGGAATCCCGACATACAATATCTGCTGTCGAGATTCTCTTTAATTTAAGTTTGAAGCAAGTAGCTGAGACACTAGCCAAGTAGCAAGATAAAGTGAAGTGACAGTGACAAAATGTCATGAATAAACTTTCTTAAAATTACTTAATGTCATAAATGATTAAGAATTTTTTAACGTAGAATAATTAGCTTAAATTGTTATTTCTTTGTATTTTCAGGTAGTATAATTTTAAGTTTGTAAATATTATAAAATTAATAAACTTTGTATTTTCAGAGCAACATCAATTTAGTTTAAAAAAAGTCAAAAGTCCCAAGTCCCAGTCTATAGTGGTGTAAAAAGTAACATATTACATATATTAAATTTTAATATTTTTCAAAGAAAAGAAAGGTTTTCTGTGATTATATTTGTTTCCTATTATCCAACGATAAGAAACGAGTAAATAATATCTGTGTTTTGCATTCATTAAACAAGATAAGTTCAAAGTAAAACAGAAATGAGTTCTAAGTTGTGAAAATACTTCCAACAGGGAACGGACCAGGAGCAAATGGTTTTCGGTATGCTACACAGCAGTGTCCAACTGTAATGCAGAACGAGACTACAAACCTAATGCATCCGTACTACCAAGTAAGTCAAATAGATACTCAAGCTCCATCATCATGCTCAAATCAACCAATAGTAATCCAAATGATACCTATTGATAATGCAAGAACAATATCAGAGACAGCCAACAGTTACGCAACAGACCAACTTAAACTTTAAAAACAATACAGAAACACAGAGTGAAGATGATTTGATGTCAGATGAAGAACATGAAGAATCTCAAAATCTAAAAACCCATATCAAACGATAAGAACAAAAAGAAGAAAGTTTAAAAGTCCAACTTCAAAAGAAAATGAACATCCAATTACACTCTCAAATAGGTTCCAGTCACTTTGTAGCAGATGGATTTCTACTACAATATTTTATAAAAAAAAATATCCGTTAATTTTATATCCTATCCCAAGAAAAATATCTATTTTTCTAATTTATTTTGTGAGTTTAAATATCTTTAAAATTTCCTAAGCCGCTCCTGTTCGAAATATTTCAAAGTATTTCACGACAGTAAAATCGTAGGAAATTTCCTATTTATTTGTGTAGCATTTACCAACTACGTAGATAGTTATTGTGAAAACATTCATTATTCGAGAATGAATCCTCTAAAAGGTTTGGTGTTTTTCCTTTAAGTTTTGAGCGCTAAAAACCCTATGATATTATTGGTCAGAATTTTGAAAGATCGTTGAGTTCTCTCCGCCGATTGGTCAAATGTCAAACCGAAAGAAAGATCGGCTTGAAGCGTAGGAGAATTTTCAATAGGCAAGGTACGCCGCTGAAAATAAAGATAGTTCCAAAAACATGTCTGAAGAGTAAACATCTTTTTGTGTGGAACTCAACTAACAGACTCGTAGAAAGTCGCACTTTGCCGGCAAAAATGTTTTCTTCTTGTGGTAGAAGAACTGATGGATTTATAACATGTCAAGGAATATTATTACAATAGTTTCACAACATTTTACATGGATATATTCTTGTGAAACACTATTGTTATGCAGTTTGGTTTGCCGGCGGTAAAAAAAAAGAAGTGCGTGGTTCCTGGTTCCTGTTTTATGATGTTATAGTAACATTCCTGTATTGAAGATGATATTTGATTTGGTATCAATTTTATCCTGTTTCCAGTTTTGTAATGATTTGGATTTGAATGTCTTCCCTCCCCCAATCTCGAATGGAAAATTTTGAAGTTCCAAATGTGATATGTGACATGGATTTTTGTTTTAACGAGGTATGGATAATGTTTATTTTAAATAATTCAAAAGTGGATATTAATTTGGTAAAGGTTTTACATAATTAAATATTTTGTTTTCAACATGTATTCTCGGAAATTTTTATGTAAAGTAAAAAGGCAGTGACTTTTGACAGCCATGTCAAATTTTTGTTTTGGTACACTGCTAAAAATAAATAAGGTTAAAAATTGTAAAATCATGTATTTTGTTATTATTATTCATTTCTTGTTTGAGAATGTGTTTATTCTCAAAATAAAAATAAAAAGGTATAAAGGTTTAAATAAACATTATGAAATGTACACATCTTTATTTTTGTAACCTCTTTCTTTAAAAAAATTATTAACCAGATAACTAATACAAGTGAATTAAGTTTTAGAACAGAAGAAAATATAATGGCATAGAAGCCAATAATGATAAATAAGTAGCCCAGTATAACCCCAACGAGGAATCTACGATGAATGTCCCCCAGTTGCTTTCCAGTAAGTACTCGATATGAGAATTTGAGGATTTTTCAAACGGCGTCCCAATTAGTTTAAATAGTAGGAAAGTCCTCAAGTCTGTGTAAGTATCCTTTGCTTATTTGGTTATGTAGTTAGTCATCTTTAAACCCTCCTACCCCTCCCAACGAACCTACGACCTGCCAACGCACAAAAAATGAGCTGCCGTTCGCATGAAGGTTTGCGTGTCTGTTCCTTCTACTAGCCTCATTTCGACTCCCCAGTATCTCTATAGATAGTCTTTCCTTGATCCCATTAGAGCAGACACTTAAAACGCCTCAACTTCCACAGGAAACCTCTGTAACTGATACCAATAAAAGTCCACCGAACTCAAACCCCCCTCCAATTTGTATATGTGGCGTTTATAACTATAGCAAAACGATAGATAGTTTAGCGCAAGCAGTACAAAAAGAGAGTTACTATACTAAAGCCTTAACAAACAATACAATAAAATTTTTCCCAAAGACACATGAATCCTACAGAAAACTAATACACCATTTACGAGAAGAAAACATCGTCCACCCTACATATCAACCTAAGGAAGAGAGAGCTTACAGGGCAGTTATTCGAGACCTACATTATTCCTTTCCGATAGATGAAATAAAAGCGGAAATCCAGAAAAAGGGACATAAAATAAGGAACGTTACAAATGTCAGACAAAGATTGAGCCGTGAACTGTTGCCTTTATTTTTTGTCGACCTCGAGCCTCAAACGAACAACAAGGAAATATTTGAACTGCAGTATATACAACATTGTAAAATAAGGGTGGAACCACCGAGAATTAAAAGAAATATACCACAATGTACACGATGCCAAGAATATGGCCATACTAAAACTTACTGTGCAAAACCATATAATTGCGTAAAATGCGCTGGATCACACAACACAAAGGATTGCAAGAAACCAAAGAACACGCCAGAAATTTGCACTCATTGCAACGGAGACCATCCTTGTAATTATAGAGGATGTTCTGTTTATCGTGAACTACTAAATGCCAGATACAATGACAAATCAAAACAAATCACCACCCAAAATCCTGTCAATACTCCCAATGTAAATATACCTACCCAACATCATAGCCATAATTTCAACAGGATTAATTATAGAGATGCTGTCATTGGAAACATAAATGAAAACAACAAAAATAACAATGAATTAGCAGATCAACTATCAGATTTCCTAAACGAATTCAAAAATATGTTCTCTCAACTCTTAAACCAAAATGGCATGATTTTAACCATGTTAACCACAGTCATTAACAAAGTAACAAAATAATGACAAAGTCGTTACGAATTGCGTCGTGGAATGCTAATGGCATTTCAAACCATATACTAGAAATATCACTATTTTTAAAAATTAATAATATAGACATTCTCTTAATATCTGAAAGCCATGCCACAGAAAGAACGGTTACTAAGATACCTTACTATACTGTGTACTACGCAAACCATCCAGACGGAGGAGCACATGCAGGTTCTGCCATTATTATTAAATCAAAAATTACTTTAATCAAAAAAACACTATGCAGTCCAACCTTACATTACTGAAAAAATCCAAGCAGCAATCATTAAACTTGAAACAAATACCTCTCTCAGTGTAGCATCTATCTACAGCTCAGCTAGACATCCCATTTCAAGCGAAGAGTATCATGATTTTATACAAACTCTTGGATCCAAATTCATAGTAGCAGGAGACTGGAACGCCAAACACACCACATGGGGTTCCAGATTAATCACGCCTAAAGGTCGAGCATTAATGAATACTATTCAACAAAATAACTTAAGATATTTATCAACAGGAGAACCCATATACTGGCCTACAGACCCCAACAAAATCCCAGATTTGGTAGATTTTGCTGTAACAAAAGGGATATCTGACATCCATAGTGCTATAGAGTCAAACTTCGATTTAACATCAGACCACAGCATAATAATAATAACTTTAAGCACACACATAATATGGAGAAGATTAAGACCCAAACTGTTAACTAAAGGAACAAACTGGGATATTTTCCAAAATTCTGTAAATAGTTACAAATATTAGACTAGATTATAGGATAAAAGACAACCAGGAGGTAGAGGAAGTAGTAAACTATTTAACAACAGTTTTACAAACAGCATGGTGGGAAGCAACACCGCAGCGTTAAAGAAGTGTGCAAGAAAACCATAATATTCCCCTCCATATAAGAGAACTTGTAGCAGAAAAGATAAGAGCTCGACGCATATGGCAACAAAGGAGAAATCCATTAAATAAAACATATCTTAATAGGATAAGTCATAGACTAAATAGAATACTACGTGAGGAAAAAAACGACTCCTTCCAGTTTTATGTTTCGAACCTCTCTCGTTGCAGAGCATCTTGCAACTCTATTCTCAGCACCAGAAACCAATGACGATGAAGCTGGCAGATGACGATATAAAAAAGTACCTCGAAACTCCATGTCAACTATCTCTTCCTCTGACAACAGATACTCCGACAGAGGTTCGACAACAAATAAAAATGCTAAATCCTCAGAAAGCTCCTGGCTATGATTTGATAACAGGAGAATTACTTCAGAAGCTACCGAGAAAAGCAGTGGTGTTATTAACAGTAATATACATCAGCATACTTCATCTTCGCTACTTTCCAATACAATGGAAATTAGCTCAAATTACTATGATTCCGAAACCTGGTAAACCCGCAACACAAGCAAATTCATATCGCCCGATATAATGTCGAAAGTGTTAGAACGTCTACTATTACATAAAATTGAGCAAGTTGTCCCCATAAACGAAATTATACAACATTAATTCGGATTTAGGCGTGAACACTCAACCATACAACAATGCCACAGAATAGTAAATATAATTAAAACAACTCTTGAAGAGAAAAAGTTTTGCGCTGGAGTGTTTCTCGATATACAAGAGGCATTTGATAGGGTATGGCATCAAGGTCTCCTCTATAAACTGAAATTACACCTAACAGACCAACTCTACTTTATTTTAAAATCATATCTTACTGAACGATATTTCCAAGTCAAAATTGAAGACAACTTCTCAAATTACCACATCATCTAATCTGGCGTATCACAGGGTAGCGTTCTCGGCCCATTTCTATATCTGATATATACAGTCGACGTTCCAACCAGAAATGATACCTTCTTAGCTACTTTTGCCGATGATACGGGAATCTTAGCAGTGGATGTCGACCCTAATGTAGCATCACAAAAAGTTCAAAATCATTTAGATCAATTACAAAACTGGCTCAAGCGATGGAAAATAAATGTTAATGCCAGCAAATCAGTACAAATTACTTTTACAACCAGAAAATCTACATGTCCTCAAGTTTCTATAAATAATACTCCGATTCCCATCAAGCCAGTTGTCAAATACTTGGGATTGCATCTGGATGAAAAACTCATATGTAAAACACACATTAGAATTAAACGTAAACAATTAGATCTTAAACTAAAAAATATGAACTGGCTATTTAACAAGAAGTCTCAGTTATCTCTTGAAAATAAACTGCTTCTGTACAAAGCTATACTTATACCAGTTTGGTCTTACGGAATAGAACTATGGGGCTGCAGTAAACTTTTAAATACGAGGATACTCCAAACATTCCAATCCAAAATTGTCCGTATGATAAGTAAAGCTCCATGGTATGTATCCAACCAGACACCTCACAATGATCTGCACATCCCACTAATCAAGGATTTAATAAATAATCGTTCAATAAAATATAAAAATCGCACCACTGACCAAACCAACGAATTGATAAATAATTTATTCACCCAACCACTTGCTAACAGAAGACTAAAGAGAATATGGCCAGACGACCTACCACAATAAACAATAATACTTAGAGAACCGTCACTGGATGGTACCTAACTCACCTTAATTTACTTTCAAACTATGTACTTATTACTTTGTGTTTAGAGTAGATTGTAAAACTGCAGTGTATCAAAAAAAATTTGAAAGCTAGGTACTTAAGGTAATGACTGACGTGATAGCCACATTTTTAAACAGACGTTTAAATTACGGTAAGTAATCATCACTGTACATATTTTTCTAAGCCTATATCCGTAATTTTTTTTATGTTCTTTCTTCCTATCTAACCTTACTTTTATACTGTTTATTTTCATACGGCATGGTAAAATTATTTATATTATCTATTATCTTCATATGCATGTATTAATCCACAAATATTTAACTACTAATATTAATTGTTACTATTAATTTTGTTTCATCCGAGATGAAAATAATAAAATACTAGTTCACGAAAGGGAAGTCAAAAAGAGATGGAGAAAGTACTTTGACAGCTTATTAAATGAAGAATTTGACAGACAGCCTGTACAGTCAACGGAGACAGTAGCAGCAATGGTCACCAAAATAACCAACGAGGAAGTGGCTCAAGCGCTTCAAAAAATAAAGAAAGGAAAAGCGATAGGACCAGATGATATTCCTGGGGAAGTATGGAGAGCATTGGGAGAGACAGGAACAAGGTGGCTAGAAGGTCTATTTAATAGAATTATGGAAGTCGGACAAATGCCAGACGAATGGAGAAGCAGTATACTGGTACCTGTTTACAAAAACAAGGGAGATATACAACAATGTACAAACAACAGGGCTATAAAACTGCTTAGCCACACCATGAAAATATGGGAAAGAGTAATTGATAGACGGATACGTGAAGAGACCGAAATATCCGAGAATCAATTTGGCTTTATGCAGAGTAGATCAACAACAGATGCAATTTTCATTATAGGCAGTTGATGGAAAAATACAGGAGTAAAGAAACAAACGCTCATATGGTATTCATTGATCTTGAGAAAGCATATGATAGAGTTCCTCGAGAGATTCTGTGGTGGGCACTCAATAAGAAAGGAGTCCCTGGTGAATATGTAAAGATTGTGAGGGATATGTATGAGGGAGTAACGACTAGTGTTAGGACAGGTGTGGGAGAGACTGATAAATTTCATGTGAAAGTAGGATTGCACCAAGGCTCTGTGCTTAGTCCGTATTTATTCTCATTCGTTTTGGACCAGATAACAGCGAAACTACAGGGTAACATTCCATGGTGCTTAATGTATGCTGATGATGTCGTGTTAGTAGGTAATAGTGAAAGAGACTTAGAACCAAAACTGGAACAGTGGAGACAAGGTCTGGAGGAAAAAGGTTTAAAACTTAGTAGGACAAAAACAGAGCATTTGGAATGTTCATTTAAAGATGGAGCTACTACAAATAAAATGGTACCTTTGGACGGTGAAATGATTGTGAAAAGCAATAGCTTTAAGTATCTAGGATCGTTTATGAAAAAACAAAAGATGTAGATCTTTGAAACACATTTCTAAGAGCTGGTGTTTGGATCTTCGATTCTATTCAAAAAATTTTTCCCAGCCCGAAGTAGTGGATGTGTGAATTGTTCGTAAGGGGATTTTTCCGCATTCTCTATTTCATTTGTTTATCTAGGATCGGTATTACAGAGTAATGGAGAAATAGATGGAGATGCATGCAGTAGAATTAGGGCTGGATGGATGAAGTGGAAAGAAGCGAGTGGTGTTGTGTGACAGAAAAATTCCAATGAAGCTGAAGGGAAAACTCTATAAAACAGTCATAAGACCGGCTATGATGTAGGGAACTGAATGTTGGGCAGTGAAAAAGAAAGAGGAACAACGAATGCATGTGGCGGAAATGAGAATGCTTAGATGGATGAGTTGAGTGACAAAGAAGAATAAAATTAGAAATGAGTATATTAGGGGAAGTCTTGGTGTAGCACCAATTGATGCCAAAATGAGAGAGCATAGGTTAAGATGGTTTGGTCATGTTCAACGTCGAGACGTTAATCGTCCAATACGAAGAATAGCTGAAGTGCAGATTCCTGGAAGGAGTAGGAGAGGAAGATCAAAGAAGACCTGGGGGGAGACGATAAGGCAGGACATGTTGGTAAAGGGGATTTCCATTGATATGACCCAAGATAGAATTGTGTGGAGAAATGCAATTAGGGAAGCCGACCCCGCATAGGGATAAGGCAAAGAGAATGATGATGATGACTATTAATTTTGTTTAATCTTGCCTTTCTACATTTCTGGATTATTTCTTGAATGGGATGGCAAGGATATCTTTTATTTTTTCTTGTTGTCTCGTATAGTTGTATGTATTCTAGTTTTTTAGATAATCTCCCAAAATCTGAACTACCCTTCACTCCATGGTAGGACTTCCTTAGCTGGAGCCCCCAATGTCGCCGACGATGCAGCGATAACCGCAACTAGACACCTAGCAACCAACTGACACCTTTAGGCCTGGTGGCCAGAAGATCCACGTCCCCAGAGCCAGTGTAGAAAGAGCAGCAAGACACCAAGAACCCGCAGACAGATACCAAGTGCCATCGAATAAGTACCTACAATCTCTAATCTGTTAAGTTTCGGCAATGTCTTTTATATTATCTTTTATTACATTAATTATGTCTTTTATGAAAAATAAACATGACTAGTTAAATTATTGTTTTATTTTTTCCATTCTGAATTTTCAGGGTTCATGTTTTTGATTAAGACAAGGTGGACTCACAACTTGGGAGATTGAGCTAGTTTATGGTAGACCATAACTATCGTAGTTGGTTGAAATATTATTTTACAATATTATTTCAGTTATCTGGGGTAGTTTACCGTATCACTTTATTTCAATTATCTGGGTTAGTTTATCGTATCAATTTTGACCAAAAATTTTTCACCTTAGAGAAGAAATGGGAACCATCCCCAAGATAAAAGCGCACATCGCCATAGGGTAGACTTTGAATTAGGAGATAAGTAGAGGCTATTCCCAAATTTTATTAAGATTCATGCAGTAGGATAGAATTCGGAAGTAATATCCTATTTTTGCATTTATTGACTGGCGTAAACCTTTAAGGAATGCACTATTTTCTGGAACACCCTTGATATGTATATGTTTGTGTTTGTGTGTATTATGCATATGTTATTTTTACCTGTACTAACTAATAATCCATCGCCTAACCATCCTTTTAGATAATCATATTGAGCAGCTTTATCAATATATTCCGTTGAACTTAATATGTGTTCCACGAATTTTTCGTCTGTGGCAACCAAGACCACACTAAATGGTCCATCATAAACTTTGAATAATTTGCCATATTCTTGTATAAACCTCATAAAAATGTCCAAATACACTGAAAATAACAAATAATTACAACTAGTGGAGTCACTGAAGGTTTTCACCTCCTATTTCGTTGAACCTTCATCGATTTTCATGAAAATTGGTGAGTAGTTAGAAAATACTTCAAGGAACAAAGCTGAGATGATGCCCACGTACGCTTTTACCCTGGGGGTGGATGGCACCCCTTCTCGAATGTGAAAATTTTTTATTAAAAATAATACCAGAAATCGATAGAGGGGCAACTTTTAAGCAAAATTTGTTATATAAAGTTATTAGCATAAATCATTACTTTTTGAGTTATTAAATATCAAAAACTTTATTTTTTCTGAAAAAAATACATGTTTTAAAGCTCTTTTTCAAGTATTACTCAAAAACTAGAAGCTTTTGTAAAAAATCTATTATTACAAAATTAAAGACAATAAAATGTTTAATACACTTCCCACTTAAAGAACTGAACTAATGTTATTTCAAAGTGAGTTATGGGTAATTGAATATAAATTTTTTTCGACGAGTACTCAAATCTAAGTATTCAAACTTACATAACGGGAAAACGATGAATTATATAGAATATACTTGTTTAACACTTGTCAAAGTACTTCGGAATACCTATCAAATGAGCTCTAGTAGAAGTTAATAGCATCAAAAATAGGCAAGTTATGATGAAAATAAGAGAACCCTTTCGATTTTTTTAGGAAAAAGTGAAAAATAAAACATACGCCATTTCCACAAAAAATAAAATTTGTAGTAATCCTTAAAAGAATTTCTTTAGGTTAACATAGTTAATGATTTCAATAATTTTGACCGGTTTAGAATGCATATTTTTGAAAAAAAAAGATATAATTTAAAAAAATCAGAATTTTTAAAATTATCCTACTTTTCATTTTCTTTTGATAATAACTCCAAAAATGCTCAATATACGTAAAAAATGATTTAAAACTAAATTTTAGTTTTTTTCTGTTTCAAATACTTTACCGATTTTGCTACTTCCTTAGAGTAAAAAATAACCGAGATAGAAATGTTTAAAATTTAAATTTTGCCATGTAACCGGGGCCATTTAACCTTTTATTTTCTAAAAAACTAAGAGGTTTAAAAGACTAACTTCGACGTTTTTTAATAGTTCTTGGAATCAACTTTTAATTAGTTGTTAGGTGAACCTGATATCTTAAAAATTAACGGAGTTATTTACAAAAAAACAATAACATTTTTTGGAAATATTTTTAAAACATACATTTTGAAACATTTTGGTGCATAAATTTTAATGCTATCAACTTGTTCGAGCGCCTATTTGATATATATTTCTATGAACTTTGACAAATGTTTAATAATTTTATGTTATAAAATTTATATTTAAGCTTGAATACTTAGATTTGGGTACTCGACGAAAGACATATACATTCAATTACCTATAACTCACTTTTTTGTTAAAACTTATAGTTTTTGAGTTATTTATGAAAAATCGGTTAAAAACATGCATTTTTCTCACGAAAAATTAAAATCTTTGATCTTTAATAACTCAAATAGTTTTGATTTATTTTAATAACTTTATATAACAAATTTTGCTTATAATTTGTCCCTCTATCGGATTGTGGGGTTATTTTTAATAAAATATTTTTCACGCTCGAGGAGGCGTGGCATCCACCTCCAGGGTGCAGAAGCGCAAGTTGGCACCATGCCACCTTTGTTCCTTGGGATATCCTTTAACCACTCACCAATTTTCATGCAAATCGATGGAGGTTCAACGAAATCGGAGGTAATAGCTCATATCCACCTTCAGTGACTGCACTAAACTATAAAGTTTAGAATTACCTTTTTAAATTATTGGATACCAATAAATAACAATAAATAATCGTACATACAAACGAGAAAACTGGAATATCTAGGCCACATAATGAGAGGGGAAAAATACTCCCTGCCAAGACTCATAATCCAAGGAAACATCTCGGGAAAGAGAAACGTGGGACGTAGGAGGATATCCTGGTTGCGAAATTTAAGGTAATAGTACGGGTGCAGCTCAATAAAATTGTTCAGAGCTGCAGCCAACAAAGTTAAGATTGCTGTGATGGTAACCAACCTCCGATAGGAGACTGTACTTCAAGAAGAAGAATCGTACCTCTTTACAATGAAAGAAAGCATTTTAATTTTTAAAAAGCATATGATTTAACATCGAAAACATATGATCTAACCTCACACGTTTCTTAGTGTAGGAATATAGCGAAGCATCGTACCTCAACAGGCACATCGCCACGCACATCGCCGAAGAAACAGATCAATGCATTTAAATAGCAGTGAACATAGTGGAGTATCGTTCCTCGCCATTCACATTCTTTAAAAAGAGAGAAACTCAACTTATTACCTACAAAAGTGTACAACATCAATCCCAAATAGACTACTTGATGATAAGGAAAAAAAAACAGACATACGTGAATGCAAGGACTGCAAGGTAATAGTTAGTGAGACAGTAAGCCAACAACATAAGCTGCTTGTTATGGACATCGAAGTAAAAAGTGAAACTAAACAAAAATATCGGAGAGGACCACAAAAAATCAAGTGGTGGATGCTAAAACACGAAAAGGAAGGTCTATTCAGGGAAAGAATAGTAGAAAAAATATGTTGGAACATCAAAGGAAGCCCTATCACAATTTGGAGAAAAATGGCCAATATTATTAGAGAGACGGCTATTGAAATACTTGGGAAAACGTCAGGAAAGGAGTTTGAGGATAAAGAGACTTGGTGGTGTTCAAATGAAGTACAAGGAAAAATAAAAGAGAAGGGAAAATTATATAAAAAGTGGCAAGAAACCAGATCGGACATAGATTTACAAAACTATATGGTCGCCAAAAAGGAAGCGAAAGTAGCAGTAGCAACAGCTAAATCAGAAGCGTATTCAAACCTATACGATCAACTTGATACCAGGGAAGATATATAAAATAGCCAAACAGAGAGCAAAAAAAGCAAGAGATTTTAATCAGATTAGATATACCGAGATGAAAATAATCAAATACTAATTCACGAAACGGATGTCAAAAAGAGATGGAGAAAGTATTTTGACAGTTTACCTGAGTTATTTAACCTGTGGAGTTAACGGAGACAGTAACAGCAATGGTTACCAGAATAACAAACGGGAAAGCGGCTCAACCGCTTCAAAAAATAAAGAAAGGAAAAGCAGTCGGATTAGACGATATTCCTGGGGAAGTATGGAGAGCATTTGGAGAGACAGGAATATCTTGGCTAGCAGGCCTATTTAATAGAATTATGGAAGTTGGACAAATGCCAGACGAATAGAGAAGCAGTATATTAGTACCTGTCTACAAAAACCAGGGAGACATACAACAATGCACAAACTACAGGGCTATAAAACTACTTAGCCACACCATGAAAATATGGGACAGAGTAATTGATAGACGGATACGTGAAGAAACCGAAATATCCGATAATCAATTTGGCTTTATGCAGGGCAGATCAACACCAGATGCAATATTCATTGTAAGGCAACTGATGGAAAATACAGGAATAAAGAGACCAACGCTCATATGGTATTCATTGATCTTGAGAAAGCATATGATAGAGTTCCTCGAGAGATTCTTTGGTGGGCACTCAATAAGAAAGGAGTCCCTGGCGAATGTGTAAGGCAGGACATGTTGGTAAAGGGGATTAACATTAATATGACCCAAGATAGAAGTGTGTGGAGAAATGGAATTGGGGAAGCGGACCCCGCATAGGTATAAGGCAAAGAGAATTATGACGAATAGTCGTGGCACACACACACACACACACACACACACACACACAGACACACACACAGACACACACACAGACACAGACACACACACAGACACAGACACACACACAGACACAGACACACACACAGACACAGACACACACACAGACACAGACACACACACACAGACACAGACACACACACAGACACAGACACACACACAGACACAGACACACACACAGACACAGACACACACACAGACACAGACACACACACAGACACAGACACAGACACACACACAGACACAGACACACACACAGACACAGACACAGACACAGACACACACACAGACACAGACACACACACAGACACAGACACACACACAGACACAGACACACACACAGACACAGACACACACACAGACACCGACACACACACAGACACAGACACACACACAGACACAGACACACACACAGACACAGACACAGACACAGACACAGACACAGACACACACACAGACACAGACACACACACAGACACAGACACACACACAAACACAGACACACACACAGACACAGACACACACACAGACACAGACACACACACAGACACAGACACACACACAGACACAGACACACACACAGACACAGACACACACACAGACACAGACACACACACAGACACAGACACACACACAGACACAGACACACACACAGACACAGACACACACACAGACACAGACACACACACAGACACAGACACACACACAGACACAGACACACACACAGACACAGACACACACACAGACACAGACACACACACAGACACAGACACACACACACACAGACACAGACACACACACAGACACAGACACACACACACAGACACAGACACACACACACAGACACAGACACACACACACAGACACAGACACACACACACAGACACAGACACACACACAGACACAGACACACACACACAGACACAGACACACACACACAGACACAGACACACACACACAGACACAGACACACACACAGACACAGACACACACACACAGACACAGACACACAAACACAGACACAGACACACACACACAGACACAGACACACACACACAGACACAGACACAGACACACACACACAGACACAGACACACACACACAGACACAGACACACACACACACAGACACAGACACACACACACAGACACAGACACACACACACAGACACAGACACACACACACAGACACAGACACACACACACAGACACAGACACACACACACAGACACAGACACACACACACAGACACAGACACACACACACAGACACAGACACAGACACACACACACAGACACAGACACACACACACAGACACAGACACACACACAGACACAGACACAGACACACACACAGACACAGACACAGACACACACACAGACACAGACACAGACACAGACACACACACAGACACAGACACAGACACAGACACACACAGACACAGACACAGACACAGACACACACACAGACACAGACACACACACAGACACAGACACACACACAGACACAGACACACACACAGACACAGACACACACACAGACACAGACACAGACACAGACACACACACAGACACAGACACACACACACACAGACACACACAGACACACACAGACACACACAGACACACACAGACACACACAGCCACACACAGACACACACAGACACACACAGACACACACAGCCACACACAGACACACACAGACACACACAGACACACACAGACACACACAGACACACACAGACACACACAGACACACACAGACACACACAGACACACACAGACACACACAGACACACACAGACACACACAGACACACACAGACACACACAGACACACACAGACACACACAGACACACACAGACACACACAGACACACACAGACACACACAGACACACACAGACACACACAGACACACACAGATACACACAGACACACACAGACACACACAGACACACACAGACACACACAGACACACACAGACACACACAGACACACAGACACACAGACACACACAGACACACACAGACAGACACACACAGACACACACACACAGACACACACACACAGACACACACACACAGACACACACACACAGACACACACACACACAGACACACACACACACAGACACACACACACACAGACACACACAGACACACACACAGACACACACACACAGACACACACACACAGACACACACACACAGACACACACACACAGACACACACACACAGACACACACACACACAGACACACACACAGACACACACAGACACACACACACACAGACACACACACACAGACACACACACACAGACACACACACACACAGACACACACACACACAGACACACACACACAGACACACACACACACAGACACACACACAGACACACACAGACACACACACACACAGACACACACACACACAGACACACACACACACAGACACACACACACACAGACACACACACACACAGACACACACACACACACAGACACACACACACAGACACACACACACACAGACACACACACACACAGACACACACACACACAGACACACACACACAGACACACACACACAGACACACACACACACAGACACACACACACACAGACACACACACACACAGACACACACACACACAGACACACACACACAGACACACACACACAGACACACACACACACAGACACACACACACACAGACACACACA